>NC_083359.1:92404938-93094313 GCF_030254825.1 Meriones unguiculatus | reverse complement strand
AGCACAAACATGCCCACATACACAGTAGGGCCCATGCTCAATAAAAACCAAGAAACCTGCCCCTTTCACAAAACTAGTGATTAGAAGGAGACTCACATAAAGGGAGAGACAGAGAAAGGGGGTCTGCAAAAAGGAGATGAGAGGGTAACTGTGGGGTAAATATGATCACAATATTCTGGATGCAACTATTTTTTGAAAAGTTCTAAAAAAATTTTTTCAAGCCTTTCAAAAATAAAAGCATAAACCCAAGAAATAAATAGTCAAATTAGTATGGAAAAAAAAACGTTCTTTATCTACCTTAATTGGTTGTTGTGTGAGTATACACACGTGTAAAAATTCGCTGAAGTGTATATTCATGTTTCAGTGTGTGGATTATATTGGAATAAAAACGAAGTTCTGAAAGAAGTCATACATAATATTCAACACAGTCCCCATGCAATTAAAGAATCTACAAACACCCTGGCGACTCACAGTGTCTTGGTGTATGTCTTGCCAATGCATTCTGTTTATTTTTATTCCAACCATTTCCTTAACATTTTTAAATACCATGTTCAGGCTCCAATTAAAATGAAAGATTCAACAAATCGGTCTTGGTTCCAATGAAAACAGGAAACTCTGGTTCAACAAAATTTCCACAGTTGGAGATGAGAGTACGCAGAGCCTAAACGCTCGTGAGGATCAGATAACCCTAAACAGAGAAGAACAACTCCATCAGTATGGTGTGAGGGGCTGACTGGTAACAGGACACCTAGTCAGAATTCCAGAAAAGGCTTTTCTTACAGAAACCCTCAGCTGACACAGACAATTAAATGAGAGCCCTGGCATGGGACGTGGCTCAAGACACGGACCCGGAACCCTTCCCTCCGTAGGAGACAGATGAGCAGAAGAGGGACAGGAAGTCTTTATAGGGAGCCAGGCTTTCCATGGGCAAGCCTGGGTGGGGAGGATGAATGTGCCGTTAGCCTGGCAGAGACCCACAGGCCAGAGAACACACTGCTGTCCGTTCAGGGGCTCAAGACAGAGGAGAATCTGTCTCCCCAAAAACTGTTTTTCCACTGAAGAGGACAGGCTTGGAGCTAGATAGCAAGGAGCTGAAGGATGGGCAAAGAAGAACAAGGAGACATGTGGGAAGTTCTTCCCTGACAAGTGGAAGGAGTGAGGGAGCAGAAAGGCAGAGGGCCTGAGAGTGATCTACCCGCAAGGACAGTTTCTGGAAGTGTTGCTTCTGGAGACAGAGACAGCACAGCCAGATACCCTGAGAACCCCAACTGAGAGAAGCTGAGGGGGTGACCATGGCTCTTGGGCTACACAACTCAGGAGGAAAAGGAATGAGCCGAGCATCTAAGCAGGTGGAGAGCTGTATGAGCCAGGAAGCCCTTCACCCTGGGAGGATAGCTGTCTGCATACAAGGTGTTTTCCACCTAGGGAAGGGAGAAATGCTCACGTTTTGCCAAAGCCACGGGATAACTTTGCGTATTAGGGGTAGGGGAAAACAGGTGTCGTAGGCAGGAATGAAGGTGTTCCACAGACACGTTAAGTGTACCCTCCCTCAGGCTGTCCAGTTGCCAAAGCAATGCATTCCAAGATACTGCAATTTCCCCAGGAGCTCCATTCTGGGGAAGGAAAAGGCTGGGTGTCTGCTAGATTGGCAACTTGTCTTCCAGAGAGATTCCACATCGTCTGATGACTTGTCTCCCTGTATAAGAGGCTAAAGCATATGCTCAATTATGCATATCTCTTAACCTCTACTCAAACCTAAATCATCTCAGGACCTGTAAGTACCCAGGGCTTTAAACACGATGTTTGAAAGGGTGTGAAGATGGTTGTATGAAAAGAATGTCATTTCCTGTTTGACTCCCGGAAAGTGCTGTGCTGTTAAAAGATTCTGGAGAACAGTATCTTCCTTTGCTTCCTCGGTGCCTCAGTTTTCTCATCTCTAAAATGGGGTTACTTTGATCATCTATCTTGTGACAGTTAACATATAAAAAGTGCTTGCACATGTACCTAGCACAAAGCAAATAGTCAGTTACTGTTAATGCTTATGTTATTGATTGTAATTACTGTATTTCCCTGAGTACCATTTCAGAATTCCACACAACAGTGCCCCTCCCCCCTTTTTTAGCAGTCCCAGCAATAAGAAAATGAAATTTTCTATGACTGGGACATAGTAGTTCCCTCTTATTAGAAGAACTCAAGAAGACACCAACAATGATTGCTTGGTCTTTCGAGAGATTACCCACCCACACCCTTGAGCCTAGGCGGAAGTGGATTTGTCACCTCTTTAAACCCTTGCGCACAAACTGTGAAGAGACCAGGCCCTTGGGCGAAACAGGAGCTGCTGGCTCGGGATGCAGTAACCCCAACACACCACTAGGAAGCAGCAGAGCTCAGCCCTAGGCTGTTTTTAATCTCCAGGAGCAATTAATTCGTTCCAGGTTTCCTTAGTGTATTCGCTCCCGGCAGCAATAATCGCGCTGGTTGTTGATTACCAACTTATCAACGAGTGTCCTGCTCCGGGATCGGTTGGACCGCACGGCTACTCTACTCGTCTCAGCCCCGCCCCCGCTGTTCAGCCAACCCTGGGTGGAGAGGAGCGTCACGGGGGCGGGTCCGAGGGACCACGTGGCCGCCTAAGGGCAAGTGCTGAGCAGCGACAGAAGCCAGCCCCGGAGGCCGACGAGGGCGGAGTAGGAAAGGCCAGCGTCAACCCGGGTGCCCACCCCCAGCGATGGGCGTGCAGCCCCCCAACTTCTCCTGGGTGCTCCCGGGACGGCTGGCAGGGCTGGCGCTGCCGCGGCAACCCGCGCACTACCAGTTCCTGCTGGACCTGGGCGTGCGGCACCTGGTGTCCCTGACCGAGCGCGGGCCCCCTCACAGCGACAGCTGTCCCGGCCTCACGCTGCACCGGCTGCGCATCCCTGACTTTTGCCCGCCGGCCCCAGAACAGATAGACCGATTTGTGAAGATCGTGGACGAGGCCAATGCCCGGGGAGAGGTCAGCGCGTCCCTGAGCCAAAGCGAGAGGGCGGGGCCTGAAAAAGAAATAAGTGGGCGGGGCCGGGGCAGGAGGGTGGAGTCAGAAAGGAGTAGGAAAGGCCTGGGATGGGGCTGGAGCTAGATGGACCCACCCACTGACTGGGGTCAACTCTGCTGCTGGGGGTGATGGGGATGCCAAGTAGGCTGGAAAGTACTATCAAGTGAAATACTTCGGGGGAGGGGAGGCGAAGCTCTGAAGCCTGATGGAAGAGGTTCAAAACCCATTATCCAGAGGTCCATATGTCATAGAGACGCACTTTGTAATTTTAAATTTTACTAGCAGCTATGTTTTTTTTAAAAAAGATGAAAAAGAAGTAGGTGAAGTTAATTTTGCTACTAATCCAATAAGTCAAAAATATGATTTCAACATAGAATCAATATGAAGCAAATTATTAATGAGGCATTTTCCAGTCATTTTTTTTCATGCTGCATCTTCAGAGCCTGGTAAGTATTTTACACCCATCTGCGGTTTGGACTGACACATTTCAGGAAAAATATCGCCACAAGTAGCTGGGTGTTCTGCACAGTACAGCGCAGGGGGAGAGGTCAGGAGATGCAGGTTGGGCGCCCAACTTGGAACCAGCCACTTCAGGGGCCTGTTAGTCACCAGAAGCAAGGACAGTCCTCCGCAGCTTTGATGTCTCTTCTTGTCCTGTGAGGACCCATGATTTATGGGAAGAACAGTCCCTTTCAGTGGGGACAGAGGAGCGTTGGGGAGGACACTGGGCTCTACTCCCTCAGTTTTCTCTTCACAGGCCGTCGGAGTGCACTGTGCCCTGGGCTTTGGCCGCACTGGCACCATGTTGGCCTGCTACCTGGTGAAGGAACGGGGCTTGGCTGCGGGAGATGCCATTGCTGAGATTCGGCGCCTGCGACCGGGATCCATTGAGACATATGAACAAGAGAAAGCCGTCTTCCAGTTCTACCAGCGAACAAAATAAGAGACGGAAGCATGTGCGCATGCGCACACACACCTGCTGCCTATGGAAAATGTGGCCAGGAAGGAGCGGAACTGGCCTTGAAGTAGGTTGAAGTATTACAACCTTCAGCTCTCTTTGGCTCCTATTGGACAGAAGTTGTCTTTCCCTAAAGCCATCACCTGATTGACAGGATGGCTGAGAGCCTATGAAAATGAGTTAATAACCAAAAAGGACTCATTTTTTACTGCATAGCATTTACACAACACTCCCAATACATCAACTTCATGGAACCTTGTATTGTGGAAAGGACAAAAACCATCTCTATTCTTTGAATGAGGTGGCTACATCTCAGAAAGGTCTGAGGTCACACAGTTCTGGAAAACAGAAGGATGGGCCCAGACTGCAACACACGCCTTTATCTCCTGGAAGGTACACTGTTCCCTGACTATCTGTGATATGATTTCTGGAGAAATGGTCAGTGAAAGAGGCCCATGTCTCTGGCTACCGAGGCTCTAAGTAGCCTCAGGGCTCTGCACTCTCATATCAGGAGTACCCTGGTCAATATCACCCCTATGTAGGTTCATTTGCTCCACCTGAGTCACTTCTGTTCCTCTAAGGATACAGAAGACCTGGGTGTCATGCTCACAGATGATCTCTGTCTGTCTCTCTCCCTTTCTCTGTCTGTCTCTCTGTCTCTGCCTCTCTCCCTCTCCATCTCTGCCTCTCTTGCTCGCTCTCTCTCCAGGGCTGCACACCAGCCTCAGATGCACTCAGCTCATCTATTGCCTCCAGCACCCATGTTGTCCCCAGCCTCAGACCGAGGGATGCTGTACTGAGTCTTGGTGGTCATACAGAGTAGCTGTTAAGTAAGGAAATAAATAACGTTGAGGCTGTGGATCTTGGCCATGATTCTTGGGTGTTATCTTCTCTTCGCCCCTGTTGGACGCCACCCTGCCATTAGCACCACATTTTGGACTTTCTGAGAGGTGAGATAAATGTCATACAGGAAGCCCAGTACTTTTTCATAATGTCAGTCTGAATTCTTACCCTATCTTCTACCATAAGAGGCTGAACTGAAAAAAAAGGTAGAATTCATCCTGAAATATTCTGAGTGCCTGTTAGAACTAGGTGCTGTTAGAGGTAGAATTGACTCAGCAAAGTAAGCCGTGATTCCTAGTGCCAGAAGCCCAGCCTTCTGGAGAATATGGGTAATGACCGTCCATTCACACATAATGGATGCTAAAGGCTACTCTATTCCAGGCACAGGCAGAATAGTAAAGAATTCCCCTATAGCCTCCATCTCTCACATTGAAGACAGAGCTAGGCCCATGCTATTACCTCCCCAGTACATCTTTCCACATTCTCTGCTGCCCCTAACTCAACATTATCCAGCTCACCCTTACACAAAAGGCTTATTTAAATAAGAAATATAAGATGCCTTTGTTCAGAATTATTTCCCTTTCTAATCTTAGGGATCCATTCCTGAATTATTTCCTCGGATCCTGTCTAGCCCACCTAGGGGAATAGATCAGCCAAAGAGAAGAAACTCAAAAATTCCAAGCGTTCAGGCTGCAGCAAAGGAGAGGTGTTGGGGAGAAGGGGAGAGACACTATATGAAATCCTCACCTTCCTCTCACCAAAAGCTCCATCCACCCTGCCACTCCCGAGCCTGCCCGGTGATGCCAACCAGACCATCTCTTCAGGGAGTGTGCATGCCTGTGTGCACATGTTCATGAGGAGGGCATACCCAGGAAGAGTGAAGGTGCATTTCCTTGCCTCTTTTCTTTCGCTGTCAGAGCTTACCCATAGGGGAGGAAGTGGGGGAGGTGGGGGAGGCTTGAAGCTGTGCCCAAGAGCCGTGTCTCTTCTCCAGTACCCAAAAACTAGTCTGTGTGACCTGTCCTTACCCTTTCTACTGCCTGCTCCTCCCCATGTCCTCCCTCTGCACTGCCAGAGCAGAATCAGCTCCTACCTTCCTCCCAAGGCTCCTTTGAAGGAGACAGAAGATTTTTCTAACCCCATTAAAGCCCTCTGTGCAGTGCCCTCCCCATAATTTAAGCAGGTCTCCTCTGCCTCAAGAGTTCCTTAGGGAAATAAACATATAATTATGTGCTTAAGGAAATCGCTTTTAAATAAGTAAGAGTTGACTTCAAATGAAAAACTCTGCCCTTCTCCTTCTATATACCTTGAGGGGTTAGTCTGAAGCTCCATTTGGGCTCACTTATGCCCCTAGAAATTCTGCTTTCCCATCACCCTTCTTTCTGTATCTGTCTACCAATGAAAGGTTGCATATTAGGTATAGCTCATCCCCATCACATCCAATGCTGGTGCCAGGGACACACTTCCTCCATCTGAGAAGCACATTTACATTTGCACAGACCAGGGTTTCTCATCTTTAGCACTCCTGACATTTCAGACAGGGGCTGGATAACTGGAGCGGGACGTGTATACTGTAGGGTGTTTAGCAGTGGCCCTGGTTTGTACTCACTAGGTGACAGTCACACACACACACATCTCTAGTTATGACAACCAAAGATGTCTCTAGACATTGCCACATATTCCCAGTGGGAACAAAACCTGCCCCAGTTAGAGCCAGTGCAACAGACCAACATGCAGGTTTCATTCTGGAAGTAGGGGAACAGATTTTGGGTCTTACATACATAATACGTCATAGTAGAGAAACAAAGACCAACTCACATACTGCCACCTTTCCAACCGATGTCTGGAAGTCAAGTTACTCCCAGGTTCTCAGCTATTCCAGCAAGGTCATAAGCACCACTGACTTTCTACACTCAGGAAGATTATACTCCCAGTGGACTGCTGGTGAACATAGCTGAACCAGCTTCCATGCCTGCTCTCGTTTCGGTTCTGTTGCTATGATAAACATGACTATATTGGGGTTTTATTGGTGTGAAGAGACACCATGCCCACAGCAACTCTTGTAAAGGCATTTAACTGGGGCTGGCTTACAGGTCAGAGGTTTAGGTCGTTGTCATCGTGAAGAAAAGTATGGCGGCATGCAGGTAGACATGGTGCTGGAGACATAGGTGAGAGTTCTACACCTTGATCTGAAGGCAGCGGGGAGAGAGAGTAGACCCTGGTCCTGGCTTGAGCATCTGAAACCTCAAAGCTTACCCCCAGTGACACTCTTCTTCCAACAAGGCCACACCTACTCCAACAAAGCCACACCTCCTAATAGTGCCACTCCCTATGAGCCTATGGAGCCTATTTTCATTCAAACCACCACAATAACCAAATGCAACTTGAGGGATAGGAGGAAGGGTTGTTTCATATTGTACTTCCATGTGACAGTCCATCGTGGAGGGAAGTCTAGGCAGGAACTAAAGCAAAGATCATGAAGGAAGACTGCTATGGACTCACCTTGATGGACTCAGCCCACATTCTTGTACAACCCACCTGCCCAGGGATGATACCACCCACATTGGGCTGGGCTCTTCCACACTGACATGCCCACAGGCCAATCTGATGCAGGAAACTCCTCAGTTGAGGTTCACTCTTCCTAGGTTGACCAAAAGTAACAGGCATAGCACCTGTGTTTATAAAGTCCACTCCTGTTTCTTCTCCAGTTCATGATAGAGTTCTGCTAAATAGACAACATTCTTCTTGTAAACATTTTGTTCCATACAAGCTTGACTCTGTGCTGACCACTTGGGCCTTCTGGGAAAAATTGTTCAGATGCAAGAACAGCATAAGTCAAAACAGTAATCTTCTCAAGATTACTTGAGAAGATGCCTCCCTAGCCTGGTTCTTTCTCCTGCCTTCATTGCCCTTGTCAGATGTCCAAGACAGTGCACAGGACAAACCTATACCCCACATCATTCAGTCTGAGTGATGCTAAGGATGAGAAGCCCTGGTTTTGGTGCTCACATACCCATTGTGATTTCTGATCTTGATTTCATGCTGCAGAAAGAGCTAATAGGCCCACATCTGCATGCCTGTGAGCCTATTCACATATCCTGTGGAGCTAAACTCAGTCCATTCCCGCGCAGCCTGTCCCTTTCAGCCTACATAGGGATACCTTACAAAGGTAGAGATACCTTACAAAGGGCAATTCACTATTGATCATCCTCTCTCTAAGGAAGTCGGCCCCACATTACAACCTCCCATCTGCTCAGCATCGTGCCCAAAGTCAGTTTCCCTGGGGCAATGATGAGCATATTCCCTGGGACAGAGAGTTGAGCTAAACCATAAATCCTTTCTCAGCATGAATGGCACCCATTTGCCAACCTTCAAATTGAAGCTTCTGCTATCTGTGTCTTACCATTCTTTCGGAGAGGGAAACTAATTTGGTCTCACAGGAATTTTTGTCACAAAACAATGACAGTTACCACTAATGCATTTCACAGTTTGTCATACCCATACTTTGCTTGCTTATATAAGCATAATTTCCATCATTTATGAAGCACTTACCATGTAGCTGGTGGTTTACATACCTTGCTTTATGTAATTTTATCATTACAACTCTGCAAGTCAAGTGATTTCTCCTTTCTATAGAAGGAATTGCGCTATAGAAAGGTGAATAATGTACCAAAGATCACACTTGTATTAGCTGCTTTTCTCATTATTGAAACTGCTTACCTGACCAGAAGCAACTCAAGGGAGGAAAGGTTTGCCTTGGCTTACAGTTCACAGGGATATAATCCATCATGGTGAGAGCAACCAGAGCAAGCGTATGAAGTGGCTGGAAGCTGAGAGAAGACGTGAAGTGGGGCTGGGCTGTTAAAGCTCAAGCCCCACCCTCTGGACTCACTTCCTCCAGTTAGGCTCCACCTCCTAAAGGTTCTACACCCTTCCAAAACAGCTCTACCAACTGGGGACTAAGTGTGCCAAACATATGACCTTATGTGTGGGCACAGGGTGGGAGAGAGGCACCTCATATTCAAATTATTTGTATCAAAAAAAAGCTGTGATATAAACCCAAGTCACCTCCACAGTCCAGAGCTCATGTTTCTTGCACCAAATACCCTCCTGACAAGACTTTCCATGACACTAGGAAGACAGTACAGTCTGCATTTCTGAGCTCTGCCCTACTGATCGTCTTACCTTCATGTCCCCAAGGACCCATTTCTTCCTCCTAGGTGGCCAGAGAACAATCCTCCAAAACACAAGTCAATCACACCTGACTTAGGAGCTATGCTTTATCATGAGGCCCACTTTACCTGGGGCTGGCAGAATTTCTTAGCAGGTGTAGGTGACTGTTGCCAAGGCTGACAACCTGAGTTCGATTTTTCTGGGCCACCGTAGTGGAAGGAGAGAACCTGCTCCCACGTCCTCTGTCCTCTGACTTACACACACACACACACACACACACACACACACACACACACGAATAAATAAATAAATAAAGGTTTAACTGTAATTATAAGCTGAGCATCAAATGTGGCCTGAGCACTGGGATAAGTACCATCAAAGTGGCTCTGTCACATCCATCATTCTGGAACTCAGAGCATGGAGATGTCCTCTCCAAGGATGACAGTCCTGGGGCCTATGCAGCTGGCATGGAGCCCTCAAAAATGCCTTTTTATGTTTGATAATTTATTGAAACTCCTGCTACTCTCTATGGCTTTGTTCTTTGACCCCTTAATGTATGCCAGGCGCTGCGCCAGGTACTTTACAGACATTATCTCATTCACTCTTCAAAAAGAAATGGCCTAAAACCCACGACCAGAGTGCCACCACAAAACACAGCGAGTGCACTGACACCCAGAGAGTTTAAGTACTGTGCCTCAAGTCATAGCAGAACAAGACTGAAGCCTGGAGTTAGCAATTAGGCACCTTCCCTCTTACAGATAAGAGAAGGGAGATGGTTGTAATTAGAAAATAGAAGTACCCTGCCCAGAACTGAGGTGTTTGGCCCTCCGGGGCCGTGTGTGGAGCCCTCTGATCACAGGGCTTCAGGGATGCTGCGATCTAACTCCTGCCCACGCTGCCTCCATCGTCATCTCTAACAGACTTCTGCCTCGAGACTTCAAAAGGCATCAAAACTGAAGTCCCCCTGCTGATTGAAAAATTATTTACATAAGCACATCCCCCCCCCCATGATACCCAACATTTTCCAGCCATTACGGATTCAAGGCACGCTTTCAAGAAGGCAGCATGCTTGCCCAAGCAAACAGAAATTTGAGAAACACTTTGGTGCACACCCATGCCTGAAACTGATGCCTTATTTGCAGCCTTGATAACTGAGTCTTTGTGCCAATAAATTGCTTAAATTGCTGCAACCACCCCTTCGCCCTATTTCTCCCTTGACTTATTCTGCCACCATGGATATGCGACCAAGGAACAAATTAGCAGTACCACCTCTGAATTTTCAATGTGTAGCACTGAATATAAAGCAAACAGCTCTGGGATTTTTTCTTCCCCTCCAGCTTGCATAATGACCTCACTCATCTTCATCACTAATATACACTGAGTGGTGCCTGTTCCGAATCCGAGGCGGCCTGGGCAAAATGGCAGTGGCTGCAGACATCCCACAGGTGATACAGATGATCTCTCTGAGTATGTAGTATGTGCTTATGGGCCCCTTTACCCTTGTCTCAGGAAAATTAATTGATTTGCATGTGTTCTGTAGGTATTCGTGATTTCTAGATTAAAGGCTGGGTAAAACCACACTGGGGTCCAGCCCACAGATGGAACCTTGTCATTCCTGATTATAATTCAGAGAAGATCTAAAACATCTGGCTCTTTACGGAAGTTAAAGAATGCAGGTGGAAATCTGAAAGCAGGGAAAGGCTAATGGGACAGAGTCCAGGAGAAACCAGGCACACATTTCCATTTGTTCTCTCCCGGGGGATTCACCAGGCCACAATTCTCCTAGCAACAATGAGTGGAAAAACACACAAAGTATTGCCATCACAGATATTCCCCTGAGCTTTGGTGAGCAGACCTGTGCTGGGGGCCAGTCACACATGCATGCAACATGTACATGACTGGCCCTAGCCACTTGGCACCCAACCCCAGCACAGGTCAATCTGAAGCAGCATGGTCCAAAGCAACGTAGCTATAAGAAAACAGGTGTTTACCATAAATCACATTGTTGTCATGAACCATCTGGTCGACCTGAGGTCTCAGGTATACAGAAATACTCTTATCATGCAGACTGTTCCAAAGGTTCAGTGTCTACCTCACAGGAGCTAAGCAAGGGAGAGTCTGGAGGCCTTGGAATGTGTAGACGAGGCTTCCCTAGCTTGCTGGGCTAACCTTAACAGCACACCATCGATACTTAGTGTATTGGTTACAAGATACCACGACCAAAAGCAGCTTAAGAGAGGGACAGGCTTATCTCTGCTTAGAGTTCCAGAGGAGCAGCGTTCAACACGCTGCGGAAAGCGTGGCAACAGCAGCAGGAAGATGGCTAATCACATTCATCTACACGTGGGAAGCAGACAACAGGAAATGAAGCTAGTCTCCAAACCCTCAGAGCCCAACCTCAGCAATGTACTTCCTTCAGCAAGGCTGTCCCTTCTGAAGGTTCCATAACCTTTCCAAGCAGTACCTCCGACTGGAGGTCAAACGCAATGAGCCTACAGGGGACGTTTTTCGGTCAAACCACCGCACTCGGTGTTCTCTCCATGTGATAATCTGGGCAGCTGGCACTGGGCTTTGCTCCTCTGCTTTTTGCTTACCTTTCAGCTCTGCCTTACCCCTAGCAGCCTGTGTCTGCCCGTTGCTCCTCAGAGAAAGGTTTCCAACACCGGTTTCCATACTCCTGAAGCAGCTGCCCTTATTTACCTATGCTGATTCATTCAATAGATTAATCTATCTATCTATCTATCTATCTATCTATCTATCTATCTATCTCCCTGTCTCTACTGGAGACTAAGGACTTGCCCACACTCCTAAAACCTGGCATGATGTCCGTCGAACAGCTGTACAATGAGGGTAGAGTAACTGACCAACTGAAATGGTTTCCCGATAATGAAAAATAGAAAGAAAAGAGTTAATCTAGGGACTAGTTTAGTGAAGGAACTCAGGGCACAAGTACTGTTAAGTATAAATATAAAAAACAGAACTACGCAGTGCCTAAATACTTCAGCAATGCTACAGTTATTAAAAAGATAAGAAGAGTGAGTCTGCTAAAAAATATTTTTTAATTGAATCTTTCAAAGAGATGTGGTTAGATAAGCTAAAGAGACATACAAGTGTTGAATGTTATTAAATGTACTAAGGTTATGTATTGAGTGCAGAGTCCATTCAGAGAGGCTCAGATAGCAATGGGCCAGATGTTGTGTGTCCTCAGGGGAAGGAGAGATAAAGGCATCAAAAGGCATGGATGAAATAAAATCCCCATCCAGTGGGAGGTAGCAGATTCCTGGCTGGGTTAAGATAGTAAAAGAACAGCAGAAAATTCTTACCACCGGAAAGGGTCTCCATCTGATCTACGGTGTGAACTCCCCGCAGGATTTGGAGCAGAGGACATGTCACTAGGCTCCGTTTTTTTTCCTTAGGTTGTATTCTGACAGAACGGCCCCATTACTGAGTGGCACTGTGGTGCTTTAGCATTTAATGTTGTCAAAAGGAGGCGAGGCCTGGCCGCTGCTGGTTTCTAAGGCTTCAGAAGACTTGACTCAGAAGATAAGAGTCAAGTAAGAACCTGCTTTCTCCTCTTGCTGGAAGTTAATGACTGGACTGCTTTACAAAGGGAAGGAAAGGGGTTGTTAAGTCAGAGAGCCCACCCTCTGGGCTCACAGGTTACGAATTTTTTTAGTGCTTTCAAGTGGGAAAAGATCTCGATCGAGTGTCATCCCTTTGCGCTGCAAATGTGCCTTTCTCCTGGCAGCTGGCTTAGGCTTCTGCATATCCCCTGCTCTGCCTAATTCTCTGGAGTCACATTTCTGAATCAGACTGCCATATTCCCGTTGATACTTTTCCCGAGTTCTCAAGGCAACAGGTCTGATGCTTCACTCCAGCATTCTGGTGTTTCTCCCTGTTTCCCCTAGGCCAAGAGGACTCCTGAGCATTCCAACCATCTGCCTCCATACACCACACTCCATACTCCTCAACCCTGTCTGCTGTTATGTCTGACCCGTAGTTCAAGTCTGTTTTCTTCTCCAAATAATGGTCAATTTGTCAGCTCGGGGAGCCAGACAGAGAGGGTGGCATATTTTCCTGCAGGTGGATAAACCCTCCTGGGGACTCCAGGACTTCCCTCTTGGGAGTATGCTGGGTCTATAGAGGAATCCAAGTGGCTACGAATACCAGAACACCTAATCCAGGGACCCCGTGCTTGATGTTGTCCATATGAAAACCTAGGAATGACAGCATGCGCCCTGTGGAGCGCCCCCCCCCCCCCCAGCCCTTATGAGGACCTTCAGAATTCAAGGTACAACTAGACAAGTGAGTGGCCCGGGTTCCCCAGGCTGAGATCATCAGTTCTATGGGATCCTGCCTCTGTCCTGACCCCTGTGCTCAAGAGCCTCCAGGAACAAAGGGATGCAAAGTCGCCTGCAATTCCTCTGAGAAGTCAGGCCCCAGCCTTGGGAGTGACCTTCACCCCACTCCAGCCCTCTACTGTTCATCTGATAAACTAGGAACCACAGAAGATGTCAAGGGGAACACGAGGTGAGGCTACCAGAAGGAACTTAATAAAATACAAATTAAAATAATAATTACATGATCCTATATACAGCAGTGTTGAACATATACTCAATCTCAAACTAAATCTGGCAAAGCTGGGGGAAACTCACACTCCCGAATTGCTGATGATGTTTCATTTGGTACAGCATCCTTGTAGAGTGAGTTTACCCCAGAAATATGCATACATGAATACATATATGCATACACATATCCAGCCACTGCATATATATATATATGAACAAACTGCATTTGGGCAACTTAGAGACCCATATGAGGCTGCTCATTTATTCATTTGCTCAACACATATTTACTGGACACTTGTCATATGCCAGACAGAATTCCAGGAACTTAAACACTGAGCATTAGCAAAACCCAAAAATATCCACGTTGGCAAAGTGTGTGCCCACCGTTGTTTGAATAGTCCCACACTGCAAACAACCTCAAAGACACTCTCAGGGGTCTGGAAAAGCCTCACTCTGGGCATAGTGCAGCGCCAGCGAAGATGTGTTCTGGCATCCATGCCTGGGTACTGCCAGGAAGGAACTTGTGCACTATTAGACACTATTAAAAAAACAGTCCTGCAGATTGTTTGTGGTAAAACTAAGTCGTTTAGAAGCTAACCAACTTCATAGTCTTAGCTGAACCCAATAGGGAAGGAGGAAAAAGATCGGCTGATTTACTCTATTTCTTAAACATCTGCAGCAAATAGATGCGTGAAAGGTTAGCCCTGTGCGTATTCCATGTTAAGCAGGTAGATGTTTATTTTGGTTAATGTGGGTGGGTCCTTTTTCCTTCAAGAGGGGTACAGTTTTTGCTTTTATCGCTGTTGTGCTGTTGTTGTTGCTGCTGCTGCTGTTGTTGTTATCTTATTGTTGTGTTTGATTAGCCCCCACCTCTCTGCAACCCACAAACTGTAGCCTCCCGTGTTCACTGCCCGAGTTCAGGAGAACAAAATCAGTCCAGGTGAGCTGCCTGATGCCCCCTGGTGGCCCACACCAAATCAGCAGCTCTGTAGGGGCGGAAGTGGAGCTCAGGAAAAACGGAGCTGGCTTAGGCCTGGGAATTTGTTCCACCACTTTAAAGACCAACCTGCCATTATCTACCACGGCTGAGGAGGCATGTTCTATTTATTATTCAGAAATGCTGCTTTTAAGGTTTACTCTAGAGAAGCTCAAGCATGAGCTCAAGGAAATGTGTGCAAATGTCTTTGCAGTGTTGTCCACAAAGGCCCAAAACTGAAAAGGGCACCATTATCCATCATTAGGAAAACAGATGAGTTGGACACCAGCGACCAGTGAAATACTCTACCACAGCAAGTGACAACGGGAACCCGCATGGGTCAGTCACATCTCACACATCACAACCCATGCTGAAAAAAAAGGGGAGGCCTTGGAGTCTTCCCTCTCTAAACTACCATTTACAGAAAATTGCAGGTAGGCCAAACACCAGACATTGTGGGTGGCCACACACATGCGTGTAATGACTGCAAAAACAGATGTCAGAAGTATAAATACCAGATGCAGGAGTGGGAACCACATGGACCCTTGGCTGAAGTCCAGTATCTTATTTCCTCAAGAGAAATCAGAAACAGTATTGCACTCCTGTAATCAATCCCCAATCAGGAGGCAGAGAACACGACTGGAAAACTGGGACCAGCCTGGGCTACATTGCAAATGATCAAGAAAGAGGGGAGACAAGTAAGGAAAGTGGAAGAAAGAATAACCCAAATCAGTATAAAAGAAATTTTATAATTAAACAGGTCTGGGTGGTGGGTACCTTGGTGCTTCTTATATTCTTCTTTTTAAATTATCTAATATTTCGATTTATTGTTTGTTGTATTTGATGTGTGTGTGTGTGTGTGTGTGTGTGTGTGTGTGTAGAAAGTGTTGGTAGATAGGGGTGGGGGAGATCTGTGCAAAGAAAAGCTAGAGGAAGTGTTCAATGTCCCTTGGCTTAATGCTGCTGAAGGACAAGACACATAGAGTGAGGGGTGTGGCCCTGGGGGAGAAGGAAAGCAATGATGCATTATTCGCAGTGTAACGGGGAGATTTGGGGGCTTTAAGCAGAAGAGCCCTTTTCCTGGACTCTTCATGCTCGAGTGGGTCACTCGTCTGTGTTTAAAGTGGGGGGACTAGGAGTAGAGGGTAACAATGCGGTGGGACACAGGAGAGTAGGGGGTAAGAGGGAGGGACATTGGGGGGTTGTGGGGGAAGTAGGCCTGTAAGGTAATGTGTGCGAAGGACTGGAACTCCAATCATGGTGCCTTGAAATGTATCTGTGATGTATTTTGAAGAGGAACACATGGAATTCAGCCAGAGATTTGATGTGAAGCATGTCTGAGATTTTATTAAAGCAGCAGGGTGGGCCGTGGGGTGCTGAGATGAGGAAAGTGATGGGGGTTGAAGAGGGGCCCTAAAGAGGGCGGATCTGTGGGTGGTTCCCAGCAGAGAGAGAAGGAGGAAGAATTTCATTTCATTGTTTGCCAGCCTCCAAGTGGAGGGGCAGAGCTGGCAATTGTGTGCTTAGCTCAGAAGTCCATGGGAAAGGTTGAGGCGGGTCAAGAAGTATAAATTTAGGTGTCGTTGGTTTTCTTCAGAGCCATGCAATTAGGCAGACGGTATAAATAAAAAAGAAGGCTGAAACCAAACTCCAAGCACCCCTCCATTTAATCGAGAGAGAGAGAGAGAGAGAGAGAGAGAGAGAGAGAGAGAGAGAGAACCCAGCAAATAGACTCAACTAGGTTGAAGAATAGGTGGGGGTGTCACAGGGCATGGGAGATGCTGAGGCAGGAACCTGTTTCAAGCTGGAAGCCGTGTTCAACTGTTGATAATGCTGCTGCACCACCAAATAAACAGAGCACAGGCAGAGATTCACCACCACCACCCCCTTCTCAGGGCTGGCAGTACAGGAGTCTTTGTGGCTTAGACAAAAGCAGTTCGGCAGAGGGGGCTCTGCAGGGGCTGAGGCCAGATGGCCCGTGGTTGACAAGTGAGGGGACTGCAGATTTGTGTATGGGTGGGTCTTTTGAGAATCTTGGCTCTGAGGAATAGAGAACAATGAGGTAAGTACCGGGGGGACAAGGACATAAAGGAGGTTATTATTGGCGATGTTTATTCTCATCTAACTGCAGAAGAAAAGAACACAGTAGAGAGACAGTGAAGGGAACGGTGGAAAAGTGAGTGCAGAAGAGACTGCAGAAAGGAAGGAAGGAGACTAGAGTCCAAACCCCACAATTGACTAGACCCAGCTGGGACGCTGAGGCTAACTCTCTTCCGTCTGATCCAGGTCCCAAGCTGTTCCCCAGACGCTCATTACCTCTCATTATTGTTTGCTTGCTCATGGGTGTCACCAGCTCCCAGGGCTCAGTACACTAAATCTTCCACCACCATCTCCTCTGAATACACAAGTCTTATAGTCTTCCCCTCTCTATCTAGGTTGTGTATCTACCCAGGGAACTGGAGGGGAAAATAAGCAAACTGAAGAAAATTAATTCTGACCTATTTTATGCATTCTGTATAAATGCATGAAATAGATTATGTTTGACAGTGGTAAACAGAGAAGCCAAAAAAATCCAATTTATCACTTTAATTATATATGCTTTTCTTCTTCAATCTCCAGGGAAGAATAAGCCTCCAGCAGTTTCCAGCCCCTTCCATGAAGCCATTCCCAAATTATTAATGCTGCTTTTAGTACCACGTGCCCTCAGTGACAGGTGCCCTATCTGAAGCACACAGGCAATGTTTAACATGCTACCTATGGAGGTACATGTGAGGAGGGGGTTACGGGGTGCATAAATGAAGAGTGAGGAACTAGAGATGGAGCATGAAGTTGTGAGTCAAAGGAACAGCAGTTGAAGTTGCTCTAAGCAGGTGGTCTCCTGCTTCTACCAAGCAAAGCATGTGGACGCTGGGTCCACTCAGAGCCAACCACCCACCTTTAGCGACAGCAGTCTCATCCCCTCAACCCCTGACAATTTAGCAGCCATTCACACTGCTTCTCTGCAGAAGGAGGAGCACAAAGGGGAGGGGAGGGGGACTCTATGGTACCCAGTCTCGACCTATTTTGTTTTGATTTGTTTTGTTTTGTTTGTTGAATGCATACTTTTCCAGACATCAAAGTGCAGCAGAAGAACAGGAAAAACCTGGTCCTTGTCCTCCAGAAACAAGCATCCCTCAGGGAGAAATAGGCAAGAGGCAGTTGTAACACCAGATGAAGGTGCCCAGGATGTACGGGCATCCAACACAGGCAGTGCTCAGGACAGGAAGAGGTCTGTACTGAACAGGGTTCTTTAGAGGAACAGAACAAAATAAAATGGGGATTTACTAGATTATACGGCAGGGTGTGTTGGTGACAGCATATTTGCTGGCTAGTTTGCACTTTGATTATAGCCAAAATCATGACACTCGATTCCGGGTTTGAACAGTGGAATAAGTGGCCCTGCTTACCCATGCAGAAAACACCAGGAGAGGACCAGTTTGGAAGGCATGTTCCTCTTCTCATTGTTGTGACAGCATACATCACAAAAAGCAACTCAAGGAAGGGAGGGTTTGTTTGGGCTCATAGTTTGAGGATGCAGTCCATCTTGGCAGGGATATAAATCATGGCTGTGGGAGCCGAGACAGCTGGGCACACTTGCAGACCATCAGGACATACGTAGATTCATACTGGTGATCCCACTCACACCCTCAGTCTGGATCCTGGGATGGTGCTGCCAGCTTCCAGTACGGGTCTTCCTTTTCGAGTTAACATCCCTTTCAGAGAACGTTCCCAGAGACACACCCAGAGATGTATTTCCATGGTGACTCTAAATACAGTCCAGTTGATGGTGAAGACCAACCAGCACAGGAAGAGAGGAGTCCATCTCAATAGGTTGAGTCGAACGCCTTGCACGTAGGCCCTACAGAAGCAGCTGGACACTTGGAACTGGTGTCCTTGGACCGGAAAGACACACTAGGGGTTCACTGAATCACAGATAGAAATTTAGCCCGTGGCATAGATGTGAATGCTTAAAGAACAGGCTGGAAGGAAAATGGGCCTGCGACCATAGTCTGCACAGCTCCTTCAAAACTTCTACAGAGACTGTGCCTGCAGGGGATGATGGGAAAGTTCCATACAGAGATGGGAGAAAAGTGAGGGGAGAGACTGTGTCTTGGTTTTAAAGAAAGAGGCAATAATCAACAGAAACAATGTTGACGTTCACTCAAATAAGATGAGATCATGCCTACTTCCTGGATGCCCTAGAGACGTGATGGGAGAGAGGCAGGCTGCACTGATTTGAGTGGGAAAGCAGCAAACACACCTAAGGGTTTCCCACACAGTTTTGCTCTGTGGGACATAGACTATTTTTTAAGGTTTCCCCCCCCCCGTTTTTATTTTATTTGTGTGGGTGTTTTGCCTGTATGCACATCTCTGCACCACACGCATGCAGTAACCATAGAGGCCAGAAAAGGGCATTGGATCCTCTGAAACTGAAGTTACAGACAGTTGGGAACTGCCATGTGGTTGCTAGGAATAGAACCCAGGTCCTCTGGAAGAGCAGCCAGTGTTCGTAACCACCGAGCCAGCTCTCCAGCCCCAAGATTCTATTTCAATGTAGCGTTTAATCACTGATCCCAGACAGAAACCCAGCCTTATCTAAATGCTCTGAAGACTGAAAAGATCAGTATCTTACAACCTATAACCTATTCTGCATTCGGATGCAGAATAACTATGAATGCAGGGTCACAAGTGTAACAACAAAGGGCCAACGGCTTTGGGGTGGCTTTAAGGTAAAGAAAACAAGCATCTTCCAGAAGCATGTAGTGAAAGGACCAAGTTGGTATGGCGTAACCGAATTCACAGGAAGTAGATGGTAGAATATCCATAGCAGAGGAAACCTCCTAAGAAGGCATACAAGAATCCAGTGGCAGGAGGTGGGGCAGGGAGGAGACGGTGAAAACACAAGGTACTCTGTATGTGAACTGTGGTTCTCTGCACAGTACTGAAAATTGGGTGTCATTATTACCATGACATAAATTTTAAATCTGACCTCCAATAAGGTTAGGCCACTGTCTCAGGCACTCTACCTACCAAGCAGCTTAAACAAGACTTTCTTTTAATTCTTTAATTGTTATTTTTTGTTACCATTTATTCACTTTGTATCCCCAGCTGTCTCCTCCCAATCCTACCCTTCCTCCCTCCCTCTTCTCCCCCATGCCCCTTCCCTAGTCCACTGATAGGGGAGGTCCTCCTCCCCTTCTATCTGACCCTAGCCTATCAGGTCTCGTCAGGACTGGCTGAATTGTCTTCCTCTGTGGTCTGGCAAGTCTGCACCCCCCAGGGTGAGGTGATCAGAGAGCCAGCCCCTGAGTTCAAACCAGAGAGAGCCCCTGCTCCCCTTACTAGGGCATCCTCTTGGAGACTGAGTGTGTGGATACATCTGAGCAGGATTAACCAAGACTTTTTAATATGTATTTTTCTGTCTTCAGGACTCTTAGGCACTATATACTTTGATGTGCCTTGAGGCTCACATGCTGTGCTAGGACCTAGAGACACAAAGATGAATGGGAGTCCACATTTGACTTCGAAGAGCCTGAACGTGAAATAGCAGAGGAGGATAAAACAAATGCGATAACACGTGATAAACAGAACAGTGGGGGAAATGCCTTGAGAAGCAGAGAGACCTATTCTAACGTATGCCTGTCTTTTTCTGAGCTCAAGGAGACAGAGGTGGACTTGAAATAGAGAAGATCTCTGAGAAAGCTTGTTGGCTGTCAGGATTTTTGAAAACACAGGTGGAAGGAAGGGTGGGTAAGTGAGTAGGTGGAGAGAGAAATGACATTTGGGTATTAAAAAAAAAAAAATCTTTCTTAAAGCAACTGTTGCCCATGCAGCCACAAGGAGTCGCTGCAGACCTGACTCAAACACAGCTTCCCATTGGCCCTTCCAGATTCTAGCCGTCCCGGGAGGGAAGGGAGGAGACAGGGGGAGGGAATGGCGGGAGTTGGCCAGATGCCCCCTAGTGATTCCTGCCCTTGCAGTCCAGGCCCAGACTTTAGTTCCAATCTTACCTCATTCTTCATCTTCCCGCTCATACCTTTCATTTTAAGCATTTAATACCCATCTCCATTTTGTCCTGTCTTTAGAACCTAACTCAGAAATGTTCTGGGCTCTTTCTTGGACCTCTGCTTTCAGCAAACCATGTGGTCCCAGTCGCTAGCTGAACAGCTGGGTTCCTCCACTCAAGTTGCTTCATCTTCTGGTCCTCCCAAGAAGTGACATTTGGGAGGAAGTCTAGCTGTGCCAGGCTGCCTGGCTCACTCTTCCACTCCTCCTTCTAACAGTGCTAGCCTCCTCCAAGTACTTCCTCCTTCTGTGGCAGGCCTCTAATCCTGCGGTAATCGAGAAGGCAGCCAGCAGCCACATGCAACGTTAAACATTAAATTTACTAAAACAAAGGCAAAATACAATCGGAGTTCCTGAGCCTTGCCAGCCAGTTCCAAATATTTGATAGCTACGGTACAACCGAAAGCTACCACGGGAAGCATTTTCAGCATGCTCCTTGAGTCAGCACTGTCTGAACACCTCATGTTTTCCTCACAGGTAACCTTCCTTATACTCTTAGGGTGAAGTATAATTGTTTATTCACCTCAGAGGTGAGGATCCAGCGACCCAAACGGTTGTAAAACTTAGCCAAGGTCTCTCAGCAGAGTAAGAATCAAAGCAAGAACTCAAACCTGGGTGGCTGATTGACTCCTCACTGCCTGCTGCCCCCACACCCAGAGCTGCCCCTAGTGACCATTCTCCCAAGTCCCCCTCTGACTTTCTTCGAATTAAACTGACTTCTCCCTGTCCCCAACAACCACTGGCCCTCACAGCTATTGTCCTGACAGTGACCTACACAATTAGGTACTTGGGCTTTCAGCCTCTTTTGGAAAAGAATCCTCCCGTCTTTCTGTCCAATCCCCTGCAGCTGCAGCTAACCTGAATGCAGCCCAACACAAAATCATAGCCTACTCAAAACCTTTGCAGTTTTCTCTTTGAAACTCAATTGCATGGTTTTCGGGTGGACTTGTTGCAATGCAAAAGCAGTGTGATGGGTTTGGCGACTTTCGCTAACCAGAGTAGTCTCCATTCGGAGTAGCCTGGGTCCTAGAAGCTCTGTCACCAGGGCAGATTTCTAAGCTCACAACTACTCTATAGAGTCACCTCCATCTGCAAGGAAAGGCTGGGCAGCCCGCAGAGCTCAGAGAGCCAACTCATTCACATCAGCATCATGTCCTCTGCGGGGGGGTGGGGGGGCGGGGGATACGACACACAAGCTGGGATTCACTGCACACGAACAACCAACCACTGGGATACAATGACAGTAGATGAAGCCAGGGAGATGCTTTGACCACTCTGTGCTCCCAGCATCACAGATGCTTTGCGTGTGAGGCCATTGCGGTTACCCATCACCCTGTCTCCTCCCCCTGTACTTACCTGCCCCACCCGCTGGACCAACATTGCTGAGCAAAGGTGAAGAAAATGAGGAGTCTGCAGGCAAAGAATGAGTAAGGAAAACACAGGTGCTAAGCTCTCTAGGTGAGTGGGCTGTGTTCTGTCTTCCCTCCTTGCTACTTGAATGCTAAAGCAGTCTGGCCACCAGAATACTGCCGAGCTGTGTCAGATGGGTTTCCCATTTCCACTGAGTCAGAGAATCTTTGGCAAGAACACAGGAAACTCTCTCTGTTCTTGCCTTCAGCAATAAGCACATGGATTTTTTTTCCAACCCCATAAAAGTTCTCTTTTAGACTTTCTCGGAAAGCCTTACTGCCAGAAAATGCCTCCTGCTATTTTACCAGATTCCTCTGTCTTTCATCTCAAACTCATGTGTTCTGTCCTCAGAGACGGTGGAGATCTCTGGGAGGGACCATTGAGTCCTTTCAGTTTTTACCTATTACGAATAAAGACTTGCATGTCTTCGGACACCCATACGCGTGCATTCCCAGGAAGATGCTGCCTCGCCAGGTACCCAGGTTTCACGTCTAGTGAACCCTGCCAGGCCTATTCCCAAAGTGGCTGAATCTGTTTCTCAGCCTGTTGATTCAGCAGCAAAAAGCACATAATGGTACCTCATGGCTGCTGGGAAGCAAAGAGAGACAGGAAGAGCCCAGATCCCATAAGCCCCTTTGAGGACACAGCCTCTATGACTACAGCCTCTCACTTAAGCCCAGCCTCTTAAAACAGACCAAGATCAAACCTTTAATACATGGTTTTTGGGAGAATGTTCTAGGGACAGACTATAGCAAGGAAGGACTTCATCAGACTACTGGAGAGATTGGGGTTGGATGGCTCGTGGTTTCAGTATTACTCTATCACTCAAGGAGGCTGAGACTGAATCCAAACACTCTCTGCAGCTTTCCAAAGGTGATACCATTAGAATTTATATTAAAATGATGCCATGCACACAACTGATCTTATATGACAGAGTTTATTTGGGAGAAGGGAAGCAGAAGAGAGTTAGGGCCCGAGCAGCCATGAGGACAAAGAGGGAGGGAGGGAGGGAGGGAGGGAGGGAGGGAGGGAGGGAGGGAGGGAGGGAGGGAGAGAGATGGGAGGAGAGATTACACAGACAGAGAAAGGGGAGAGAAACAGGAAAGGCAAGAGAGAAAGAGAGAGAGAAGTAAGAGGTAGGGGTCCTTTGATCTTGGGCCCCTGTGGGCATGATCAATGATAACACCACAGGTGCCTAAGCAACCTGGAAGGGGGCTAGTGCATCAAGATTTATGAATTAACAGATACCCCATGGTTATAACCCATACTGGTTCCCTGGCCTGAGCTTTTTGAAACCACAGAAAGTGTTTATTAGTGATTTATCTGGCTCTTTCATACTTTGTGTTACATAATATCAATATATTATTTTATATAAAATATGTTTTACATATTTATAAAATGTAGTTTAATATTTAATTAATGTAAATTCTTTTATGTATTTATTAAATATTACATGTTATATATTTATTACACACACACACACACACACACACACATATATATATATATATATATATATATATATATATATATATGCACCAAAGAGGAAAGGCCAACATGAGCTTATCAAATTTCTTCCCTACTTCTTGTCACCTTTGGCAGGCCCAAGCCAAGGTGCTTCCCTGAGAAATTATGCCATGCAACAGATCTGGCATAAAGGGGGTTTATTGGGTGAGGGGAGAGGAGTGAGGACCTGGGGAGGAGGTTAGAGGCAGCAAGAGAGCCGCGAGGACTGAGAGGACGGGGTGTGCACAGGGAATAGAGAGAGGAAACAAGGGGAAAGGGTAAGAGAGAGAGAGAGAGAGAGAAACAAACAGGGAGGAAAGGGGAAAAGGGAGGAGAAAGAGGGAAAGGAAACCTTAGGAAAGGAAGAGGGAGGGGGAAAGGGATGCCTGGGTTGACTGGGTTGGCTGGGATGGCTGGGGGCCTTTTTATCACAGCACACATCTGGAGGCTGAGGCAGGTCTTCACGTCAGCAGCTTTGCACCTGGCGGGGCGGTGACAAGTCTTGACATAAGCAGCTGCTAGGTCTCCATGGGCAGGCCAGAGGAATCCCCTGTATGCTACCACTTCCTCAAGCCACGGCTACTCTTAGGTCAGAAGGGCCACCCACTCACCCGAGGTCAGGAGGACTAGTTGCTCTCTCCCCAGCTTAAGCTCTGCCTGCTCCCTGGTCTGCTCTACCTCAGGAAAACCACCATGCTGCTCTGGATGGTTCTACTATTCCTTGGTGAGTACTGGGCTCTAGCGTCCCTTCCAGTCCCGAGATACAGTTCCTAGCCTTTCCTTAAGCTTGAGAAAAGTTTGGATACTGGCAAGCCGAGGGAAGCCAGTATGGGTTGGAAGCTTTCCTATCTCCTCTGCCAAGGTTCTTGGCAAAGCAGGCCCTTGGTGAATCAGAAATAAACTAGAGAAGCAGACTCTGAGATCCCATTGTCTCCCACAGTCAATTTTACCCTATGAAATAATTTGGGGGGCTATCCCAAAAGGAAACAGTCACAGAAGGAAGCGCGTCCCCTGGGAGTCTGAGGGGGAAGATCAGAAACAGGAGCGTAAGCACCATGCATTTTGTTCAGCAACAAGAAGTGAAATTTGGGAGGCAAAATCATTCTTATGAAGGCTTAGCATTCTCCAAGTTCCACTCATCCATGATTGGACTTCTCACTTGGTCAAAAGTCCTGCTGCCTTCCAAATCCCTTGTCAAGCCTGTCTGTCCCCTTCTGCCTACTTTGTCTCTCTCTGTAGGGGGTATGTATGGTAAGCTTTGAAGTCTAATTGGTCCTTGGGGCTGGTTTGAAGAGTCAGTAATCTATGTCTCTCTCCTCTCCATTTCTCCACCCACATTCTCCACCAGTCATGGTGACTGTTCTAAAAGGGAAAGCTTGCAGAGCACAGGGTTTCTGATCTCCCTAAACTCAGCTCAGTCTCAGCTAGGCTCAATGTGCTAAACCCCAAAGTTATAAATATATATATATAGTTATAGTTATAGTTACAGTTATAATATAGTACATATAATATATATTGTAAACACATATATTAAATATATATTCTAATGTATGTACAATATATATTATATACAATATATATTTATATACTTAAATTTATAAATGTTTCTCCATTCCGTAGACATAGATGGATCCTAATTGGCAAAACTAGTAATTCATTTTAAATAACATGTAGGGTGTGGCCACAATATTGTGCAACAATAACCAGTTATCACTTATCAGGTATCTAGAAGGCTAGAGCTCCCGGCATCAAACAGGATGAGAAATGCCTCAGTATTAAATATGGGAAGTTGGAGGGATGGTCCTTAGCTTCCTCCTGAACCAAGAATTAGACAAGTTCCCTTTCCTAGTGTAGCCTACCTCCCACATCATTGCGGGGCCTTTTGGGGGTCCCGCTTGGGTTGTAATGATAAAGACGTGGGGACATATGTATTGCATGAGGCAGTTGGCCTTTCGCTGGGGCAGTCTCTCTGCTAGCCCTCTAACTTAACCCGACGTCCCTGCCACTGTGTCCCACCACGTGCCTCTCTCGCTCTTTACCTCCCTGCTTTTCCTGTTCTCTGCCTCTGTTCTTCTGCCCAGTCACCATCTAGGTCACTCTTTCTGCCCCGTCCTCAACAGCACTTTCATCTACAAATGCCACACTTCTTCCTCATACGAAAAAGCCATTAGCATAGTAGGAGGGGGGCTACGTGACCTCCCACATGGCAGCTGTCTTTTCTTTTCCGGCAGACAAACATTTATATATCCTGTTAGCCTCACGCTGCCAGCACAACAGTTAACAAATGAGAGCACAGGAACACACCTTCATAGCCAGTTAATACAATATGTGGGGGGAGGAGGGAGGTGGTATCCTAACATGCTCACACATCTTCCATGGCAGCTGTCATGGGACCTCCACACCCTCCTCCCAGCACCGTGGCACCCATGGCTTGACAAAGCAACGTGCTCCTCCATGAAAGAGACCCTCTTTCTTCTTGTTAAGCTAAATCTGTCTCCCTGGTTCTTCTAATTTTCAATAATCTCTTTTCTGTCCTATAAAGCAACTCACAAAAACTCCTCCCCTTCTCTTCCACAGAATGGTTAAAGACCACTTTTTTGTCTGTGCTCTGTTGTGTCTGTACAGATAAAAATCTCCCAAATGCTCAGCATTCCAACAGGAGAGGGTTTCCAGACCCTGTTCCTCATCCTAATCAACCTTGCCTTGATGTGATGTGTTGTGCACGGAGCTCAGCTTTCCTCTCCCTCCCATTGTGAGGCGAGAAGCTCCCAGCTGCTTTTGCTGTCT
The DNA here is from genome assembly GCF_030254825.1 of Meriones unguiculatus. NCBI lineage: Eukaryota > Metazoa > Chordata > Mammalia > Rodentia > Muridae > Meriones > Meriones unguiculatus. Next base: position 93,067,953 of record NC_083359.1, on the reverse strand, counting down.
GGGATTCTGTAAGGCAACTTAGTGTGACAGTAGCTCATAGACAGCTTGTCAAATGGTCACCTCACCTTCATCCTACATCTAACTAAGGTCCCTGGGCCTGCCTTAGAGAAACTGCTGAAGACAAGTGTCACTCAGGAAGTATGATCCCAGTTGGCTGCCATCTTGATTACAGAGGCCCATTTCATACTCATAACTCCAAGGTCCTGCTGTGCAACACAGCGAAAAGTCATCAGGACTTGGAGACGTGAGCTCACTTAAGTGGCTTTGCTGTCTAGGTGACGTCTCTCTTGTTATAAGCTTCAGACCTATCAACCCTGTTTGTTCAGCATTTTGTAACAGCAAAATTATTTTGCAGTGAGAAAGAAGAGTAGGGGAAGCATAACTACATACAGAACAGGTTCTCATCCACCTTCTTTCCACTTTCGGTCAGTGTGGTAACCAGTTTTCCAGGCAGTGGGTCAACATAACTTTTACAACCACCTATTTTTAAAATTACTATTATCATTCCCAATTATATGATATGACAAAGTGAGGAATTGGTAGCTTTTGGAATTTGGGAAATCGGTTTGTCCAAGCTCGCACAGAAAGAGACAGATTTGTGAAGGTCACCTGCTTCGGAATCCTGTCTACTTTTTACAATATCAGACTCATAGGTGAGAAGAGTGGGAAGAGAGAAGGAAAGAGACTGTTTTTCTGGGGTCCCCAGGCGTCAAGTGTGGCCTGCTTGTGTCTAGTTCTCCACCATACTGAATGTCAGAAAGCTGGTCACTAACTCCCTCTGCCCAGCTTTGCAGTTCACTATCTAGATCCTGAGTTCAAAACTGAGATGTCTTGGATTTTAACAAGATAAGTCCCAAGGGTGACTCCTTCAATGAGGTCATAGACCTCCAACACCCCTCCCCTACCCCAGGAACCTCCTACTGAAGTATATTCAGCACAGGTAACCCTGCCCCTGCAGTAGTGTGAGTGTTAGGCATTGTCACTTGCCAAGATGGCCATTCCTAGAGCATAGAGCAGCGCTGTGATGGAGAAGAGAAGAGCACAAAGCAGAACAGGCGCTCTCCTCACAGGCTTCAGTTTTCACAAACTCTGTCCAGGAAGAGGTCAGAGTTAGGAAGAACTTTGCTTTTCTGTTCCATGAAATAAATCAAACAAACAGAAGGAAAACAAAACAAACAAACAAGCAAATAAACCATTGGAAAACAACAGAGGTTTTTGTTTTGGTTGGTTTGGTTTGGTTTGGTTTGGTTTTTCTTTTTTCTGTCCCCTGAAAGGTCAGCTAAGAAAACTGTTAGTGGAATACACATACACACACACACACACACACACACACACACACATTAAAACTTTGGGGTATAGCACATTGAGCCTAGCTGAGACTGAGCTGAGTTTAGCGAGAACAGAGACCCTCTGCTTTGCAAGCTTTCACTTTTGGAACAGTCACCACATGACTGGCCAACGTGGGCGGAAAAATGGAGTGACGACATGGATTACTGATTCTTCAAACCAGCCCTGGCGACCAGTTAGACCTCAAAGCTCACCATACCCCCTGCAGAGAGATACAAAGTAGGCAGAAGAGGTCAGACAGGCTTGACAAGGGGTTTGGATAATGTGCAGGACTTTTGACCAAGTGGAAATATAAGGAAATATAAGCAGTAATGTGCTGGCAACTTAATAAATAAGACAAATTCAAACCATATGGGGCAGCTCAGGCTTGTCACCTCAGCACCCTGAAACAGGAACATTTCCATGAGTCAGAGGCCAGCCTGGGCTGTATGATTAGTTTCAGGGCAGCTTGGGCTACAGAGTAAGACCTTGTCTCACAAATAAACTAGAAGACTGCCAGTACTCTAGAGAGTGTTAGTAATAGTACTGCAGAGTACTAATACTGTGTAGAGTAATAGTCTTACAATAGAATCCTATGAACAGGAGAATTCTTCTGAGTAGGGTCCTGTGTCCATGATAAACATTTGCTAGTTCAATGGTTGAGGGAAGCAACTGAGTGGCTTGGTGATTAGATGGTCGGGTGGCTTGGGGGTTGGATGGTTGCTAGCTCAAGATGATATAAATACCAGTTGTTGGTGTGAAACTTTTTTCTGCTACTTAATGTAATTTTATCACTTTGATATCTTGCAGTTTCCAAGACTGAAGCTCAAGGTGAGTCAACAGTTGGAGGGGTCTTGTGGGATCCTGGAGGTCAGTGGCTCTCTGGGCAGTACCCCTCCCTCTAGATGATAGTGAGCCAATTCATTGGTCCCTGAGATATCCAAAGTACTATCTAATGCGTAGCCAGAGGATGCAAGAAATTTGGAAGAGCACTGGACCGGACCAGCTACCCACTTTTCCCCTCTGAGGACTACAACCACTTAAGGAGTCTCCTGGCTCTGAGTTTCCAAGGTTCTCATGGGACCTGGCTTTGTAGGAGCCATTTCAGATTCCCTGCATGAGGACAGTGGACAAGCTCTGGGGATGAAACTATCTCTATTCTGGGTCTCATAGTTATAGCCTGATGCATGTGGAAGATCGGTCCTCAGCCTCCTGGGCTTCACCGTCTGGGACTTTCTTCTGAGCCCTGGGTTTGTGTCTCCCCTAGAGTCCTTGCAGACGCCTGTGCTGAGCCGCATCCCCTCTCCAGACTCGGAAGACCTGATCCTGAAGTGTAAGGCAAAGGTGCACCCTGAGAAGCCAGCTTTGCAGCTCTTCTATTCCTTCTACAAGGACAGCCGTGTCATTCAGAACAGGAGCCACAGCCCAATTTTCTCCATCACAGAAGCCAAGGACGAAGACTCTGGGCTTTACCAGTGTATGGTGGCCACTAAGGATGGCATAATCCAGAAACGAAGTAACCATCTGGAGATCCAGTTACAAAGTAAGTGGATGAGAGGCCAGAGACATTCCTAAGGAGTCCCCAGAGAGAAAGGATCCTGGATCCCGGCGGTCAGGCTGACTCTCCCCTCCCATGTGCCCTCCTCCAGTGCCTGTGTCGCATCCTGTGCTCAGTCTGGAACATGAAGCCACCAACCCTGCTGTAGGAGATGTAGTGAAGTTTCTCTGTGAGGCCGAGAGGGGCTCCCTTCCAATCGTGTACTCCTTCTACCTCGACGGAAAGATCCTAGGGGAACCGCTGACTCCCCCTGGCAGAGCTGCCTCCCTCGTCCTCTCAGTGAAGGAGGAGTGGAGTGCTAAGAACTATTCCTGTGAAGCTAAAAACAACGTCTCCAGTGAGAGGAGTGAGCCCAAGAAGTTCCCCTCGGTTGGTATGTGCTGTCCCCCACAATCGCTGCGCCCCAGGAACTGGGCAGGAGTCAGACCTCACTCATTCCTCTGTAACCTCCCACCATGCCTAGCACAATAATGACTTCTGGCAGAAGCTCTGCTTGGCTGGTCTCGGGAAAGACCCTGATCCGAAGAGCCTTTCCTACGAGCTGGCGGAGGGTGATGGCCTGTGGGGGAGGGGTTACGTGGCCAGTCATGCTAGCACCTTCTGAGCCGCCTCTCATTCCCACTTAGAAGACCGCTCCAGGCCCCATGATTTCCCCAAAGCCGTCCATTGTGTCTCCTGTGCCAGTTTAGGATGTATTTCTGAATAGTCACTTCCTCGTTCTCAGGTTCTCACGTCTTGTCTGCCTTGACCAACAGAAACATGTTAATTACCTGGCTCCCTGTAAGCCTGCTTGGTGGGATGATCGTTGCCGCTGTGTTTCTAATTTACTTCTTCAGAGCCCATAAAAAAGATGGTTAGTAATTCTTTTCAGATTTCTTACTTGCTAAATCCCTGGCATTTACCAGCTTCTGAGAACTCACAGCCTGAAAGACATAGCCGTTCTCTTTGTCTGAGTCCCTTGAGAGGAGAGAGATTTTTCTCCCCAAGTCACACCAAGAAAAAAACTCAGAAGGACACATTTAAAGAGTGTTCATCATACACACAGAGATACAGAACCTCACATAATCTCAGTCATAGACACACAAACACGCCATTACACACTCAGACATGAAGAGAAACATGAACCAAGGAATTCTAACAAGATAGATATGAGGTACATTGGTGTCCTTCACATTAGGAAGATAATATGACTGAGGTATAAAAGCGAAAGACCTTTAAACCTCATTCACTAAATACAGCTTTCCTCGAGTCTGCTAAGAGAGAAATAATAAATAAGAGCTAGGATGCTTAGGTACGTACTCATACACGCACCTTGGATAGTGCAGTACCCAGGGTGAGTGACACTGACACATCTGACAGGAAATATGATAGAGAGGAGAGATCAATGAACAACTCCCAACCCTGCCACTCTCTGGCTTGAGCCAGTGCTCTCTAAAGTCATCAAATAACTCCCTCTCAGGGATATTGTAAGGCTGCAGACTAATGAGATGAAATGCAGCCTCAAGTAATAGGTTCAAGCGGCACATGAGTGGACGTCTGACAAGTTGTCATTCTGGGACAAGCAGTTCCTATACCAAGTTCCCCAGTGTTTGTCTTCTGAGAGGTTAGCTAAGATTCTGATGTATGAACTTCTACAGAGAAGTAAAAACAGTCAGATGCCTGAGGTGTGTGAGCTCTTCTGTAACTTTTGAGACCCCGGACTCTTCTTCCTATCTTGGTGACAATATTTAAGTATGAATGCTAGCTTCCAAAATAATTATTTTGGACATCTACTTGCTTATTCCATCTTGAAGCCTTATTTGCTTCAAGTCACACTTAAGGAACAATCAGTTTCAAAGCTATTCAATTCCAGTTTGTTTCTAGGTCTTTAAATCTACCTACAGATGTTCAAATCAACCCCCCTCCCTCTCCATGGGGACGATGTTCTTATTTTCTATTTAGTCTAGGCCAAAAATGATTGCTTTAAGAGACTTCTAAAGCAAGACTTGCTTATTTAGATCCTTCCAGTAATAAAATTTTGATGGACTTTCTGGAAACGTATGGAACTTATTTGTCAAGGAAGACCACGCCCATGAATCCAAGATTAGATGTAATAAATAGAATGGTCACACATAAAAGGTTGCCCAGTGTATAGCAGGATCCTAATGTAGCAGTTGTTTTATTTTCATATATACCTTTGAGGTTAGCATGTAACATTATGGGTTTCATTGTGGCATTTTTCAAATACATATGTTATTATATTTTGTGGCAGTTATTTTTAAATCATCTTTTCTACCTCATCTCTCTTGAGTCTTTCTATCATCCTTATGAGGAAGTTAATAGCATCACCCTTTCCATGGTTGAGAGAGCTAAGGACTTCTCAGATATGATGCCTAATAAGGTTACACAGATGGTGGTAGCCGAATTGGTTCTAGAATCTAAGTCACTAATCCCTAATTCTTCCTATTTTGAAATTAAATTGAAGCAAAAGGCTCTGTATTCTCTTAGGAATGTACAACAGACAGAAGGTGGATGGAGATAAATGCAGACACCCTGGCCTGGGTGTTTCCCCTTCCATAAACAGACCTGAGGAGTTCACCACAGAAAACCAAGTAAGGAAGAACCCCTGCCCTTTTCTCACCCTTTGTCTTACATCTGCTTCCATCTTCTGACCTAACTTTCCTGCAGGACACTCCTATCTATGCAATGGTGAATAAAAACAGAGCTACGTGAACTTTCTACCAATGATCTGGATCCAAGCAACAGGACCTACCAACATCCACTTATTATCTATGATGCAACGTCTTCCTCCAACATACCCATCTCCAGCATTCAGCTTCCAGCCTCCAGCACTCCCCAGTTGCTCCAAGCTCTTTCTGTGTGTCAACCAGTTCCTTAGCCCAGCAGCAAGGGAGCCCCAATGCCCTATTTCTGGCCAGGGGCTCCTGAATTGTGAGTTCTCTTCTGAATGAGAAACCAGGCAATGGTGTGAGAATGAACAATTTCCACCTTTACACACACACACACACACAGAGAGAGAGAGAGAGAGAGAGTTCTAAAGGTAACATTGTACACAGAGCAACAGATATCTTGTCAGTACAAATGGAAAAGGGTTTTTCTTCCAGATAGACAGATATAGATAGATGGATAGATGATAGATAGATAGATAGATAGATAGATAGATAGATAGATAGATAGATAGATAGATACGTACGTACGTAGATGGATGGATGGATGGATGGATGGATGGTTGGTTGGATATGTTGGCATAGTGTTATTGTTACTGTGTAAAGATTATCCTTGTATTATTCAGCTGCTGATTTCTGTGCCCCCATACCTGGTTGCAATCTGGACATGGCACTGTAATGCTTATTCTATGACTCTCCTGTCTTAATGCTATATAAACATTACTCCCTAATTATTCTCTGTTTGGTCAATAAAAACCTTATCAGTCAATGACTGAGTAGAGGAGAGAATAGGGCTAAACCTCAAATCCCAGCGAGGGGAGGGTAGAGAGAAGAAGAAAAAAGAATTTTGGTCAGAAGGTGAGGGTCCAGGAGCTACCATGAAAACATGCATGGAGCAAAGAGAGCCAGATCAATACTAAAATGCAAGTATCTGGGGAATTATGGTTGGGAAGTAGCCAGATTACTTTAGAGGATTCCAATAGATTAATATCTGCTCAACTATTGTGCTTTAAATCTTGTTGAATAAATTAAATAGTCTCTGTCTCAATTATTTGGGAGCTAATTGTGTTAGAGAAAAAAAATTGCCACTTTAACAAATGGCACCCAACATGGGGCATGAACCCAAGACCCTGAGATTAATAATCTCATGCTCAGCCGGGAGTGGTGACATACACCTGTAATCCCAGCACTCAGGGAGGCACAGGCAAGTGATCTGTGAGTTCGAGGCCACCCAGGTCTACAAAGTGAGTCTAGGACATCCAAGGCTACACAGAGAAACCCTGTCTCAAAAAACAAAACAACAATAAATGAAAGGCTCTATTGACTGAGCTAGCCAGGCTAGACAAAAACACTGCCACTTTTCAATCTGAACTAACATAGATAATAGACAGATTAGATAGATAGATAGATAGATAGATAGATAGATAGATAGATAGACAGATAGATGGTAGATAGATAATAGATGATTGATGGCTAGGTAGATAATAGAATAAACATAGATAGGTGATAGATAATAGATGATGGGTGCATAGATAGATACGTAGATAAACAGATAATAAAAGATAGAGAGGTGATAGATAGATGGTAGATAAATAATAGATGATAGATAGCTAGATGATAGACAAATGATAAATGATAGAGAGAGAGATTATAGATGGATGGATAACAATACAGAGACAAATGATAGGTAACATGACAGACATTAGATAAGATGACAGATAAGATACCAAATAACTAAATACAGACCGATATGTATGTGTTTCTGTAGATAAATGAACAGATCGATAAATATATTTTATGAGAAAGAGAATGTACTGGCCATTATCCTGAAAGGAAAGCATGAAGCTGTGACTACAGGAATAAAGGCCTCTCAGAAGTTCAGCAAGACCAAGGTCAGCCAGAAAATGGGTTGCCCATACAATATCACAGAATATTGAGAAGGGGTCAGAGCCACGAAGGCAGCAAGGACTCTGTCTTTACCTGCAGTTCTGAGAATGCTGAGCTCAGAGACAGAACTCAACTCGCCCAAAGCTCCAGAGAAGCCTGCCATTGATATCTTGTGTTTAAAAAAATGGCTGTAAAATATATTTTGTTAAAAGAAGTATGTCTGTTTGTTTTGATTGTTCCTACTGGTCATTTACAGTACCTGGTAGTTTGGTATTGGTTTGAGGTGTCCACATTCAGGAAAGGATGCTGACACAGGCTCCTTTAGGCCCTGGCCCATCTTTACTGAATCCTGTTCTGGTGCCACAGACAGCAGAGTCTGAGTTAAAGAAAAAGACTGCACCAGATCCCACCTTCCTTGCCTGTGAAGGAGGCCTCAGTGTTAACAGACCTGCTAACAGGTCCACATGCCCTCCACTGTCACCAGTGTTGGTGTTACCTGGGTGCTTACAGAAATGCAGCTCTTCAGACCCATCCCCAGACCTGCTGGATCAGAACCTGCATTTCAATAAGATCCCCAGGCAATCTGCAAGCACTTTCAAAGGGGCTGATCTGTTTACAAGATGCATTATGGAAACACATACATCCCCTTAACCGCCTATGGTTCTTCCCTGAAGATGGAAGAACTAGAAAAACGGCCCACGCTATCATTTACTTTTTCACTTCTGTTTCTTTTCCATGCATCACTCCTCCCACCCTCGTCAAATCACCCATCCAGTCCATGTCCAGGAAACACCAAGTCCCTCTCCCTTTGCCACTTATCAGAGAGCGTGCTGAGAAGACTGAGCAGCTCAGGCCAGACAGTCTATGTGCAGGGGACCCCCTATGGGTCAGCCAAAGCCATTGCTACTTCATCGGCAGAAAAGCTGGCCCCTTAAATAAAGATTAAAACACAGACATGTCAGCTCATGAAGGAAAACCCTGTTAATAAGATCCCAGAATCCTCTAGCCCTCTGGTTGTTCCCAGGGATCATAAAAGACCCCCTTCCTGAGTTGTCCTACCCCCCAACCCCTACATCAGTGACCCAGACTAGTGCCAGCCTGTGAATTGCTTTTAAGAAATCTATGATAAGCACAAAAATCACAGCAAATATTTAGAAACTTTTATAGCAATGTGACAGTAATTTTATGTTTGTTTAATACAATCATAAAAAATTAGAGCTTGTCTTTTGTAGGTATGCCTTTTTTCGTTTTGCTGGTAATTTGCTTTTATTATAGTCTACAAAAGTACAGGTCCACAATGGATTGGAAATAAAAAAGGAAAAACAGGTTGTTTGGTTCAGATGACTGAGAAGCCACATACACGCACACACACACTCAGTCCTGGCTGTGTAGAAACTTTGCTCTCTCACTGGTATCTGTCTCCACAGATCTATGTGCACAGCTGAAAACATCTTTTTCCCTCCATTTAGAAAAGAATAAGCTGCGTTTTTAAATGAACTACTACTAAGAAAATGGAAAAAAGAAATGAACCCTTCCCCCACACACCACCACCACATGCACACACACAAAGCACAGACAGTAGTGCTACACTGTCCCTAGTTTGTGGAATATTAACATCTAGCCCAAAGCTCGAGATCTGGTCCTGGGGGGGGGGGCAGGGGACTGGCAGGGGGCTCACAGGAAAAAAGGGATACCATCGGTTCTCAAGGGACAGACCCAGTTGGCACTGAGCAAAGGCGCCGGAGAGAACCGGCAGCTGATGTCCACCAAAGGCGCTTGATGGCACTAGTCACGGTACCCTCCACCTGCAGCCTCTGCACTGTGAAACAGCCTTTTCTCCAAGTCAGAGCTCAGTGCAGTTTTATGTACCTAGAGGAACGTATTTACTGTGCCTTTTTCTAGGAGCCTGGGCTCGATAGGTTCATATTCCTAAAGGATAAGGATACAGGAAAGAATTCAGTGTCTGGGTTGGGGGTAGTGAGTGCAGCAGCCTGAAATTACCCCTTAAGAGGGGAGAAGGAAGGGCACAGATGGGAGCCCAGGGGCTGCCCTCTGCTGGCCCTCTCAGGTACTCAAGAAGTTATGTGCCTCCTACACCCAGTCTGAGCCATTCACAGGAAAACTGTGTCTTCACAGTATTTTCACAGAAAATACGGGGACTGGAAGTACAGCTCAATTGGTAGAGTACTTGCTAGGCATGCAGAAAGTCTGGGAAGGCACCTCAAGAACCCAGTATGGTGGTGAGTACCTGAGGTGGCGACAGGAAGTCTTCTTCTGATACATAACAAGTTTCCAGAACAGTTCAGGCTATATGGGATTCTATGTCAAAAGTCTGTCTGTCTGTCTGTCTCTCTCTCTCTCTGTGTGTGTGTGTGTGTGTGTGTGTGTGTGTGTGTGTGTGTGTGTGAAAGAGAGAGGGAGGAGGAAGGGAGAAAGGGAGGGGAAGGGGGACCTGGTTGTTCTTTATGCATGGCTATACAGTTTGGATGCAAGGCAAATGGAATCAAGAGGGTTACATGCCTTGGATTCCTTTCAATTCCAGGCTGGTTTAGATTTAGCTAAGACACCAGGTCTACATTTTTACATAAATGAGCGTCTCTGTGTCATAAATGAGTCCTCTGTGGACTCAGTTCCCTCTGCAGTGCTGGAAGCAACAGCAGCTCAAAGGACCTAGAGCCCTTGGCACAGATGCCTCTACCTCTCATACTGCATGAAAGGCCTCAGCGGAGTTCCTCAATCACTGCAGAAAGCCGTCCAGGTCCACCTAATTCCTGGAATCTTCCACGTGGCGCACATCAACAGTGATGGCCACTTCCATCATCAATACTGGATGGCTGCCACCTGGTTTGTGAGTTCTGACCTCATGGGCATTACGCATACTGGATGCTCTATAAACATTCGTTTGATGCGCTGGTCTGTAGGAGCTGAGAAGCCATCAAGTGTTTGGTGAAGGGTGAATGTATAAATTAGCACCCAGGTCTCCCTCCCTACCTCAATAAAACTCCACAGTGGCTTTGTTCCCTTTCATGCAGCCTTCCCTCGCTTCTGCAAATGTACCTCATTTCCTCAAAAGCAGAGGACCCCCAGCAACCCACTCTCTTGCAGGTACCCACGTCCTACTGTTCTTCCTTCTCTCCCACTCTGAACATCATGGACCCCGGCTCACTAGGGACACCATCCTTTCTCCCCCTTTACAACAGGCTAGTGCCAGGGTGAGAGGCTGGATGTGATGGAATTCGAGAAAGCCATCCACACCAGCTCCACTTCAGGGGCTACCTGGAAGGTGTATCCAATGCACACACGCAGAAACAGGGACAGTGGATACTTCTAGGAGGGGCCTGAAGTAGAGCTCTCCGAAGGTTTCCTGCCTCAGGCCCAGTCTTCCTGCCATACCATAGCTACCCAAGGAGGCTGGCTAGGGAGGGGCCGCTGGGGCCCAGCAGCCAGGCATCTGCTGACAGATCACACAGGCATGCCTTACAAGGCATTGAAAAAGAAAACTTCAAACCTGGTTAAATGATCTATTAGCAATTTATGGAGCAGCAATCCACCCACGAGCTTAGTAGAGGTGCCTGGTGAGCTGAGCCGAGAGCTGGGGCTTTGCAGGCAAAAAGGGCCGGAGGAGGAAGATACGAGGAGGGGGGAAGCCAAAACCAGACATTTCAAAGTTGTATTCCTGATAGGACTGAAATTGTGCTGGAGCCATAATTCGGGTGGGAGAGCGTTTGCCTAGCATGCACAAAACCTATGGTTTAATCCCCTGGTACTCCATAAACTGGAAGTGGTGGAGCAGACCTGTTATCCCAGCATTCAGGAGGTAGAGGGTCTGAAATTGAAGGTCACACTCTATCATCAGTGAGCTCAAGGCCAGCCTGTGACACATGAGACCCTGCAGTGAGAATTTTGGAATTTTGGTTTCTTTAAAAATACACACAGAGAGAGAAATATTACAAGAATATGTTGTTTTAATCCCAGGTGTGGGAATATGGGACTGCTTCCCAGCAGCTGACTATGATTTGTCTTGTGCTCTTGTGGGGTTGTGATTTAGCCAGCTGCAGACAGTTTCTGTGACCGCGTGACATTTGGGGATTTGGGGGACTTTTCAGAAGGTGTATAAATGCTGAAGCCCCAACGGTGGGTTGTTCGTTGGTCACTGGGAGGCTGCTGGTTGCACGTTGTTATGAAGTTGTGCAAAAAAGAGAAACAACAAGAAGAAATCAGGTATCCTGACAGCAAAGATCATAACTGCCCCAAGAAGCTTGATGCCCCTAGTCGGTAATAAGTGGTCTAATGACAAGGCTGCCCCCATTCTGACCCTGACTTTATTCAGGGATCTCTTCCCTTTCCTTTTTATCCTGTTTTCTCTCTTACCTTAGTATTAGGGGGTTGAAAGGGTGGAAGGAAGAATCCACAAAGTAGCAAAACCCCAGTTACAAGACCCCATAAAGCATAAACTGGTCTCCTTCCGATTAACTGATTAAAGAATTACTTGTTTTTCAGAAACTCGCCAATAATGCCTTCTGGTTTGGTCTGGTCAGGATCTCAATCCGCAACAGCCTCCTTCAAGTTTGACAGGAGCAGGAGAGTTCTGCCGGTCCTCCTCAACCCGAGTGTACATTTCCCCTTTAGGGGCTACCCATCCCCCAATAATACCTGGTCTTTCCCCTTCACTCTTGGTTTCCCAGGAACCTATTGACTGCCTTTTCCTCCACAGCCACTCTGACTTAGCTCTCCTTTCTTCCACTTTCACCCACCTTCTTGCCTTCTCTCCCCTTCTCATTTCCTCCCTGAGGGAGAAGCATGGCCCGTGATGCCCTTGCAGGCAGGGCATTTCAAACACACCCTGGCTCACCATCACCTATTTCCACCCAGCCTGAAATGTGTGTACCAAGTGGCTCTGGGTTGATGGTTCTGTTCAGGCAGGTTGCTTGGCCACCAGCTAGTCCATCCTGTAGCCAGAGGTAGAAGTGGGCTGATGGTGAGGTCCAGACTGCATCACAGGACAGGTAAAGCTTCAGAATCAGTACTGGAAGACTCCTCCCGACTCCCAGAAGGGCCCCAGGGAGACAGGAGTAGCAGCCCTAGCAGCCAGCTGCTCGCTTAATTAAGGAATGCAAGGGAGTGGCCCCTTTGAACTCACCTGCTAATTTACTCCAGCACACTCCCCCCTGTGGCTGGGTAATTAATGTGGTGTGAACCAGTGATTAGCAGTTCTAGGGAGAACCTGTGTGCCTCACAACTTAACCCTTCCCTGTACTCGGATGAAGCTTCTCCTTCAGTCTGCCTTTCTCCTGCTGTCACATAGCTGGAGGAAAAAATTCCCCTGTGGGGAGGTAGGACATTTTCCAAGCCTTACCCAGTCTCCCCCCTTCTCCCTGTCAGATTCACGTGGAGGAAAGTGTTAGAGGATCACTAGAGCAACCAGCTGTGCCTGGCAGGCTTTGGGTCCAGCCCACTTTGCCCTACTTTTGCATCCCACAAGCCATGCTCATCTTGTGCTCTCCAGGATCATCCCAGGCAACCTGACAGACACTTCCAGGCCATCATCTCATGGAAGGCCTTCCTTTGCCAGCACACAAAAGGTAAAGGTGAAGGAGACCTGTTCTGTGCCATCATGAAGGTTCCTGTATCGAAGAGATTCAGAGCAGGGTTCTGCTCAGCGGCAAACACGTCACCTTTGCAGCCTGCTCTCTCCTGTCTCTGGCAGACATAGTTAAGCCTTACTGTGGACCAGATCCATGACACCTGGCTGGTGTCAGCACTAGGAGAGGGATCCTGTTATTGATCCCGCCCCACAGGTGAGCACAGCATAGCCAGTAGTTACTTTCTCGTGGCTTCACATCCAAATTCGGATCCAAGTCTTACTCTAGAGATTGCACTCAGAACCCCCGTGAGTCTGTCAGATTCTGGAGGGCCCAAGATGAGCATCAGCATGGGGGATGCAAGAGTGGGGCAAAGTGGACCAGACCCTTAGTTCCTTTGGAGGACACAGTTGGTTGCCCCTAGGTCCTCTATCACTTCCCTCCCATGTGAAGCTGACAGGGTGAATGGGGAGACTTATAAGGCTTAGAAAATATCCAACCTCCCCACAGGGGAAGTAGGATAAACTGCAAAACCACTACCCCAAACTGTTTTATGCTCTAAGGCTCACTCAAACACCTATCCTTCAACTAAGGCCTCCCAGCCTTCTCCCACCCAGGCTAGGACAGACCTTTGCCCTCTGGCTCCCATAGCATCCTGCTCACGCTTCTGGCATTGTTCTTACTACATTGATTGTTTAATTATTGGGTTACACATCCCATCTCCTCCTCTAAACTTCAAACCCCTTAAGGGCAAGGGCTAAGCCTTTCATCTCTGTGTCCCCAGCACCTGGCACCTAAATAGATGCTCAATAAATGCTTGATGACTAGATGACAGAATTGACAAGAGAGCCATAAATGAGTCTCCTCCCTTGGCTTCTCTATCCTACATCCAAAAGCTTCAAAGCTCTGCTGGGGACCTCGGCTCAGCAGACTCTGTTATTCTCCTCTGGACATTCCCCTCCTACTTCAGGCCCCTCCGTTTCTGAGACCCCCTTCCTCTCCCTCTTCTTCTCCCAGGCTGCTCTGCACAAAACAGCCCCCTGCCTCTAGGCAGCACTTCTTACAGCATTCCTTCAATCCATCGCCTGGAACAGTGCTCATTAGAACTGAGATTCTTGGGTCTGTCTCCACCCACTCAGCCAGCAGGCCTGGGAACTCAAGTATTTAACAAGGAGAGCCACTGCTCTCCAGAATGCCTGAATCCAGTGTTCAACCTGCATCATCAGACTCCAATCTCCCCTTCCACCTCCCCACTTTGGCTTCAAAAGATGGCTCGTGACTATCCCTCATTGTTCCTGGAGGCTACTTAGAACTTTCCCACCATAGGCTCTTCACACACTCTACTCTCTCCTGTGTTCAAGGCCCATCAGAACCTTTGGCTCCCCTTTTCTCTTCCTGTCTAAATCATTCTCAAAGTCTACCTGCTCAGGAAACAGTTCCCGCCCAGATGCAACAGACACCACGCCTGTAGGCCTAGTTCCTGATTCAGTGTTACCACGATACCCATTATTTTAAGATTTATTTATTTATACAGCATTCTGCCGGCATGTATGCTTACACACCAGAAGAGAGCACCAGCTTTCTTAGAGATGTTTGTGAGCCACCATGTGGTTGCGGGGAATTGAACTCAGGACCTTTGGAAGAACAGACACTATTCTTAACCTCTGAGCCATCCCTCCAGTCCCCATGATATCCATTTGACTGACAAGATAGACCCTGTACAGGACAACACACAGTGATCCACACTCAGGATGTTCAGGGATCTTCCCCCCTGGGAATAGGGATACTCAGTTGTAGAACATTCCAGAGGCCTTCCATTCTATCCCTAGTACTGAGGGAAGAGAAAAAAACAAAAGAAGAAGCTAACAAGTAAAAGCAGAGAATAGAGTGAGGAGGGGATGGCTATGACAGAACATGTTTTGCCCCCTGTGACCCCAACAAGCTACCAAACATCACCTTGTCTTTTAATCCTTCCACCACTAATACTTCCAACAGGGCTACAAGAAGGTCAGCTATGGGAATGGTCCTCAGCCTTGCAAAAAAGAAAAGGGGGGGAGCATATCTAGCAGTCCTTCACTCACTTAACATTTATTTATCAAACAGTAAGGTATCCAGCACAGAAACAAACACAAATGTTGCAGAGAAGCAGCCTACAGAAACTATGAAGCTACAACCAGCAACATGCCAAGGGCACAAGGGAAGAGTAAGTGCACTTGGGTACCCAAGGCTCCTCACTCTGCTTGTACTCAGGAAGCCTTGAAGGACAGTCTGGCTGGGTGCAGAGCTAGACTGTGTGTTCGAAGGTAGCTAGAAGTACATGCCTGCTAGGGAAGCCCATATAATGTATGCAGCTGTCAAATGCACGGTTCTAAAAAGAGGTAGTCTGTCCAGGATGGCCAGAGAGGAGAGGGGATGTGGGCAGCCAGTCTGGAGAAGCTGCAGAGCCACACATGCTAAGCTTGGTGTTTAGTCTTGAGATCCAGGGGGCAGCGGAAGGCTTTCAAAGAATTTTAAGCAGAAGTGACTGGATCAGTATTGCAGCTCAGAGGTATCTGTGTGGCAATGACGGTGAATAGACACAGCCATGGGCAGGGTTGGATGCAGAGAGGCCTGGTGACAGTCTGCAAGGAGCACATGGCTGTGTGGGCGTGCTTGTCACCATGATTTAGCCAGCCATGTGCACAGAAAGAAGGCTGACTTACAAGAATCCACTCCCAAAAGCCCGGCTAGGTCCCGCTGGGCCCACAGCCAACTTCCACTTTACATGGATGCTTTCAATTTCGAGACATCTCTTTTTGAGTCAAAATTCCTCCTTCTGACCATGGGACTTTCCAGCAGGACCACAGCTCCTTCCGTGCACTCATTTGGCCTAGGATAGATATCCTGGCTTGTTGAGGGAATCTTCAGAAGGAGGACATCAGCCATGTGGTCCCCCTGGAGTCTTCTCCTCTGTGAAGGTAAGTGGAGCAGATGGACAGTCTGTCCTCGGGAGCTGAAAGCCCTCATCAGACCTCTAGGCAGCTTGCCTCTCAAAACCAAGTGAGAACCAAGGAGCTAAGGAGAAGTGAAGAGTAAAGTAAGCTCTGGGGCAACCTATGTGGGGTCTTGGATGAAACAGGAGTGGCAGCACTAGTGGCATCTGTATCCAGGAGACCCCAAATGTTCTGGGACCCCGAGCAGCTTGAAATGATGGAAGTTTTGAAAGTTGGGTTCAGGGGTGATGAGGATCTGGCGGTACTGAGACATGAGGATTCTACAATCCAGAGAAAAGAGAGGAAGATAAGGCAGAGCAGGGTACCCTGAGGTCTGAAGAGTGTTTCAGCAGCTTGTACTGCTAAGGTCTCTCTCTGTATCCTGAACAAGGGGAGATGGACATTGGGTAGAGAAGTGATGTGACAGCAGGTTAAATATGGTCCTTGTGGGCTTGAGAATAGATGATGGCAAGCTGATGTTAGAGTCTCCAAACACTAGGTGACCCTCTCCATCATTCTGATGGCTGAGTTCCACTCTTTGATCGACAAGTAGCCAACATGGCAAGATCATCCCCTCCCTGCAGGGCCAGGAATGGAGTTCATAGACCCCAAGACACTTCTGAATACTTCTGAGACCCGTAAGAACTCACTACATTGTCAGACCTTAAGTCATTTTTAGAGGGGTTCTTACTGGCAAATGAGAATGATACAATAACACTAATACAGCCTCCTTTGTCTTGCTTAGAGGAGGAAGATGAGATGCTGAAGGTCACACAGCTTATTTGTGGCAGAGCCAGGACATGACAGGACCTCAGTCTCAAGGGACCTCCAGTGTTAACACTGAACCTGTGTCCTTCAGGATGGAGATGGCTGGACTCAGACAGGTCAAGGATGTGGATGAGGACTAGAGTGGAGGCCAGCACAGTGGCCATCCAGAATAAGCCTCCTTGTCCCAACTTCCAACACTTGGATACATCACGTATCAGCCCTTACTCTGGCCTGCATCCGGAAGCCTCTTTCTTTGCCAGGCTCAGGGTCAGTCCTCTGCAAACCCTGCAATTTACTGAGCTCCTACTGTCTGGTATTAAACTGGGGGATAGAGGAATACTGCAAGTACAAGGATGAAGACGTTTCCTCTTGACCTGAAAGAGTTCATGGCCTGTGGGGGATGCTGATTCAGAAACAGACACTAATAGGATAGGGGTGCTGATCCCCGATCATCGTGGGAAAACAGAAAGAATGTATCCTTGCAGGGAGAGATGGGAGAGGTTAGAGGTGATACTGGTGCTTCCAGAATAAGCATGAACAAGGCAGAAAGGGAGTCAAGAGGGCAGTTCAAACTGGATGGTCTTCCTCATACTTCAGACTCAAACCGATCCTCAAAAAAATTCAGCGCCTTGCTGTCTCACCTCCCTGTCTGTCTCCTTCCCTGTTTCAAATCACAAATAATGATGTCCAGTGGATCCCAAAGACCTGGGAGCACTCTCTGAGAACTCTCCAGACCTAATCTAATACCAGAGTTTGCTAATTACACAGTTAATCTCTCCATCTTGATTCTCCCCATCCCCGTGGTTCCCTTCCTTTGTTCAAGTTTTCATCACCTTTATCTTGTGTTAATAAATAAAATTAATAAACAAATAGGGGAGGCAGCCTCCCCCTACCTCCATCCCCATTCCCCACGCCTCCTGCCATGGCCATCTTAGGCATGCATTTTATCATGTCACTTTATTACTTAAAACATAAGTGCAACACCACACAGCAGTCAGCAGGCAGTGCACACACACATACACACACACACACACACACACACACACACACACACACACCATTGTTCTAAGGATAAAAAGCCTAGAATCCAATGCTGGTTAATGGTTAATGATCCCACCAACTCTTGGTGTCATTTCCTACTCACTTCCTCTTCACAGGCCACTTTCACTTCCCTCGCTCTCTCCCTGAATCCCCCCTGCTGCTGTTCCCTCAGCTGGTAGCACTTCTCCAACCCTGTCCCAGTGGCCACCACTTGGTCTGGCTGGTTCCCATTCCTTCTTCAGGCTGCTTCTTCTCTGAGGGCGCTCCAGGCTGGGTGAGGACCCCTATTAACCTGCGTGTGTTCAGCCACTTTGTCTCATCACGATACTTAATTGATTTTAGTGGCTGGCTTGAGGACTGGTTCCTCCGTGAACAGAGACCGGATTCTCGTCCTGTTTTCTCTCCCCATCCTTGGCACATTCCACTACACCCTCAGCTCGGCACAGCCTCTGGGAGGTGGAAGGATCAATTCTGAGCCATTCAGCTGTTTACCAGGAGCAGGACAAGGTGCCACACAGGCAGATTCACCAGGGTTTCTGTTCTTACAGCGTTCCTCCCCACTGTAGTTATCAGTGTCCAGGTGCTAAGCAAGGTGAGGGACTCCGTGCTGCTGGCTGCAGAGTGTCCTCCAGGCTTCCAGGTTCGGGAGGCCATCTGGCGATCCCTCTGGCCATCGGAGGAGCTCCTGGCCACGTGTTTCCGGGGCTCCTTGGAGACTCTGTACCACTCCCGTTTCCTGGGCCGAGTTCAGCTACATGACAACCTCAGCCTGGAGCTTGGGCCCCTGGAAACTGGAGACAGCGGCAACTTCTCTGTGCTGATGGTGGATACAGGGGGTCAAACCTGGACCCAGACCCTGCACCTCAAGGTCTATGGTAAGTGTGCCCAACACTGGATCCCTGACTCTCTCCTCCTGCAAACCACCAGGCAAGCATCTGGAGCCATGGGAGCCAGGGAAGGCAAGGAAGACCTGGCCTCTCACCATGTTGCTAAGTCAGGGAACAGCTGCTCCCCAGAAGTCACATCTAAAAAAAAGTTACCCCGCACAATTCCCAGATGAGCATCCGCCAAAGCAGCCGGCTTCACCAGCGCACCAACCTTATCTGTACTCATCTTTCCTTGGCTCAGCAGGCTGGGGGGGATGCTTAGCCTCTGACCTTCACCTTCCCCCCCACCAGGGTACAGTGAGTCTTATAATAAGTGCCAAGTACAGTACCCGTAAAAAATGAAGCACTGTGAAACAGGACAGAGGGTGGCCTGTCTATCCAGCCCAAGGTATTGCCATAGATTACAAGTGATACTACTTTTTACTCACCCTTAAAAAGTAAAAGAAAATAGAATATGGCATATGACATAATTAGTTTTTATTTGCAAGTTAAATTCAACTTAAACTATAATTAATTATAGAAATTTTTTTTGTCCTATACTTCTGTTTTGTTTTGATTTCTGTTGGTCTAAAGGCAGTACTAAAGACTTAAGCCAGGCCCTTATACATGCTAAGAACAATTCAACACACACAATCTAGAACTCACACACATACACACTGCCTTATTTTTCTTGAAAGATTATTTAGTTGGCTGAGGTAACACATGCCTGTAATCCTGGCACTTGGGAATCTGAGGCAGGAGGATTGCTGAGAGTTCAAGGCCAACCTGATCAACATTACTTAAGAGCTAAAAACAGTCACTAGCTTTTATTTCTTAGGGTCTGTGTGGTGGGTGATATTACCATCACTGGTGCAGCTGCATCTATCTCTGCAGCTGCAGTGGTTGAATTGGCTAAGGGCGTGATGAGCTCTCTAACTCTCCCTATCCTCCCCTCTCCTCTACTTCTGCTTCTCCAAGCCTACTAACACTCATTCATCCCATCCACCTAATGGCTTGAGACACAAATGTGAGTGGCCCCACACCAGCCTTTTAGTAAAAACTGAAAAATGTGGAAGGCTGAAGAGCGTCCCAATTTAAGAATGAAAAGTGAGAATAGTGGCTAGAAAGAAGAAGCAGGAGAGAGAGAGAGAGAGTGTGGGTGTGGGTGTGGGTGTGGGTGTGGGTGTGGGTGTGGGTGTGGGTGTGGGTGTGGCTGTGAGCAAACTGGGGAGGATGCTAAAAGCCCCAGACACAGCTATTGTACCTGCTCTAGGGGTGAGCCGTTCCGGATGCTGACGTGCTGACGTTCAGTTAGAGGGTGAGCTTCCGGAGATGGGAAGGCCTGGAGCAAGGTGTAAATCTTAGCAGTCAGAACGCTGGCCGTGTTTCGGCAGTATTTAGCCCCCTCTCCCGGTGCCCTTGCGCAGGGAATAACTCCACAGGCGGCAGGCCGGCGGCAGGCCCCTGGAGCCTCTCCCCTACTCCCGGCCTCAGCTGCCATGCATGTGAAGCGAGGACATGGAGTGTGGTAATGCGTGCAGCACCCACACCGCTAAGCCCTAAAATGCCTTGTTCTCAGTATCCGAATTACAGATTTTAAGGAAATTGCTGTTTTATTGCTTCCAAATACATAGCGTGATTAGAACTAATTGCAGGAAGCTGCCAAGCAGCCGTCCTCAGGAGCTCGGCTTTGACAATAGATAAGAATGATTTGAATTAGTGGGATCGGTTACCAGAAATGTCGATGGGTGTTTCCACTGCGCCTGATCGTGTTTGGAGGCAGCTTGTCCTCTTAAGTGGTGTAAATATCCTCTCCCCCCTCCCCACTGTAATCTCTGTTTATACTATTAGTATGCCCAGCAAATCATTTCGTTTTTCATATCACAAATCCCACCAGATTGAGCCGGCATTAATGAGGTTTTACTCTGCTTGACTTTGGAATGCTGTCAGAGAGTCGGCCCTCCTGTTGTCACTATAATGCTCTCCCACTGGCCCCATTGCTAGAGACTCGGGGATTTACCCATCAATCTATATGGGGATGAAGAGCCACTGCTTAGGATGCCAGGACACTAATTTGTTCAGCAGCCCAGGTATCAAGCACCAATTTGCCAGCTCTAGAGAGCTAAGGTTATGGCGATAACAAGACAGAGCCCCTCCCTCCAGGCTCCTCATTCACAGCATTTTATGCGCTCACAATTATTTTCTTGTTCATCATCACATGTCAGTGTCTGTCTCCTTCAGCAAACTGTAAGCTCCGAAAGTGCGGGAATGTGCGTTCTTACCTGAATTAATAAATACTTGTCATTCCCTTGTAGAGCTGACTACTGTGAAAGGAGTGCTACGAAAAGACATGAGCAGAGCGCCTGGAGAGTTCTGAGTCATGCCTGAGCTCTCAGGGAAGGTGTCAGAGTCAAGGCATAGAGTGGTGTGTCTGGGAGGGGGCTGGAGGCCTTCAAACAGGCAGAGGAGGTATCTAGGTGGGCAGGAAGGGAAAGAACAGAGCCAGGTTTAGTGGCACAGCCCCTGCAATTGCAGCATTCTGAGAGTTGGAAGCAGGAGGGTTCTGAGTGTGAGGACCACCCAGAGCACAGACTGAGACCTTTTCTAGAGAAGAGGAGGCAGAGAGCACTCACGTGCCCAGAAGAACCACACAGGAGTCTGAAATGCTTCATATTTGGGAGAACCTCAAACAAAGGGTACTAGGCAAGGAAGACCAGCAGAGAACATAGCGGAATAGGTTGACACAAATCATTTCATAAAAGGCTTTGGGTGGCGAGCTGAAAAATCATCAGTGGGGAGACAAATGAGACTGAAGAACAAGAGAGGCATTTTACCATGCACAGAGCACGGACAGGGCTGTGGACACTCCCCAGCAGCCCTATAACCCACTCTACTGTGCTATCCTCACACAGACACAGTGCCCAAGCCTGAGGTTCAAGTGTTCACCGCCGCAACGGGGGAAGCTCAACCCCTCAATACCTGCCAGGTCTTCTTGTCCTGCTGGACCCCCAACACCAGTGACATAACCTACCGCTGGCGGCGAGAGGGCCCGATGGACTTTGACCGTGAACCTCACAGCCTTTTCTCAAGTGGACAGGTGTTAAGCGTCTCCCTGGGACTGGGAGACAAGGATGTGGCCTATACCTGCATTGCCTCCAACCCTGTCAGCTGGGATATGGTCACAGTCACTCCCTGGGAGAGCTGCCATCATGAGGCAGGTATGCCAAGGACCAGTAGGCAATGGCTGAGGGATTGTGGTGCATCAGCCCGGTCTCTGACTCTGCCTTCCATGCTGCAGCCTCCGGGAAAACCTCCTACAAGGATGTGTTACTGGTTGTAGTGCCAATCTCACTGTTCCTGATTCTGGCTGGTCTCCTTGGCGTGTGGCACCGGGGCCCCTGCTCAGGTAGGAGTCTCATGTGTGGGGAAAGGAGTGGGTAGGAATGCTGGAGAGGAGCACGGGCTGGCTCTCCTCCCACTTAGATTCACAGGCCTGCCTTTTTGCACCTCCTGCCTCCTGCCTTGGCCCTCTCCTCACACTTCGGTCTCCAGTAAGACTGAACAACTTGAATTTTCTTCTACAGTTCCTCAAGTGAGTTGCTCCCTCATATACATTCCCCCAAAGCCTGTGTACATTATATTCTCTCTGCCTGGAACACACTTTCTGGCATTTTCCCTC
Source organism: Meriones unguiculatus (assembly GCF_030254825.1). Taxonomy (NCBI): domain Eukaryota; kingdom Metazoa; phylum Chordata; class Mammalia; order Rodentia; family Muridae; genus Meriones; species Meriones unguiculatus. The sequence continues at coordinate 93,045,608 of NC_083359.1, read as the reverse complement.
TCCATTCGGCCCTCTCTTATGGAGTCTTCAAGGTGAGTGTGTTCCAGGAAGTCTTCCCTAACTCCTCTCTACATTCCTACCTTCGGTCAGATTAATATCCTTCCTTTAATCACCGTTGATTACTCCATCCCAAAGACTAATTACCTGTTTGCTCCTGCTGACTTCTGGGCCTTTCAAAAAGCAAAGGCTGGGACACACCCAACAGGTCTTGAGCATCATGGCTCCTGGAACAGGAAAGGCCTTGGTGAACAGTTATTGAGGAAAGGTATAAATGAATCCTACTCAGTTCTTGCCAATCACTCTTGAGAAAGAAACTCCAGAGAGAAGCCCCACCACAACACCAACTTACCAGCAAAGCGTGGTGGGGAAAATCTGGTTAGCCTGGGTTCTAGGCTCTACACACAGATCTGCCTAGATGCCTCACACCTTGTCCCTGAAGGAGCCTCTCAGATGACATACGCTTCATGGCTGTTTTCATGCTGAGCTTGCTGGTTTCAGTATGTTACTTGTGTCCTGGAAGACCAAGGTCTTGTTCTGTGATTAGGCATTGGGTCCAGGAGTGACAGGTACCTGTGTATTCTTGTCAAGGGACAGGAAAGTTGAGGTGAGGGTGGACAGCTGAGAGTCTGCTCCACTTAGGGATCCTGTCTGTGAGGCAAAATTTGTGGTAAGAAGGTAGAAGCCAAGAAAAGAGCAGCTTTTAAAAACCATTTTATTGAGATAGAAATCTTATGTTGTACATAGTTAAAGTGTGTAATTTAATGGCTTTAGCTTAATCCAGAGCTTAACCTCCAACCCGCAACCAATTTTAGAACATTTTTATCACTTTCCCCACCGGAAGAACACTATAACCACTTAGTCAACATTCGTCCACTCCCCTGTGCTCCCCCAACCCCCCAGGCAACCACATATCTATCTTCTTTGTCTATTCTGGACACTTCACCTGAATGGAATCCTGCTGTGTAGTTCCTTATCATGGGCCACATTCACTTAACCTAGCATTTTAAAGGCTCACATAAGAACAGCTGTGGGCCGGGCAGTGGTGGTGCATGCCGTTAATCCCAGCACTCCTGAAGCGGACATAGATGGAGCTCTGTGAGTTCAAGGCCAGCTGGTCTACAGAGCTAAGCTCTGGGAAAGCCAGGACTGTTAAACAGAGAAACCCTGTCCCCAAAAAAAAAAAAAAAAACAAGAGAGGGTGGGATGGGGAAAGGAGAGAGAAAGAGAGAGAGAAAAAACAGCTGTAGCCACCTGGGATGGAAAAACACTAGCATCCCCTCTTTCAGGGTTTGAAGAAATAAGATGGGGTCATTGGGCTCAGGACATTTCGTGTACAGAGACCTGAAGCCAGGCTAAGTCTGTCAGGACTCCAAACACTGGAGGGTAACTCTCTGATCTCGTCCCCAGGGAAGAAGAAGGATGCTTGCGCTGACAGAGGGGTTCCAGAGACAGAGAATCCCCCTGTATAGGGTATCGTGAGGGACAGCATAAACTGGTACTTGTGTCATGATGAGACACCCTGCCCAGCCACATGATGCTCCACACCAGGAAACTTCCAGTGTCCTCATAACTTCCTCAAGCCTCCAGTCTGCCTCTACTGAACGAACAGCCAAGGAACCTCCTGGAACGCCATCATGCAGGCCCAAACTTCCTCTCTCCCCTTGGCACATGCTGCATGTCTGGGCAAGGTGGACTAATAGGATGCTTCCTTAAGAACACTGGACATTCTCTAGGATCCACAGGGACATTGCTTACCCAAAGCATTTGTTCTTCTGCCATTGTCCATAAGGTACTATCCAACTACCAAGGGACTGTCTCCAGGCCAAGTCCTGGGCCCTAAGAGCTATCAGATGTTTGAACTAACAGGGAAATTAAGCTAACCACTGCCAATTCCAACCCCAACCCCTGGAGTCTGAGGTCCATGAGTTCAAGATGGTATCATAAGAAAAGTCATAGAACAGGGAAAGGTGAGAGGTGGGCCTTTCTCTTTCTAGCCTAAAGGACTTTCAGATCATCTAAGTTCAACGGCCCTCAAAGGTAAATTAAGGTTATAGGTGACAAAGCATAGTTAATATGCCATATTAATAGGGAGGCCATTTTTCTGGTGACACCCTAAACAGCCATCTTCATTGCCATTAATTCTCATGTCTCCTGCATGATCTGGGGTAATGTTTGAGGCTTTCTCTATATATTCTACACAGTTGCTAGAAAAAAAGAAAAATAAAAAAGCAGAGCTTAACCCAGCCAACAGGAAATTCTTCCACAACTTCAAGAGAAGCAACTAAGTCCAGGATAAGTCCCTCTTCCTGAAACTGGAAGAATGACGAGCCATGAAGAGCTACACAGGAGAAAAATTGTGGAGGGGAAGGGTACTGCGACATTTTAGAACCTGCCATATTCATTTTAAGATGCAAGTGTAGAAGTTCCACCTAAGTTCAAGGGGAGAGACAAAGTCCCTACCACTTAACGGCAGGGTCGCCAAGGTCGTTTTGACATATGCCACAGAGGATATAGTTATGGCCGTCTTTGGAAAATGTCCCCTGCCACTGAACGATTCTGTCCTGAAGGAGTCCAGGCTGTTTGTTGCTACTCGGAAAAACAATACTCTTAATGAGTTAAATTTATCCTCATGGAGTAGTTGCTGCAAGGTCCATGCTTATTCCCCTCCAAATGTAATGGGTTTTATCCTGTGGCCCCACCCATTGTTAATAATAGAAAGAAAGGAGGCATTGAAGAAGCAAGGTAGTTTTGTATGTTTCCTAGGTGGCTCAGTCTCTCCACCCAGGAAGTCAAGCCTGCCCTGGCACCTTTCCTCTTCTATTCAATGCCAAGACCGGCAGCCACTTCACCGGGGACAAATGATGATGGCACAATCCGCTGGCTTGTGTGTTCACATTACACACTGCCTCCCCACCTTACCTCTGATTTCCTCCTGCTGGCTTTCCCCCAGAGGTCCCTGGCTTTGTATAATTATTCCTCTCTCCTGTACTCACTTCTATCCTCTTTCCTCCAACATCCTCCTGCAGAGCTCACATGCCCACTCAACCTGGCCACTGTATGGCCCTCCCCTGCCACCTGTAGGCATTTTCTCACCAAATCAGGGAAAGCCTGCCTGTCCCTAAGAACAATGTGAAAAGGATCTAGTGATGAGCCGTTGTGGTTCTGGGTTGATAAAAATACATTCTGCTCCACACACACACTTTTCCTCCCTTTATCCCCACAGCCTCAACTCAGACCAGAGCACAGGTCAGTTCTCCTTGTTATGAGGTGACTCTCATCGACCTTGCGTAGACAGTATAGATCTTGTGTAGACAGTGGCCTTGCAGTGAGTTGTACCAAGGCGTCTTGGAACAGGCCTTGCTCAAACAAACATCCCCAGTGACTCACTTGTCAAAGTAGTAGACTTATTATCCCTCCTCTGGAGAACACAAAGTACATCTGGGAGACCAATCTTACTCTAAGAGGCATTGGGAAAGGTGCTCTAAAAGTTACACCATCCCAAGTATGAACTAAGGGCTCAGCACAGGCTGGGAGCTCTTTGAGGCATTGAGGGATCAGTTTCGAAGGAAACAAAGCCTTTGCTTTCTTGGAGTCCATGTTTGATGGCATATAAATAAATGGATAAGTATATGCTAGATGCTAGCAGGTTCTGTTTAAAAGAAAAGGCAGTCTGGCTTTGTGATACAAGCTTAGAAACCCAGTTACTCATGGAGGCTGAGGTGGGAGGATGGTAATTCAAGGCCTGTGTGAACTACAGAAGAAGTCCAAGGCTAGCCTGGCTGGCTTAGTCAAAACCTTGCTTCAGAACAAAACGGAGAAAAGATGCACTGGGGAATATAGCTCAGTGGTAGAGTGCTCGCTGGCTTGCATGAGGCTCTGGGTTCAGTCCCTAGAAAACACAGGAAGGGAGGGAGAGAAGGAGGGAGGGAGGGACAGAGGGAGAAGGAGGAAAGGGTGGGTAAAGGTTAGGGACTGACGTGTTGGCAGGACTCATCATGCAGTGAGTGCCTTGTCAGCACACAGCAAAACTTTCAGAGCCCTTAAGTGGGAGCACAGTTCACAGCCAACAGAGACCAGGTGGCTGGATCCAAACAAGGGAGAAATAAGGGAAAAGAAAAGGTCTAGAGGTATGGCCTGGGCCCACTTCATGTCAGCCCTCATAGTCTACAGAGTAAGAGCCTCCTTTCCTCAGAGTGTGGGTGGCAGAGGAGTCTCAGTGAGTCAAAATGTCAGTCTCTTTGGGGGACATTCCTTATACACGATTGGACCAGAACTTCCTCCATACTGCTCCTTCTCTTCCTTGTTCTCATTTTCTTTATCTTCAGTGGTAGCAATTTTCTTTTCTGTAAAGGATAAACACAAGCTCTGCTAGGACGAAGAAGTCAAGTGACAGACTATAGCTGAGTGTAATAGGTAACACCTGTAATCCTAGCACTCAGCACAGGGGCTAAAGCAAATGAATTACTGTGACGTTAAGGCCAGCCTAGGCTACCTAGTAAGTACCTAGTGGGCTACAGAGTGAGACCCTGTATCCCAAAACTAATATGAGAGAATGGGGGAGAGCATAGCACAGGAATCAGTTTGGAGAGAGCTTCATTTCCCTTATGGATATAAATACTCAGTGCTTTAAAGGTGGGGGAGAGGAGAAGTCGGTGCCATTATCAATGACATCTCCTTTCTTTCACATTTATGATATAGTGCCTACTCTTAGCTCTTGGTTACTTACTAATCTCTCAGGGAAACAGCTGTCCCTTTGCAGACTTAACCCTCTGACTCCTTCTATCCATTTTCAATGCAGCAGCCTGAAAGGAGAGTCTGTAAAATTCCAGACTACAACTTCCCCAGGTCTGTGAAGGTTTCAGTGGCTGTCTCTCCTTTGGACTATGCGCTGGTGACAGTCAATTGCCAGGAGTGGCAGGCTGAGCATATGAGTGGGGGTAGTGGGGATTATCTATTGCACAGCCTGACTGGTTTCCATAGAGTGACATCGTAAGGACCCAGAAAAGAATGGCCAAAATGATGAAAGTCTGAAAGCCCTTATGCTATGAGAAATGACTGAAAATACTGGTGGTGTTTAGTTTGAAACAAAACAAACAAACAAAAAAAAAAAAACTCAGCTGGACACAGATATACAAATATTTGAAGGGCTTTAACATAAGCCCCAGACTGTGTAACCGGGGCCAACGGAGCATGTTACAAAGATGCAGATATTGACTCATGTGAATAAAAGTCTATCCCAACTGAGAGGCAGCTTTGTGGTTACTCGGTTCAATTTCCTAGGTAAAAACCTGAAGCCAGAAAGACAGAATTACTCAATGCAAAGTCAAAATAGTTCTAGATTTCCTAAATCAGTTCAGCCCCTCACACTACACTACATCACCAGGAAAGAACTTTCTAGCTGGTGATGAAATAGTCATGAAAAGAGCTGTTTCAACAAATGTGAGTAAGCAGAAACTGTCTCAGAGCAAGATCATACACTAAAGATTGTTCATATTAGGAAGTTGCAAAGAAGTGACAAATGCATTAGATAGATAGATAGATAGATAGATAGATAGATAGATAGATAGATAGATAATATTATATTCTCTCTCTCTCTGTGTGTGTGTGTGTGTGTGTGTGTGTACAAATTTCTGTCTTCCAAGGCCATGTCAAATACATGCTAACAAATAGATGCTAACACACTTTTCTCAATGAGTCTGGAAGCAACTTTGACCTTACCCCTACCAATCAAAGTTGACTGCTGGATGAAAACAATTTGCTATTCCTGCCCTAAACAATCTATAGCATCCTTCCAATAGTGAGAATCATCACAAATTAAGGCAAGAATGTATGAATAAGCAATGAGATGAAAGAGGCCAGTAGAAGGGCTCTGCTAAGGAGTGGGAAAGCAGCCATGTTTTGTGGAAGAAGATTTATCTAGCTTTCCTTCTCCCACCATTTTTCTCAGCACGTTGCTCGGGGGAAATATCAGTGCTGTAAAGGGGAAAGTGATGGGAAGTAGTTACACCATTACCAAGAAACACAAACCAGCAATCATACAAACAAGTGAATAATACACACAGTCATTGAAACCGTCGTGTTTTTTAGAATGTCTAAGAATAAAAGAGAAACACTGGCATTAGTCAAGATTCTTTGGGTCTATGCAAAGGCGAAAGCAATGACAGCAAAAAACACAGAAACAAAAACAAACCTCTCTGGCCTTCACTAAAGCAAATAAGAAATTGATCCTAAAGTTCTGAGTTGCTCAGAGATTCCCCCCCCAAAAAAAAAATGCTGACCATACTTGGAGTCTCTGTGGAATTATTTTGTTATACTTTCTGCACCCCAGTTGTTCAATAAAAATTCAAAATCAGTGGCATTAGATCAACTTAACTGAAGGCAAGGACTTTCCTTCTAGGACAACAGAAGAGTATGAGATATCTTGTCAGAAGCAATTGTTGGTTTAGCAAATAAAGTGGGGTGTTTTTTTTGTTGTTGTTGTTGTTTGTCTGTTTTTTTAAGCTTAAACAGGAATCTATGTAACAGGAAATGCATCTGTCTGCTCATTCAATAAGCTTTCCTGAGTCTCTGCCGCACAGCAGGGCAGTAAAAATCCATCAGTTACTAAAACACATTGCAGCCCTGCCCTCAAAAGGCTCCTGATCTCATCGTCTACAGAGGTACCAGTAACTAACTGCCACACAGCCCCCACAGTGAGTTCAAAGCCACCTCCTCCTGATCTGTGAGACCTCTGTGGCAAGTGAGGGCTAGTCCAGTCCCCAGGACAAAGGCAAACAGGACAGAAGCTTTGCTTGGGGACAGCTGGCAGGCATGAAAGACTGGATAGCATAGTGATTTCCTGGACAGATCTTCCCAAAGCAAAGGCTGTGTTCAGCTGTGTTGCCAGAATACGGAGACATCACAGGTTGCTGGGTAACCTTCGGCTTCCCCTCCAAGTGGAGGAGAAAAGGGAGAGTGGTGCTGGAGCTAGAGCAACACTCCCAGGGCAGAGTGATCCCGTGACCTGGGATTCTTGCACTGAGATGCTGTCAAGCTCTGTCTGGTATTCAAGCCCACCAGCCTACCACATAGCTTCATGTCACACTCCTTTGCTGGGGCTGCTCAGGTATCTCTGCGGTCAGGCGAAGTCAATGAAACTCAGCCCGGGAGAAGAGAAAGTGAGGCAGGCTGCACCTACCTGACACTCTCTGCCTGCACTGGCTGGTCTACTCACCATGTGCCCACCTACTGCCAGGGGGACTGCAGGCGCTCAGAGCACTGCATACTTACCACAGCCCTGCCTGTCAGACCCAGGAACACATCATTCCCCAGTCCCATTGATCATCTGATGACCATTTCTCCATGCTCAGAAAGATTGTGCAATCCTTCTCCCTCTTACTGATAACAGTAATGTTACAGCCTAACACCCAGAAATTTCCTAACAGTCCCATCCTCCAACACACACATACAACACATGAACATACCATACACACACAACACACATAAAACACAGACACCACACACAATATACACACACAACACAAACAGACGCAACATACAGACACCACACACAACACACACACAATACACATATAACCCACACAACAGAGAGCCTTGGCCTTTTCCTGAGCCTTGAGAACACATCCCATGTGAAGCCATGCCTCAACATGAGAAGGTAAGGGAGGACATGGACTGACCATAGACCTGGCTAATACAGGGGAAAGATGAAAGGTACAGGGGAAAGACGAGGCTCGCAGATTATTTGGAGGCCTAAGCGTGGGCAGTCAAGAGAAAACAGAGGTTCCACCAGCACGCTCATCTGCCAGAGAATTTTATATCCACAGCCAGAGCTCGCACCCAGAGCTTCAGCCAAGGCAGCTATCACTGTTTCGTTCCCTGGAGAATGTGTTTGTTCTAAAAGGACAAGTGGAGTGGAGTGCCTGCCCACCCGTTCCCTGTCAGTTACCCCTAGATACCCTCAGCACTCCTATCCCCCTGCACTTGGTCAAGATCTAAAGCTCTGAGCTGTGCTGGCTTCCCTGGCTCATCTCCATCAGTGAGGGAGAAAAAGGGACACTGTCTGGAGTTCACTTTTCCTCTGGACCATCATTCTCTTTGAATCCAAGATCCAGGAAGCCCTTTCCCAAACAAGAATTCCGAGAATTTTCTGCGTTCATCCTACCAAAGATGGGTAAGGCCACCCTCATCTGTACCCCTAAGTTGAAGTCAGCTTTGGGGGGATGAGCAAAGTAGTTTCACTTGAGTGTCCAAGGTCCCCCACAGTGGAAGATGGAGTTACAGAGAAGAAAATAAAGGCTCCAGCCTCCAGCCCAGGATGAGGAAAAGGTTTTTTCCCCCCTTTATTACCATGCTTTGATATGAAACCCCAAAGTTGCTCAGTCCAAGCAAGGTCTCTCGGGTCATCTTGAAAGAAAGATCATAGCAATTTCAAGTAACAAATTTTTTTATTGTTTAAGAATAAATGCATGTAATACATTTTAATTGACTCTCCAACTTCCCTTCCCTTCAAATCTTCCCACTTCCTCCCTACCCCTTTTTCCTCCCAATTTCCTATGCTTGTTTTTTTTAAAAAACCCACTGAATCCACTTACTGCTGCCTGTAGGACCTTGTATTAGAACATAAATACCCCCCCTTGGTCTGTGCAGGGAGTGTGCATGGAGACACAGCCACTGTGAGTCTATCTGCAATGGTGCCATTTCATCCAGCCAGGCCCTAGTCCACTGCAGACATCCACCACCCTGCTCCCCCTTCTACGATGACTTATTGTTAAGAGTGAGCTTAAACATGGGGACTCTTCTCCTTGGGCTTTTTTTTTTCCATCATAATTCTTAGTCACTCTCCATAACTCAAGGCAAACCTGCAGCTTTGTCTAAAGCCCCTAAAGATACACAACAGGAGGGTATAAATTTGAACGTGGCACAACAGCTCCAGCCAACTGGAGCTGTCTATCTTCAGGACTCATTCTCTCAGCAGGCATTCAAGGAATGCCTACAATAAGCAAGAAATGCTAGGAAGGCAGCTGCCAGGGAAACAAACCTGCCTCTGCCTCTCGCTGCACTCAGGAAACAGTCTACCAGGCAGAGATAGACACGGAACCAATAAGCACAAATGGGTAATTAAAATGGTACTAAGCATCTTCAGAAGGAAATAACTGAGAACCTCAAGTGAGAAAAAATCGAGGGAGAAAAATATAAGGCAACGTGCAAAATGCCTCTCTGAGGACAGGATGTTTAAGCCACAACCAGCAGATAGAGAGGGGTTAGTAAAACTGAGCCAGGAGGGCCTGCGAACTCAGAAATCGGCAAGCATGGAAAGCCTTCTGGAAAGATTTTGATGTGTGTGAATGTCTAAACATTAGACTGTAAGGGAAGGTCCCTGCGGCCAGTGGGTAACGAGCAACAGGGACATTGGAAGGATCCATTTGCAGAGGTCAGGTCAGGCAGGGTCTGGTAAGACATGATAAGATATAAATTTTAACTATAAACATAAAAGGAGGGCACTGAAGAGCTTTAAGGAAGGAAATGACGTGATCGGGCTTGCATTTTTAAGAGACCTGGATGCTACTGTTTGAAGAATGGAGCAAAATGGGGAAATAAGGGCCTGAAGATGAAGGGATTGCAGTGACCCCAACTAAAAATGACTACAGCCTGGAATGGAGGCAGAACAGTGATAGGAAAGGCAAATATATACAATAACCACCCGGGGCCTGGACTAGACAGGGTGTGGTGTCCTTGGCTGAAGGAAGGCCAAGGACACCACTGGGGTATCTGGCCTGGGTAGGCACGGTTGGCAAATGGAGGTGTCATTCATCAAAACTGGTAATACCGAGTAAAGCTGAGCACACTGTAGGAGAAAGTCAAGAATTCCCTCACCCTCAATTATCAGGAGACAGGATCTAACAAAAGGAATATGAGGAGGATGAAAACTATATTGGACTGGATCATATGAAAATTGTCATAGATACAAGCAATACGGATGATTTCATAGAATTCAACCTGGTAATTTAAATGTAAGTCGGTCTAAGGAAGAAAAATCTCTCCCCTGCTCTGATTCTACACGCACCCAGGATCATAGAGATATGCCTGTAATCTGGCACATTTTTACAATGCAGATCTGCCAGGTTCCTGGGATGTGAACTTGATAATTGAGGTTTATAAGATAACTTAAAGACAAGAGCATCTCCCGAAGAGCCTTCAACCCAAATTCATTCAGTATCCTTTCTCCTGGCCCGGATCTTGCCTTTGCATATTCAGAACAACCAAGAACATGAAATCTTAATGATGGAGAGTACTGGAGCTGCCTCAAGAGCCAAGAGGAACCGTCCTGGACCTCAACTTCCTGTGACTCCAGACTACTTACTCCTGCAGCGTTGGGGATCCCACGTGGGATGTCTGGGAGAGAAGCCTTTCCGAGCAACGGCAGTGACATAGTCAAAGTCAGACACAGGAAAGGGGGTTGGGGGGAGTGCTTCACTTACAGCAAAGCTCCTGTTTTGTTACACGCTGTGATTGTCCCTCAAAGGTGTCACACAGGCCAGGTCAAAGGCACTACAACACCCTTTCATGGGAAGGGCATCAAGAATTGCTGGCTCAGGTCAGGAAACTGGGAACAAGGGGTTAAAAAAGCCCTTCCAGGACAGTTGGGACCCGCTCACTGCTGACTAGTGCCCAGTGCCCACTTCTGGCAGCTGACCATCAGCTGGCCTCACACAGCAAGGTTAAAGTAGGCAAGTAGGCAGGTCACTAGATTCTCAGTCACTCTGGGATGGAGGTGTCCTAGGACCTTCTGAGAGCTGACTGGGGAACGGGAAAGCAGAGACTCAAGAGTATCCCAAGTTTGAACCTTGAGACAGTAGAGGATAGTGTGGACTGTTGTGTCTTATTCCCTGACCCTGTAGCCACTCAGTCATCACTAGCCCAATGGACATCTTACCCCCTCACCACACAGGTTACCGTTGGAGGGACACACAACATCCCATTACCAAGTTGTCCCCTCACCTCGGAGTGCCAGCACAGCCTAGGTGCTGTTGTCAGAGCCAGGTCACATTCCTGGAGGCTGAGTCAGCTGGGTTCTAAACACGAAAGCAGGCTCTGTCTGGGTACTGTCTGGGTTGGGGAAATCTAGAGAAAATTCAGAGGAAGCCAGAATCCCTCAACCCTAGAGGGACAGGGCTTCAGCGGAAAGTTTACAGTAAAAGGAATAAAGGGGCCCAGCTTGGAGGATAGATCCTCAGCTAGGATGAATAGCAGATTACACAGACAAACCTTCCCCAGCCCTGGACCTAGGAGCCTTGAGATGACAATAACAGCCAGCAGCAAGCCCCAGTCACACCCTCCATTCCAAGCAAGACTCTTATCTGTCCGAGAATTCTGACACATTCACACACTCTATCCCTTAATCCAGGCGCTCCTTCCTAAGTCCCAACCTGACACGAAAGCCTTCATCCATCTCGCCTTCCAAGCAAGTGATTCAAGGCCCAGCCCCAGGCACTCCTACTTGCAGACGTCTTTCCTCGAGTGACCGCACAGCAGCAGCAGCTGTCTCAGCTCACCCGGGAGCTGAATCAACAGCTATAGGCATCGTTCTATAATTTTCCCAAATGAGCTTAATAGTCTCCCTCGGGAGGGTGGCTGCTCCTGGAAAGATCAGGTCTCATATTCCAGCCCTGTCACACACGTGAAACACATCTCCCCAAAGCATACTTGTTAATTAAGAGGTTAATGTGGAAAGCTGGGGACAGACAGGTGGACAGCACATGGTCATTGCCACATCGTCTCTCCACTAAGTGAGCCAAGGGTCCCGGGTTGGGAAACTCTACCATTCTGTCTCCCCTCCCAGACAGCACGGTCAGCCTTCTGAGAGTCATCAGGAAGCACTGAATTCTAGAGAAGGCTGTTTCTTCTCTTAACTGCTCACCCCACCTCAGGGGCTGAGACCAAGGGTTAACTCCTCTGGCTGTAAGCAATCTGCGCCTTTGCCTGTCTCTTTTCTTTTGTAGAAGTTATTTACTGAGTGTTCTCTATATGCCTGGCATTTATTTATTTATTTGTTACTGTGTGTGTATGCGTGTGTGTGCCACGGCACTTGTTTAGAGGTTAGAGGACAATTTTATAGAGTTGGTTCTGGGGGTTGAACTCAGGTCGCCAGGCTTATGCAGCATCTTTACTGGCTGAGCCTATTCCTGGCTGTCTTCCGAGTTTGAGAACATTAGTGAATAAAACGGATAAGAATCCCTATCTTGCCCTTCCTCCTCGTAAGGCTGATAGGGGGACAAGGAGTGATGAGTAAATTACCAACAGTCACCCATGAAGGAAACGGTATGTGAGATGGCATACTCCGAAGACTGCCTACGACCTGCAAATTACAGAAAGGGATGAACATTAAGGATGATAAGCATAGGGGAAAGACATGGTCTTTAACAAGGTGGCCATGATGGACCTCCCTGAAAAGAACGCTGCTGTTGAGAGAGATTGGGAGAAGATGAAAACTTGCATTGGGCAAGGTCTGGAAGAGCCAAGGGGTCAGCCAGGATGAGAACTTAAAGGTGATTCAAGGTGGCTGGTGTGGAAAGGGCTGGGGAGTAGGGCTGAAGAGTCGGTCAAGCCACGGACGGTACAGCAAGCATCAGGAGCCAGTTAAAGACCTTTGACTCTGGAAAGCCAAATTCGAAGTTTGAGCAGAAGAATGCTCAGCTCTCAATGTGGCTCCTCCGGCCATACAAAGCTGTGGCGAACAGGAAGGCAGCAGGGTGATCACCCAGAGCCCCACTGACGTAAGCCAGGCAGGATGTGAGCGTGCTCAGGCACTATAGAGCAACAGGAAGGAATGACTTACTTCTGGACTTACACTGAAGGCAGAAGCAGGATTTCCTGACCCTGCTGTGGGGAGATGGTGGGAGAACAGATAAGAAAACCAAGAAATTAACAGAGTTGCCATCTGCTGGAAGAGGAAGGTAGTAGGATAGATTTAGGGATGACCACAGGCAGACTTTGGAGCACACTAACAGTGTCAGGTCTTAAATAAGCAGAGAGGACTGTGGGATTTAGGAGGGATGCCCGGCCTGGTGTGTAAATGTGTGTGTTGTTGGTATGTAGATCTTAACTGACTGGATGGGGAGGTAGAAGACACCAACAGAGAAAACTGCTGACTTCTTTTCAGATCATATGCTCCATTCCTGGAAAGGCTTAATGTTTACTGAAAAGAAGGAATCAGATTTCCCACAGGAGCAACGTTATAATAGCAGGTTAGGCTCTGGACAAGGATCAGTTGCTCAATTTCTTATAGCAGTAATCACAGACATGACATTTCCTCGAGTCCTTCAAGCTGTAAGTGAGAAGCCTTCATGCTACACAAGGAAGCACTTTGACCGTCTGCTGGTCATAAGACAAGGGCACTAGGACCTAGCTAGTAGACAATGTCCTTGTCCCATGCCTTGGAAACCCAGTAGCACTGGCAACAGTTCCCCCACTCATGCCCTGCTCTGTTTATCCCTTCTCTCAGGGAGGGTTGTGTTCCACGGGTACTTTCAAGAAGGATTTGAGAGGACACATGCCGCCTTTTCTGCCCCTCCTCTCTGAAATAATCTTCCCTGTCGCCATGACCAAATCGGGAGAGGAGTAGCAAGCACAAATTATCCATCACTAATTTTTACCCATTAGCTGAGCTCCTGAGCTTCCAAGGGAGTAAATGTTGAGAAAGAGGAGACCAGGCCACCACCCTCAGGACGCTCCCCAAACAGAAAAAAAAAAAAAAAAAAAAAAAAAAAAAAAAAAAAAAGATAATTGAGTAAACACCTTGAAGGGGCGGAGCTAGTCCAGTCGGCTTCCTGTGAAGGCCCTCTGACAAAAAAGGGTCAAGGAAGAAGGCCTGGAAGGTTTACAAGCCTGGAAAACTGCCTTGGCCGAGGGCTGAGGCAAGCTGGAGCAAGAAGAGGCACAGGGGCCTCCTCTTCGGGTCTAAGACAATAGGCATCCTGGTAGGAGAAACAGTCGGGGAGAGTGGGGGGAGGGGGCAGCCCAGGGAACACTGAGGAGACTGGCAGAGAAGAAGCAGGGTGAGCCGCTGAGTAGTGACCAAAGGAGGCCAGTTGCTGAACTGAGTTGATTTTTCGGGGGTGGGGGGGGGGACGACAAAACAAAACAGCAGCAGCCGGCTAATCTGCATACACAAGGTGGTGTGAAGAGCCCTCAGGAGCAATGGGCTGCCTGGGACAGGCCGGCATGCTCAGCGCTACAGTGGGCATCCCAGAGGGCAGCAGCTGTGGAAGACACGCCCAGTTCTAGGTCCCGGGAGGCACCAGAGGATCTAGAAGCTGGTCCAGGCCCCTGCCGAGCTTGTGTTTCAGGCGCTCCCTCCAATTATTAGTATCGCTGATACTAATGAGGATTGCTGTCAATATTAGTGCCTGCCTGTGGACTGAAGCCTCACAGGCTGGGCCTGGTCCTCCTAACTTCGCTACTGGCTGTTAGCAGAATTCCTCCAGATAGCATGACCTGTCTCCAGATCCATTCCCACAACAACCCCCTCGCTGCAGCCCCACCACCACCTCAGCCTCCATCCCAACCCCTGTATGGTTAGATCCAGGCTTCCAGGCCTGCCTTTTCGTGGAAGATGAGATCACAGATTACATATGGAAGGACCAGCCGCTTGCTGAGTCCCAACTAGCAGTGCGTGTAATACGCACGTTACATTAAATAACCTTCCCCCTATTCCATTTCACAGATGAAGAAACCGACACTTTAGAAACCTACTCAGTCGCTATGGATCTAGTTCTGTCTGGCTCTAAATGCACAGGCTCCTTTTGTATATGTGAACACAGAAAACTCACAAACCTTTATTACAACTCTCTGATTCTCTTCTTTTTCTCCTACCCGCCCTCCAAGCCCACCAAGGACCCACCATCACTCTACTCGGCCTTTATGACAATAAGTTCAGCATTTGAACCCAGTCCTCCTCTGCTCGGTTTTTTGCCTTTGTCCAACCTTCCTGTCTCCTCCCTACTGCTCAGTGTCCCACCCAAAGAAGCTCTTAAGGACAATGGCCACGGAGGGACAGCAGGCCATCTTGTCTACTCCCCACCAGCAGGCACAGTGACCAAATCCAAAGCTTGCCAGATATCCCAAATTTGCCAACCACCTCACCTGCCTTCAGCACATATTTACTAGCAGCAAGAAGATGCTGATAACGATTCATATATAAAATCAGGTCATGGGACAGATTTGACCCTCAAAGTATACTTGACAGCCCTGTGATTTGGGTCACATTAAAACAAACAAACAAAAAAAAACTGGTGACCTGAGATACACTGTAATACTTTTCTGTTTGACTTAAATGGTTTTTCATAAACAGAGACAATTGTACAAAAATTAATTTAACAAATAAAAACTAAATGGAATTAATTTTGTGTCCTTGATGGGAGCAGGATTTTCCAGGCTCCCATCAAGCCAGGAGGAAGGCCCCAGGAAGCTTAGGAGGCAGATCTGAAGTCTTGATCAGTCTTTCATCTACCTCCAGACAGGCCACAACCTCATCCCACAGTAATTAAGTAAGTGGGGAAAAACAAATAGAAAGAGAGACAGAGACAGCAAGACAGAGACAGACAGACACACACCACACACAGAGAGAGAGAGAAGAGAGAGTTTGGCTGGACCTAGACTTGACCTAGGGCAGTAAAAGTGCAGTGTGCAGCCTACATGGTCATGGTCACTCTTGGGGGAATGTGCGGGTGATTCCTGGGAGGCCTCCCACACGTGGGCTTGAGAATTGACTCTATATCTCAGAGCTGGGGAGGGAAGTCAGAAGGGATGGGTGAATGAAGACTCAGAAGCATTTCCAGCAGAGATGCCTCACCATCACTTGCACTGGAAGGCAAAATTCACGAAAACCTTGTGGATGCCAAATTGAGTTCCTAACGGCTATCAAGAGAGTGGTGTGTGTTACCAAGGAAATGTCGGTTATCTACATAATTCTTCAGTCCTGGCAAGACTGGGAAGAGGTGCAAAAGATAGAAATGGAAAGAGGAATGGAAATAGGTGAATTTGTGCTATTTGGGTCTCTGGACAGACAAAAGTAAATCAGAACTGTCTTAAGATTTCCCCTCAGAAGCGGTGTCTCTGCCTAGCCAGCTGTTTGCCTGGTATTGCTGTTTGGACTAGTGACCACCAGAGTCCTGGGTGTCACAGGCTTGATTTTAGTCTCTGGCACCATGGTAGAATCTTTAGAAGGTGAGGCTAGTGGAGGAAGCTAAGACATTTGGGGCATACCCAATTCCTCCTCTTGCTTTTTCTCTTTGCTTTCCAACTCTAAGGAATGAACATCTTCCTCTGTTGTGTTCTCACAACTATGCGCTGTCTCCCCCAAGGCCTCAAGGCAGGGAAGCCAAGCAGCCATAAACTGAAATCTTCAGAACTGTGAGTCAAAATCGCCTTTTCCTCTTTCAAAGTTCATTGTCTCAGGAACTTTGTCATAGTGAATCAAAGCTGACTAGGACATATGGTAATATGGCCCACCTAAATTTCACAAGCCAGCTAGCTAATAGGGCCAGCCATTGAAAGTCAATCCTAGAAATGAGTTGTATCACAATAAGGATGCTAAGTACTAAAACTTTACCACTTTTGGTTATCCATCTTTTTTTTATTCTTTCTTTCTTTTTTTTTTTTTCCTACTGTATCTAAATTGTGGAATGGTGCAATGGTGTGCCATCTCCAACATTTCTCCCAACCTCAGGCCACTAACATTAGGTTGGCAGTTTGGATATTGAACTGTGGGAGTATTTTTGTTGCAGAAGATAAATGCTACAGATCAAAGCTTCTGTGACCTCCGCCCAGTCCGGCCCACTCCCAAATCCATTGTTCAACATGTTTGTATCTGCCTTCTTCCCATATTTCTTCTCGCACCAAACAGGTTGCACGCAGAAGAAATGAGGGGAAAGAACCAGGAGTTCTTGAAGTAAATCAAACATTGGAAAAGTTAAGCTTCCTTTCCTGTACTTAGAAACTCCCCTCTCTTCCCAGATGACCCCCCCAAACCGAAGTTGTTGCCAGAGTCTTGCTGAAACTTCTTTTGCTACTTCATAATTGTTTTTTTTGTTTTGTTTTTTTTTTTTTTTGCCAGAGCCTCACATTTTTCACTGCTCAAATGAAAGCTGAGTCTAAGTCAGCATGGCTCCCCCATTCCCAGAATGGGGAAAAGGATGTCACTCAGCACACCCTGTAAGCCACATGGCTGCCTCAGCCCCTCACCACCTTGCAGGAGGCTGGCTGGGCTGGCAGCTCCTCAGAGTGGGAACACCTTTTTCCTCATGTCATCTTCATCAGTCAGCCGCCTTAGGGCAAAAGTGTGCCGGGCACAGTGCCCTGCTGGAAAGCTAACTCTATCTATGAATAAGTCATTTGAAAGGCACTCACAAACATGACCAAGTGACTGATGGGTTCTTTACTCCCTCCCTACTCAACTCTCCTTCCCCTGTATCCCCTGTACAGCCCCAATTCCCATCCCCCACTCCTAGGTAAGCAGTCTTTGATTCTCTTTGTCTCAGCATTCATTCTCTCTCATTTATCTTGCCAACCAGGGAATGGAGAACTGTCTCATCCACCCCTTGACAAACCCCGGGCCATCTCAGAGGTTTCCAGGTTATTTTCTACCAGGCAGGATACTCTAAGCCTTATACACACCTACTTTATGTTACCCTAGGACAGGAAGAGGACAGTTAGGGTGATCAGTTTCTTTTGAGGAGAAGAGAAACAAAAGAAGAGTCTAGGCTCTCAACAAGCACATAGCTGGGGAGAGGCAGGCAAGACGAAGGTGTCCTTGTGAAATACAGCCATGTGATCCACTGGAGGCAGCTGAGTTGAAATAGGATGCTCTGGACTCCCCACAGGCAGATCTTGGACCAAGGGATAAAAGGGCACACACTGTCACTAGGAGGAGTATTCCATGCGATCTTGACAACCAAAGGAGGCAGTGAGCTGCCCCTGAAGATGGACAGGCCAGAAGCGGGTTGGGATCGCCCTCATCAGGAATGTTACACAAGGAATTGAGCTATCAGAGTCAACTGATAGCCTGATGTCCTGGAGTCAACTGTTCCTAAACCAAATCCTGTTGGTGGTGGTGGGAGGGGCGGGGGCGTTTTGTTTTGGTCTTGGTTTTGCCTCTGTTGGGATACTTCATCGCCCTGAAACTCGGTCTCTTTTGTGTAAAATGGGAATGATGCACAGCCTCACAGAACTAAAGAGATAGGTACAAGAGAATATTTGAACGCACCTGGCACTTAGTGGGCGTCTCATAAACTTAATCTTCCCATCAAAGAAGGGACGGAACTAGATATCCTCAGGTCTTCCTACCCCAGAGTCTGAATGAGTTTAGACCCCCTTCCTGGCTGCTGGAAAGGGGGGCAGGCGTATACCTGGGAGAGATGAAGAAGTTCGGCTTAGGTAGACGGATGGAGAAAGGAGGATGCTGAGATGGTCCGGGAACATGTAGCAGGGGTCACCTCTAACACCCACCCACTCTCATTTGTTTCCCCTTCTAGAATAAAAAGGGAAAAGATGGCTTTGAAATCTTAAAGTCCGTTCTGAAGGACCTCAGTTTTCCCATTCGTTCTGTGAAGGAATAGGACTGGGATGTTCCCTCCCAGATGTGGCTTTCCCTTTAGGAGGGGGAAGCAGAGGATTCAGATAAGACAGGAGGGAGCAAGGAGCAACCTGTCAGGGTTCCCCGCCCCACGCCCAGCCCTCCGCAGAACGCTGGACAGCCACCTCCGCTTCGTCTTTAAACTTCTTTATTGTGCTAACACTGTTGCCTCGGAGCTCAAATCTCACACACGGAACAATTCAGCCCTGAACCCCACCTACCCACGGCCAGGGGCCCTCTGCCGTGGCTGGGGACACCTGGCTTGTACCTCAGTGGTTCTGGGATACCTTTCCTTCCTTCTGCTCCCTGGAGCCCACGGGTGACGGGGGTGGGGCTCTGAACTGTCTTCCTCTGTGCCCCAGCCCTCTCCCACTTCGGGGGAGAAGGCTTTGCCCCACTAGGCATCCCTGAGGGAAATTCCCCTGAACTCTCTGCCGCTAGGCGGCCGGCGAGAGCCAGGTCTGCCGGCCGGAACCTGTCCCCAGCTGCGGGCGGAGAGCCCCGAACCGCCTCCCAGCCGGGGCGCAGCCCGGTGCTGCGCGCTCACACCAAGAGGCCGTCCTTGCACGACCGCTGCTCGACCTGGGCACAGTCGGCGCAGTCGGCCGGCTCCGAGCTCTTGACCTTGACGTAGACAGGGGAGGGGCCCGCTTCGCAGGCTGCGGAGGCGGTGCGGGGCACTAGGGCCACGTCCTCGGGGCCGCCGCAGGGCGGAGGCGCGTACTTGCGGCGCAGGGAGCGGCTGACGTTCTGCGTCGGGTACCCCAGGAGGTGGGTGACGCGGCTGCCGCGCCCGCTGGCCTTGCACCCGGGCGCCTCGGCGTCCACTCTGGAAAACAACAGGCGGGCGCGTGAGCTGGCTCCTCCACGGCGCGGCGTTGGCACGGCCTGGGCAGAGCTGGGGGCTCTTGGCAACCTCTCGTCTCCCTCGCCCCCCCTCCACCTGCCCCTCACCTCTCCCTCTCTCTTCGCCCTCTGGACCTCAGCCTACTCTCCTCTCTGCACGTTCCTGGGCCAGCGACCCTACAGCGCCCCCATGCCACCATCCCTATCCTTCAGACTTGGTTTGTCCTCGAGTGTCCCAGCTCACTGCGGGCAGGCGCCCAGTCGGGCGCCGTCGGTCCCTTTCTAGTGTTTGGCTGGAATGGAACCTTAGTGATCTGAGAACTGTGTCCCTCCTTTCCTTGACTAACCCTCACCCTGCGCTCTGGCAAGCTCTCCTCGCCTCCTGTCCCTCACTCTTCTTTCCCTCTGTCCCCAAGGCATTGCAATCATTAGCACTGCTACACTTGTTCTATTTTTATTTCTAGTTTGCTTCTAGTATGTTATTAGCACTATTGGTGTTAACTCTTCTTGAAAAGGCGTGTTGAGGTTTTGGCCGGCGCAATACAAAGGAAAGGTGAAAACACACGGTCCCTGCCCTCCAGGAGCTTACAGTCTAGGCCAGACAGACCGAGGCATGGTGCATAGACGACAGGAAGGAAAGGGGAAGCAAGGAGCAGAGGTGAAGACTGGAAGCGGGGAGGGGAAAGACAGAGAAGCCATGCGGCGAGTGGGCGGGTCGACATGCTGAAGTCCCAGCACTCCATGGCGATGGCGGGCAGGTTTGGAATGGGGTTCCCAGCCGGCCGATGGCAGGCAGGGGTGAAGAGGACAGGGCGCCGGTCCCCCGCCGTGCAGCAGCATGCAGCATGCATCAGGTTTTACCTGATCTCACTAGCCAAGTCGCCGCAGGCCCCTCCGCCGACCCCGCCGCCGACCCCGTAGCCGAAGGCACCGCGGGAAACACCAGCCCCGCTGCCTCCGCAGCAGCAGCAGATGAGCCCCCAGATGCCTAGCGCCAGGCAGGCCAGCATGAGCAGAGAGCCCAGCACTGAGCCGACGATCATGCCTACACGCTGGGAGTCTGCGGAGAGAAGTGGAGGCAAGTCAGGCTTCTGACAGCCTGACACATGCCAGGGCAGATGTCTGGGGGGGGGGGGGGACCCAGGGCCCTGGGAAGCCCAGTGAGGAAGATGTAGGAAGGTGAAGGTTAAGCGAATCTGCAGGTGGCTTCCAGCTGCTCTGGACAAAGGCCTAGCCTGACAGCAGCTGTGAGGCAACCAGCTGAGGCTCCGAAATAGAGCCTAGGTACCTGCAATCCAACCCCCACCGCCACCCCGAGTGCAAGCCAGGGGACTGTCGGAGCTTGCTGTACCTACCTGAGACTTTAACCTCTACCACACAGACGCTGTAGCCCACGTGGTTGGCCACTGTGCACTGATACAGCCCATCATCGTCTACATTGATATTTTTCAAGACCAGGTCTCCATTGCCCAGGCCTGAAATGGAAGGAGCATCAGAGCCGTACTGAGACAGAGAAAACTGGTCCCTGAGAGCTCCTACCCTGCCCCAGCCCCTGTGGGATAGAGGATGGAATGCCACTCTAAAAAACCAAACAAACAAGCAAACAAGGAGAGTGTATAGAAGTATTCACAAGTCTACTCCACTCTAAATCTGACCCACACTGCCCTTGCTGACACAGAAGAACAGGGAAGGACACCCCTCTCAGAAAGAAGACAGAGTCACCATTTATTCTCTGTGACCTTAGAGAAATGCATTCTGACTCAGTACTGGTCTCCTCGTTTGAACAGTGAAGACAGAATTAGACCAGGAATTCTGAGGCACCCTCTAGCTCTATTACCCTTTGATTGTGGATATTATTCAGCTTCTCCAAGGGCCAGGACCCTCACGCAGCTCATTCCATCTAATCCTTGCAGGCCAGTAGGTGGTAGTGACTAGTAAGTAATCCTTTTTCCATCTGTCAGAGAAGTGTTAAGCCACTCCCCTGAGATTTACTACCAATCAGCATCCTGGCCAGGATTCAAGCCCAGCTCTTCCTTGGAACTCTCCAAATTAACCATGCTGCTTTTAACTGACATCCATCCCCTTTGTACCTTCTCTCCCTCCCTCAACAGCAGCTGCAGGGACATGCCCAAATGAGCAGTCTCTCACGGGGGTGCTAGGTCTGACTCGGTACCACCAACAAACCATGGAAGTCCCAGCAGGCCCCAGCTCCCTCCCTTGGCTGGGCCCCCTCACCTTGACTGATGGAGCTGTGGAACGACTCTTGGTAAGAAAGCTCAGAGTGGAAGCTGTGTTGAGAGTGGTAGGACCCAGCTCGATAGGGATGGCTGTGCCCACTGATCTTGGCCCACCTGTAGGAGAGGGGCTGAGAGCCTCCATTGGCAAAACACTTCAGCACCACATCGTTGCCCCTTGACATGTGGCCCTCAGTCCAGCACATGGGTACCGCAGGACGTGCTGTAACAAGGCAGGTGGTTAGAAGCCCAGACTCAGCCAAAAGCCAGAGCCTGGCTCGCAGTGGCCAGTCCATCCTTGGCTCTGAAGCCTGGGAAGGGGGAGCCCTGAAGAATCTGGCCATACCTTGGACAGTGACAATGACCTTCCTGGTGGCCATGGTGGTCTTCTTCACCCGGCACTCATAGGTTGCTGTGTCAGATACTTGCAGGTTCATGAGGTTGATGGAGGCATCGTACTGGCTGGGGTCTGAGGCTGCAAAGCGGACCCTCTGCTGTAGATGGGGGAGGTTGCCATGGCCAATCCTCTTATCTTGATAAGTAAGAAACTGTGAAGAAGAGAGGAAAACAGCTGTGAGACAAACTGAGCCAAGGAAAGGTCGTGTGAGTAGTCACTGACCTTCTCTAAGACTCAGTTTTCTTAGCTAAAAAATGGGAATGATGGTGTCAGGCTCGCTGACCTCTTACAGAATGAATGAGAGAAGATGAGATTAGACATTCTGGTGAAGTATAAGGTCAGACTGAGAAATTCTAAAGGCAGGGGCCACAATCTCCCCACACCTTGATATGGGATTCAAGGAGGTGGAATGAGTGACTGGCTGGCTTGATTGCCAGTTGGATGGCTCTTATCCCTGTTGCCTCATTCCCTGAGAGATCTTGGGGGAAGTTTAAAGCCTCGGTTTCCTCATTTGCCTTCCTCCTCCCTCAGGCCATTGGCTTCCCATCACGTTGACATCACAGAATACAGGGAACCCTGTGCCAAGCACTTACCACATTCTCCCGATGTGAGGGCTCTGAATTGACTTGCATCCACTCAATGTCCAGACCATTGGGACCATAATCCTCAGGATCCAGAATGTAGGGGCAGCCTAGCCTCACGTTGTCACCTTCTGCCAGATACATGACCTCCTGGCCATCCCCGTTGATCCTTACAGCATACAACAGTGCTGGTGACGGGTAAAGCAGGTGAGAAGGAGAGAACAGAAAACGATGCTTGAGTAGTCAGTCTCCATCACTCTGCTGCCTACCAACCAGGCTCATGAGCTTCCATAGTCATGAGGGTGTGTGTGTGTGTGTGTGTGTGTGTGTGTGCTGACATGAGCAATACTTATGTTGTTTGTTTATTCTTATGGCAGTCTCCGAGCACTCTTGTGAACTTGTATAAATACTCTAGACTTGTGTAGATGTGCATTTGAGCATTGTTCACGTACACAGAACTCTTGTGTCATATTTATGTCCATACATAATTATGCTTTTGCACGTGCAAACATGCAAGTGTGCATTTTATAGCTTTGTAGCTGCAAAGATGTTCATGCATATAACCATATAGGATATTTACCTTCATATTTACATGATAATGTGGGCATTATGCATGTGTGTGCAACACCCAGTTGTTAGATGTTCTATTGGAGGAAACAGGCTGTTTAAAAGCAACCGGGTGAAGTGAAGTGCTCCAGCCAGAAGCAGGAGAGTGGATGCAATGACTGCTGGGGTCCTGTTCCATCCTGAAAAGCATAAAACTAAGTATATCTGTGTATAGTTTGTGTATGTGCGCATGTGTGTATTTGTGGTGTAGAATGATGTATGCTGACTATATATAAGTGTTCTAAGTGACAATGTGTGCCTTTGCCTGGCACTGGGCAGCTGTGACCTAGAGCCTGGCCATGGTCATGTGCCTGTCTTTGTCTATGCAGCTTATATATGTAGAATGAGCCTGGTAGGGTTAACTGCGGGCCCTGCTCTGTGTGATTGTGTGCCTCCAGTGTATCTCTCCCACTTGCTTGCTCCCATTGGGGCCCCTCCTGCTACTGAGTCAGAGCAGGAGCCCAGGGTTTGGAGCCAGATCAGGAAGCTTAGGACTGAGCTCCTCTCCCTCCCTACCCTGAAGCCTCAGGCAAGCTCTGGCCCCAACCGGTTAGACCTAGAGATGAATAAAGGGGGGGAGTGAACCCAGTGCTCCACCCTAGACACACAGCTCCCTACCTCCCCAGTCTCTGCAATACTTCTTCTTCAAACCCCTCACCAAGCTTCTCTGTGGATGGTCTTTTTGGGTAAAACATGCTCTTTGGAGAACCAAATCTCAGGGAACCTCTCTCTACTCCTCTCTCTCTTTCTCACTCTCTCTCTTTCTCTCTCTCTCTCATACACACACACATACACACACACACACACACAGAAGAACACACTGTCCTGAACAAAACAAATAAACTCAGGCATGTTCTTTCAAGCCCTCAAAATGTGAATATATGCCTATACAGTCCCCTCTTTCTTATACACAAAAACTATCCGATCTATACACAGACACATTCACAGGCAAAGTACACATTAATCTAAGACACACCCACTGCACGCTCTTGTGGCTTTCTGCGCGTCCATTCAAGACCAGACATATCTACAGAAGCCCTGAGTTCCAAGTGTAGCCTGGCTCTGAAGAAGCAAGCAAGGGCCTTACATTTTCCCCAACATCCCAAGGGTCACCAGGCCTGCCCCCTCTAAACCGTGGCTAGCCTACGCACATGCCGTAACCTGATAGACTCCGACTTGACCTTGAACAGGCGGCCTGGCTTCTGGGACTCTAACGGGACCTGGAGATGCCTCCTCCAGCCTTAGGCCAAGAGAATACCAGCTCATTCCTAAGATAAGGATCCTGATGCCATCTGCCAGATCCTGGGGCACCGAGAGGCAAGCCAGGGATGAGCCAGAATTCTGCTGAGAACAGAGGCTCCACCCTGAGGTTGAGCCACTGGAAACAGCTGACAACAGGGAGGATTCCCCTGCCCCAAACCAAGGAGGTCAGCCAGGCAGAGGGTAAGTATGCAGAGAAAAGGGCTTGGGGGACTTTACCGGGACAAGCTGGAAAAGAGTGCCTCCACCTTGCACTGGGCTGTATTGCTTCAATTGTCTCTGGCCACGGAGACTCACCCTATCCTCCCTAGGGCTCCAGACTTGTGCCTCCTCCTCCCACCCCTTGGAAAGTTGTTGGCATATCACTCTGGTTTATCTTGCTGTGACACTGGGGAAGGGTTTCCAGGGAATGAAATAGAAGAAGGAGGCTGTGTGGAAGGAAGAAGCAGGGTGAGAGTCGGTGCAGAAAAGAATCCTAGGTAGGGAGACTTGGGGAGAGAGGGACACTGGGCAGTCAAGAGGCTGTGGAAGGAGTTGGTGATTGCCCCTTCTAAAATCACCAGGGCTGACCACCCTCTGTGGGGAATGCCACCTCAGCAAGCGTCTATTCTCAGCTTAAAAAAAAAAAAAAGTATTCTGAATTTTCAAGCTAATTTCAGACTGGGAAGGGAAAAGAAAAGAAAAAAAGAAGGCAGCTCAGAGAAAGTTTGACACATGACTCCACATGGCAACCCTCTAGCCCCAATACCCTCACGAACAGAGAGCACACATGGAGATGCCACAGCTCTCCTGGCACAGTCAGGTCTTCCTAAGTGGGCACTGCCTGAGAGGCTCTCAGCAGACAAAGGGTGCAGTGCTGATCTTGCCAGAAATGCAACCATCACCCATATATGCACACACAGGCACACATATTCTCATACACAGAAACAGGATGAAAGTCTCCCTACAGTCTCCCTTCCCAGTCTCCTTCTTCATATCCTTTATTCTACATCTAGACCCCAGGAAAGGCGCCGTGCTATTTTCAGCAATCCTCAACAGAATGTCCCTTGCTGCAACTTGCCCATTCCTGGGCAGGAAGCCAGAGTATCCAAACCTGAAGCTGTCCCTTCACCAGAGAGGTGAAGGGGCTCTGGGAGTTTACCATCCATCCTGTCCACCTCCTCTCAGCCTCACCCCAGAAGAGGCAATACCCGTGGACTCTTATAACACCCGGGGCCCAGAACAGAGGTCCGAGGCCTGGGTTCTTACTGGCTATGAAGGAAGCAACCCAGCATGTGGAGCCCTTTCAAGGCAAACAGCTTTCCTGCCCACTGCCCTAGCTTGGGAGAACTGGCCCTTCCACTGGGCCAAGCACACAGACTGTCTAAAAGAAACAGATCTCTGACAGGCTCCTCCTTAGCCCCCACCCAGAGCTGCTGCTCACCTGACTCCTACCCCACCTGCAATCCCCACAACTAACTCTCCACATCTCCAAGCAAGCCCTCTCTCTCTCTAGTTCCCAGCGTGGGAAAAGCGCAAAGGGCACCTGCACACACGTGTTAGCTACACAGGCTAACAATTACCATGAAGGTCTGCTCCAAAGCCTCTGTACACAGACATTTGCCCTACAGCTTCGGGTACAGACTCTCCTGGGAAGAAGTCCCCATGGCACCGTGCAAATGAGTATCAGCAGAGTGAAGGTAGGCATTTCTACCAGGGCCTCTTCGACCATTCCTTTCGTGAGGCTCCTTTGTGATGGAGCCCTCACTCATCCCTGACCTTCTGGCACAATGCTGGGCATCCCTGCCCCTGCCCAGCCCCATACCTGGGCTCAGGCACACGAGTAGTAGATGGAATGCTCCTCGAACTCCCATGTCTCTAGGTTTGGTCTTTCTTCTGCCTCAGCTGGGCTCCAGTGGGCTGGTGGTGGTGGGTGGAAGGGGCAGGTGGAGGGAGGGGGAGCGGAGGGCCCAGACACTGCCCGGGGTGGCAGGAAGGTGCAATAAGTGCCAGGCTGAGGAGCAGCCGGAGTTATTTCTATAGGAGGGAGGGGGCCAGGTCCCCGCCTTGGGGAGGAGCCCAAGTAGCCCTAATTAGCAGGGTGAC
Organism: Meriones unguiculatus; assembly: GCF_030254825.1. Taxonomy (NCBI): domain Eukaryota; kingdom Metazoa; phylum Chordata; class Mammalia; order Rodentia; family Muridae; genus Meriones; species Meriones unguiculatus. Next base: position 93,018,968 of record NC_083359.1, on the reverse strand, counting down.
AGGATGGCCTACCCAGGCATTACCCAGCCCTCACCCAAGCTCTTCCCTGTCCCAAGAGTGGCGCAGGGTGACCAGCGGGACTTGTAATTAAGCACCTGTTAAACCTCCACTTCCTCCTGGCCAAGTCCTCAGGGTGACAACAGTTGCCCCATTTTTACAGCGTCCACAGAGCTCCCCTCACCACTCATTTGTTGCCTCCTTCCCTGGGGGAAGTGGGAAAGAGGAAGGAGAAGCCAGATTTGAGGGTGGAGGAAGGATGGCCAGCAAGCACTTGGATGGCCAGCGCCTGGAGGGTTAACACTGGCCAAAGGCATCCTAGAGTCTGACACACCCTCCCCATTGCAGACCCAGATTTCCAGATCCCAAACCCCTCAAGCATTCCTTGCTCCCCAGGTCAGGTCTAAAAGATAGTGCACCAGAGAGGAGACCCTTCTGTTCTGCTGGGATCTGGGCAGGGAAGGGAATCCCAGGTAACAGGAGATACAGGAATGTAACTTCCCTCTGTCCCTTCAAAGGGAGTGGGGCCTCTTGGGCTGGAGGGAAACAAGAGGTGTGTGTAAGAATGGGCTTTTCCACTACTACTGTTTCTCCATCCCTGCTGACACAAAGGTCATCCCCAAGTTCCAGGATTCCAGGGAGCGTGAGGTACTATGATGGGTCTAGATCCCTACGGCTCACTCATCTGAATCAGTTCAGATGAATCTGAGGCCTGAAGGGGTCAGGGCTTGTGGCGGGAGTGAGGGACTGTGTGTCCTGGGGGAATATTTGAGGTAGCAGGGCAGGAGGTCGTGTGTGTGTGTGTGTGTGTGTGTGTGTGTGTGTGTGTACCTCTCATGGGTATGCAAATAGGAGAAGGGCTGATTTCTTGGTATCCTAGCCCTGAAGGTTTAATGCAGGCTCACTGTCAACAGGGCTCATAATGCCCTAAGAACTAAGACCCTTGAAGCCTGAACTGTCCGCTGGGCAGCCAGTCATTCCAGTGGTTAAGCCAGCAAAGCTCTAGGCAGGTATGTTGAAGCTGGGGTGGGAGGGTCTTAGCCGGCAGAAGGGGGAAGGCCACCCCCTGTCTGGGTTCAGAAGAACCAACACAGGTTCAGGACAGTTCCTTAACCTTCTCTGGATTCCACGACCGACCTGGGACTCAGGGAGGGCAGAGGGAGAAGAGCCTTCAGGAGAGTTACTGGGCTCAGGAATGCTGCCAGGACCCACCCCCTCGGAAGAATAAGACAGAACAATAAGGAAGCATAAGGAGTCCGTGCAGCTCTGTGTTCCAAACCCCAAACTGCCAACAATAATAGGTTGCTCCAGGGCCCACCGGTTGTACACAGTGGTTATTCTTATTTCCTTATCTATTTTGAGATTTATGGGGTTGTCCTGAGCCTTCTGGAAAACAGGGGTCATTATCCCCATTCTAAAGGTAGGGAAATAGAAGCCCTGGAGAAACAAAGATTCAGTTCAGTTGCAGCTACTGGCTAAGTAGAGGATAGTCAGGGCATCCTGACTCTCAGCCCCGAGTGGTCCAAAAGAGGGCTTGGTAGCCAGATGGACTACAACACCTCAGAGGAAAGCACAGAAGGTCAGTGGTAAATGGAGGGGATGGCAGGCAGGGCCAGGATGAAGGAGAGCAAGTGGAAAGAGATAGAGCTGAGGTTTCACTAAACTGTCCTGGAGGGATACATTTGTGCTCCTGGTTTGAACTAATGTGCCGTAACAGCTCCTCCTGGGGTTAAATTTGAGATGAGCTGAAATTGTGAATTAGGTTGAGGTCAGATTTGAGGTTGGAATTAAAGTTAAGGTCAGTACTAAGGTTAGAATTTCAGCTAGGAGTTAAGGCTGGGCTTTGTGCTATGAGAAGGAAACCATTTTTAGTGTCATTCTCAGATACGCTTTGGAATTCAGGTTGAAGTAAATCAAAGGCTGGGTTGAAGTTGATTTAAGATTTGTTACAAATGGATTTGAATTAAGTTTGGGATTTAAGTCAAGACAGTGTGGTTGGGGTTAAAACACAACTGAAAATATATGATCAAGAGGGCTCAAGGTAATAAAAAATGATACTTTATGATATAGAAAGATACCTGTCCCCACCTGCTAAATCCAGGTTTGGCTCAGCTCTATAAGCATGCTTAGTGGCACACACTGATGTGCCCAGTGTCTGAGGGAGGCCTTCAAAAGTGCATGAGCCCATATGAAAGGGCAAGGAGCACCTTAATCCCCTAACAAATGTAACTTCTGAAGTCCTGCTCACAGCCCAAGGAAGCTCACAGATGCAGGAAGCTATGAGTAACCCATGGGTTTCTGTGTCAGACTGAACCAAAAGATGAGGCCCATCAGAGGGATTTACTAGGGAAGGGACCTGATTGTGGAGTCTCAGAGAGGTTGAGGTTGACAGGTTGAAGAAGAATAAGGTCCTATTAACTAGAAAACCACTTTTGAGGGGATCACAGAGGGTTTCTTGAAGCTGGAAAAGGCAGAGCATCATCTTCAGTCCCCCTTGACCTACTGAAGGCTAATTGTCACCTGCTTGCAATTTAGAGCCTATAAAAGCAGCTGTCAGCCTTCCTGCCCTATGCCACAGGCAGGGGCTTGGGTGAGGGGTGGTGGGGTAGCAGTACCAGGCATAGCTCCAGCCTTGTGTTCCCACCTTCTAAGTTTAGCCTGCAGCCTAATGGCTCTGGGCCTCATCCTCAGCAAAGGAAGAGGGCCCTCCACTCCTGAGAGGCACCCTGCTCCAACTCTTCCCTTGCCTTTCCCTCATCATTCCTCTCTGCCCTAAATGTCCCATTTCCATCCCCACTTCCCTTTGGGATCCCATAAAGGTCCATGCTGATCTCAGAAAATCTCGGGCTGCCGTGCCAGGAAAGAGGGACAATACCATTTGCTTCTGTTCTAGTACAGAAATAAAAAGTCAGTGACCTAGAAGGACTGAATAGAGAGCATGAGAATGGAGGAGACAAGACAGGGGTTCAGAGAAGCCAGAGCCAGCTTTGGAGATGTGATCCAAACCAACCCCAGATGCCTGTAGGATACTCATCCTCCAAGACCACCTCAGCAATTCCACACAAACCCCCAGCACCTCTCCCCATACCCGGCTTGCCCAGCCCTCTCCTGAGGCTCCCTACAGGCTCCAGACCCCAGCTGACTGAGGATTATAGCCTGACCCCCTTCTAGACCTTCCTTCCTCACAGCCCTCTTCCCCCTCTTTAAACATCCCCATGTAGACCTAGAGGTTACCCTAGAACATGCAGGGAACAGTAACCCAGCAGAGAAAGTCTCAGAAGAGTTGGAGAGCAGGAGTTAGGAACTATGGTTAGAGAGACAGATGCTATCATGTAGGTCTCAAAGCAAGATGGTCACAGAGAAGCTGGATTCTGGATGCCAATGAGCTACTGCAGCTGCTGACTTCTGAGCAGATTTCTGTGATGGTAACAGGATGAAGGATTACCAGTAAAACCAGGGACAGGAGTTCAGAGATGGTGCTGGTGGCATCCAAGGGGCTCACTCTAAGTTCTGACAGGAAGGGCCTGTGACCCATCACTTTCAACAAGGCTCAAGAGCCAACAGTGGCTGGCTGAATGTTATCAATTGAAATGCCAGGAGGACAAGCAAAGGTGAGAGAGAATCCCTTGTAAAGAGTACACGGAATCTCGATGACAGAGCTGAGGAAGAACTGAGACGCCTTGATAGTAAAGGTGTCTTCACATCATGGAGTTCGCTACATCTGCATCCCATGGGCCTTCATTACTTCCATGACCACTGGACCTCATGCTGGAATGCCAGGAAAGAGCACAGGGGGCTCAGCTCTCTTGCAGCGTCCTCACTGAGGAGAGACACAGATAAGGGCAGGAACACTTAGCCCAAGGTGTGATAAGCTGTGCTAATAATATTCACAAGGTCCTGCATGGTGGAAATGATGTTTAAACAGAGATTGAAAAGGTTATTGATGGTGTGCCCAGAGAGAGAACTAGAAGACCCCGGAGGTGGCCAGAGTTATGTCTGGGTGCTTGGGAAGTAAGCCAAGTCCTGCCAAACACAATTCAGAAGAGTGAAACCAAGAGTGACAGCTGGTGATTATTTTTTGGGCAGAGTAGATAAAAATCCTTGAGAACTAAACCTCTTGGAACCGTCTACTCAAACCCTAAGAGTACTACACTGGGATCCGAGCCAGGTCCTCAGGATGGATTCTACAACTCAGATTGATTGGCCTGGACCATGAGTCCCTGTGTGTGGAGACAGATTTTGTGATGAATTAATCCATATATGTCCAGCAGAACTTTGGTTTTTGGACTTGTAGGAATAAAAATTTGCTTTTGCTTCAATAGTTGAATTTTTTTTTTCTGACTACATGGCTTCAAAGGGAAGCAAGCTGTGGTCCCCTCAACCCCCCAGGGTGGTCCCAGGCCTGTTCTGCTCTAAAAAGCTGCTCAGAGAGCTAGGACGTGGAAAGAGGCATCAGAAGAAAGCTCTGGTTCAGAGCTTTCCCCACTAAGCCTGACCAGGCAGGTCTTCGCTCTGCCCTCCCTGTTTGTTTCCTGTTGCCTGGATACCTGGATAAAGGCCTGAGTGAGAGAAGGTGGGGCTTCTCTCAATTCTGCCAGGCCTGGCTGGAGAGGGAAGTGTTAACTGTCAGGAGAACCATAAGCCCTGCCCAAGGATAAAGAGGAAGCCTTCCCAGTCCCCTGGTTCCTCCTTCTCCCGGAAGCCTCTAAGAGCCCTGTGTTTCCAGAATCACCAGCACTTCCCTACGTAAGGTTCACTAGACAGAGTGGAGACAGAGGCTTTGCTCTTACAGAGAGATTCTGTGCCTGTTTAGTGTGGTCCCAAAGCATTGGGCTAGGGTTGTGCATTTGATGCACAGGAAGAAACAGGCAGACTAAAAATTGAGCTTTCTGAGAACCAAGGCCGGCTCTGGGATGAGGTTCCATTAGCAGGTAGGTAGTGGGTGCCCTGTCTCTTAGGGAAAGCCAGCCAGACTGTGCAGCCATTTGGCTAGGGCTTACAAAAAAAAAAAAAAAAAAAAAAAAAGACTGGAACACTGGCAATTCTCTGAGGTCTCCTCTAGCCATCAGTTCTCTTGATCTGGTGCTCATTCCCATTATCCCAGAGACAGAGATTCTCTAGCTGCAAAGTGGAAAAGGGTCGTAACTCTGAGTGGTTTCTTCCAAGCCTTTCTCTCTTCCCCACCTCCCTTCCTGTTATCACCTTTACCTCCTCTTTCTAGGAGTCTGAGAAAGCCACTGCCTCAGCTCCATCACTGCCCAGCATCAAAGTCATCAAAGCCATTGAGACAACAGCCACCTTTTCCAAGGAGGACATAGGTATGAATGCAGGAGTTTGTATCTCAAGAGGAAGGCAGGGCAAGAGCAGGAGCTGCGGGTATCAAAGCGGAAAGGGGGGTTGGTCAATTTAAGGACAGACAAATCATAACAAATCTTGAAAATCAGATATGCCAGGTAACCGTCACATGATTTCCTGGACTGCATCCCGTGTGGAGAAGGTAATGTGGGTCACCTTTAGGTAGGAAGGGACCTGAGGTCTTTACCATAGGGCTTCCAGGCTTTGAAAGAATGTAGCAGGAGGGGTGTGGTTGAAAGAACAGAAATTGAGGAACTCTCTGTCCCTAATCCTCCAAGCCTGTGTACCCAGACTTCTTGTCTGAACTTCAGCGTCTTCTTTCTTCCATCACCTAAACAGCTGCCACCTTTCCTCACCCCCAAAAACCCTTCAGGGCTTTGAACTCTGAGAGCCCCTTTCATCCAAGCCCATTCAAAATGCTTTTACTGAGACCAATTAATAATGCCCAGCTGTGACCCAAGTCACACCGGGGGGGGGGGGTGTGCTGAAGCTTTCAGGAGCACCAAAGGACAGCCCAGCACCCAACTGAGTCAGGGACTACCTGGCTGGGCCACCAGAGCCAGCAGTTGAGTCACGCTCAGCTGGAGCCGGTGCAAACGTCCAGAGACCGCCCCATAAGCCACCGGAGAACAGGAGCTGAGGTACACGTTCCTGAGAGGCGGCGGCTTGCAGATCTGAGCCGGTGTTGTACCTGAGAACCCAGGCCCTAGGTTTCCTAGGCTGGGCCAATCCAGTCTGATAGATTCCAGAGGCATAAGATGGGCCTATGAAATCCTTGGCAGCAAATAGGTACCCTTATATATAAGACAATATAGATGTAATAAATAAAAGATTCTGGGCCTGGTATAGTGGTGCATGCTTTTAATCCCAGTACATGGGAGGCCCAGGCAAGTGGATTTCTGTGAGTTAGAAGCCATCCTGGTGTACATAGTGAGTTACAGGATATCCAGAGCTATGTGGCCTCAAGGCACTGTCTCAAAAAGAAAAAGAAAAATAGTTTGGGCACTCAAAACAAACAGAAATTTACACCAACAAAGACAAGGCACCAACATCAGTACACCTACTTGTCTCTCAATCCTGGCCCCCACCTCCCTGACCCCCTCACTCCTCTCCTCCCCAACCCACACCCAGCTCCAAAACTGCTTTGTTCCTCTGCAAAACCCAAAGGCTAATCTGTGGCTTGAAAGGGAACTCACGAAGGGAGCCACTTGTGCCTCTGAGTGTGAGGTCAGCAGAAGCCTCCCTAGCAGAAAGAGCTCAACAAAGGGCCAAGAGCTAACTAACCTTTAGAAGCAAGGCTGAGGCTGGTCCTTCCTGCTTCCTGAGCCTGGGGGTGCCCTAGAGCCCTCAATACCAAACCTTTTTGCTCCCCACTGCACTCACTCCAACCCTGCAGGCTGTATTCATTCAACCAGGGCTTCCACAGGACCGACCAGCCCCTACTCAACAAGGTGACTTCTTCCCATCACTAAGAGGGCTAGAGAGGGGCTGGAGCTACATCGTGATAGCAGAGTGTTTGCCTAGTCTGTGTGTTTGCCCATTCACTCTCCATCAATCATAACAACAGCAACAATAATAATGATAATCCACAAAATACCTTCTAAAGACTGAGTAGAAGGGTTATACAAGGTGACAATATGGAACTGCCCAAGACCCCAACAGCTCTCAGAACTGTCCCACTTATAGGCTCAGTTATGGGCTCTAGTGGATGAGCTAGCTGTTTCTGGAGGCTACAGAAGCCTGTGAAGGGTCTCTTATGATTCCTGAGAGAAGAAATCAAATCCCTCCTCTGCATCATGGACCAATTCTGACTATATATATATATATATATATATATATATATATATATATATATATATATATATTTAGCACACATGGTTTTTCTGGTTAGCTTCTTTTTTAAGATTTTTTTTAAAATTTCATGTCTGGGTATTTTGCCTGCATGCACAGATATGTACATCACATGTGTGCCTGGTGCAACAGATTCCCTGGAATTGGAGTTACAGACAGCTGTGAGCTGTCGTATGGGTGCTGGGACTCAAACTTGGGTCCTCTAGAGGGTCAACCAATCCTCTTAACTGCTGAGCCATCTTTCCAGTCCTAACCATCTTCATTTTCTTAGTTGACTATAGTCCCTTCTCCAGAGCCAGACCTTTTTCCATGTGACCTAAACCCTGTCCAGTGTCTCACTCTGAGGCCTTGGACACAAGGAGCCCCACTGGACCTGCATCTCACCAGCATCCTTGGTCAAATGCCAGCCTTGTTTTACATCTGTGAACCTGGCCCATTCTTCCCTATGTAGACTCAGGAGCTGGTAGTGTGTATGGAACCTCCTTCCTCCCTGGCTTGCACAGCAGAGGAGTCCATTCTTTTCAGCTCTGTGAAAGACAGCAGGCACCAAGGACCCAAGGACGTTTCTAACTTTCTTGAGAAAGAAAGTCCTCTGAAATAGATGAGGCTCATTCTGTGGTCCCAGCAGGTATCACCTGAACAATCAGTGGTGCCTGTGTGCCAGCTAGAGGTGGACTAGAATCCCACCAATGCTTTCACTCCTATTCTGGGCCGAGCATATCTTTAAAGACCTTTAGGGAGGAATGATGTACTTCTCTGGGTAGGACGGCATTGAGTTAGAGCCAATGGAACTTCCCACTTAGTTGTATGAAAGCAATAGTCTTCCTGTTGAGGAAGGTGGAAACGGGGGACTGGGGAAGAAGTCACTGGGTCCAAGGAAGAGGAAACATAGGAAGCAGCTTGTGACTCTCTTTCGGCCTTATGAAAAGAGGACTCTTGCCCCAGGCCCTTGTAACCTGGCGTTGTAAACAGCCAGGACGCACCCGGCAGCTGTCCTCTCCTCCTTGGTGCAGAATACACGAAGGGAGGCAGGACTAGACTCTAAATATGAGAGATAGAGCAAGCCCCCGCGGGTGGAGGAGATGGGCACCACAGTGATGGTTTTAGATGGAAGGCCTTTCTTCCAGGACAGAATTGTCTCCATCACTGAGAGGTAGCATTGCAGTTCAAAATGGAGGGCTTGATACCCGAGGACCTAACAGGGTAGGGAGGCTGAGGGGAGAATCAGGAGCACACATGAGAAGCTTCCAGGAAAGGGGGCCAAGTCTACTGCAGACACTGAGTGCCCAGATGCCTCACAAGCATTCAGTAAATGCCTGAAGAGCAACTGAGTGAACAGGAACAGATTGGGGCAAAGCAGGAAAAGTTAAAAAACAGAACTGGCTTTGAGGAGGCCCACTCATGGAGTAAGGAGAACGGAGGATAGCAGGGTCCGCCGTAATTGGATGAGGAACTGGGTCCTGGGTGTGCCTCGATGGGAATGGGCTGAGTGTCTGTGCTGCAGAACTGCCGGAGTTGAAAGGATCTAAGCAGGAGGGGCCTGAGCCCAGAGCAACAAGCCCCAGGCTCACACTCCGCCCCCATAGATGTGCTCTGAGTCACAGTTAGGAGCTAGGATGAGCCAGCCTCAGCTACACATGCCCCGCCCCCCCAGCTCTGCCCCATGAAGCCTTTCACCAGCCTTCAACAGAAGCTCTTAACTGGCTCGCTTCCCCCAGCTGAGAGGCAAGGTAGTGAAAACGGAATTACCCTGTGATTACAAAGAGGCCAGGGAAGCTGCCCAAGAAAATGCGTCTCACGGTTTAGGACAGAAAACCCCACCTGAACCCCATCTGCTTCCAAGCCCCTGAGCGTCAGCCAGCCCAACCTGGTCCACTGTAGTTTATTTTGACCCACCTTCAGGGCCCATCGGTATCCCCTGCCCCACAGCAGTAAAGCTGAGCTGTTCCTTAAAGAATAGAATAGCTTTAATCTGTAACTATGAAATGTCTAGCAGCAACTGTGGGCACCCCGGGGACAAAGGAGAATCTGAGACCATAGAGGCTTCCCGTCACTTCACAGAAGTGGCCGTCAGGATGTTGGCTTTGCGCTCCGCTTCCATGCAGTATTTCTCAGGGAGGCCTGTGGCTCTGCAGGGAGAATCACAGGGCGTCACACACACAGGGCGTGTGACGGGAGAAAGCGTGCCATCTCCCCACCAAACACATTCTGGTCAGGTTCTGTTAGAGCCCCTCCCCCCCCCACCCCGCAAGCCTCGGGCTGGTAGCCCTCCCACTAAGCACCTACTGTCAACTGCCCCTCCCCACCCAGTCACAGCTTTCCCAGCCTGCTGCGCCACCTCTTTGGGGAAGAGGAGAATAGCACAGAGAGAAAGCGCACCTCAGCTCTTCCAGCTTTTGTTTCTTGATCTCCTCGATGCGTTCTCGGCGCTTCTCGGCTTCCTCCTTGAGGCGCCGGCCCTCTTCGAAGGTGGCGATCCGGTTCTGCACCTGCTTCTGCTGGTTCTCACGCACCTGCCGGCGGAGCTCGTTGGCGTGCTGTAGGCACCCTTTGGCCTTTTTCTCCTGCTCCAGCTTATCCTTCTCAATCTGCACTCTCTGAGTCCTGAGGACGGGACAAAAGGAATACAGCTGGCTGAGCTCCTGGGTTATGCTTCTGACCTCCAAGCCTCAGGGACCACAGTAAAAGTGGGCACCACCTATTTTCCTCTCCCCTGCCACAAACGTTGTCATACGGCGCAGTATTGAAATTCTTAATAATTTCTAAAGTGGTTTCCATTTTATTTTATGTGTATGACTGTTTTGTCTGGGTTTGTGCATGGCATCTATGCCTGATGCCCTCAGAAACCAAAGAAGGGCATAAGATCCCCTGAGACTGGAGTTACAGACAACTGTGAGCTGCCATGTGGGTGATGGGAATTGAACCTAGATCCTCTCGAAGAACAGCAATGCTCTGACCCACAGAAATCTCTCCGGCCCTTAATATATTGTAAACAGAAATCTCCACAGTCCAACCTAAATTACAGTAGTCGGTAAATTACATAGCTGGGACCTGCCAGCAGGGGCCCGCTGAGCTCTCATCCATTGAGAACTATCCCTTCTCTTCCTTCTAATGGTGCTCTCCAGCCTATTCTAAGCTGTATCCTTTCTTTCCTCCTTAATGATAATAGCATCAACAAAACCAGAGTAAGGAAACAACATCCATCAGGTTAGCGCTACTTTGGCAAGAACCCAGTCTGATATCTCTCTGTTCTCTTAGTGATCAATGTCCTCACATTTCTTCTATGGATGCCTTCTTTTTTGTTTGTTTGTTTGGTTGGTTGGTTGGTTGGTTGGTTGGTTTGGTTGGGGTTTTTGTTGTTGGTGTTGTTTTGTTTTCAAGATAGAGTTTCTCTGTGTAGCCTTGGCTGTTCTGTATTCACTTTGTAGTCCAAGATGGCCTTGAACTCACAGCTATCTGCCTGCCTCTGTCTCCCCAAGGGCTGGGATTACAGGTGTGTGCCACCACATCTGGCTTATGAATGACTTCTATAAGAATACTTCCTAGACCCTAATATAGGAAGAGAAAAATCATGGGCTGGAGAGATGGCTCAGCCATTAAAGGCTAGGCTCACAACCAAAACTATTAGAGGAAGAGACAATCTCTAATGTCGTCCAGAGAAGCTCAAATGAAATATAATTGCGTCCCAAAAAAAAATTGGTCAGAGACCATCTAACCTAATATCAGATTTCTTCTTAATACAATCAAAACCAAAATTGTAAAACTAGGTTAAACAGAGATTTCTCATCTGCTTTCCTCCCTCCCACAGGCTCTCTCACACCAAATCAAGGATCCCGCCCCTTCCCAAGCCCTCATTGCCAGAGACCACTTCACTTATTCATTTTGTCTTACAAAACCCATCGCACATGGCCAACCCTCTCAAGTCCTAGCAGGTCCTCTAGCCATGCAAACGTCTCCCCAAACCCCACACCTCTACAGGGCCTTCCCCAGAATATGGGAAGGCAAGTGCTCGCCTCCATGCACTTTTGCAGCTAGACACCAAATGCCTACAGCCCACACAGATGTGTGGCACGCGTGCCCTCCCTGCTTGGCACTCCCCTGTGTGTAGATTAGTTCCCTATTGGTTCACACTCACCATGTAAGTGAAGGAGGGATTATGGGGAAGGAGAGCTGGATGTCTCTAAAGAGCTGCTGGGTTGGTGGGCAGTTGAAAATGCAAATGAGGAGGAACTTGGTGAATCATTGTCAACTGGACTAGATCCGACACTCAGCTAGAATAAACCCCTCTGGATATGTCTGTGAGGGGGTTTCTAGGGAGGTTTAAATGGGGAGGAAAGATGCGCCCTGAATTTGGGGTCCTGTGGGTTGGGGTCCTAGAATATAATTTATTTATTACAATTTATTCACTTTGTATCCCAGCTGTAGTCCCCACCCTCGTCCCCTCCCAATCCCTTCCTCCCTCATCTCCCATGCCTCTTCCCCAGTCCACTGATAGGGGAGGCCCTCCTCCCCTTCCATCTGACCCTAGCCTATCAGGTCTCATCAGGACTGTCTTTCATAGTCTTCCTCTGTGTCCTGGTAAGGCTGACCCCCTTTAGGGGGAGGTGATCAAAGAGCCAGCCACTGAGTTCATGTCAGAGACAGTCCCTGTTCCCATTACTAAGGTACCCACTTGGAGACTGAGCTGCCATGAGCTACATCTGTGCACGGGTTCTTGGTTATCTCCATGCATGGTCCTTGGTTGGAGTATCAGTCTCAGGAAAGACCCCTGGGCCCAGATTTTTTGGTTCTGTTGTTTTCCTTGTGGAGCTCCAGTCCCCTCCAGGTCTTTCTATCCCCCCACCCCTTTCATAAAATTCCCTGCACTCTGCCCATAAACTAAAACTTTTTAACAGAGAAAGGGAGCTGAGTACCAACGTTTCTCTCTGTCTGCTTCTTGACTCTGAATGCTGTGGGAGCCATCACCTCGCAGCCACAGCTTCCTACCATGCTGTACTGTATCCCCTCAAACCATAATTACCCAGACTGCTTTCACCGACTATTTTGTCATTGCAATAAGAAAAATAACTAATACACTGGTCATGCCACGAGCTGAAGGCAACAGTCATGGGTCCTGACCGCATGGCAGAATCACCTGAGAGATTTCAAAAGCTACTTGCCCCAGACTGCTTAAAAATCACAACCAGTTGGGGTGCCACCTGAATGTCCATATTTTTCTAAATATTTTCTGCTCAGTCAACAGTCTCAAAGTTCAAGATCTCCTTCTGCCCAGAAGCGGGAAAAACATATGTAGGCCATACTGGAGGTTATGCTTCTGAAGGAAGAAAAGGTGGACTCCTGGCTGTGGCAGAGACTCTCTGAGTGAAGACGGCTGTCATGGAAGTCACATGGTCTGGAGACACTAGGTCTAGATTCTAAGCTAGGACAGCAGGTGATGTTGGACTTCTCCAAAGAGCTGGCCGAGCTTGAATAGCCTGCTACTGTGTATGCTCCAGGCAAACAGAGCGGAGCAGAGTCAAGTGGGCCAGCAGCAAAAGTAGGACTTGGAATTCGTCCCATTAATATTTATTAGTGCCTGCCAAAGGCACACAGCTGTCCAAGGGCACAGAGGCAGGGAGGAGGGGGAGACATCTGGAAGGCAATCTGGAGCCCAAGGGCAGGCTCTGTGGGGGATTTAAGAGGCTCTCTCCATTACCAGGTGTCCAGTGACCACAGCACAACCCAGGGGCAGGAAAGAACGAAGAGCCAAAAGCCATCATAAGCCAATGAGGACAAGCAGGGGCAAGAGCCTCTGAAAATCCACGGATGTGGCGGGAGACACACTACAGGTCTGCTCTGCCTCTGCTAGGGGTACAGGAAGCCTGGCCTGGCTTGCTCCTGACTGAGGAAGGACCCAGAGCCCAGACACCAAGATGAATGGGTGCTGATCAGTCTTGCTTCTTTTGAGATTATCTTCTGTAATTTCACATTTTCCAAATGCAAATTTTATTTGGTCTGTTCCTTTTTTTTTTTTTAATCTTATTTTCCAGAGATTGGAACAAAGCAAAAAGGGAGTTGTTCCCAGTCAGATCAGGTCTGGTGGTGGCAGATCTAACTGGGAGAAAATAGAACAGAGAAGGAAACCTGCTGCTCCAAAGGAGGATTGGAAGAGTGAGCAGTGTGAGTCCTTGGCTTCTGTGTACATGCTGGAATCGTCATTAATCCAAAACAACACAAAGTAAAAAGGTAAGAGCTGTCAAGCAGCAGAGAGATGAATGTAGAAGACACCCACCCAAATAAAGCCTTCCTATGGAGCAGGCAAGAACAGTGTTCATTCATTTCTAACGAGCTTGCCGATACCCAGACAGAGTCTTCAACACGTTGCTCAACAGCTATGAGTCAAACCAATAGCAAAGACTCTCTGAGTCTTGCTCCTGTGACGCAACCCTTAGTGTCTGGAGTAACCCTCTGTCTCCTCTGGGCTTCTCCTAGTTTGCAGAAAGATGTGGGATCTAGGGGAGGCAGAACAGACCAGATGTATGTCTTTATTTACACCATTAATGATACAGGATAAATAACCCTCCGTTTCTTAAACACTTCCAGATGCTATTTTCCAATTCTCTAATCAGAAAATTTCTGGCTCGGATGGCTTTGATTTCAAAGCCATCCATCTAGGTCGGAATGATGGTAGCAACATGGTCAAGATGGATGTACACCTGCCTGTTAACACTGCAGAAATCTCCTCTTCATCCAACACACAGCCTCCCCTGAGGACACTCCCATTTCCTTCCACAACTTTACCAACCCAGGGAAAGGAAGCCAGGGTTCTCGGCCCCTCCTACCGAAGGATCCTCTCGAACTCATCCCGGTCCCGCTGCACCTGCACGGCCAGCGTGTGTTCCTTGAAGGCCACCTGCTCCAGCCGGCTTTTGCGCAGCTTTTCCTCTATCTCCATCTTCTTCTGCGCCTTTTCCTTTTCCTTTAGGCGCCACTCTCGATCTGCAACCTCCTGGTTGCGCTTGGCCCGCAAGGCATCCTAAGAAAGCAGGCAGAAGGGGCAGGGGACAGGGGACCAATGAGGATACAAAAGAACATGAGACACAGAGTAACAGACTTACAGAGTTCAGTCTGCCAAGAGAAGAAATGGAATCTTTAGGGTCAGAAGATTCCAGGGGGGGGGCACCTTGTCCTGCCCCTCCCACCCTTATTCTTTCATGGTTCCTCAAGCACCTCCAGGCACTCCTAGAATTGTTTCTAATTTTAAAAACTGCTAATGATAGAGGTGCTTCATCTTCCTCTGGCGACATGTTTCATTAGTCCGTTAAGGTTGGAAAATCTTTATGTAGCAGAAAAAAAAAACTTTCTCTAGAACCTAAGTGCATACTTCTGCTCTCTCCCTGCTGCCATGGCCAAGGGGAACAGGCCCACCCTTCCTCCTCAGATGCATTTTCCAGAATGTATCCCATCATTAAATGATGTTTGTCTGCAGTCAGATTTTGAAGGCTAGACAGCAGGCATCCTCTCTTCTGTCCTCTACCCTGGAGGCCACTTTACAGGCTGTGAGGGGATGGCTATGGGGCTGGGAGAGAGAAAGGAAAGTGGAGAGGAGAGGAAGAGGAAGTGGATACCTGCTCAGCTCGATAATCCTGCGCCTTCTCCTGCAAGGCCCTCAGGCGGGCAATCTCCTTCTCTTTCTCCCTGCGGATTCTCTCCTGTTCAGCTTCAAACTCTGCCTCTCGAGCCTGCAAGAAAGAAAAGGCCTCATGGTAAGCCACACTGTTGCAGCTCTGCACAGAGAAACAGTCTCTACATTGAACATCCTTTCCAGCCCTGCCCCTACCACTTCCTCGTTCCATCTCAGAGGGGAGTGAGACCTTAGCAATTCACAAACCTAAGGACAACTAGCATCTGTCGATGGTGGTTTACAAAAGGCTTTCTTGGGCATTATCCTGGAGAGCTCAGGCAGCATCTCACCAGACAGAAACTGTGGATGCCAAAACAGATGTGAACACCTGGAATCCTGAGCCCAGGCTTTCGTGTACCTTCCATCACCCTGAAGATAATTTCATGTTGCAAGGCCAAGGAGTCAAGTAACAGCTGTGGTTCCCTGCCTGCCTTGTAAAATGCAGCAGGTGGACGGTATCTCATTAGCCCCCCGGGGAAATTGCCAGCCACGGTTTGGGCAGTCACACAGTGCTTAGCAGATACCTCGAGAGTGAACCATCAAATTTTTTTCCTTTTGCCAGCTCTGTGCAAGAATAGGAATGAGTATCTCCCAAGGCTTCTCAACCACTGCTTCCAGGGTGGTCACATGGCCACAAGCACGTGGTGGGTGACACACAGTGGACATCCCATGAAGACTGTCCCTTATTTCTCATTATTCTAATGAGAAATACAGACCCTAATCATTCCATCATTCAATTTTGTCCTAAAATGAGTCCACACATTTGGGTGCTTTAGCCATCCAAACCTGTTAGCAGATATTGCTTTCTGCATATATATGTTCTTATACATTCATTCTACAGTAGGGGGGGCCTATTTTTAATATCCAATACAGGATGTCTAATATAAGAATTTTCACACACACACACACAAATGTATGTGAAAGCTAACCCTTCGTTTCTAGGGTACTCAACCCTTGAAGAATTCACAAAAACTTCACTTTCACATCATTTTAATTTTCTTTTATGGCATGTGACCCTGATCCCAACTTTTTTGTTGTCGTTGTCTCTCTGTGTAGACCAGGCTGGCAGTAAACTCAGAGATCCACTTGTCTCTGCCACCTGAGCGCTGGGATTAAAGATGTGCATCACCATGCCTGGCTCTCATCTCAAGTTTTAAATGAAGGTTTTAATGAAGACAATGATACACTTATTTGGGAGTATCTCAAAAGTCATACTCTTATTGAACAATTTATCAGGCCATGGAGAGAAAAAAATAAGCCAAGCCTATTCATTTTTAAATGAAGACATGGCTGTCTTCCACTAGAGCCCCATTATTGCTCAGGCCTATTACAGACATGTCAGTCCTGAACACAGATCCCAACATCAGACACCAAGTCCCTACCATCTTCTTCTTGGTAAATTCCATCACCATCTGGTCTGCCAGTTTCTCCCGTTCCATCCGTTGTTCTTTCTGTCTCTGGTTTTCATCATTGATACGCTTAATTTCAGCTTGGATCTTCAACCTTTCCTGATGCCTTCGTTCCAGATCCTGCCAGCAAAAGGAAGGGGTCCTCAGAGTAGCAGAACACAAGACAAAAAGCTACCTGCATGTTGGTACAGAGAGAGACAGAGGCAGGAGGTAGTCCAGCTGCCGTCACCTGCCCACACTGAAGCTCTTTTTCAAGAATGGACAATAAGCAACTTTACTATCAAACAGCCTCTTTGCAGTCTTCATTCAGCTCTACTTGGTGATGGCCCCTGACACTGTTAACTCTCTACACTTTCTGGAAGTGGAGGCTCTTAAAATTGTCTCCATCTTGCCATGCTGAAGTCTACCCCTGTGTCATGAGCTACCACTCTCTGGCTTCCAATTTCCTTCTATTTAAACTCAAATTTGAGATCTCATTCAGCAGTGATGAAAATAAAATAAAATAAATTGCTCAAATTGAGTAGTTTCGACTCACTGGGCATTTAGCAGAGACTGCTTCCCAAGTCCTGAAAGGTGGAGCCTTGAACAAATGGAAAACTGAGGTCCTTCAATTAAGTGGGTTGCCCTAGGCTGCTGGTAAACTCCGTCTGCCTATTTAACGTTTCTACCCTCTCTGGAAATCTTACTGAACTACTTCAGCTTTCTCTCGGTTTCTGAATTTTCTACACTTGAGGCTGGTGCCACATTTTTGGGAAGTCATCATACAGCTCCCTTTCACTTTGTCCCTGCTAGAAACAGGGACCTTGTGTCATCCCCTCCCTCCCCCAACAGCATGTAGTCCAAAGACAGGAAGACAGCAAATACCCAATAAGCTAGTGCTAAAGAAAGACCAAACGGAGTAGTACATAATGAGGGAAAAGGCTTAGTTAGACACAGAGCCATGAAAAGCAGAGTACCAATTTGAGTGCCAAGATCTTTTCTAAAGACAGAGCCTTTTTTTTCCCATCCCAAGCTTCCAAACTCAAGTACTTTTAAGCCAAGGTACATTAAAAAATATATATATGGGGTCCCACTATCACAGTCCTAGCTAACCTCTGCCTTCCTCCTCCTGCCTCCTGCTTCCTGCCTCCGAGTGGTGGGATCAGAGGTGTGTGTGACACCACACCCAGCTTACTCTTGAGTCACACACAGAGACACTGGAATCCTGTGCAGCTGGCTGCCCATCACCTCCAACAGATATCAGGCTCTGCTTCAGATTTCTTCCCACCCATTCACTCAGGTTCTCTTACTGCTTCCTGCTCCATTGGCTCCACTTCTTCAAAAGCCGAATCTCCCCAAAGCCTCGTAGCTTCTCCGCAGGCCAGCTTCAGCCTTGAGTCACTCAGCCTAAGGCCTTGCTGCCCTGGTCCTTCCCTAGGGCTGCTGCCCAATTTACGGCTTCCCTCCTCCCAGAAGCTTCCTCGCCAGATCCCCACAGCAGCTCCGCAAGTCTCTCTCTCTCTCTCTCTCTCTCTCTCTCTCTCTCTCTCTCTCTCTCTCCTCTTATACTCTCTCCTTGCTTTTTTCTTCATACCACTTTTCCCTTCTGCCCCTCCAGCTCTCACACGCCCTCCCCCTCTTCTCCACTTCTTCCTTTCCATTTTTTTCTCACCACTTTCAGGACTACCATTGGTAGCCCAGGCAATATTCACACTGACCCTCGTAGCTAAATTAGCTGTCGCCTCTGATCTAGGACATTTATATAATCGTGTATTTATTTGCTTCCTTGCCTGTGTATTTGCTCTTTATTTTCTTTATTGGCTCATTTGACTTCCAAGAAACCAAAAGGACTTTCCCTGTTTCTTGTCATTGAAGCCCTTCAAAGAAACCTAGAAAAACTCTTGATTCTTCTCCATTTTGCTAGCAAAGTGGGAAGAGCCGTGCAGCTCCCTGAGATACTGACAAGCAGATCTATGGTTGCTGAGATGCAGGGTTCTACCCTAAACTTGCCTAATACTACTTCCTGGAGACTCGGGAGTGTCTTGTGGAAGGACATCCAGAGGACGGTGACACACGGCAGTGTAATGGTGCTGACTCACTGACGGCTGGAACTTCCCAGGGAGCCCACCAATTCCCAGCTCCCCAACCTGGCTGAATCGCCTAGCTTTGTGTCCCACCTCGTTCCCTGTATATTTTCCCCACACCTCTGTTTCGTACACTTCTCCCCTGACCCAGTGTCCTAGCTAGGTGTGTCTACCTTCTTGGTCTCCTTTGCAAGCAGTTCACAAGGCTATAAGCCCCATCCCCCAATCAGGGATCTTCAACCTACTCGTCACACCAGTCCTCACACCTAGGAGCTCTGAAAACCTGATCATCACTTATGGGACCCTTAATGGTCCCCAGTCACTCACTAACACCCAACATACTGGCTGATGACAACTCAATCATCCACACACGTGGGGAGGGGAAAAACAAAAAACAGAAGACCATCAATTCCATAAGTTCAATGGCACAATAAAAAAAGAATCAGGTACAGGAATGCCATTGGATAAGAGGAACAATTTCTTTTGTTCTATAGCACAGTGGGATAATTACACCCAATAATAATCAATTGTACATTTCAGAATACTAGCAGAAAAGATTCTGAGTGTCCCCAAAACAAAGAAATGTCCACCATTTAAGGTGATGGATATGTGAGTCACCCCCATCTGACCATTACACATAGAACTGTCACACTGTAGACCACAAAGTGCTATATGTCAATTAAAAATAAAAATATATTTAAGAAACAAATGAATCAACAAATGAAGGAATGCTTTAGATCAAAACAGACTAAGAGACTTAACCAAATGCAGCCTGCGAGCCTTGATTAGAAACTTGTTTGGAAAAAAGAAAAGCAGCTGAAAATACATGTCTAAACCATGTTGGTATAATGTTCTTTTGGAATGTATACAATTTACCCTTGTTCATTCAAATGCTGATTTCTCTACCCCACTATATGGTTTCAATCTGGACATTGCATTGTTACATTTATTCTAAGCATCACCTGTCTCAAGTTTGTGTAAACATGCCACCATTTGTTCTCTGTATTTTCAATAGAACATCCAGCCAGTGCTGAGCAATGGAGAGAATAGGGTTGGACATCCTGGTCTGGAGGGGAGGAGAAGGAAGCAATTGGGAGCAGAGGTCAGCAGAAGGGGACTTGGAACCATGAGGAGAGATAAACTGGACCTAAGATATGACTAAAAGCAAGTAAAATGGGTAAAATCGGAATGGTAGGAAACTATGCAGGCTTGGAGGTTTAGAATGGAGTAATCATTGCCCAGCATTGTGCTCAAAGTTAAATAAATTCTAGTCTCTGTGTGGTGATTTGAGTATATAGCTAGTTTAGGAATAACCACTGTTTAACTAAAAGATAAATCAGTATTAAACTTTAACCTTCAACAATGGTACCAATTAAAGAAAACTGAGTATAAGTTAATAGTAGGTGATATTGTGGGACCTTAAAAGGAGCTTTTGATGGAAGCTATATAAGCAGGCTTCCCTCTTCAGAAATGGAGATGGGGGAGGGGATGAAGCACTTAGCAGCAAAGTGTCAAGATGTCTATAGCCAAAAGTAGTTTAACCAAGTATTAAGGTAAATCATTAAACCGAAGTGAAGTGCTTAAGGGTATGGTTACGATTCTTTCAACTTTTGTTTATGTGTGAAGTTTTCAAAATAAAATAAAAAATTGGCAAAGGGGTAAATATGATCAAAACACATTGTACAACATTGCCAAAGAACTAAGAAAATGTTAGCATGTGTGTGCTCAAATGTCTGCTATAGGGCTAGAGAGATGGCTCAATGGCTGAAGTGTTTGCTACACAAGTGTGAGGGCTGTGAAGACTGGAGTTCAGATCCTTGGAAAGCCGGCAAATGCTGAGTGGACGCAGTGGTCCACTTACATTTAAACCTGAGAAGACAGAGAAAGGAGCTCCTTCAAGACTAGGCTTGACTGAGAGACCTGTCTCCGTGAATAAGAGAGATGGAAGATGATTTCTGACCTCAGCTTGGGCTTTCCACAGGCGTGTGTGCACACACACATGCCCATCCGCATGCAAAAGCATGCACACCCGCAGCCCTATATGCGTATGTCCTTGTTTTCCACGTCTGTGTGTTGCAACATACATGATAAGGCAAATTAAAAGACCATCTTAAACTTTATAAGTTCGCATAGATGTGTCATCAGGTTTCTGTTTTGGTTTTGGTTTTTGGTTTTTGTTAAATGCTCCGACTAATTTTATCTAAGCTAATAGGGATAAAAGGTTTGGCTTCCCAACACAATTAATGACAATGGGATATTGTGTACTTTGAAAGAGACAACAGCAGGGAGCAGGAAACAAAGCACTACTGTTCATCTATGGAGTGTGTAATTTTCCTCAGTAACTGAGGAAAAGACTGTAAAACAGCCCTGTGTTTGCTTGTGCAAAGCATGCGGCCATATATTTCCTTTATGTGTCTGCTCACATCGATATGCCAGTCTTGGACCATAAGTCCCTGGGAGGCAAGGACAATATCTATCCAAATCACAGCTCATCCCCAGCATGATGCATGGCCAAACAAATGTTTCAGACAGCAATTAAGAAGTTGATGGTGATGATGTTGTGAAATGAACATGTGCCCTGTGAGGAGAGAGAGAGGAAAAAAAAAGCACTCCATACCCTGAGCTCTGCAGTCTTGGGAAACTTTGCCACTGGTGCTGGTAAAAGCCAGCATGGCCTGATGGCCTGTTACCTGCATATCCTCCTCGTGGAGCTGTTCCAGGTACGCCAGCATCTGTTCCTTCTCCTGTTCACGATGCTCTGAAAGCAGCGAGCGCTCCTCCTCATTCTTTTTTATCTGCTCCAAAATGTGCCGTTTTCCCCTGGGAGAAAACAGGGTTAGAGTAGCTCTGAGATCATGAGTCCAAGTCTCTACTCTGACTTCCATCGAAATCATGCCCAAAACGGGAGACTTCCTGGACATCATTTCACAAGTGTCCCTTTGGCTTCCTTACACCTCCTGAGTCCAGACTATAGTCCCTCCATGGAGTGTCCTGGGGCATAGGCACTCATTTTCTGTTAGTTCCAGAGTGTTCCTGCCTGAGATTTCTCTTCTTTATCTGTCTTCCCAGGAATTACCCAATATCTTAACCCACCTTCTCTGCTCTAGTATACTTAACATGCATCTGGAATCCAACCTCTTCCCTCTCTGGGTTTCACAGAGCTTTGTAGATTTTCTAAAACCGGGATCTCTAATTCCTTTAGTGCTTCTCTGCTATTGTCTTCCAACTTGACTCTCACCCCTTCTCTGCCCGCTGTCTTTTTGCGTACATGCTCTCCCTGGAGGCTCTCGGCTGCCGGCAGACAGGGCTGAACCCTGAGCTCTACTCAGCAAAGGTCTCTTTTCAACAGTAAATATAGGGATACTGACTCGACTACCAGTGCTGCCTGCCAGCGACCCCAGGGTGCTACAGGTATGTCAGTAAACTTGGAGGCATCTAAAGCCTATGGCATGAGTAAAGGCAGGAAGAACGGGAATAGACAAGGCAACGATATGAATCAAGAAGAAATATTAAGGTCATATTCAGATGGTGTAGTTGAATGCTTCGTGTGACGGACTGAAATAAACAGGGGCAGGAAGAGTCAAACCCACCTGGAGAGTGGGTTTGAGCTCAGCCAATGTAAAGACTGGATCAAATCACTAGAGCTGTCTAATGAGGCAGAGTGGTCCTTCATTGGATCTGTTTATAAAGATTTTGTAGATGTTGGGGGAGACACATAGAGTGGATGACGACAGGAAGTACTGAGAAAGCGCTGGGCTATGCGGAGAAGTACCTATTACATTCTTGTGAGTAAGCTTTGCAGGTTGTATGGTGCCCTGTAGCATTCTATAAGGGGTGGGAGACATTGGCACTTCGCGACTTGCTCTTCCCTCTCTGCTAGGCTGCATGGACCTGAAGACACAAAGAGAGGACGTAAGGAGGGAAATGCAGACACTCCATCTTTGCCTACCGTATTCTTTCCTCCTTCCTCTTATTGTCCCGATCCTTCTGCCTTTGGATGGAGTTCTGCCGTTCTGTTTCCATCATCTGATCCAACCGCTTCTCCTCTTCATCCAATTCCTTTTGGATCTGTTGCTTCTCCAGGATCTGGGCATCCCGGATTGCGTGGCACTTGGCATTCAGAATAATCTAGGGAGTGGGGGAGGGGGAGATTGTGCCACTAGGCCTGGTAATAAGGTTAAGGAAGGAGCTGTTATGAGTGTGTGGAAATTTAAGGGGGAAAAAATGGGAGCAGCAGGCTAGTGCACGCACTGGAGATGTGAACACTCACTGAGTTCAAAGAAACAACATTTTTTTCACTCGTCCTACAACTCAAACATTTACTGGGTTCTTTTTTTTTTTATATAACTTATTTTTGTTCAGTGTTCTTGGTGGTTTGCCTGCATTGATGTCTGCTTGAGGGAGTCAGAAGGCCTAGAACTGGAGTTACAGACAGGTGTGAGCTGTCATGGGTGCCGGGAACTGAACATGTGTTCTTGAGAAGAGTAGTCAGTGCTCTTAACAGCCGAGTTTTCTCGCCAGCTCCTTCACTGGGTTCTTACTGTTCACTAAGGTTTATTTGAGGAGAGAGAGAATCACTCAGGGTATTGTAGAGTTTGGAAAGTAATAGATCAGCCTTTGGAAATATGAAAGCTGTGATATCATATTCACTTACATAAACACACACAAAATGTCAATAAGACTTTAGAGCTTTGCAGTTCCTTCATAGGAACCCATGAACACCATGTTTTGCTTAGGGAAGCCAAGACATTCTAGCAGAAATTCAACCATTACCTTTTTTTTTAATCTAGAAGAACCCAATATGACATAAAAGAAATGAAAATCTGTGGTGCTGTCATTAAGAACCAGAAAGTAAGAGCTTTGGAAGATTAAAAGCAGGTGCAAGTAGAGAAGATTTACCTGAGACACAGAAATCAGAAATGAAGGGGTTGGGGAGTCAACATTTTTTATTGGATCAACAAGAGAGACACATGCAAATGAATTACAGAAGAGAATTTCAAATGAGCCCCTGATCTTTATGCTCCCAGCTAAAAGAAGTACTCTGGGCACTTCAAAAAGAATCCTCTTGTCTGTACCACTATCTGGGGCCAGACTGAAGCTAACAGGATTGAAATAAGAGTGAGATCCTTATCAACCACAGTTCCCAAAGGTTTGCCTATATCTTAGCTAATTTAGTACTGTCAGTAATTCTGCTAAAAAGTGTTGCCATATTTATTTTACACGTGGACATGAGGCTCAGAGAGGGTAAGTGACCAGCTCTAGTCATCCGGCCAGCAGGTCACTTTTCCTCCTCCCCTCACAAGCCCCACTCACATCAGTCCAGTGTGTGAATAAGAGCAAAGGGGGAGCAGCAGTGAGTCTTCAGATAAAAGGAACATACCCACCTTGCTCATGTCCTTGAGCTCCTCCTCCTGCTCCAGGCGAAGACTGTTGGCTCTCTGTAGAAGGTTCTGGGCCCGTTCCCTGGCCACCTCCTCTAGATCACTTAGCATCTTGTTGTTGTTCCAAATCATTTCCTTCTGCTTCATGATCTTCTTTCGGGTTGTCACTGCTTCCTAAGGGAGACCAGCTTAGATTGGTGGGGGTCATCCCCTATGAGCTTGCCTGCCACAGGTAACCTGGGAAGATTTCTCCTCAGCTCATCATTACATCAGAGCAGAGAGGTTTCACAGCCTGGCTTTGCTCTCATTTTCCCAGTGGCTCACGGACCCCTTTAGTCTCTCAGATAAGAGGAGAGGGCAGAGTAGGGTGTGTCCTGAATTCCAGAACTCCAGAGACACTCCTTCTAGCCTTCACTGTTCAAAGATTCTTTGTAAATACATATGCACAGCTTACTTTAGCATGCCTTCACTAAGTTTATCACCTCTGGTACACTTTCCTATTCAGTCACCCATCCACCAAGAACAAGGCTATAAAGGTGAGTTACCAAGACAGCTTCCTTCTCCTTCTTGAAAGCCTGCTCTCTGGCATCCAATTCTTCTTTGGTCAGGACTTTGGATGCCCACTTGATCCGCTCAAACTCCTCAGGGCTGATGATTAGGGATTCCCCAGAGGGGTCCTCTGTTGGAACACTGACATAGGAATGGCCAGTGTTAGGAGGAGAGCAGGTTCCAGGCTCCCTCCCCTCTTCTCCTCCCCACATTATCTGAGGCACATGAGTCTGCAACTTTGTGGGCCCCTGGCATGAGGGGTTTCAGGTGAGGAACAGGTAATGCTGCAGATTAAAAGGGACATTTTACAGCTTTCTCCCTACAGTCCATCTCATATAGTGTATCCTCGATATAAGTGTCTGTGACCCTTCCTTGTATCTACAGATGTCCACATTGCTCCCCAAGCAGTCTCCTCTAAGCCTCATCACATTCTCACTCCAGTTTACTGCCCACATCAGGACCAATGGTCCAAGGCCCGTTTCAAGATTCTTCAGGGTCAGACTCTCTATCTTTACTACATCAGTGGCCTAGCCTCTGAGCCAGGGCTTTGTACATAACACTCAAAGCTGTTGAATTGAACTTTTAAAACATACTGTTCCTGGGGGTTGGAGAGATAGCTCAGAGGTTAAGAGCACTGGCTGCTCTTCCAGAGGTCCTGAGTTCAATTCCCAGCAACCACATTGTGGCTTACAACCATCTATAATGAGATCTGGTGCCCTCTTCTGGGGTACAGGCAGAACACTGTATGCATAATAAGTAAATCTTGAAGAAGAAGGAGAAAGAGAAGAAAAAGAATAAGAAGATTGTTCCTGGTGCATAAAGGGTATAAGGGAACACTTGGCAAGGTTGAAACAGATGCTGGTAGGAAATCTAAATATCCCCTGTCCATCCAGCCTAGATAGACGCTTTAAGCCCTAAATATTAATTAAAAACTCTATCGACAACTGCTGGAGACATGTCTCTAGAACTCTTCTTGTAGCTACCCAACGCATTCAACAAACCTATAGCTAATTATAATGATTAGAAACAAATAACATACATTAAGGATGGGGGAGGGAGCAGCTGAGAGGTGACAATAAAGCTGCTTCTGGGCGAGGCGATTTAACAGATGCATAGCAATGAGACGCAGATGATCTGAGACGGAAAGAGAAATCGCATCTAATAAAAGTCGTGGAGGATTGTCCTAGAAGTAGATTCACATATTAGTCAAGGTCTTATACGGCACCAAGCAGCGTGGCCCGAAACAACCAAGGGTGTGAAGTGACAGAGAGCAGCCTGAATCTGAGACACTGGATCTGAAACACAACCAGCATGTCTGCAGAGAGGCTATTCCAAGAAATAGGACCCCTCAACCTGCTGCCAACATCTGGCTGTCAGATGCCTAGGCTAGCCGGGTTCAGCTAAGCAAAGGCCAAAGTCAAGTCCAGCTCCTGCACGAGGATCCAGCTGTGTCTCTTCAGCTCAAGCCATGAGCCAAGGACTTCAAATTCTGGGAACTTACGTCATTCCCCATTCAGCAGTGGAGCCAGAGCAGTAGGAATTAGAGAGCGTGAAGCATTAAACATGAGTGCTAAACCACCAAACACAGCACTGGCGCCTGGCACTCAGCTGAGCTCAGCCTGCACCCTGCAAGAGGAGCCCAGTGACACTGATCCTGTCAGGAAGTTAAGACTGAGCTAACCCCAGAAGAACCTGAAGAGTCCCTGTGAATTTCCTCTGATAGCCTCAGAGTCTCGGAAGGAGCCAGAGTGATAATTAGGAACCTAGTCGGTTTCCCTCTGCTTTGGATTCTTGATGTAGCCAAAAGGAAGTGACTCATCTGGCTCATGTCCCTCCCCCAAATGCATTACTGAGGATTTAGAAGCATCACCCCTCTACCAGTTAGAGCAGTAAGCAAGCTTTAGAGTGAAGGGCAGTGTAATGGTAATTACCAAAGGGAAGAGAAGAGGACCAAGATGGAGGAGAAAGAACTCTGAAACAAAACAGGGACATTTTTTCTTAACATGTAGAATTTAGATGTGTGTCTATGTGTGTACATGTATCTGTGTGGCTTGGAAATAGAAAGAGGACTGTAAGAAGGAGGAAAGGGAAGAGGTCTAAAGTAGGAAAAGGGAACTATAGAAGAGACTGGAATGCCTGTGTCATAACAGCAGAAAGGGACTATTTGGAGGAGGAAGGGACCAGCCAGAAGGGGAGAGGGAAGACAGTGAAGACACTTCGGGAAGGACAAATAGTAAAATATCACAATGAAACCCATTTCCATAGATGTTAACCAGAAAAGAACTGTTTTAAAAGCTATACAGGCAAACAGAACGAAAACCCAAAAGTAAAGGAAGAGAGCAGATGGGTGGAGAGGCAAGCAGTTGGAATTGGGCTGACTGCACATAATCATCCTGGTGGCCCCATCACCGTGCACAGAGGCAGCACTGGCTGAGCCAGGAATCCTGGACTGTGCCCCAGGGACTCACATGAGTTCTCTGACCATATCTCTGGTGATGAGCTGGATCGTCTCTGGCTTGTGCTCCAAACCCAGAACAGTGAGAGTTTTCGGCATGGCATGTTTATTGCGGAGCAGCACGGCGGGGCTGTCGCTCTTGCCCTGGGGTGGAGGCTATAAGATCAGAGAGAAATACTTAGAACCTGGTTGCTCCACTTCCCACTGACCCATCAGAACCTCAAGAGTAGCTTTCCAGAGGCTTCCATCCCAGCCAGCCACAGGGGCAGCTGGCTCTGGTATAGACTGCAGCACAAGAGCAGCTAGGACACTGGAAAAGCATCCTGGTGTTCTTTATCAAAACATGGTGTAAGTGTGCTCTGTATTGGCCAGATCTTTTGAGAACAATACCTTTCATTCTTAGGAAGGTTTTCCTTCCAAGGATGTTAAAGACTGTGCCAAGGAGTGAGGAGGAGGAGAGCGTGACAGGTGTATGTCTATCCCTATGTTGACAGCATAAAATTTTAGTGTCTACGTTATCTCTTCATGAACATTTCTGGTCTTGTGAAATTCTTGGACCACACTGTGACTTTGAAGCAACACATGTTACAGATAAATCTACCCTATAATATTAGGGTATACAATGCTTAATCCTTTTTAATGATTAATGGTTTAAAAAAAAAGCCATGTTGAGGGAGTTAGACATAGCTAAGTGACCTAACAGAAACTGCCTTTAAAAATCTAACATCACTGGGCCAAGCATAGTGCCACACTCCTTTGCTCTCAGCAGTTGGGAAGCAGAGGCAAAAGGACAGCTGATTTGGAGCCAGCATAGACTCTTAGCAAAACAAAATGTGGTTAAGTAGGTCACCAAGTTAGGATTCAGCAAAATGAACACAGATCAGGTGCATGTTTTTTTTTTTTCAGATTTTTCTGACTGTGAGTTAGCAAAAAATTCAATTCAGGGGATTTCTGAACACAGGAAAACTTAGGTACCATAAATGCAGGAACCAGCACCTGCTTGGTATCCAGGGGGGTCACTTTAGTTGGTTCACTTTGCACCATGCCCTGAGCACCACTGCCACCTGGTGTTCATCTCCGCTTCCGGAAGGGCCCAGCTCAGTCATGCCGCAGGCCACCTCTGCCCCCTATCGCCAACTTCCTGGACTCTCATCTACCCAGGAGGCCAAAGAACTTGGGCTGGGACAGAACTAATAAATAAGCAGGACTATTCCTGGAGCACTTGGTCACTCCCACCCTCCTTTTGACTAGAAAATTCCATGAGGACCATTCCCCCTTAAAAAAAAAAAAAAAAAAAAAAAAAATATGTGTAATTCTGAGGTGCATCCTCTTGATTCTAGCCTTCACCAGAAGGGAAAACACCAGAGTGGGAGACCTTCCAAGGGGACCCTCTAGAAATCCCTCTCCCACTAACACTGAGACCAATAAAGAACAGGAACAGACATCACCCCTCTATCCCCCAACATACCTATGCTTCCAGAGGTAACCCTTCTTTCTCCTCTCTGCTCTTTCCCTTCATCTCTCCCTGCTCAGCTCTCCAAGTCTCACTCTTTTGCCTCCTTCTCGTCTACCAGCACGAGCACCGAAACTATGCCGAACAGCAGTCTACCTCTCCTTTTCTGCACTCAAGGAACTGTCTTTGTCCTAGTCTGGCTGGATCTTGCTTGTCTCCCCAGGCTAAGCCACTGTTTTAGTTGAGTATCTAACAAGTCCAAGAAGGGAGGCTGTTTGTAGTGTTTTGTACTCTGATGCTGTGAAGAAATGGGAATTTTCAGGGGTGAGGAACCAGGTACCCCTGTTTACCTAGAACACACTAGATGTCAGAGCTCTACAGCTGGGGCCTCGGAGCTCTTTGGTATGACATCTCTGTGACGCGGCTACTACAAGCTGCATCCTAAGCCACACTGATCTAAGCCACTGCTATCCATGGGAGGAATCTACTGATGATCAATTACCTTGACACCTCCAAAAAGGCTCTCGTCTACCTCAGAGTTCATGGCCTTGGTCCGATAGCGAGTCCTATTCCGTGACCTGTTGGAAGCAGTGGAAGCAGAGCCTGGGGATCCACCTGCGCTTAGTGGCTGCAGGGAAAGACCAAAAGGGCATGTCATCAGTACCCAGTGACATCCAGACCACAGACTGCAAACATTTCTCTAGCCTGTGCTGAGAGCTAGGAGGATAAGCGTGTAGGGAAACCTCTTACAGAAAGGGTCTGTGTTGGCCGTGAAATGTAGGGGCACAACATTCCCCATGGGGAGACCTGGTGACCAGCCACTCTAACTCTGAAAAACAGCATTTCTGTACTCTCAAAAGCTGATAAAGCCAAGTCAGTCACAAGGTCTGGATGAAAGGATGGAGAAAAGGATGACAAAAGGATTGGAGTAACACTACAGCTCATTGCCCGCACAAGAATGGCCTTGGAGAGGCAACTGTGCCAGATTTTCCAAGGATGTCCTCTTCACCATCAGCCTACTCAGGCTGAGCTCTAGGACCCTTTCAGTAAGGGCATACTACATAACCCCTTCATGTTTCACGAGCAGGCTAGGGACTAAACGAAATAAAAGATGTAGAAACTCGTTGGGCCACAGCTCAGCAGCTGATGGCTGACAAACTTTAGTTAGCAAGTGAACAATGATTACCAGCTACCAGCAGACAGAGCTAACCAGAGCGTAATACACACTAAACCATTCAGTGTGCCAATAGCTTCCTACGTTTGGCAAATGCCCCCTTCCAATGATTGTGGGAGACAAGGCTCATTCCCAGCAACAAAACCTGAAAACATCAGGTATTTGTCTTCCTAGTCAAGCAGGGGATCTAAGCTGAGACAGTAAGACGCCCCTGACCTGACAGGGACTAGGGAACCGGTGATGCGAGACACAGTACAAGGAAGGCCTTCCTGACATAAGTGGCTGGAGCAGCCACAGTCGGCATCTGGGGCGACACTGATAAGGGCGCCACCAGCATGCAAAGCGGCAGTGTTGAGGAGCATGTGCCAGATCAGCTCTCAGTCTGGATTCTGGCCTTGGTTACAGCTGAAGAGGCTCCCTCTGTTCCTATTTTCCAAGCCTAGTATCCCTGCTGGTGCAAAATCAGTGGGCTCTCCTAAATCCGCTCAGGGTGTTCCATCCTCCTTAAATAAGAGCTCCAGTTCTGCTGCTTACAACCAAGAACCCACCTAATTACAGCCTCCAGTCCCAGCTTGGCCCTGAGAGTAGGTATCGACATCCAGGAAGCAGTATCTGCAAGGGCTTTTGGATAGCGGTAGCCTTAATCTAAAGCTGATTCCATTCATGGCTCTGAAGGAGCCCGTGTCTGCCTCGACAGAGCTCTGAGAGCTGAGATATCATGGGGAAATAGTCTAGACACACTGGGTCCCTCCAAGTCTGGGAGTCAGCAGCCATGAGGGGGGTGAAGTAAACAGAGAAGTGGACCTTGCTTTCCAGGGCACTCAACAGTGTTTTCCAGGCTCTCCGCGACCTGCTGTACCAACAAGACCTCCGCCAGGGACCTGCGGCACCTGCATCAGGTTCTTACACTGAGCTGGGCGACTGTTCTTCAGCTGGCTCACTACCAAACAATGAGCACCGGCCTTGCGTGCCTTCCCCACGCTGCCTGGCCCAGACAGCCCAGGCTTCCAGAGGGGCCTCCTTGACCTCTTCAGCCAGCCCCAAGAGAGCAGGGCAGAGACGCCTGGGTTTACTAAAAAGGCGAATGAGGCAGCCCCAGTGATGCCTAACAGCAGTCTCTGAAGGGCTGTTATATGGTGGACTGAGAACAACCACTGCCTTTCTTACTGAAAATAGAATAAGAGGAAAGGAGCAGTAGGCAGGACTGAGACCAAGCACTAGGAGTAAAGGGAAAAGGTGGAAAGATCTTGAGGTGTGATGTTTGAGTTCCCTATGAGATTAAGGAAAACGTGCTGGGCCCAGCACACAGCAGAAACCCAACTTACACGTGATACAAAACAAGGCAGGAAATTAAACAAGACAACCTCCCGAGGACTCTAGACTAGATTGAAATGAATGTCGCTGGGGAAAAGTATCTGTCTGACTCCAAGTCACTCCACCAGTCCACGTTTTCCAGATCACGTATGTGGTCTGCGCTGTGGATAATAATGTATATGAAAGGGCTTTGGAGTACAGATGGAAAGTATTATTATTGTTTTTGCATCTGTTTTCCTGTTTCTTTTCAAAGACTCTTCGTGTGTGGAACTGCACACCAGAGTTTAGGTCCCTCAAGGCAGAGACTGTGTCTTCTCTTTCCTGTGTCCTTGGTACCCAGGTTGGAGGAAGTCACCACAGGAAATAATCCACTGCCTGAACCTAGACGCTGTTACAGAGGAAGGAAAGCAAATGACCACAGAGAAGTAGCCACCAAGCAGGCCAGGGGGGAAGTTATGAGCACTAGCGTCGGGTATCTAAGAAAACCTCATTGGAGAACTGCTGACTTTGAAGCCACAAGCTTTACCCCAGGGCTAGAATAACCACTTTTGCCAAGAGTAATAAGAAGGACTAGGGAGGTCACTGTGTAAACACACTAGGAAAAAAATGAAGAACCAAGCAAAAATGGAAAGTTGGATCCCGCTGGACCAGGCGCAGCAGCCAAGTGGTCCTCTAAGGAGGTAAAGGGCTGGTTTTACTTCTTGCATGACCAAATAAATATTCCCCGCAATGGTGAACAGTGGCCAGACAGAAGCTGCCTAGTCCTGCTTGGAAGGAGAAAGCCTTGGGAGGAGAAGCAGCTTTCGCCAGCTACCAGCAGCTGAGGAGGCAGGGAGAGATGCAAAAGATGGGAGAGTGGTTGGGGACAGACAAACATGCATTAATGTGCTTCTCTTGGTGACCCAGCTGCCCCCACACACACACTTCTCATCCCAGGAGCCCGAGAATCTGGTCCGAACAAGGTTACTCTAACAGAGAGTCTGAGGCAGAAAGATTAAGTCAAATGGACATCGATGAGACAGGGAGATCTCCATAAAATACAAAGTCTTTACGAAGACTTTTTTTTTCAATAGGAGAGGGAAGAGGATGTGAGGGGAATGTGAAACATGACATGACTAAACCTCATCATGTAGCTGTATAAAACTATCAAAATTTTATCGAAGAAAATAGATTCTAAGAAATACGTAGATATTCCTATAGGAAGGTTGGCGCGGGGGAGGGCTGGTTTAATTGCAAAGTGCTTGCCGCACAAGTGTGAGGATATGAGTACAGACCTCTGGCACTCACATAAGAGCCGGGCATAGCACGCTGTGATCCCAGCACTCGAAGAGGCAGAGGCAGGCAGATCTCTGTGAGCTGGAGGCCAGCCTGGTCTACATAGTGAGTCCAGGACAGCCAAGGCTACGCAGACAAATCCTGTCTGTCTCAAAACAAACAAACAAACAAACAAAGCCAGGCATAGCATCGCATATCTGTGATTCTCCCATCTCCACCCCCTTGTCCCTGCATTTCAGGTGAGTACTATCATCTTAAGATATTTCTTATGTGGAATAATTTTCTGCAATGAAGAGATGACTATTTTATAGCCAAGAAACATAATTTAAAAAAAAAAACTATTTCTAGTTGAAAACAAAGTGAAACTATGAGGCTGTAAACTGAAGGCAAGAGAGCGCAGCCTCTAAAAACTAACCCAATTAAGTATTCGGCTTAAAGACAAGCAAGACAATGCTAGCAGGGTCTGGAGGAGGTCGGTGCAGAGTTTCCCTTATGTCAATACAACACCGGTCAACTAGACAAAGGCAAAGGCCCGTCAGTTCTGAGACATCTTTCCCACTCAGACCAACTTCCTCTTTTACATACAGAGTCATCACAGGCTGACGAAATCAGGCTTCAGATTCTTGACCTGGGTGTACTGTCTATTCCACAGACTTGCCTACCAAGAAAAGAGGGATTCCCACACATCGGGCCCCTTGCTTTTTAATGAGTGGTGCACCTTGCTTTAAATGGACCAGGCAGCCCATCTGTGGCATATTGCCTGAACATTATGCCAGCATGAGCACTGAGGTTCCTGCTCCTCCCTCCAGAGGATGCTATTAATCATTTCCTTTGGGGGAGTCCGAGAGGCCTGTCTATGGGCCTCTCTACCACCACCTCTTCTCATTCCTCCATGCTCTGAAAAAAGTGTGTTAATAACAACACACACACACAACTGTACAACCAAAAGGGACCCCATCGCTGGACTTTGGGGAGTCCTCAAAAGCTGGAAACTTGAAGACATTTCTTTCATAATTAACCAGCTTCTTCTGAAATCCACTAAACCCCAGAAAAGCAAAGGAGCCTCACGCCAGCTACCGGGCTCCGAGCTACTGGGCTCCTAGCCACCCAGGTTGCCAGACATTCTAAGCAAGCTCCATTAGCCACATGCTCCAACACCTGTCCACAGCCTCCCCTAACCTCTCGGAAACAACACAGTCAGGTCCGAGCTTTCATGGCTCCTACCAGGCCTCGCTGGCCTTCTGTCTAGGACCATGACAGGCCACCTCAGCTCAAGGCATCTCAGGACTGGCAGGCTTATTTCAATCTTTCCCCAGCACTTTGTAAACCTGGGATCCTCATTCATTCATCCATCCGTCCGTCCATCCATCCATCCATCCATCCATTCATAAATGTTTATGGCGTGCCCGAATCATTCCCACACAGTGAGAGCTGAGGCTCTTCTGGAACATTAGGTGCCTTCCACATGATCACCCTGCTGGTTAACAGCACGGCGGCCCACCACCTGGCTTTCTTGCGGGTGCTTTTCTTCATATCACATCTCACAACCCAACAGGACTCAGCCCAATGGGACACCCCCCCACCCGACGACCTTGCCAGTCACCACTAATCTTCCAGCAGCCGTACTGTCCTCACTCCCAGCCTCCTTTCCCCCCTCAGAGCCCCAATCCACTTCAGGACTCAAGAACTCCAGCTGCCCAGAGCCTCACCATCTCTGCCGGCGGCGCTTCAGCCTCAGACGCCTCCGTCCGATCCTCTGGAGCTGACGCGTTACCACAGCAACCAAGAGCCTGAGGTCGGCGCTTTAGCCCCGCCCCCGGCCCCGCCCCTCTCGATTCCCCGGACAGTCGCAAGGTAGTTTAGAAGCAGGAACCCCCCCACACCCTCAGCCTTTTCCCGCCCTACAGTGGAAGGGGGCGAAGGCTCTAGAAGGTTGATACACTTCCGACGCCGGCTTTGGCTTTGACCCAATTCAAGCCACGCTCAAACTTTTAAGGATCTACCTCCCACAGGCCCAGGAGGGTTCAGCTATCAGCAACCCCAAGAGCCAGGCCCAGGATCAAGGCCAGGCCCAGGATTATGGTTTTCCCCGCAGACCCTTCCCCCCACCCCCACCCCCGCCCTAGGTTGCCATGGTTACCGCTACCGGTTTCCGGGAGGAGCCAAATCAAACCTGATGAGAGTTCAGGCTGCCGAAAGGCAAGCAGCAGTAAACCAAACAAATCTCACAGCAGGAGGTAGTCTGGCTAGACCAAAAACCGAACTCCTAGCCCTAAATACGCGCATGCACGCCTCACAAGCTGTAACTGTTCCAAGGTGAGGGAGTCTGAGACAGGAAGTTCAAAACCAGCCTGGACAGCATACCAAGGTCCATCTCAATAAATAAGTAAATAAAAAAAATGTAAGTCCTACCTAAACGAAGCCAGACTCCACGGCACGACTTTGGGGGGAGCTGCCTATTAACATTCTACTGTGGGTATTCTCATTTGCTTTAAGATTTTTCCAATTTGGCCTTGGTTCCTTGTACCTCCCCATCTGAGGAACAGAACCTGGGGTCCTGCACGACCCGGACTTCACAAAACCTCCCACCAACCGGGTGATGCTTTTTCTTCCTCAGATGTTTCCTTTCTGAGCTCTTGGTCTCTCAAAACCCCCAAATCTCCATCCAGACTCAAGCTGCTTGTCTCCCTTAGCCTTATTCCCACCTAAGGGAAGTGGAGGAAATAAGACAGGGTCATCTCCGCCACGCCACCGTCACCACCTGCTGCCCCTGCTGCTTCTCCGGAAAGCTGCACAATTCACTCCCTGGATCCCTCCACTCTTTATCTCCTTTGGAGTCCAATTATTAGCCACACCTCTCTGGGGTAAGTATTAGCCTGTAGCCTAAGAGGAAAGTAAAACCAAAAAAGGCAACTGCAAAAAGAGGTGTGTTCTCTTCTCGACTCAGACTGCCACACTTGAAGGGAAGGCCGAAAGGTGGGGACGAAAGGGTGGCAGAGTGTGCTGTAAGGAAATCACTCCCCAGCGTTCTCTCCGGAGGTTAGCAGTGCCTTGCTCCAGGCCTGCTGTTTGTATGAGCCGCTCTGAGGCGCATCAAGGAAAGCCCTGAGCAATATGTCTGCTTAGTCATGCATTTGTGCAACGTAACTTGATTTAAAGAAACATTTATTCTGGATTTAGTGACACATGCTGGTGTGGTTTCCATCGCTTGCGTGTGCAGTTAAGACTCTGCTAGGACAGGAGAGCTTCCTGGTCTGCTCCTTCCACCAGGCTCCTAAGTCAACTCATTGGATATCCAGGCTGCAACTTACCAGCCGTATTCTCCGTCTGGCTGTGCTGTGATGCCTGGTGCCTAAAGGATCCGGAAATGGAGAGAAAACATGGTTGGAAATGAACTAACCCAGAAAAATTAAAAAATCCTCTAGCCACCCTAAAGCTCTAAGTGGGTGTGGGGAGCTTCCTGATTGGGTAAAATATCTGAATACCGGAGTTCGGATCCCGAAAACCCGCATACATGCCTGATGGGTCCGGCAGGTATGACAGTCCCTCTGTAATCCCAGGATGCATAGCCGTCTATCGGGCATCACAGCACAGCCATATGGAGAAGACGGCTGATAAGTTGCAGCTCTAGACGCCCAGAGTAATCTGGCTTTCTGGATTAACAGAAGCCATATGCTTTCGGAGACATCTTGCTTCAGCATGTAAGGTGGAGAGCAAATGAGGAGGACACCCAGCACCAACCTCCAGTCTCTGCATGCATGCATGCACAGCCAAGCAAGGTATCTGAACACATATGCAAGCACACACACACATATACATGCATGTACACTGTGCATGAACATACAAATAAGAACAGAACAAAATGTTAAGTGAGGATTCCATTTATATCAATGCTTAGCAAAAACTGAAGTTCTCTGTGTCCAGAAAGGCACAACAATGCAACACAAACAGTTATATGCATGTCATATGTCTCCTCAGAGAAAAGCTACCCCCGGGACTCCCAAACTGGTTGGCTGCTTGCACTTTTCCATCGCTGATGTTTTCCTCTTTGACTCTCTTTATTACAGTACCTGAAATGCACAAGTCACCTGAATTTTCCTAAAAAGAATAAGGCGTGTCTTCCCACTTAAAAACTATCTGAGTCCTGTTTATTAGTTTTTCCACTGCCGCTGTAACAAATAACCGTGGATTTAGTAGCTTAAGTAAACACAAATTTATTAGAGTTTTAAAGCGTGGGTTTCACTGGGCTAAAATTGAAGTATTAACAGGGCTGCACCGTTCCTGGTGCCCTTGGTGCTTTGAAGGATGCCCCTTTCCTTGGCTCGTGACCCTTTGCACTCCCCACAAAGCCAGCAAGCATTGTTGGCATTCTCTAACCAATCTGCAGTAGTCTCATTTCCCTCTGCTGGGAAAGGTTCTCTGATTTTTCAGTCGCAATCACCCCCCCATCTCCGACTCCCTAACTTAATTTACCTTTCTGCAAAACCTCTTTTGGCATGTAAGGTAAGCATTCACAAGTTCTGGGGATGACGAGGAGGACATTTGGGCAGTGCATCGGGGCAGGGGGCTTCATTCTGCTGCCACACTGTGAAGCATAACAATATTTTTAATGGTTTCTTTAAATTTTTTACACCATTTTTCTTATTTTTTTTAATGTGTATAATGACTGAATTATGTTTGCATACCACATGCCTGCAATACCTGTGGTGGCCAGAAGGTGGCATTGGATCCCATGAAACTGGAGTTCCAGATGGTTATGATCTGCCCATGTGGATGCTGGGAATCAAACCTGGGTCCTCTAGAACAGCCGTCAGTGCTCCTAACCACTGTTCCATCCCTCCGTACTCTGTAATGTGTTTTCAAAGATTTGAAAAATGAAAAATTTTTTTTCTTGAAAATGCTGAAACAATTGAGTATGCTGCTTTAAACTTTGTTTTAATTTGATTTTTTTTATTTTGAAGCTTTTTATTGAAAATATTTTTCATACAATATTTTTTGATCACAGTTTTCCCTCTTTTGTCTCCTTCCAGACTCTCCCCACCTCCCCACCCTTCCAACTCCATACCTTCCCTCTCTCTCCCCCTCTCTTTCTCTCTTTAGAAAACAAACAGAGAAATTTTTAAAGGAAGAATGAAAATGCATGACAAACATATAGTCATTCAGAGATACACATATACACACACAAAACTCATAAAACTCATGAAAATCGTAAAAAATAATATACAAGCAAAAGACCAGTAAAGACAGGGGAAAAAAAGTCCAAACAAAGCAATATAATACAAAAATACCATTTAGTTCACTTTGTGCTGGGCATTTCCTGCTGAGCATGGGGCCTGACCTTCAGAGTGGCCCACCTGTACGCCCAGTGAGACTCCATTGGAGAGACTAATTTTTCCTTTTCGAGAGGTTGTCATCTGGAGACAGCTTCTTGCTTAGGGATGGGAGTTCATGGCCACTCCCCCATTTGGCTTGGACCTGTGTAGGTCCTGTGTTTACTGCCACAATCTTCATGAGTTTGCATGTGCGTCCATTCTGTTGTGTCTGGAAGATACTGTTTCCTCGGTATGAGTTCATATGTGCGTCAGTCCTGTTGTTTCTGAGAAACAGTTTCCTCAGTGTCAGTTTGTATGTACGTCAGTCCTGTTGTGTCTGGAAGATGCTTTTTCCTCGGTGTCATTGGCTCTGACAATCTTTCTGTCTCCTCTTCTGCATAGTTGCCTGCATCCCAGGAGAGTGTTCCACCACTGACCTAAATCCCCAGATACCAAATTTTTGAGATGTTAACCACACAAGTCAAATTTAAAAGATTTCTCATTTAGACACATATGGACAATATATTTGTTTTATTCTTATGTCTTTTTTTTTTTAAATCTTTCAATGGTTTTGTTTTTCTTTTTTTTTCCTAATTGTTTATTTATAATGTATACAATATTCTGCCTGCATGTGTGCCTGCATGCCACAAGAGGACACCAGATCTCACTATAGAAGGTTATAAGCTACCATGCAGTTGCTGGGAATTGAACTCAGGACCTTTGGAAGAACAGCCAGTGCTCTTAACCTCTGAGCCATCTCTCCAGCCCCTTCTTATGTCTTTAAGTGTATGCATTAGAGGACATTAAATGAACTTAAAATGGATAGCTCATGAAATGGAAATAGCAAAACCAAGCCATGAAATAAGTAGGAATTACTTTGAAATTGAGAAGAGAATTAAAACAATTTTTAAATTACACCACAGAACAAGGTAATTCCAAAAGAGGAACAGATAAAATATGAAGGAATAAGAAGAGATTTGGGGGGCGGGGGAGGCAGAGAGATGCCTCAGAGGTTAAAAACGCTGGTTATTCTTTCAAAGGCCTTGCAACCACATGGTCGCTCACAACCATCTACAATGAGATCTGGTCCCCTCTTCTGATGTGCAGGCATGCATGCAGGCAGAACACAGTATACATAAATCTTTTTTAAATTACCTAAGAGAGAGAGAGAGAGAGAGAGAGAGAGAGAGAGAGAGAGAGAGAGAAAGGGAGGGAGAGACATTTCAGAAGCCGGTCAGGGTGGCACACACCTGTAATCCCAGCACTTGGAAGGCAGAGGCAGGTGGATCTCTGTGAGTTTGAGGTCAGCCTGGTCTGCAAAGCGAGTCTAGGCCAGCCAGGGCCACACAGAGGAACACTGTCTTGAGAGAAAAAGAAAGAAAGACAGAAAGAGAGAGAGAGAAAGAAAGAAAGAAAGAAAGAAAGAAAGAAAGAAAGAAAGAAAGAAAGAAAGAAAGAGGAGAGAGAAAGAGAGAAAGAAAGAAAAAGAAAGAAAGAAAGAAAGAAAGAAAGAAAGAAAGAAAGAAAAAGAAAGACAGAGAAAGAAAGAACAAAAGAAAGAAAGACATTTCAGATGTTCAAAATCCACTTAAGAAGAAGGAAGTGACACAAACATTGGGATAATGTTAAATTTCTTGTTGATTTAACACAAAGCATTGACATTGATAGAGAATGTATAAAACTTATATTAGCAAAGCAAGGGGAGGAACAGCGACAATCTGATTAATGAGTGTCATCAATTCAAAGGACACTTAAGATTAATTACAGAACAATGCTCTGAAATTCTATAACTCCTATAAGAAAGAAATTTAATACAAATATTCCCAAATTTGACAACAATAAAAACTGACATGATTTTTCCCACAACAAACTGTGACATGAAACATTCTAATCTATCAATAATAATAAAAGTGTTGTTCTATCCACATCCCTGGAAAGACTGGGCTGTCTTACAAGTTATAAAGTCATTATCATTCAGAGACTAAGAGGTGTGAGTAAAAAGCTATTCACGGAGCATTTCACTCCTCTTGTGGTGGAGATCTTGGTGACATTTTCCAGAGTGCTTGAAGCTTATGATTATTCCAGCTTTGTTATTCCAAGTTTCTGTTTCTGTATTTAACTTTGTATTAATAGTTTGGTATTGCTTTTCATAATTGGAGCTTCCAAAACTGCATAAGCTTCAGGCCTCACAAAATCAGGTCCCAGCTCTGATGAGTTTTCTCAG
Organism: Meriones unguiculatus; assembly: GCF_030254825.1. Classification (NCBI taxonomy): domain Eukaryota; kingdom Metazoa; phylum Chordata; class Mammalia; order Rodentia; family Muridae; genus Meriones; species Meriones unguiculatus. Next base: position 92,979,493 of record NC_083359.1, on the reverse strand, counting down.
CAAAACTTGGCTCAAAAGCACAGCAGCATCCTACCCTTATCTGGTAAGGCTTCAAGCAGTTAGCTCCCTCCCTCCACCAGCCCTGCCCACTGGTTCCTCAGCATCCTTTTCTATCTTCTTCCCGCTATTTCTACTTGTACGTGTTTGGAGTTTCCTTCCACCTTTCCCCCATAAGCAATCCTTTCACTCTCCTCGTCTCTGTCTCATTTTCATCATGTCCTCACTGTCCAGCAAGCTCAGAGGAGAGAGCTAAGAGAAGGATTAAGAGGCTAAGTAGCCAGAAGAAGAGGGAGAGTATTGCTCCTCTGCTCAACCCTGTCCCTACCTCATCTGCCTAACCCTTCCTACCATGGCATCACTCCCAGGGAAGTCCCAGAATAAGGCCTAGATTGCTACCCAGGGTCGGTATCCAGGAGAGGAGTGGAGGCAAGCAGCTGCAGCACAGCTTGCCTGTTCTGGTTTGGACTTGGCCCTGCAATAGTCTTTTCATCCTTTGGAGCCTGGAAGGGTGCCTGGCCAGTCACCCTGCTGGCCTCTGAGATGCTCCTACACTAGCTGAGGCAGGAGACATAGGAAGTTTGATTCTATGATGAATAAGCATGTTTAGCAGGGAGGAGATGTGATCCAGCAGAGCTATTAAAATAAAGTCTGGCTTCTCACTTAAGCGTATCTCCTGTCTAAGAGCAATGAGAGGGGAGACTGGTTCTCCTTGTCCTCCCCTTCCTCCTGCCCCTGTGTATTATTGCATGGAGGAAACCGGCCCACCAGCATTAGGATGTCCACACTCTGAAGCGAGGTGAGAAAGGAAATAGGATGGGTAGCTGGCCTTGGACAGTGGGACTCAACATTCCTGTAGAGAGGTTCATGTTACATACAGATGGCTATGGCTCTCCCTCATGATCTCTTTGAACTCCTATAGTCACTCAGTCCTGGGAGATCCCTTCGAAAACCTCAACTTCCATTTAGGGGTATCCATTTGATCCTTAGTAAAGCTGTTTCTTCTAAGTCTGGTTCCTAGCCAAAATCCCATCTTGGAGGGCCTGGAGGAAGCTCCCCCATGCTGTGTTCCCTGAGGAAACAGAATGGAAAAGGATAAATATGATTTGAAAGTCTCCCAAGGCTTGACCCTGACCTAGGCCTGGTTTCCTCCTGGGAAGGGATAATGGCCCCCACCCCTGCTGGGTGGTAAAAAGATAAGACCATGCTCAAACATCAGTTTGCAGTGCTTTCTTCCCCACAGCCATGCAGGGGTCTTGTCCTTAGTGCAGTACAAACATGAGGACACAAAGTGAATCCTACTCTCTTTACTAGGCTGCATGAAGCTGAGAGCTGTGTCACCATCCCCTTTCCTGGAACACTCAAATTCTCCAAACCACCCTAAATTCTTTTAAAATCAAAGTAAGGCTCAAAACATAAATAAATGCCTAAATGCACGAATTACTTTACTTAAACTGCTAGCTGCTTTCCATCTGTCCTCAAAACTCCCTTTCCCTTTCCTGTTCTTAAGGGCTGCCCAAGAAGACCGAGCTGAGGCAGTGAGGGAGGAGAGCTTAAAACACAGAGAGCAATCCCGAGCCAAGCAGAAAGAGCAGAAGTGCATAGAACTATGGAGGCAGGGATGTGTGTATTGGGGTGGAAGCAGGGACTACTGTGGACACTTAGGTCTGGCTACTCGGGTCTAGAAAGGAGACAGGGCAGCATGCACCAGGGGTCATGGCTGTGCTGGGATCCGACTCCGCAAGAAATGAGACATCAGTGTTAGACAAACAGAGCCCCTTGCTGGTCACCGCCACCTTTCCATACATGCCCATTCTCAGGCCAGAGAGAGAGACACTGAGGAAATTGCGTCCCTACCCACCCTCCTAGACGTCTTGAACTAGGCACCACTACCCTCCTACCCATCCAGTACTTGGGCCAACGTTCCCTTGGTATCCTAGACACGCCTGGCACCGGCTTCCCCTCCTACGTGACCGGTGCACAGCCCTGGACTGGGTGGCGGATGCTGAGATAAGGCCAAGGAGGGGGAAAACCGCCAAAGCCAGGAAGTTGCACAGCCTGGTTCCCCTGGCAACCCCACCACAGTCACCAAACAGAGCTAGGACTGAGGGGGTAGGGACAACTGTTCTGGCTCAGCCCAGGGCCCTTCCAAGACCTCGGTTTTCTTGTTGGGGAAACTTTTCTCCAGTATTCCAGGATATACTGCCTAAAAATTAAGGGAGAGTTCGTTTTGAGATGCAATTCAATCTCTACCCTGGATCTACAGGTCTAATAAGTCTGCTGGAGTCTGCATTTCTCTCTAGCATCCCCACTGAGTCCCACGCTGGAGTGTAAGGATATCGCTTAGAGAATAGATGTGTTTACCAAGCTAGAGCTCCTGGTCAGGTTAGGAGAATCCACCATCCTGTGTTCCCTGCAGTCTCTAGCCAGTCCCACCCCCAAGGGCCCTTGACTTTCAACACCAACTGACTGACCGGAGTCTAGAAACCTGGATTTTAGTTCATGCAGAACCAGTTCAAATTCCTGAACTCTGAGCTCCTTCCGGCTGCAACACTTCTGGTTCTGAGAACCAGGAGCCAATGGGAGACACGCGACGCAAGCTTTCTGCTCCTAGGAACCCTTGGACTCTAGGCAAATCACTCCCACACCCTAAGCTTCCGTTTTTCTTGTTCTCTCCAAAGGCTATGGAATACTAAAGCCTTACCAGGAGGTGACAAGGCTCTCTGGGATCAATAAATATCTAAGTGTCTTGAAAGCACACCCCTGAGGTATTGTCTTGGTGGTCATAGTAGCTTCTGCTGCTGAAGGTAGAAATCAAGGCTATCTGAGAGAGTTCTAAGAAGGTCAGGCTACCTTGAGCACAGAAACCTGCAGAAGCAGGATCCAGGGGCTGTGCCTCAGGCGCTCAGTCAGTTCCCATCCAAAGCAGCCAGATAGCCATTTATCTGGAGAAGTGGCTGCCGCAGAGCTGTACAGAACTTCCCGTACCTCTTGCCAAGCCTGACCTCTCCCTTCCTCCACCGTGGCCCCCGGCCTCCACTCACAGGAAAACCACAGCTCAAGCCAGCTGCAGGCTGAACCCTTCTTCAGGGTCAGTCATTTCACAGGGGAACCCCACGATAGGGTGAAGCCGTAGCTTGGACTCCTGCTATCTAGAGTTCAGATTTCAATCGCTTCACTAGTCTGGCTGGGCTAGTTACTGTTACTCTTTGAGCTCCTGTGTCCTGTGTAAAATGGGAAGCTTCCCTATTTTGTGCAGGCCCCTTCTCTTTGTGGATTTCTCACCCCAGAGACAGCTAGCACATGAGTTACTGAAGCTAAACAGTGTCTTTCTTAACCCCCTTCTCTCTCCTTGGTGTCCTCCTGCCAGTGACAGAATCATGGTTTTGAACTCCATTCTCCTCTTTTAGCCTTCTCTGTCCTACCTTTAACCCTGGCCACTGTCACTTCCGCCTGAAGCGCCACAATAATCTCCTTTCCTAATTTTACACCATTCAGCACCTTGTAGCCTCAGAACTTTCTGAACAAAACACAGTTTACAACTCTGCCGTCTAGCTCCAAATCATTCCCTCACAGGTATGCCGGCAAACACACCTGCAATCCCAGCATGCCATAGGCAGAGGCAGGATGACCGCCACAAGTTCAAGGCCACATAAAACCCTGTCTCAGAAAAAAGAATTCAATAACTTCCCTTTGGGAATTGTCCAAATTCTTTCTCTTTGAAGCTCCTTTGACGATCTGATCCTCACTCTCCCTTCTCAATCACATTTCTTGGCTTCGTCTCTAACTTCAAAGAGCTATAGTCCGGTTTGCACAGGGCGCTTGCCTTGCCTCGTCATGCTTGGGGAGTCTCACCATCCCTGGACTCCTGTTTTGCGTCTAATCATCCTTGTATCTTCAGATGCCACCATCTTCCGCACACACCATGGAAGGTGTATGATAGAATCTGATTTCTAAATTGGTTTTCTAATAGGGAAATAGGGCTCAGTGTATGGTAGAAGCATGATGATGACGATGATGATGATGATGATAATGATGATGGGTCACAGCACCCCATCTGGAGATCTCCCTAAGACCTACACCCTCTTATTATACCACAAGTCGTGTTGTTTTATAATTGGCTCCTCACTTTTCCTACCCCTTTTAGGAAAGCAGGTATTTCTTGTCTTGTTAATTGCAGACACCATCCATCCCTAGAACCCAGCAGGTTCCCCACCTTGAAAAGATGTTCAAGGATTACTTTTTGAAATAATGAAATAAATCCAGAACATAGGGTCCCTGGCACAGTGTGTAGCAAAATATGAAAGCAAATATTATCACCATTCCATGCTCCTGCCACATGCTGAGCCAAACTTCCCTACTAGAAAACCAGCTGAAAAGTGGAGTGAAGCAGACGGACAGCCCCAGCATCTGATGGAATGTTTCTATCATCTGGTTCCAGTGATATTGACTTATCTGCCAGTTCCTGGCTACCATCCTTACTCAACCCTTTTTGATTGTGTTCATCCCCCTGAAAGAAGAGACTACCCTCTCTCTAACCACAAAGCCAGTGACTATGTGGTATTGCAGAAGTGTCCCTAATAGGCTCCCATCCTCCCCTGGTCAGATGGGAAGGGAGCAGATGATTCCTGATATGGGTGACCTCTGATGCCCATGGCAATCAGGAATTCAGCAGTGTGTTGATGAGCTCACAAGTAATTCCTCCCACTTAGCCCTCATGCTCTCATCAAAGACATGTACCACAGGCTTCAGGAATCATCACCGCTCACATCCATGCGCTATTTCCCTTCAGGACCACAAACTGTTTGAGCAAAGAGGTCACGTCTCAGTAATTTACCCTGAAAGGTCTGACATAGCACCCCAGTAAGTGTAGAAAAGCACACACATGAAAAATGAGTGTATCTGAGCATTTCCAGGCAGAACTGCCCATTTTCCTCCATTAGGAAATGAGATTTGTCCTATTTATTGAAGACATTCCTTCTGACCCTTGAGAGATTCCAGAGGCTAATAACCTTTAGGGGCAAGAGGATCATTTTTTCCTTGTCTAACCTAAATTTCTCTAGATGCGACTTCAGAGCATTTTTCTGTAGTCCACCTTCCTGGCCATTGGAACTAAAACCCACTTCCTTGCAACGAGACAGTTACTAATTCATTCTTTTAGCCTTTTCTTCAACAAATTTAGTCCCAGGCCCTTTTTTTTTGCTCCCTTCCCTAGAGTCCTCTTTCCCAGCTCTCTCCCTGTTCCACTGTTCCTTGGGCCCTTTGCCAAGTTCTCAGAGAGCAATCGGGACAGGAATGACGCCTATTGTTCTCCACGGAGGACAAACACACATGCCTACGCACAAGAACCAACACCTCTACCCTCCCATTATCCTCCACTCTCGGCAGACAGACACTCACCGGGCAGTCTCTTCGCAAACTCATTTCTCCTACCTGGGGCCCCTGAGCCTTCATCTAGTCAATCCTCAAACACCTGAGTACCCACTTGCTCGCTTTTTCTCACAAGTAAACAGAACTGGTTGGGTCCTCTGTGTTTCCCCTTCCCCTCTTCCCCCTTCCCCCGCGCTGCCCTTCTCTAAACTCTCCCTTCTATTGGCCACCATGGGCCACTCCCACTTTCTCTACACCTCCGCCCGGCCGCTGAGGGCAAAGTAAGTGAAGCACAGTTGACTCCGCCCTCAAACTCCTTTGCTCCTCCCCTTCCCCACCTCGACCCTTGAAACACTACCCTCCATCTACTACTTCGGGGCTGCCCTGGCCATAGTGACGCTTCTCGGGGTTCTGCTTTGTGAAAATTAGCACAGAGGAAGCGTGGGAGCTGACAAATGAGCTTGGTTCCATCTCAGATCTGGTGACGGGCTGAGCTGCGGAGCTCCTGGCTGGCTGGGCACTATCTTACTAGGCCGGGGATTTGAAAGCAAGTAGGTGGTGTGACAGTCATTCGTTCATTCATTCAGCAAGCAGTTACCCAGCACCTGTAGCACCACTCTCCGAGAACAAAACCAATAAAACCCTGCCTCAGTGCAGTGTAGATTCTACGGGTGGAGACTGAAAATGAGTAAGTAAAACATACTGGCTCTTGGACAGTCATAAATGACATTGGGGAAGGAGGAGGGATGCGAGGTGAGGTGGTGTGTGATTTTAAGTAGGGTGGCCAGGAAAGGTGGTATTTGAACAAAGCTTTGAGGAGGCAAAAGAGCAAACCACAGAGAGACCTGGGAGGAGACTGTTTTAGGTCGCTGATATCCTCCAGTATCAGTTACAAAATACATACAGAGAACGTGTACTGGGAAATGGCAAGCAAAGGGGACGTTTATACAAAGGAGCTGTTTCTCCTAGCATCGGGGTTGGGGCCCAATCCTGGATTCCAGAGGTGGGAGGAGTGCCAGGAAAGATCAGAAGAGCCAAATCAGGAGTGAGACTGACCTCAGCAGGGACCAAATGCTAGAAAGCAAGCAAACAAAACCCACACAAGATCTGAAGACGCCAGTCCCCAAAAGGGTTTTGTCTTCGTCTGCTCTCTCTCGCTGTAATAAAGGCATCAGGACCAAACGCAGTTTGGCGAGAAAAAGATTTATTTGATTTACACATCCTAAGTGACAGTCCACTGAGTGGGGACTGAAGTCAAGGCAGGAACTCAAGGCCGGGACCTGGAGGCAGCAACTGAAGCAAAAGCTATGGGGGAAGCCTGCTTGCTGGGCTTGCTCTCGACTTGTTCAGTCTGCTTTGTTATATCACCCAGGACCATGTGGCCCTGTGGGCTGGAACCCCCCCACACACACACACACACATCAGTCATTCATCAAGAAATGCTCTATCAATCTGATGTAGGGATTTTCTCCATCAAGCTTCCTCTTCTCAGATGACTCCGATTTGTGCCAAGTTGAAAACAAAAACAAAAAAGCCTGATCAGGACCGAGCTGAACACCTACTGGAATGATTTAAGAGATACTGACATTCCTCTCCAAGCCTGGCGGTTGGAGAGCACAGCCAGAAGGAAAGCGAGCATCTCTTGGACCCCACCTGCGTCTGCCTCGGAAATGACGCTCCGGAGAGGGAGAGAGGGCCAGCTTCTTTGATCATGCTCAGCAGTGCAGTGGTGAAGGGCCCTAACACCACCGGGCAGAAGCAATTTCCCCGTCCACTGTGCACGCAAAGCCTAACTTTTATTCCCCTCCCCCCACTTCCATTTCTTGGGCCCTGCTGAGCAATTCGCCGTGCAAGTCCTTTCCACTCTGGGCTTCCACAATCTTTACGGGAACCTTAGGAGAAATCATTCTCTACCGTTTTACAGAATAAGGAACAGCGTCCCATTACGCCACCGTCCATCCCCCGGTCCCACCACATACCCGTTTCTGAGGCTGTAACAATGCAGCCCGAACTAGACCTTCAGCCAGGTTGACTTGGGGCTCAAATACGTGCTCCTTCCTGGGACTGCTAGGTGGACTTAGCTAAGTTTCTTGCCCTTTGTGAGAGCCAGTGGATAGAGCAGGGGCAATGCCCCCCGTGACACGGTAATGCCCACCTCAGGACCTTCTATAAGAATCTTCTGGGACCAGGCAGTGTTACTACCGAGGCATATCACACCCTCAGAAAATGACAGTGTGTTGACAACAATTCGTAGCTCTAAATCACTAGACCAGGGAAGGATTTTTTTTTTAAATCAGTGAATTCTGTGTTTTCTCTGCAATGACATCACTCTCTCACACTGACAGTCCACAAAGCCTTCCTGAGGGAGAGATAAAGGAGCAAGAGCTAGCCCCTGGAGATTTATAGAGGATGCAGCCTGTCTTATCTGTGCCACAGCCCCTGGGAGTGCAGTAAGAAAATGCTATCTTTTCAATAGTGTGGCGTCAAGATAAGGCTGAAAGCCAGGAGGCTGACGGCTATAAGCTTTGGCGTGGTGCCTGGCACACAGTAGGTGTTTCTAGGAAAAGACTTCCACAGTGAAGCAAGGAAGGAGGAGGATACAAGAGCTCTTCGGTTATAAACTGCTGTATCATGAGTCTCTGAAAGAGACAGGTAATACCAAGTAGAGGAGGACGACATTGGAGACCATGGAGACCACAGCCCTGAGACTGACTGGTTGGTGAAGAGTGGGCAGGGGTGGGGCACTAGCTGACGTGGAGTCCCTCAGGTCCTCCATGAGAAGACATGAAGACAGCCTAAGAAGGCTTGCAATAATGGGAGACCAACAGCTCCAAGTATTCATTCACTCACGGGCTGGGCTGAGGACAGTGACTGGGAGTTGATCGTGCTGTCCAAGACTGGAGTCTAGAGGCTCTCCCTGGAATGCAGCTCACAGGTGCTTGGGAACAACGGACAGAGCATCTCCCCAGCCACCAACTCATTCTTGCTCACTTCCCAGCTTCTGGTTCTGTCTAGCTCCCATGACCCCCACCTTCAGCACCTTCGACCTATTCCAACATGGGGAACCCTCTTGCCCCTGTCTGCATGAAAGCCTCCAGTTTGATTAGGCCAGTACTCAGCCAGGAGCAGCAGACTCAGCCCAGTTCACTGGGGAGTGATGTTCCCCCAGCCTGCAGACACAGGCCCCACAATCAGCATTAAGGTTCCTACCCACCAAGGACAGCTGTGAGGTCCTGTCCCTTCTTAATCCCAAACTATCCTCCCCTAAACTGAACGACAGAGAGAGGATGAGTAAAAGAGGACAGCACATCCTTTCATCTCTGCCCTCTCTCCCAGCCTAGTATGACTTCGTTCCCCAGAGTGGGCACAGTGGCCCTAGACACAGCCGGAGTCCATCCTAAAAAGAACGAGATTCTTTATTTAGAATCAGCAAATTCGTGTTCCTCAAGGCCCAGACCATGGTGAGTAGCTCTTCTACCTCTGTCTCCTCTGCTCCACCCCTTAGCCACAGTGAGAGGAATGGAAAAGAAGAAGCCAAAAGGGCCTCTGCTAGGGAAAGCTGCCCAGATGTGTGGTAAGTAAAGCCCAGCTGTGGCTGCAGTGACAGCCACAGGCCCTCCCTATAAATTAAGTCCCTTGAGCCACAGCTGTAGGAGAGGTGTACTTGTAGAAAGGAGGTCAGTGAGTGTTGGGGCACAGGGCAGGATCTTAGACTCCTAGCCAAAGAATGGGGTGAAATCACAGAGGTCAGAAAAGCAGAAACATGCTGGGGAAAGGAAGCTTTGGTCCCAGGGGGAAAGTTGGTCCAGTTTTGATGTTTGTGGGGAAGGAATGTATTAGTAAGCCCAGAGAGAGAGAGAGAGAGAGAGACAAGCATCAAGCACTGCCAGAGGTGACAAGATAGGAGCCCACCCTGGCAGAGGGGAGCTTAGCGATCCAGGGGCTCTCAGGGAATGTCATTGCTAAAACATATATATACATATATATTAACCATTCATGGAGGGCAGGGGCAGGAGAGGGGTGTGTGATCAGAGGATCTGGCGAGGCATCCCGTAGCCAGTCATGCCAGCCTGAGATGCTCCACGGTTGGTGCCCATCTGCAACCCAATCACATTCTTGCCCTCTTGCAACTGGTTGTCCGAGAAGTTCCGAGGGTTCTCCTTGGATTTCCTGGGTAAATAGGTGTTCTAGTTAGGAGTTGGTCATAGGCTAGCTACCCCAGTAAATTCTGCCCTGAGGCGTGTAAGCTGACACCCACTGTGCCTCTTAGAGCCCTGGGATACCTCGAGGCACCTCTGTCTCTCCAAAAGGACAGTCACTGTTACTACCACCCCCACCCACCCCCTGGAGTTCTAAAGATGCTTTGTATGGACTGGTTCTACGGCAACAACATCATTTATTCTCCAGGGACAGGAATGGGCAAGAATACTGGACCAGCAGGGCCCTATGGCTAGCCCACAGATACTTACTTAGGAAACCAGTTGGGATCCCCAGAGAAAAGCCCATCGTCCCTGGCTACTGCCAGCCCACCCAGGTTCATTAGTGTCCGCTGCACACAAGCCATGTTCTTTCCTGGAAGAAAACAATTACGCTGCCTCAGCAGGGGTAGGACACTGGACGCCAGAACTCTATGTGTCACTAGGTCTACAAGCTTGGCACCCAAACTTTAATTCATTGTTCTAACCCCAGCCTGCAATACAGCCCATCCACCATCAAATACGCATGCACACACTCACACTTGTCCTCAGGAAACCAACCACCTATTCTTTTCTATGGGTAAAGATGGCCCAGCCCAACCCTGGTCTCCTGGGTAAAAGCCCTGGGCCCTGGCCCACCTTCCCAGAGATCCACAGTCTGGAAGATGTCAGTGGTGTTGATGCCGTAGCGCTCAGCTGCCTGCAGGAACTGAGAGATTTGCTCCATCTGCCTGAAGGCCATGGTGGAGGCCTGGATCTTCTTTACTGGGGCCTGCCCCTCGGGGTATAGCGAGTTAATAAGCTCACACAGCACCTGGTAGAGGCAGAGAAGAAGACATGCCTACTGAAGACCAGAGCACCTAAGACAGCGAACCAGAGAGGTGCCTTTTCTGTGGTGAGCCCCAAGATGTCTCCTGCCCCTGAACCCAGAAGAAGAGCCAGAGTGTAGTCTTCCCTTGCTCCTCTAGAGTCACTGCCTGGAGTACCTTCTCGACCCCTTCCCAAATAGATATTCTACCAGCGCCTGTGAACGTCTGCTACAAGAGGACATCCACCATGACCTTCCAGTACACTCACCGTGCCATCCTTGAGCCAGTTCTGGAAGTTCTCCCGCCCAGGCTGGGGCCGGCCTACGTCATTTCGGCACTGAGTGGTGATCCACTGGATCAGGATCTGCTCCAGATCCGCATCGTACTGCTTCTCGATCTTCTGCTGCACCTCCCGGCTCAGGCCGTATGAAGGTCCCCTGTTGGCCATTCTGAATAAGCGGTGGTGACGGTGAAGAGCTGTGGAGAGGACAAAACCAGGCCCATGGTCAACATTCCACACAACAATGCATGGCGTGCCTGTGAGGGCCAGAGAGGGAGCTACCAACAGCAGGGCTCTGACCTCCAGCCCGTATGAGGCCACACAGGTACCAAATTTCATTTGAATGAGTGGTTCTGCATCTAGAAGAAGCCCAGGATCCACAGGAATACACTATGGAGTAGATGACTTCAGTTCTACATCATCCATGGTGCCATCAAGGGGACACACAAAGTGTGGAGAGCAGAAACAGTGTACACAATGGACACTAAGCTGCACAGCTGAGATCATGTTCCAGGAATGACAGAAGTAGCGGAGGGACAGAAGCAGTCTGGGTGGGCTCGCTGGGAAAGGCAGGCCCACATTTTAGCAGGCGAAGGGAATTTCCTGTGATGAGCCCAGCAGTCAAGACAAATCCTTTCCTTTCCCTTCTAGGAATTGTGAGAGGCAGACTAACCCACCCCGTTCCTGCCAAAGGTGTCCTTCTATGAATTCCCAGAACTGGTCGATATATCACCTTACGTAGCTAAATAAAGGGGAGGGGGAGCAGGATGGGGTGGAGTGATTTGCCCGTATTAGCCAGAGAGTTCTCATTCTCAGTAAGTAAAACGGTGAGGCATCATGGGAGAAGAGAAAGAAAAGGGGGTGCTTTTCAGGGTCATGAGTCAAGCAATGCCCCCAGAAGCCGGAAAAGAAAAGGAAATGGCCTCTCCCCTCTCTCCTCAGCCCCGGTGAATGCAGCCCTGCCAGCGTTTCTAGAACTGTTACAGCACCCAGTGTGTCATTAGTTGATGCCACTAAGTTCACAGTTAGTTACCGCAGAAACGGTAAATTAACCCAGAGCCTTGGGTGTTATTTTCGGGGAAACCTGGCAGGAGAGAGAAGGATGGCCGAGCACAGAGCCGGGTTTAGCTTTCCTTGAGGACCCTGGTTAGGGAGAACTGCTGGCTTCTGACCACAGGCCTGAGTTGGCAGCAATGCAATGCAGTGAGCCTGCACCACCCACAGCTTCACTGACAGGTCCCACACCCAGGAACCCAGGGAGCAGCTACTGGAGTTGCTGCTGCCGTGCAGGGGAGCCAGGGACAGAGGAGGGGCACTGTCCCTCACTTGCTACTCCCAGCCACTGCCAAGGGTTCGGTCCTCTCTGGTCAGAAATGAGCCGGCTGTCTCTGACGGCTCACAAAATGGTATCCACAGGACAAGCGCCTCCACACAGAGGAAGGGAGCCTACATCTGGCTTCAGGCCAGGTCAGTCTTAAGGGGTGAAGTCATTCTGGCTCCCTCTCTCATGCACCCCAGGTTGAGCACTCCCACCACCCCCTCAGCAGGCTCTGGTGCTCTGCCAAAATACAAGAAGCCAGGCCAGTCTCTAATAATGTCATATGTTTGGGCAGAGGTTGTGTGCAGGGGTCAGCCCCCTCCCCCACCCTTCCACAAGGCCGCCCCTTCCTCCTCTGGGTTATCCAGCTGCACATTTCCGGCAGGATCCTCCCTATAAATCAGTTATTTTTAAACTCCATTAGGCGACTTCCCCCAGCCAGACCAGATAAATGTCAGGCTGGGTCCTGACCCCCACCACACCAAAAGCCACACACACAATAAGCTCGGTGACGGCAGGTAGATGAGTGAAGCGGCTGAGGCCTGGGCAGAAAGTCAGGGTGGGCGACATCTTTGCCTTCTCTAGTCCAGTGCAGCCACTCAGCTCCTAGGCTATACAAGAACGGTGTCGTAACCTCAGACCACAAAAGAATGGCTAGAAAACGGGATAGAAAACGGTGGGGGGTTAAAGGCTGCTTTTACATGCAAGCCTCCTCTCCCTGCCAATATCTAGACCTCCCTTCTGGAACTGCTTCACTTTTGTCACTGAGGGTTGTTTCCAAGGAGCCAACGGACCTGAATCCTGGGCACAGGTATCGAAAGGGCAAGAGAATGATTAACCCAAATACGAGGGTTGAAAGGGAGAAGAGAGTCTGAAGACAGACCCTTCCAGTGTCCCCCTGCCCCAGATCTACCCCCAGACAGGTGAATCCTGAGGGTCCCTCCCCTGGCTTGGGAGCCTGGACGAAGCTGGCACGGTTGCTGGCTTCCAGCTGCAGTGTCTCTGTTCCACTCTGAGGCCATGACCCTAGAACCCCAAAGCGGCAGAGGCACGGGGCGGAGTTCTCAGATGAGGCTATCCCAGCCAGCAGGACAGCAGCTGTCTCTCTCCCTACCCCCTCGGGCAGGCAGGCAGCTGATGGGTTGTGGCTGCTGCAGCTGGAGAGACCCACCCTAGTTACACCCAGGAGACCGACCCCAGCCTTCCCTCAGAGAAAGAGAAAATAGCAAGTCTCCTTCTGGTGTGGGCTAAAGAGATCCGTCCAGCTGGAACACAGGTGTGGGAGATGCCCAGAACTGGGCATCCCGAGTGAGGACAACAGCTGGACAGCTTGCGCGGTGGGCTGGCAGTGGCAATCTCTAGAGCTGACTGTGGCCCTGGGAACAATCCTCATCCAGGCCCACAAGGTTACAAAGACTGAGAAAGGAGGTGGGACCACAAAAGGCCTTCCACCCCTGGGCTCCACCCAAACCATGGCTGGAAGGTTACCTCACCCAATTCAACGTCAAGGCCTGAAGGTAAGGAGGGCACCAAGGTGGGGAGGGCTGGCCTCTACAATTCTTGAGTAATTTATTGGGAAGACAAGGGGATTCTCCTCTCACTGTGCGACCGGAATGTAGGGTACTTCCCAACTCAGTGAGCTGGGACTCTTCTGAAAAAGAAATGCCACACGGGTAGGCCGAAGGCCAGTGAGGAGCCCTGTGGTTAAGGGGATGCCTTTGGGAAGACCCTCCCCCACCAAGGGGCAGCCCCCTCACCACCTAGAGACCAGAGCAGAAGAGAAAGCTAAGCTCCACAAACAGGAAGCCCGAAAGGCCTGCTCAGGAGGAGAGGAGGGGGTGGAGGCCGTTGCCATGGCTTCTGTGTACCAAACACAGGAATGGAGGCAGGGTGGGGGCCCCCCCAGGCAGGAACACCCACTCCACACAGACTTGGGTGGAGGCTCTGGGCAAAGGGATCCTAACAGCTCTCAGGGTATAGTCAGACTCAAGAGAAGAGGCGGCTTTGGAGGCCCTGGGGGGCATAGGCAGTTTGTGGGTAGAGAATCTAAGAAGTCTAGATGACCGACACATCCTGGGTAGGAGCTCAAAAGCCCACACCTGGCAATCTCAAAGGGCGAAGAGATGGAGTTAGGCCTGACTAGGGTCCAACCTCCTGGCGACCGACACAGACAGTAAAGTCCTGGGTGTGCAAGGGGACTGCAAGGACAAAGATTATTTGCGGCTCTGGACCGATACACCCTGTTCACCCCTCCCTACCTTGGCCTGCAATCTGAGGTGTAGCCTCAGCCGCAGAAGGAGAAACTGGGAGGAGTTTAGAAATGAGGCGCTGTCCCCGACTACTGCTCTAAATTAGAAGGCTAGAGGAGCCCGTCCAGCCACAGTTCTCCTACACCGCACAACGCACGCCGCTGCTCTTGCTCTACAGATGCCAAGTGTACCAGATCCTCTAGGATAAGAACACAGGTGGGCCTGCAGAGCCCAGCAGGGAGGTAATCTACTTCCGGTCTGCAGGTCCAGCCCCTTCAATCGCCGCCCCCACCCCCACGGCCACACCCTGGGCCGTTACGGTGGATGAGTCACCCACCGCCCTCCCGCCACTGGGGTGACGCAGGTCTGGGCAGCCCGCCCGCCCGCGGCCACCACCAGCTTTCCCAGCAGCAGGGGGCACGGGAGGGAGCAGCGAGGCTCAGGCTAGGGTAGGAAAGCTTGGACAGCAGCCAACCCTTACAGACAGGGCACATCCGAGTGCAGTCAGGGCTGCAGGCCCGAGATGTCCGAGGTCAAAGGCACTCCAAGGGAGGAATGGGGTTTCACAGAAGACCACACCACTGTGCACCGAGACCCGTGACCCCAGCTGGTGACCCCGAGTACCCAGAAAAGCGAACTAGCGGGAAGGGGCGAAAAAAGGTGTTTTCGAAGGCACAAAAGTCAGGCAGCGCCCACACGTGCTCCCGCACCAGGAAGTGATAGGCGCGCGCGGTAAATTCGGGGATCCGGGAGACTGCACTAGGGCGCGCGCCAGAACCCTTGTTCTCGCCGCCACCCAATGCAGCCTACGAACGTCGGACGCCCTTTCTTCTCCCCCCAAAAGAACTGCGCACTGGAGCGGGATGCCCCGGCTTGAGACACGGCCCTTTGCATTGGGACGGACGCCCCGTCTATGCACCGGCAAAGCTCGCCTTACTTAAGTGTCCAACAAGGCAGAGTCAAGGCTTGGGAACCGGACCTGACAGCACGGGTGGGGCACCCAGTGCGGACCCTAGCAGCCGCCAGTCTTCCACCGCCACGCCTGGAGCGAGTCTCAAGTGTTGGCTTCTTGCTTTCTACAGACCACACACATAACCCGACCCCACCCCGTTTCCTTGGTCCCGCAGTCCTGCTCACCGTCCAAGAGAGCTGGATAAGAGCACGCGCACTTCAGGGGCTGCAGTGGAGAGTGGAGCGCAAGACCCGGCCGAGCTTAGAGTTTTCCGGAGGGTCCCGCCTCAGACGGGGCGGACCAGGGGCGGGGCAAGGGCCGAGAGGGTTTAAAGGCGCAGCCTTGTGGAATGTTGGAGCTTCTAAGATAGGTGGTCAGTAGGCAGGAGTGAGGGTTAAAGGACCTGCTGAGTCCTTGGCGCCACTACAAAAGGTCTTCACCCAGGAGCTCCTCAACCTCCACTCAACAGCCATAGACTTGTTATCCCAGTAGGCAACTTTCTGCCTAGATTAGGTCGCCGTTGCTAGCCTGTTTCTGTGAGAAGAAGCCTCCTGTTACAAAAAAAGCTGCCAAGGTAAATGGAGGTACAGGAAGAGCATTTCCCCCAGGATTGGGGAGGGTGTGACAGAACTGTAGCTTGCAGGCTGGGACAGCACCCCCACGTGGGTCTGCTTGCCATTTAACTTCAAGCCTGGGCAAAAACGAACAGTGAGGTCACTCCTTGCCCAGGGCCCAAGGGGTGTGGTAGGGCTTGGGCCCTGGGGTTCAGACTCAGCTTCTCCCTCCCTTCCATCTCCTGTTTAATAACCTAACATTTCTTCTTAGATCTTGGAGAGATCAGAAGGGGGTAGGGCTTATTGGGGGAAGCTGGCAGGCAGTTTTCTGCCCCTTGGAGTGGAGAGTGATAGTTGAAGAACACCTTGTACTTTTTTCCCAGGCTTCAGTTAATAGAGTCCTCACTTAAAATCCATCAGTGTTCTTTCTTCACCTTACGGTGCAGTCCCCTGTTGAGCCTGATATTTAAAAACCATCAGCCAGCTCCACCTTGAACTTTGCATTCTCTGTTCCCCAAAGTCCCACTCAGACCTACTGAATGTCAAGTTTCAGTCCTCTGGGCCTTCAGGGTGCTCGGCTGCCTGTGAACAGTTTCCTCGTTACCTGCTCCGCCTGTTAACTGCTGTGTGGCTTTTGTGCTTTAGCTGCCCAGTCTACAGAATAAACTCAAAGCTGTGGAGACTCCAGCAGCAGGTGGACAGAACGTAGGAGCAGTGCGTGGCACACAAGTGCTGTCAATCATCTGTGAAGGTCCCAGGAACTCCCACGTCTTCTAAGTACTTACAAACTGTTGACTCAAACTGAACTCTGTGATAAAGCTTCCAGCTTTACCATAGAACACAGTCTGCGGGAATATGTCTGTCTGCCTCATTGACTAAAAAGAACTCCCCAAGGACAAGGGCATGGCCTCAGTGAATTCTGTATTTTCTCATGGCTTCTAGCCTAACAGCAAGTCTCTACTAGCTGGCCTTACTAGGCACTCAACAACTATTTTCTTGAATGAGTTCTGAATGCGTCCCATTCAGGATCTTCTCTGTGCAAGTCCAGGGACCTCCTCACCTCTCTTAGACACAAAGATAGGTAGCAGAGAAACGTTTTTCAGACTTTTATTGACCTGTTTAAAAAAAAAAAAAAAAGCCTGCACCCACACCATAAACACCACACACACACACACACACACACACACACGCGCGCGCGCGCGCGCGCGCGCGTCCCTGTTCAACCCCAAGACTCAACTAAAGAGTCAGTACATCCATTCTGTACCAAGCTCACGCAAGCCTACCATCAGGGTTTATGCCTGGGCACAAAGAGGTAGGGGCACCCCGAGCTTGGAGCCAAGGTCTCAGCCTCCTTTGCAGATCCGTATGCCTTCCCTAGTCTCACACTAAGCGTGCTCACAGCAGAGTAGCCTGTTCAGGGTAATGCTGATAGACTGGCAGCCGGGCCCTGCTAGCATCTCTGCGGCGGCGAAAAGCTAGGAATTCCTCCCGAAGGGCAGCGCAGCGGGCCTCGGGGCCAGGAGCATGGGTTGTGCTCAGGAGACAGCTCTCCTCTGGCGTCTTCACACCTTCAAAGGGAAGACAGGACAATGTGAGGAGAGACGGGTGACTCACGAGGGGTGAAGGTCTCGGGCCTAAGGCTCCAAAGGGCCTTTGCGTGCAGTGAGTCCAGGAGCGAAAGACACTCCAGGGCAGGAAGCCTGAAACTCGGGAACTGACGGGGAAACAGGCGGACCAGCTCAGGACGGTGGGTGTGGAGCAGTGCAGCCAGCTTGGGTTCACATACCTAACTCTGGCTCAAGTTCCGGACGGGATCGAGAACTGGCCGAGCCCAGGTGCCAAGTCTCCAGCAGCTCCATGTCCCCGGGGAATTCTGAGTCCCATTCATAGTTCTCATCCACAGAGGTGTTCCTTCTGTCACAAACGATAGGTGGAAAGTGTGGGCGGAGGAACCTAGGGTCCTCTTAAGTCACATTGAGCTTCCTGGACCTCAGCAGAATTTCCAACAGGAGGGGTCTTCTGGTCTCAGGGTGTTAAGTGGCTCGTGGAAGGTGCAGAGGATAGAAGGGGGAGGGTGTCAGGGGATAGAAGGGATCAGGAAAGGCAGGGCAGGATGGAGGGCCAGGGCAAGAACCGGTAGTTACTGCCTTTACCTTTTGCTGACTGTCACCACGTGCTCCCTTCGGGGCCACCTCTCAGGGCCACTGGCCCAGCTGCTTGTGTCTCCTGGAGCTGGACTGAGGTAGCTCCCCCCGGCAGAGGGGGCTGTGGAGGGAGGGCGCAGGAAGGAGGCACTGCCCCGCCCACTGCTCTGGCTGGTGAGGCTGCCCCGAGGGGCGGCAGAGAGAAACCCAGGCAACACCCGCTCCCTCAGCGTCCAGTCAGCCAAAGCTGTGTAAGGGGGCTCCGAGGGGGCCCCAACCCCCACCAGTGTCCCAGGAAGCACTGCCCTGAGGTTTGCAGGAGGTGAGTTAGGTGGCGGGAGGAAAGATGAGGTGGGGCAGGGCTGAGCATCCGTGAAGTCTGGAGGCGGGGAAGGCGTGGGCTCCTCCAGAGGCGGCCAGTCACCATCTACATTCATCTCCCGGAAGAAGGGTAGGCTCAGGTACTGGAGCAGGGGTCCTGGACCCGGTAGGGGACTGGGCAGGGCTGCAGGAAGAGGCCCCACAGGGCTGACGTCTGCAATGCAGAGGGGCTGCGGGACCCCGCTGGGGCTGCTGCTGCTACAGTCAAAAGACTGAGCCAGGCGTTTAGCTGAGGTCCGAGGTTCTGCCCGATCCAGACATAACTTTTCTTGTGGGGGGGCCACAGTGGGTCCCATCACAAAGCGCCCATCTGGGCCCCTGCAAATGGGCTCCAGTGGTAAGGGTCCCCGACCAAGTGGAGAATCCGGGTGAGGGCTAGGAGGTCGGGCAGGCTCCCCCCAGAGCAGACTCTGGCGTAGGCTGGGTACTGGGGAGCCCCGGAGCTTCAACTTGGCCACGCTGTCAGGGCTGCCTGAGCCAGGAGCAGAGCTGAAGAAAAAGGACAGAAAAATCAGGGTCTGGCCTTGCAAGGCTTACTGCACAACAGACCAGAGCTAGGGAGCGCAAGCAAGGGCAGGGCCAACTGATAGGGATGGAAGGAAGACCAAGGAGGTGGGACTATGCCACAAGCTGCAGCCAGCACACGCCTATTCTCACTTCCCCTTAATTCCCAATTCCTTCTGCAGGTCACAACACAGGAAGAGGTGCAAAGGCAGAGGAAGCCAAGAAGGTAAAGGGACTTACTGTGGGTCTGACTTCCTCCGTGGGGAGAAGATCAGAGGTGGATCTGTAAGGACACGGGAGCAGCAGGTGACCCACGTAAAGTTCCTCCCAAACCCCAGGGGAATGAAACCTCCGAGCCCCATTCCCATCCAGCTGGAAAAGGGTATGCAGGGCCGGGTACCAAATTGGAAGGATGCTGCACCAGGACCATGCAAAAGGGAGAGACTGTTCTCCCGGGAGGAAGCAGCTGGTGGATGGGCAACTCTTCAAGTGGCCTAGTAGTACTTAGGACCCCAGTGATGGGGGGGGTGAGGGCATCCTAGGGGAGAGAGTGTCGGCACCTACCTTGGCGCAGACGTTTTCTGTGGTGGCGGGCAGCCCTGCGCCGGTTCATGAGGCAGGCAGCCAGGATGCTCACAAGGACTGCCACGCCCAAGAAGCAGACCCCACCCACAACACCAGCCAACACAGGCTGGGGCAGGAGACCTGGTAGCTGTGTGCGAGAGGGGTACACCTCCAGGCCTGGGCAAAGGGACAGGAAAGGGGGGGTCACTGGGCTGATAATCCCCAGAGAGCCTCCGGCAGCTTTCACCCCTCACGGCGTTCTCACCGGAAGTGGAGATGTTGGCTATGTTGCTGGGGTCACTGACGTAGCTATCAGCAAAGGCCACAAGGCGAAACTCATAGAGAACGTCCTGGGGATTAGAGGTGAGAGCCATGGAGCAGATCAGGGCCAGCACTGCCCACCACAGTCCCTTTTGTGAAGACTGCATGTGGGAGGTAGGAATGAGGTAGGACAGGGGGTGAAAATGGCCAAGTCAGGATGAGAAGAGAGGATTAGGAACGAAGAAGAGACTGGAGCGCGTCTAGGACTTTTCCCTCTCTGTGCTGCTTTCTGCACACACCTTGATGAGACCAGGCACCAGCAGCTGGATTTCCGTGCCCGCCACAGCTTGGTCCAGTATCTCCCAGCCTTGGGAGCCTTGCCGTCCTTCCAGCATGTAGCCATCCAGTCTCTTAGGGATGAGTTCTGGGGGGTCCCAATGCAGAAGCACCCCCCGGGGTGTCCTCACTGCCACCAAACTTCTAGGAGGGGACAGGGGAGGCGGCATCTCTGTTGGAGGAAGCCTAGGGGCAGCCGGTGTGGTAGGAAGCCCTGAGTAGGATAGAGAAAAGTGAGGGATAGGCGTCTCAGAGCCTTTCATCCTCCCCTTGGTTTTCCCCAACCCCAAGTACCCACACATTCTGCTATAGCCTTTCTTCGTCCTATCTGGACCCCAAACTACTCAGCATCTCCACCCTAGGTTCTCCAATACGCCCTGTCCTTCTCCATCCATCCCAAACACCCTGGCCTTCCCCCATCCAACCCATAAGCCCTGCCCTTCCCCACCCTTTTCTGTACAGTACAGAGGTGGGGGGCTCTTACCTTCTGGTACAGACAGGACAATCTCACTGAAGGGTCCACTGCCCAGCTTGTTCTGAGCAAGGACACTGAACTGGTACTGAGTGTGGGGCTGCAGCCCTGGCACTAGGAGGTGTGTATCCCCCATAGGCACAGCCAGAGATACCCAGTCATGGTGAGCTCGGTCCGGACGCTTGGCCCTGGGGAATATAAGGAAATCTCATCAGCAAGGAAGACGAGGATGCTGTGAGGTCCACAGAGCTGACCCCACTCCTCTGCTCAACCACCAAAGTCTCAGGACCTGAATGTTAAGACCGTTAAGAATCTATGAAAATAGGGCGGCAGAGCTAGATATGGCTAGGCATAGAGGGACAGAAGAAAAGGAGGGCAGAGGGCCAGGTAGGTCCAGGGTGAAGTCAGGGAATGGGTCACTCACAGTGGGGTATACCAGACGCTGAATCTCTGCAGATAGCCACCATCAAAGCCAGGCTCCCAAGAGACATTGGCGCCTTTGGGTAAAGGTACCACAGACACATTGGTGACAACATGGGGACTGGTGCCTGAGTAGGGGGAAAGGAGGGAGGGATGGTGATCAGGACCCTGAAGTAGGTAGGGTAAATGAAGAAATCAGAGGTTCTGTCCTCCACCCATTATCCTGGGGAATCCCACACCGACAAATACCCATCTATACCTCCCCCAAAACAATACCCCCATGTCCTGTTTCACATGGCTCCCCCACCCCAGCCCGCCCCAGCTCACTCCCGGGCCACCAACCTAGCACATAGACATTGGTAGAAGTGGTCACTTGGGCTACAGCATTTCTGGCACTGCATTCCCATCGTCCATGGGCCTCCTTGGTCAGGGGTCGAAGGATGAGGCTGTTGTTGCTGTCCACCTGGGCCTGGCCCTGCAGCCCCCGGCCCACCTACAGAACCACTGGTCAGCCCTGAAGACACATGCAGCCACCCCTCACCAAGGGGGCCACTCATCTCTCCAGGTAACTTCTTCCCTGCCCGCATTGCCTCTGGCAGTCTGAACCTTGCACATCCTCCTTCCCAAAGAACACAGCTGGGGAAACAGTGGGCATGAACCCAGGCAGAGCTGAGTCAGGATTTGGGAGCCTTACCTTGGCCCAAGAGACAATAGGAGGAGGGTCTCCCCGAGCGGAGCAGGGTATGAGTAGCTCCCGCCCTACTTCTTGGAAATACTCTTCTTTGGGCTGGTCTATGAAAGCCGGGGGAGCCTGCAGGCCAGATCTGTATTGGGAGGGGCCTCTTTCACAGCCTCTCTTGCACCTCTAAGCTTTGGTGTGCCCCATTCCCATGTCCCAGTTCACACTGTCATGCTCTCATTCTCCATCTCTCAGTTCTGTATCTTTGCTCCCAGCAGGTAGGACTGCTGGGTAATGGTGGGACAGGGCAGGAATCTCTGAGGTAGGTGAATCTCTACAAGTTATGCTTTCTCTCGCTCCTCTCCTCCCCTTCCCTCCCTCTCTTCCTTCTCCTCTGTCTGTGTCTCTATCTCTCTGTCTGTCTGTCTCTATCTCTCCCCTTTGCTCTACTCCCTGTGGAACTCCAGAAGGCAGAATGGCTGAGATGAGACAGATCTCTCACTTTGGGAGTGTGTACGTGACTGATGTCCTACTGCCCAGTATCATCCCTGTGGATTCTGCTGGCTGTTGCTATGCTCACCACGAGAAACAGACTCAGGAGCCCCTCCCACATCTGTCTGCCTTAATCCACCCTGTTAACACGGTTCAGAACACACACATACTCAGCCACCTGGCCACACCACAGCAGGCTTGCTGTGGGCCTCACCTTGAGCAGCACTCGGGTCACAGGGGAGGGTCCGGCAGTACCAAGACTGTTGTAGGGGGTGCAGGAATATTCTCCCAAGGCATCCTCATTCCCCAGAGCAATGATGAGGGAGCCTTCTGGGCCTTGGGACCAGCCAGGGAACTAGAGGGCAGAGGAAATAACACGTAGAGGGAGAAATTCAACAGAGGCAAAGCTGGGGCGGAGTGAGGCAAATCAAGACAGGAAGAGATGCAGGAAACTCTCTTTGCAGGAAATCAACCCATCAGCTCTGGGTGTTGGCCTGACCCTCTCTCTGGACTTTCTCTCCTGCTGAGAGGCTATTATCAATAGGCGTGAGGCTGTGACAGCACAGCTTCACGGGTGCCTCTCACAGAGAATAGCTGAATGGCATCCCTAGCCACTTGGGGTTCTCCACCTGACCACCCAGCACTCCATTGCTAAATTCTGCATCCCCTGCTTCTACGTGAAAGCGCCCCCATTCTCCTGGATGAAGTGTGGTCCCTCGCTCTCTACACCTAACTCCTTGTCATTCTGGTCGGTGCCTGAAAGCCCAGCTGTTTTCAGGCCCTCTCTGTCTCAGACTTCATAACCCCTCACCTGGCCTGTCTCAGCTCCTAACTGCCAACTCCTAATCATAGTCCTGACCCCACAACACAAGCGCCCAAAATCACTGCTGCTACCTAACGCCTTAAGATTTTTTCACAAGAAAAATCTACCAACTGCTACAATTGTAAAATCCCCCGGGGGACACTATGACGAAAAGACGCAATGCCTCAAGGAATTTACAGTCTCCTCAGACAAACAAAAGATCTCAATCAGCTCAGAATGAGGTCATCTTAAGCTGGCATGCAGTTTTTCCTTTAGGGCCCAACCTGTCTTTCCAGCCTTTTCTACACCACTCAAGTCCCTACAGGCGCTCCCATCAGCTCCCACCTCACTGCCGGATTCATCCCTTCCCCGACACACTACTCTTATGTCCCGGCCCTGCCAAGTGGCCTCTGCATGGAATGACCGCCCACTCTTCCAGGCTTATCACCTCACCAGAACCCCTGAATCTGTTGCTGATCTATCCTCAGCTTGAATCAAGAAACAGAAGCCTTGTTCCTTCTCTGGCCTGCCAGCAGAGTCTCTGTTGCAGTTGCTCACAGGGCAACGTTCTGTGGGTGGAAACTTCTTCGCTACACCTCCACAGCCACTGCCTAACAGGCCTCTGATAAGAAGCGCGGTTCCCAAACACGGTGCTGAATGAAACTCAGCTGGTCCTCTGACCAGAATAACACCTAGCCAAGACCTTCCTTCCCCTGTCCCAAACCTGTACCTTGTCCAGCTGCAAGGCCTGCCCATCTTTGGTCCAGGTGACAAACAGCAGTGGGGGGTTAGCGCGAACCGGACACCGGATCACCCCCCTCATGCCAGTGGGCAGGGGTGTCTCGGGGGGCATGACTGTCACCTGTGCTGGGTCTGGAAGAATGCAGAGACAAATTGGAGGACAAGATCTTGGGGCCTGTCTCGGTGGGGAGGATCAGGCTGCAGAAGGGGGTGGGGGTGGGGCTCGGACTTACAGAGCACAGTGAGATAGGCAGAGGCTGCGGGTGCATGCGGAAAGCCATTGCTGGGAACGCAGGTATAGCGGCCAGCGTCATCAGGCTGAGTGGCCTGCAGCCACAGGCTTCCGTCTACCAGGATCCGCACTCGAGACTGTAGGCGGCTGCAAGGTGGGCGTGTGTGAGGAAGAACCTTGTCCTCACCCAGACAAGGAGTCCCTCAGAGACTATTTCATCGGTTCCCTGCCTCCGCTGCCCAAGAGGCAGGTTACCCTACCTAACGTGGAAGACATTGACACCATCCTGGAACCAGCTGTAGGTGAGGTTGGCGGGGTATGCCTCAGCCTGGCAGGTCAGGGAAACGTCCTGGGAGGCGTTGACGGTGCTGTTGTTAGGGGGAACCACGATGACGGGAGGTCCTGTGGTAAGTCCAAAGGCAGAAGCTATCCTCAGCCCATGGCCTTGCCAGAACCCTAGGGCCCTTCTACATCTCTTCCTCATTCTGCCCTTTGAAACGCGGGACAAGTCGCTACAGGACCTTGAGGATCTGAAGCGAAGCATGTGATAAAAGCCCATCCTATTCCAGAGGCTGCACCCTTTTCCAAGTCCTACTTGTATCACGAGGAATGACACAAGGCAACCCTATTTACCCTGTTTCCCTCTGCTTAGAAACGCGGGGGTCAGTCTTAACTCTGTTCATTTCCTCTTTACGTCCATGTCACATCCCATGTCTCCCATATAGATACCTCCCCAAAGAATGCTGCAGCAATGCCTGGATCTAGATTCCCTGGCCTCCTCAACACTGAAGGCCATCTAGGCAGAAAGGACCCCATTTGCCCACAGAAAACTTCCACCCTGGCGCCTCCCCTGGCCACACCCATCCCCCCCCCATGTCGAGCTTTCTCAGGCCAGTGTGGACAGCTGGCTGTCCTCATGCCAGGCGGATTCTGTTCTCTAGGGATCGCCAGGTCCAGAATACCATTTCCTAGAGTCTAACCTAGCCACACACCTTCTGGAAACCTGCCTCTAGCTACCACACCTTTCCTGCCTTCTTCATCCCTGGGGCCCACCGCACAGCCGGTCAGTGACACGGGAGAAATGGCGTGCGCACGCAGACACAGAGCACCTGTCTCCGGCCACGCTGAGTGCCTAGCCCCCTGCTCACTCGTCTCCGAGCCCTCACGAGAAGCAGCGCAGTAAGAATTATCTTTGGGCTCTGGCAGAGGAAAAAGTGAAGGCTCGGAGGAAGATGCACTGTGAGATGACTTGCCCTAAGACTTCCTGGGGGGCCTTCCTGATGTTGGGGTCTCTGTGGTTCTTACCCAGCACCCCTCTTCTCAAATACCAAGGAGAATGGTACTCTAGTGTATCACAAAGTAATCTGTTTTCCCCCACAGGAAACCAGGTGCTATGAAGGCAGGTTCCTGCCTCACATGCCCCATTTGCCTTTTCTTCCAAAAGGAAGAGCTGGGCATGCGTGACTATATGCCACTCCCTGGGCTTGTCAGAGTCCTGTGAGAGGTAAAGGAGAACCTCTGTTTTGAGATGATAAAAGCAGGACTCAGGGGAGTACCGTGATTCAGGGCCTAACACTAGCACCCATGTCCTTCGCACTGTAATACACTGCTGGGTACTAACCTGCCCGTTTCTTTATCCTTTCTCTCACCCTGCAGGGCCCCCTTCCTCAGATATGAGCCTCCTCCCCACCTTCTGTGTTCCTTCCCTAGCACGGGTCATGCCTTCCAATCCGAGTGGCCCAGGTCCCCAGCCCTCCCACCCAAGAGCACCTAGCACCAGCAGCTGGGTGGTGTGAGTGACGCTGCCCTCGGTGCTGGAGGCTTGGCAGGTGTAGTCTCCAGCGCTGCCTCGCTCCACCCGCCGGATCCTCAGGGTTCCGTTCTGCACCTAGGTAAGGAGTCTTTAAAGAAAGGCCCTTCCTGTTTGGGCAGCCTCAGACCCTGCACTTCCAGAGCTGGCCAGCAGAGGGCAGAAGCACCCCAGGCTCAGGGAAAGCCAATGGCAAGCCCTCCACCGACCCATCGCCTGGCTTGGCTTCTGCCCTCCCGGTTTGTTTGTTTTGTTTCGTTTGTTTGGTTTTGTTGTGGGTTTTTGGTTTGGTTTGGTTTTGCCCTCCCAGTCCCGCTGACCCACTCACTTGCACCTGACCCTGGCCCTTGCCAAGGTCCTGTCCTCGGAATTTCCAAGTCACATAAGGCTGGGGGCTACCACGAGCCACACAGCGCAAGGTAACAGTTTCCAACTCCTTCACTTCCAGTACTAACGGCGGCGTCTCCTGGAACTGAGGGGGCGCTGTGAGGGAAAGACACATCAGGGGCTGCCAAAAAGGCTATCACCCCACAAAGCAGTGTTCAAAAGCCAGGGTGACCTCCTCTCAGAAGCTCAGCCCGCCCAGGTACAAGGGAATACTGACCCGGGATCACCAGTCTGTTGTACCTGAGACACAGGGCCATCCCAACACTGGGACAAGCTGAGCACAGGTTACATTGTCCTGAGCTAGGTGGAGAGTCAAGAGCTCAGGGGAGTCTGGGAATGAGGAGATGAGGGTTTGTTTGTTTGTTTGCTTGCTTGCTTGTTTTTTCAAGACAGGGTTTCTCTGTGTAGCCTTGGCTGTCCTAGACTCCCAGGCTGGTCTTGAACACACATCCTGACTCTGCCTCCCTGAGCACCGGGATCAAAGGCGTGCGCCACCACGCCTAGCTGCAAGGTGCAGTTCTTAGCATCCTCTCTGCCACTCTTCAATGGCACATGCACTCTCTCTACCTGATTCTCCGTCTCAGTCTCACCTATGAAATGGGAATGATTTCAACTGCCTCCCTTTTCGTGGTGAGGAAGAAACAGGTCCTGGATGAAATGTGCTATGCACAGGTGAGCTCCATCATTCAGGGCTCAATATACCTTAACCAGGACCAAGGCCAAGGCCAATGAGTGGACGTTCCTGACTCAGAGCCTCTAGGCTGATTGGATTTTATCTGAAGAACTGAAAGGGTGGGACGGAGGGCAGGGCAGGGGTAAGAGGCCAGCAGTAAATGAGCAAACACTGTGAGCAAATGCCAGGATGGGTAAGGCATCAGCAGTGTGCTGCACAGAACTTGCTCTTTCCCTTCAATACCAAGGTCCCCATTATTCTCCTCCCTCTCTTCACCACTTTTCCCCGCCCACCCCCAGTTTCATACAATTGACAGTCAGGTGCACCCAGGAGCCGTTGGCAAAATCCTGTTCGGGGCTGTGCTGGTCCAGGAAGAGTACACGGCACTCGTACCAACCCTGGTCTTCTACCCGGAGCCCCTCAATCTGGAGAGATGCTCCTGTCTGCAGTCGGACTCGTCCTGTGAGGAGGGAAGCCCTGAATCAAGGGTGCTGAAAGAAGGGAGTCCGAAAGAAACACCCCGCCCCATCCTGGGCACACGGGCCATCCCCAGGGGCTGAGAATAGCCCAGGTCTGTCATCCGAGAGTGAGGGTCTCCAGAGGAACAGATGGGATTGAGGTCACTGAAGGCAGACTGCTGTGTTCAATCCTTCTGACTGCTCCTGTCTAAAATAGCTGAGACCCTGACCAGACAGAAAAACTCAAGGCATGCCGAGAGGACACAATGTTCTGCTGAAATACGCTGGACTTCCCAGACTGTTAGAAGGAAGAGTAAAGAGCGAGCATTTGGTCTCCTACAAGACTCACCATCCCTGAGCTCCTTTATCAGACCAAGATATAAATTCTCTGGGGTACTCCTGCCTTTAGAGGCCTCTGTCCCTGGAGTCTCCAGCAGTGCCTGGGGCCCTCCCAGGGACCCAGGCACTGCCTACCAAAGCCTGTAATCCCTCAGAGCTATTATCAGCGGCCTAAGCGCCTTAGAGTGGCCAGAGTCCAGTCCAGCCAGGCAGCAGAGTCAGCAAGCTCCCCGAGCCACCCCATCCCCTCTATGCCCCAGCTGACTGACCACATGCACCCCCACAAAGCCTCGCACCAGCAGCACAAAAGGATGCTCCATTCCTACTAGCTCAGCATCCACAGTACACCGCCAGGCTGGCTGAGATGCCCACCCAGCCCCTCAGCACCCTCCTCTGAGAGAGCCCCGCACCCTGACAGCTTTAAAAGTCCTCAGCGGTGCCGTCTACGTGAGCAAGGCACATGCTTGGCAGCCAAAAGTACCCAGGCACCAGTCCAGCTCAGCTGTGTGCTCCTTTGGGCAAGTTCCCCAGCCTGCCTGTCAGTTTCAGTTTCCTCGTCAGTAAAAAATGAGAAAGGGGAAAACTGGGGATGAGGTGGAAGGCCAACGATGATGCGGGAGAGGGGCCTAGCACCTGGCATCGGTGGGTGCTCAAGGAAAGGCTGTGAAACAAACAAAGATGCAGATTTGAAATCAGAAGCCCGCGGCGTCTCGGCCCCATCACCTCATCTGATAACGTATCATCTCCGTTTCCTCTCCACAGTGAGCTGTACCATGATATACCGTGCTGCCCTGTGGGAAGCCTGGCACAACCTGATGCCTCTGTCCCCCTCGGACACACACGTATCCACTCCATCTCTCACACCCTACCTCCCAAGGATCGGTATTTCCCTCCCTGCTGCCTTCCACCTTGAAGCCCACAGTATCTCTCACCTGGGTTACCCAGCTGCTCTGCCCCCCTACGCTTAGCAGCTGCCCGCCCCGACTTGGACCTTTGGCGTGAACAAGTGGAATTTCCTAAAGTTCACAGGATTGGCAACGGTAGCTCCCAGGTGATGTGCTCAGCGTCCTGCCTACCCCAGCCCTCCCAGAGAGCAACAATCCTGAAGCTGCTGGGGTACCACCCACTCCCTCCAAGCCGCTTCCGCTCTACTTCTGGGGTGGCCTATCTGAAGTAGAAACTCAGCCTGCATGCCCTTTGATGCCACTGGAAAGATGAGAGCCGTGGGATCTAGGGTAGCTAGTGATCTTACTGGCCTTTTTTTCTTCTTCTAACAGTTGGTCCCTGGAGTGTAGATTCTCTAGCATGGGTGGACCTGCTTATAAGTCTAGGTGTATAATCCCCACCCAGGAGATAAAAAATGGGCCAAGCAGGTAAATATTTAATGTAATACCCTTCCTCAAACCTGCTTGCTTCCTCAAGCACCTTAATCTGCTGGGCCACAGAGCCCAGCAGACTCCAGACTGCAGCCTCCTTCGTGCTCAGCATGATGGGACTTTTTCCTCATGGTGATCTCTGAGCTCCAGAACGAAGGAAGAGAGACTGAGCACCGAATATGAGCCACATAATATTAGACACTGTCACCATATTTAATCCTCCCCAAAAAATCCATTATTGATGAAGGAACTAATGTCAAACTTCTTTCCGAAATTGCGTAGCTGTTAGGGGATCAAGGCAAGTCAGCGCACTTCCCGCTGAAGGCTGCCATTAGATTCAAGGATGTTCAGGGCACTGAGCATAAGCTCTGAGTTCACTTACGAAGTATTATCAGCTAATGGCTAACAGTCCTGGTGTCCGTTGACCAGAATATTCAGGACAGCATGCTGCGCAGAAATAATTTCCCTAGGAGGTCCAGAAAGGCTGCAGTGTTTCAGAACAAGAAGGTGGCCAGCATGGCAGTCCTATGACTTCCTGCATCCTAGGCCCCACCTCCTCTAGGCCTGCCCTACCATCTTCAGGGCCAAAACAAATGGCCTTCGGATCTGCCTACGTGCAGAATCTGCGAAGAAGAGAGCCTGCTCCCTTGGGCTCTGGAAAGGCAAGAAACCCACACTAAATCTAACCGTGAAGATGGACGAGTGTACACTCACATAGAAGTTCACAGCATGATAGTGACTGTACCCACATACGGCACTATGAAGCCAGGGGCACAAGGAGGCCTTCTGGGAAGATGTAGTGAGGCAGACGGCTTCGAAGGCTCAAAGGCAGAAAGGGGAGATTATTAGAGGGGGCTTTGGGTGTTCTGGATGGACAATCAGAATTGATCTGTCAAGTTACTTAGCACAGTGGTAAAACACAAGTCCCTGAAACTCCCAAGAAAAAAACAGCACAAAATCAAGGGTCAAAAACCAGTTGCACAGATTCAGAGAGAGTCTAACACCCACCTCAGGAAACCTAAGCCCCGACTGCCTTTCCCCAATTCCCAGTCAGTTTCACACCACCCGGATGCTATGCTAAATACTTTAAATACAGTAGCTAACCTAATCTATTAGTCCTAGGTCATTTTATAATGCCTCGAGCACTTCTGTGCTGGTTTATACACCTAGGTTCCTCTACTACACAGCTTCTAGAGCCATACAAAACCAGCTTTCCCTTCAGGTTGCTTCCCAAAACTACTATCTCATGATTCCCCGAATATTCTAGGCCACCAGCCTCATGCAGTCAGTCCCAGGCCATCACCCCTCCGGTTGCCCACAGGGTTTATGACAGAACAGCATTGTCCTCAGCAACCTCCACCTCCTGTTGCTTAGCAACAGCAATTGTGAGTCCCCTGCACAAAGGCCGAGAGGCCCCCTTCTGAACTGTAAAGCAATAAAGGGTTAATGGGCTCAGAGGCCTCCCTCTGGGGTCTTCACCAGAGCAGGGCCCATGTGGCTGGTCAGGAGCTGCAGACCACTCTGGTGCAAGAGTGAGAACAAAGGGTAGAGGTAAGGGGGGAAACTCAAAGGCTTGCAACCTTACAGGCTGGAGAAAATCCACAGGTAGACGGCAAAGGGAAAGAAAGCTAGCCATCTCGTGGCTTATCTGCCAATGGACCAAAAGAAAAGACTGGTGCTGGAGCAAAGGCGCGTTTCACATCTCCCAGGTGGAGTCCCAAGGAAAGCCCTTCCCACCTCTTCTCCACCTCCCCCTGCCTGGCCTCAGCTCCTGCAGCCAAAGCCCCCTGGGCACAGGCAAGCACAGACAGGAAGGCCGGCTGTGCGGGCCTTTCTCCCTACCTGTGCTAATTGAGGCCCACTTTCATCAGGTCCCCAGGGCTTGTGGAGACAAGCACACTCCCAACTAGGCTGTTTGCCAACAACTGCCCCCAGTTTGAAAATAAACTCTCTCCTGCAGGCACCTACCAGCGCCTCCTCCCCTCTCAGCCCAGCCAGCCAGTGACAAGAGCCCAGCCAATCCCAGGATTTCCCTCGGGTTTCAAACCAAAGGCAGAAAAGGTACCCCATCAACATCTTCCCAGGTGGCCTTTTCTGGGTTTCACTTCTGAAAGGAAGCGCCAAGGCTCTTTCTTACCCAGCAGCCCAGATCCATCGTTAGGACCTCCTACAGGCCCTCTGAGACCTTATAGTAAACCACTCAGATTAAGGCTCCATCCAAGATTAGGAACAAACTGGGGTGCTTGTATAGGTGTACTGAGGTGTGTTGCATAGGACTACAGTACACATCTGCAGAAGCCTTCGGAAACAGAGACCCAGACAATCCCATCTATGCCGAGACCTTTGGGGAACTGAACCTGAGCTTCTCCTGGCAACCCGTGTCTGCGTTCATGCTCTCTGCTCCTCAGAATCAGACTATGCTCCTCATACCCAAAGAGCCCATGTCCCTACCCACTCTGCTGTCCCTTCAGCCCACTCCCTCAAAGCCTGGAACCTCCAAACTGGCATTCTGGACAGTAGAGGGTGGTAAGACATAGAGCAGCAGATAGAGGATGCAGAGACCAGCAGAGGGCTAAGGGCAGAAACTACAGAGGATCAGGATGGAGTCTGGAAGGTTGAGTGAGATGAGGACCAAACAATTAGCAAGTTAGGAGGATGGATACTGGAAATACGGCTGCAGGATCCCCCATGCAACACGCCGCACATAGCTAAAAGAGCAAAGCTCCAATGTGTGCATGCATCGTGTATAAATAAATGAATCCTTCGACGAATTAGCACTACTGGGGAGCAGGACCATGCTTGCTAAGCAGTTAGGGCAGCAGAGCAGGAGATGAGATTGGAGAGGGCACAGAGCAGCCTACTCAGCCCGCCTTTGTTGGTGACACTAACCCCCACTTCCACCTAAAGGACAAGTCTTACCCACGTAATCGGGGTCAATTCGGGGAGAGTAGAGGCCGAACTGGATGAAGATGGGAAGCAGGAATCCAAAGCGCAGCCACTCGATGACATGCAGAGGGGGGCGGCCAGCTGGAGGCAGCAAATCACAGCCCAGCACTGCACTCTCCCCAGCCCGGCCCACCACAGAGACCACCTCAGGCTTCCTTCGACCTACGCGGTGGGTAGCATGAGGGAACAGCAAGGGATCAAAATGAGAAATGGAAGGGAGGCTCCATCAACATCTCCCTAGTTTCCTTAAGACTCTGCGTGCCTGGAGGAACCCCCAACCTCTCCGAACCAGTCCTAGCCCTCTCCTGCTCTCACATCCTCACAGAAACAGCCCCTTAGTGTAACACAGAGCTGTTAGTCCCCTGGGCTCTGGCTCACCGTCAGCCCCCGGGCTGATGATCAGGCTGAGGATGGTCAGACGGAGACACCAAATCATAGCCCAGCTGGCCTGCTCACCCGGCCCCTCCTATCCACAGGAGCCCAGATGGAGGGGCCGGAGGGATGTCCACTGCCCAGCAATCCCAGGGGGCATCGGTGGTTCTGATCTGCCTCGGGCAACCGGTTTCAGCTCTCACTCTTCCAGTTAGAGCCTAGCTCCCGCAACAGAGGGTGTTGTTCCAGTCTGGAGAGCCACCAGATCTAAATGCAAAATTTAAGAGTCGGTCAGTGGAGGAGTCCAGAAGAAAGCCCCATTAGAGCAAGCCAAGGGAAAAAAAAAAGAAGAAGTCGTAGAGGAAAGGATGGGATTTGCACATAGGCTAGAGAGATCGTTTGCTTTGTACCGCTGGGAATCAACTCCAGGGCCTCATTCCTGCCAGACTCTACCATAGCCAGCCACACTCCTAGCTCACAAACTGGAGATCTAGAAGCCCTGAGACTAAGCTAGGATGTGAACTAGAGAACACGAGAGTGCTGTCTGGCTGAGGCTACCAAGGTAAGGAAACAGATCCTAGAAAAAGCAAAGGAAGTCTGGGAATGCCTGGCAAGGGATACGGTGTTCTTAGCAAAGTGAGCAAAGAGAACTGGGGGGGGGGGGGGGTTCTCACACAAGAGAAGAGGGATTTATCAGGGAAGTCCTGGAGACGAATACCATCATGGACTAGACATACCCGATCCCTCAGCACATTTCCCATCCTCTATGGGGAGCCCAGGAGCCTGGAGCCATTCTTCACTCAGTCAACACTGTTTTTGGCAGTGAGTGAGACAGGGACTTGGGGTAGGAGGAGCTTGCCTTTCCCCACCTGCTGAAGGATGGCGGGTGGGAGAGGGAGGCAGCATCGCCCAGGTCTGGACAGATCCTGGGCTGGCAGCTGCAGCTACTTTCTTCATGATGCTGCCAGAGAACCCTCCCTCGGTCAGACACCCTGACTTAGTGCCTCACCCTAATTACTCCCACACACTTCTCTCTAGTATCCTGGGGGTGCTGGGATTTACCAGGCCCTCCCTTCCCTAACCCTCGAGGTATGATCAGAGAGAAATGAAAAAGCTTTGGAGTCCCTACGATACACAAAATGAACCCTGAGGCACGGAAGGTAAGCACTCCTAACAGTACCACCCCCTCAGCATCTAAGGCAGTCACAAAGGACCAAAGGGCCCTGACCTGGGCCCAGCAAAACCAAGTGGACTCTGCTCTGGGGCCTCCACCCTGTCCTTGGCCTCACGCAGTTCAACACTGTAAAATACCTTCCACAGGGCAGTCCCATCCCTGGTTCTCCATAATACCCCTGTATGCCTGACTCCTGGCAGTTAATTCCCTTGCCTCCTGCTGCACCCAGCCAGCTCTCCTAGACTTCCCTGGAAACCCTTCAAATTGTACCCCACAGAGGCCATTCTCTTTTGGCTCTACCAAGAATCCTGGTGATTCTACCAAGAATGCCTGGTGATCAGGCATCCCCAGAATTTACCCCACTTTTCCTGGAACCTTTCCAACTCCTATTCCCCATCCATCCTCCGTCGTTTTGGTCTTCCCATCCAGCACTGCTTTCCTCCAGGACTCCCATCCCAGCCATACACTTTCCAGTGTCTGCAAAATTCCAGCTTCTCACACCTGATCACCAATTGCATCAGGATCTCGCTTCAAAGCACCCCCGGCTGGCCTCCTCCAGAATTCCCACTTGCCCTCCCCCTTTTCCCCACCCTGCTCTCCCGGGAATCCCCCCTCACCCCAATCCTCATGGGCTCAGCCCACAATACACTTCTGATAGTCTACCACAACAATTCTCTTTTCCCTCGCATTATCTGGCTCCTGGAACGCCTTTCTTTTGGAACCCGCCAGGAACTCCCGTACATCACCTTTAACACTCTTTCAGATCTCGGGGAACCACCCCCCCCACCCATTAGCAATTCCACTTCGCTTCCAGAACTACCCTAGTTCTGCTCCCCCCCCCCAAGATGATTTCACTTCTCTCTAGAGCTCTCCCGCTTCCCCTTGCTCCCCACAACTCCGCACTGCTCCCCTTATCCCCGCCGGCACCCCATTTCTGAGCCCCAGGACGCCCCCACCCTCACCTGCTTCGCACCGCACAGCTCTGCTCTCGCAGCCACACAATAGGGGGCGGACCCGCCTCCCCGCCTCAGATGCCCCGAGCGCCTCCCGTCGCCCTGGAGACCGCCAATCCCCCTCCCGCGGCGGCCAATTGGAGCCAACAGAGGCCGGGCCAGGCGGGCGGGACCCCCGAGCCGCCTGGGAGTTGTAGTTTAGATAGAGAAGGACGCAGTCGCACGTGGGCTCTGGTCGCCCTCTCGTGGAGCTTTGTACAACTAAGCGTGGGAAGGCTGCTCGCCGCTTCCCGCCTCGAGTCAGATGGACTACTAGGTCAGGGACACCGGTGCACCAAGGGCCCCGGGAGCCTACCTCCTTTGCAGGCTGCGTGCATGCCCTCCTTCCTTTATAACCTACCTGTGGCCTTCTCCCTTTTCCGAGCAACGGCACCACAAAGGAGGCATCGGAGGTTGAAATCTGAGCCAGGAGCGAGAGCACTTCGAGGAGAGCACGACTCCCCGCCCCCTCCCTGGGGATCCACCCAAGTCCAGGGCCCATCTGATCTCCTCTCCTATCGTCTTCCCCACCCCCATTCATTTCCTCTCGCTGGACTGGAAATACCTGTCTGTTTTGGCGAGCTCCCAGCTTTTGCCCAGGCGCCTCCCTTGTGTGTAGCTTGCTGAAGGCTGAGCTCCAGGTTTGGATGGCCGGAACTTCTAACACCAACGACATAGAGAAATAAGCCCGAGGGGGGGGGGAATGGCAGGTACCCTGACAACGAAGGTGGAAAGAGAAAGAACTGTCTTGTCCTCCCCTGAACCCCTTGCAGGGTGCCAGACCCTGGGGTAGATGCATGTTAGTTTATTGCTCCCGTAATCTGCTCTGAAAACCCGCCAAATGAGTGCAAGCTCCTTTTGCTTAGTGAGAATAAGCAGCCGGACCACACGGCGTAAGAAACCTGCCGGAGAGTTCCCATCTAAGCCCTCAGAGCCTGCATTTAGATCCAATCGAAAGCGCGGTTGAACACCAGGTGCTCCCCAAGAGGGCCCTCCTCAGCGCCAAGTCATCACGTGACCCTGGGACATTTCGCCCACAGGCAGAAATTTGTACTCAGCCTGGCTCTGCTGTGGGGAAGCAGGGTTGCTATTTGCTGTCCCACCAGGCTCGAGCGAGCGACATTGTTCCCAGGTCTGTCCCAGGGAGCTCCTCTGGAAACCCTCCATGAAAGCGACTTCACCCTCACCGCAGTCTGAGTGGGGGAAAACTGAAACGGGGTGCATTGCGCATATAGTTGATGAAAGCACGGTGGGGAGCGGACAAGATTTTAGCACACCTCAGTAACTGTCGCCCACCCCCTGTGATGGTCACCCAGATCCGATCCCATTGCTGTGGTTGGCCTTCCACCTCTTGGAAGTCCTGAGAGCTGGAACGTTCCGCGGTGTGTGAGTGCCTGGGTGCTTTGAATCACAGGAAGAACTTGGACTACGGGGAGAGGAGGCTGGAGCATCAGCGCAGCCTTCCCCCACTACCCCTGTCTCAGTTAGGGTCTCCGGCGCTGTGAGGAGACGCCATGACCACAGCAACTCTTCCAAAGGAGAACATTTAATCGGGGCTGGCACACACAGAGGTTTAGTCCATTATCATCACGGTGACAAGCTTGGTGGTAGTTTGCGTTAACCTGTTTCAAACAGCGAGCAAGAGCATCTTACAGCATACTGCCAGGTTACTATCCTGGCTCCTGAGGGTACACTCTCTTTGAGGTTTCAGCCTTCCTTTTCCAGGCTGTTTTGGGCTTTCTCTATTCAGAGACTGGCTCTGAGAAGAAGGGACTCTGCCAACTCCAGGGAGATCCCTGGACCAGCCACACAGGGACCATTCATTTCTCTATTTGCTTTCACTATGCCAACTCCTAAAAGACACGAGAAATAGGCAATCCCTCTACAGGATAAAATGGACTCCAGGTGGGTTTCCCAGGCAGGTCCTCACCTTGAAGTGGCACCTCTTATGACAGTCATGGAAAGTGTTGGAAGCTGAGGCCACAGACCTTTTTTGAAGACAAGACTGTTCAAGACCTAAAGGAGGCCCAGATGACCAGTCTCAGGCCAGCGACTGCTTTCTAGAGGGTCAAGGGCCCTGGCTCTTAGACAATGGTGTAGATCAGGTTGCAGTCTTGGGAGCTCAGTGGGGGCTAGTTTTCGACCTCACCACATCCTACCATCCTACCCAAGCTCTGAGAGACCCCATCTCCTTCACAGAAACCCAGGGATGTTCTTTGTGCACATGGACTTGGCTTCTGGATTTGTCCCCTGCTTCTCACAGAGCCTCTTCCTAGACTGCCCTAGTTGCCAGATCAGATGCCCTGCTTTCCTGAAAGCCAAGTGTCCTTGGTCTCCACGAGTCCCCAGTTGCATCTTCCTCTACCATAGACTTCATGGTCTTATTCTTGGAAGACACTTTGGAGATCAGCAGCCTCCTCAAAGATGAGGAGGACATCATGCCACATGGCTCTTTTCCTACCTTTCAGGAACCTCTTTCAAGGCTCTGCAGGGATCCCATCAGATACCAACTTGGTGGAAACAGAGCCTCCGTAAGAACTCCAAGAAGTCCCTATGTCTCCCTTTCAATTATGTGTTCTCTGTGGAACGGAACTGTGCCCCAAGCCTGTTGGGTAAGCACAGTATCCCAGACTAGGGCACCTAAGTGTCCTAAGATCTTGCTCAGCTCCCTCCTTGGTGTATCCTATATCACCCTGACTGATTCATTTCTTACTTATCCCTGTCCTACTGATTGAGTGGCTTTTCTTGTACTCCTTCCTCCCCTGAACCCTAGCATTTGGCCTAAGTAAAATACACGAGATCTGATTTGGGGAAAAATGATTGGATAGGCACATCAGACATAGGGCTATGGAATGAGCAAATGCAAAGAGCTCTACATTGATCCAAGATTCCAATCAAAAAGCCCATCAATTTAGACAGGATTTCTCTCTGGAGCCTCTGACTGTCCTGGAACTGAATTTGTAGATCAGGCTGGTTTTGTACACAGAGATCCACTGGCCTCTGCCTCTCAAGGGCTGGGCTTAAAGGTGAGCACCACCACACCCAGCTGAACAACGTCAACCTGAAACAAAAGTCAAGAGTCCAAGATCTTGGCAATTGATCCTGCAAGCTGTCACTCCTGCCAGGTGAGCAGCAGGGCTCAAAGCAGCTGGTATCAGGGAGATATCAGAGGTCACCAAGTTTAACTATAACCCAGAGGACTGAGCAGGGGCCCTTCCCACCTTACTGTGGGACAACTTCTGTAGACTTGGCACGCTGGGTAGAAGAGTTCAGTTTCTTTGCCAGAATGAGGATGGTGCAGGAGAACAAAGAGCCTTTAGGCAGGACACTGAGGCAGAATTCTGAGTGAATGCTGTCCTTTAGGACTCACAAGTTGAGTTAGCTGAGAAAGCCTCTTGTGTAGTTTGGAGTATATAAAGATTTGGGTTGGTGGAGATGGGGTGCATGTAGTAAACACAAGCGCTTCACTCTAACGCGGTCTTCAGCTTTGTTTTCCCCACCCAAAGGCAAGCCTGTGATGGAGCATGGGCTTCAGTAAAGATGACTGGACAGGTAGCGAAGGCGGGAAACAGATTTTTCCTGGGCTGCCCAGCACAAATGGAAACACCAAGTGCAGCCCCTCCAGAGAGAAGGGGACTGGACTCTATGGTCAGATGGTGTCTCTGGGGAATACGGCCCTCGCAGGTGTTCAACTCTGATCCCCTCCCCCGCCTGTCTCCACAAGGATTTCCCTGGAGATTGAAACAAAGCTCAGAACAGAGGTCCTCAAATGCCAGTCAGACTGGGTTAGGGCCAGGCTTCTCCTTCTTCCTTAGTTTGATGCGGTTTCTCCTGAGATTCCTCACCGTTGCCATCTCACGTTTTTTCCAGGCTTGGCACATGAAGCATCCCACGGCTAGAATTACCAAGAGTAAGAGAAGGAGCAAGCCTTTGGCCAGAACGCAGAACATTGAAGGCTTCTCCGGGTAGCCAGGATCTGGGATAGAAAGAAAGGAAAGGAATTCATTAGATGAACGGTAACGTTAGTGGGCAGATATCTACCTAAAGTTTCATAGAAAGGCTCTTGGGATAATCCTAAGCTCGTATCTTATGGCAAATGTCTCGAGAAATGCCTATTCTGTGCACAGGAGCTCAAGGACTGAGATCTGGCCATCAATCTCCAGCCAAGTACAGAAGATGACCTGGAAATCCAGAGCAATGGACAAAATGGCTGGCCTCTACAGCCATGACAAAGTGGCAAGCCTCTACAGGACAGGGTTATGTTATGGAGTTTATGTACTCTCCTTAAAAGTCACAGGTTGGCTGGGCACAATTGCACATGCCTGTAATCCCAACAATCAGGAGGCAGAGGCAGGCAGATCTCTGTGAATTCCAGGCCAGCCTTGTCTACAAAGTGAATGCAGGACAGCCAAGGCCACACAAAGAAACCATGTCTTGAAAATTCCAAAAAAGAAAAAAAAAATCACAGATTTGCCAGATAGTGGTGGCACATGCCTTTAATCCCAGAATTTGGTAGGCAGAAGCAGGCAGAATATCTTTGAGTTCAAGGCCAACCTAGTCTACAAAGTGAGTTCCAGGACAGCCAGGGATACACAGAAAAACTCTGTCTCAGAAGAAGAACCATAGGCATTGGAGAAAGAGGAAGAGGTAGTGCCCTGAGGCACAGGATGTGCATAGGCTCAGTCTCTTGGGTTCTGGTACCTGCGCAGAAGGACCCAACATGAATGCTGCGGGAACTGGAGTTGCTGATGGGGTTGCTGACCCTGCAAGTATAAGAAAGGGCTTTGTCACCAGGCCTCCAGGATGTCCTGAGGACAGAGCCTTCATGGGATGCATTAATGCTGTCCTGTGATGAAAGCCAGATATAGGTCACATCCATGCCTGCTTTCTCTACAGAGCACATCAGGGATATATTACAGGCACCTTCCTCGGAGATCGCAGAGTTCACAGTGATGTGGGGCTTTGACAGCCGCCCTAAAAGAGAAGAAAACACAAAGACCTACTGAACATTCTGGAGTTGGGTCAGTTTTCCTCGGTATCTCAAACCTTGGGTATTTTTGCTCTCATGAGAGGCCCTTTTCGAACAACAAATAAGCAAAACCAGATAAAACCACCATAAAACTTACAGTTAGAGTCCCAGAGAATCTGCTGACAGATGTCCACCACTGGCACCTTCTAACTTCACTCTCCTAGCTTTACACTCCTCTTTCCTCCAAATCGGCTTCTGCCTCACTAAGTACAC
Organism: Meriones unguiculatus; assembly: GCF_030254825.1. Taxonomy (NCBI): domain Eukaryota; kingdom Metazoa; phylum Chordata; class Mammalia; order Rodentia; family Muridae; genus Meriones; species Meriones unguiculatus. The sequence continues at coordinate 92,939,971 of NC_083359.1, read as the reverse complement.
AGAATGTCGTCATCCCTCCCCTCCCTAAATACATTCCATTGTAATCGGCTCTCCAAGATCCAAAGTGGATTCAGTGTGGCAGGTGGACAGAAGAAATTTTTGTTCAAGTGGAGAAGAAATTATTATCAACCCTCAAATCACACATGGGAATAACTGGCTCCAGGGCTGTTTGTCTAGAGCAGTCTCCTGAGTGAGAAAGGGGCCTTAGGTACTCTATACTCAGTCCTTACTCTGTTACTTCTTTAGACACCTCCATGGAAACAGCCTCAGTACCCAATACCTCACTCTCCCTGCAGCTGAAGCTCAGGCACTAGAACAGAACAGACCTGGGGCAGTCTGCCTTCCAGTTTCAGCCTCTTAAAGTTTACCTCAGCTCCTGAGCTTCCATTCCAAGCTCAGGAAAGCCAGAATGAAAGGAGTGTAAACTCACGGTAGACACGGAGATCGTAAGACTTGGTGATGTAGAGCTCAGATGAATTCAAGTTGACTTCAGCTTGGTAGAGCCCTGAGTCCTCCCAGGTCAGATTTCTGATACACAAGGAGTATCCAGGCTCTGTGATGCCCAATCTGCCCCCATAACGAGGATCCATCACGATGATTGTGGCTGGCTGTCCCTCTCTACCTGGCATCACTTCGGCAAGGTTTTTCTGAGAGGTCCAGATGATGTTCTTAACCTCTTCATTGGATGGTATTTCCAAAGAGAGGTTGATAGACTCTTGAAGGACTGCAACCACTTCCTCAGAAGCCTCATCATCTCCAGAAAACCCTTTGGCTGAAAAGAGATGGATATAGCCCAGCTGATATCTCTGGGTAGCTGAGGCTAGTTAACATGGTAGCTACGGGCTCATCCTTGTTGGAGTGCCTTCTCTAGCTCCATGCTTAGTTCGACTCTCTAGCTACCTCCTGTAGTTCTAGATCTCAACTGCACCTGATTTGACTGGGGACAATTCCCATTTATCTCTTCACCATCCAAAATTTCTCTTATTCCTCTTCCTTCTGGAACTGCAACCCCATACAAGTTCTTCAAAACTTCCATCTTGCTATATCACTCCTGGTACACACCCAGCACAATCCATGTCAACAAAAGGGCTGACACATTCATCCCTAAATGAAGGGTCTTGCTAACCCAAGGCCAAGCAGAACGGAGTGGTACAGAGACAGTCTTATGCAGAATCAGGCAGCCACTCACCTTCCTGAAGCAGCAGCAGAAGTGACCACAGAAGAGCCCCCATGTCAGAAGCTCCTGTCTGGAAAGGGTGACTTGGTCAGTCCCCCAGTCTGTAGGAACACACACTGCTAAGGGGTTCCTCAAGGCAGAATGACTAACTGACACTGACAGGAAGCAGAGCGGGAAATAATTTTTATTCCAACTTCCCCTGTCCCCATTAAGCTCCTCCCTGGAAGACATCTTGCCTAACAGATGATTTATTCACTGGCTCAAGATTGCCCATCCCCAAACTCAGCTCAAATCTCGCTTCCTAATAAAGACTTTCTATCTCCAGCCCTCTGCATGCCCAGATCCAATAGAAATTATATATGCACACAATAGCCTGCTGTTGGACTCAGCATTCTCTCCCCACCCACTCAGTATTTCCTATGTTTCTGTGATCTTTATCTCCCCTGACAGAGTTTATCTTTTATTTCCTCTGTATGTTTCACTGTTCCTGGCCCCTGCTAAATGCATCTTCATAGCATTAGAATGGATGAGTGAGGAAAGTCTTTCTATTTAAAGCTCTTTGTATTCCCATTTGTGATGCTATTTGGGGGTGGGAGATTGATCTCTTTTGAACAAACTGTCTTCTATTCACATTTCTGTTTTGCTTAGATGTCTCCAGAACAGTTTATGACTACTGCGTGGCGCTTCCCACCTGATCCAGCAGCCTGATCATGAGTGCCACAGACTAGTCCCCAGCAGCCGTCTAGACATCCCACGCTTCACGAGAGGACTTCACAAAGGACACCTGTACACCTCCAGACCAGCCTGTCACCTCCATCTGGAAAGAGCAGGAGCAGGTACAACCCTTCCACCCTGACTTTCCTTCATGGTCACGGCTTTTTTCGGCTGCACTTACTATTCCTCCTCAATCTCTGGTGCTCACCAGAGATGGTGACACCGATGTGCAGAACTTCCAATCCAGCACCCACCAAACAGGATTCACCGAGTGAGTACCCTTGTCCCATGGACTGGCAATGTCAACAGGGCAGGGGAGAATCTCTGTTACACAGAGCAATGGTTCTCAGGTTCACATAGGACACCTCTGTGAGTGGCTGGAGGTCAGCTCTCGGTCTGGAGACTACCAGGGGACATCATTCCCGGAAGCCCTCTTAGATCTGGTTAGTGAATGGCCAGTGTTTCCAGTGGCAGCAGCAAACTTCAGCACAGCTGGCTGGAGGAAGTTCCTGGAGGAGATGATGCTGACATCATCAAGGTTCTCAGTGGCAACAATGGCTGGAGCTGTCAGTAGCAGCTTCTCCTAGGTCCTCCTCAGATTTTTGATGTAGATAACATCACTTTGCCCTTTGCAGATGTATTGTTCCATCTGGAATCCAAGGTTGGTGACACCACCTAAGTGGGTTCTTACTGTAAGGAATGTGAGGACATCCTCCTCTCCACCTGGAGGATAGCAAAGGCTTCAGACACTGTGTGAGTGTCCCTTTAAATTGTGGTGGGAATTGAGAGGGTCACCGTATAGACCCCTCCCTGGGCAGCAAAGAAAGGCTGGTTCTCTTTTACAATACAGTTTCAGGCTAGTGAAAAAAGTGGTATGCACCTTTTAATACCAGCACTCAGAAGGCAGAGGCAGGGGATTACTCTGAGTTCCAGGCCAGGCAGGGCTACACAGTGATACACTGTCTCAAAAGGAAAACAGCAATAATAACAACAATGGTTTTAAAAAGAGTTGTTTGTGTCATGGTAAGATTTCAAATCATTCATATTATCAGTGTTGATATAGAAACAATATAGGAAAAAAGCTGATTTGAAAAGAGGTTGTAGAGAATCAAAGTGTGAGAAACATCCCCTGGAAAAGAAAGCCCTATGTACACTCTTGGTTGTGTAATGGATGGTTAGCTTTGCATGTCTACTTGATACGATGCAGAATCACTTAGGAAAATAGTCTCAATGAGGGATGGTTTACACTGAGTTAGCCTGTGGGTATGTCTCTGGGGTTGATTGATGTGGGAAAATCCAGCCCACTAGAGGCAGCACCATTCCCTAGACAGGGGTCCTGAGCTGTACAAGAAGTAAGCACAAGCAAAGAAGCAAGCATGCATGCATTCACTTACCTCTGTTCTTGACTGCGTGTGTGATGTGGCTAGCCATGTGTGTATTCGTTTCTCTCTGCTCTTGTTAATCTGGTGTGACTAACTGTCTCAGGCTCCTGATACTGTTCTTCCTGCTTTGATAGACTGTAACCTGGAATCATGAGCCAAAATAAACTGTTTTTCTCCCAAGTTTCTTTTTACTGGGGTATTTTATCACAGTCACAGAAATGAAACTAGAAGTAGAACTGAAACTAGTAGGAATTTAAATTTTTTGGGTCACCATGGAAATCAGTATGGAGTTTATCTAGCTATACTATTCCTGGGTAATATACTCAAAAGAATCTAAGTGAGGGTACTGCAGTAATCCTGCACATTCAATAGTATTCACAGTAGCTATTATGGAAACAGCCTAAGGCCCCTCAACAGGTGACTGGATAACGCAGGTGTGATATGGATACGCACCTAAATTTTATTCAGCTGTAAACAATGAAGTTATGACACTTGTAGGAATGGAAACAGAACCAGAGGTAATTGTGCTAAACAAAATAAGCAGTGTGTTTTCGTTCTCACATTCGGAATCCAGATTTTTGAAAACATGAAAGTAAAAGGAAGATTACTTAAGAGTAGGAGAAAGACAAAAAAAGATAATAGATAATAGAGAGCAAATACAATCAAAGTATGTTATGTATAAAACAGAGTAAAAGGATTACAGGGAAACCCGTTATTTTTGTAGAACATATACTAATTTAGGAAGTTTAAAAAAGGAAAAGCTCTTGGGCTGGAGAGATGGCTCAGTGGGTAAGAGCACTTTCAGAAGGCCCAAGTTCAATCTCCAGAACCCAAATCAGGAAGCTCACAACTGTCTGTAACTCCAGCTTCAGGTGATCTAATACCCCTTTGACCTCCTTCACAGACTCACACACATTGAAATTTTAAAAGAAAATGGTTAAAAAGAAAGAGAGAGAGAGAGAGAAGGAAGGAAAGAAAAGGGAAAAAAACAGAAAAACTAAGCTTTGGCTATAATGATGTAGTAGGTTGCATTAGATAGTTTTTATCCCCTGTATTTAAACTAAGACTGCACAGTCATAAGATTCCCTGCACTCTGCCCAAAGTTTGACTGTGAGTCTTAGCATCTGCTTTGATACCCTGCTGGGTAGAGTCTTTCAGAGGCCCTCTGTGGTAGGTTCCTGTCCCATTCCCTGTTTTCTCCCTCCTTCTGATGTCCATCCTCTTTGCCTTTCTGAGTGAGGATTGATCATCTTACCCAGGGTCCTCCTTCTTGCTTAACTTCTTTAGATGTACAGATTTTAGTATGTTTATCCTATATTACATGTCTAATATCCACTTATAAGTGAGTGTATACCAATCTTATGAAAGAAGGGGAGATAGAAACACCTGGAGGGGACAGGATCTCCACAAGGAGAGCAACAGAACCAAAAAATTTGGGCCCAGAGATCTTTTCTGAGACTGATACTCCAAATATATCTCCATTCATGGAGATAACCTAGAACCCCTGCACAGATGTAGCCCATGGCAGCTCAGAGTCTAAGTGGGTTTCCTAGTAAGGGTAGCAGGGGCTATCTCTGGCATGAACTCAGTGGCTGGCTCTTTGATCACCTCCCCTTGAGGGGGGAGCAGCCTTGCCAGGCCACAGAGGAAGACAAGGCAGCCAGTCCTGATGAGACTTGATAAACCAGGGTCAGAGGGAAGGGGAGGAGGACCTCCCCTATCAGTGGACTTGGGGAGGGGCATGGGAGAAGATGAGGAAGGGAAGGTGGGATTGGGAGGGAATGAGGGAGGAGGCTACAGCTGAGATACAAAGTGAAAACACTGTAATTAATTAAAAAATAATTAATTAAAAAAAAAGACTGGACAGTCACTGGCTTGAATGTTCTATGACATCTCTGGCACCAGATGGATCCTCAAACTGGAAAGTCTTTAAGTTTCTACCAATTCAACAAGGCCCATGCTGTGACAAGGACGCAAACATGGTATTTTATTATCAAAAAAAGAAAACAAAAGGGCCTCCAACTAGCAAAGCTGCAGTCAGGAGGAATGAGGAAAAACGTTGAGAGAGAAGAGATGTTGATGCTAAAACCTCAAGAATGAGAAAGGTCTGCTAAGTGAAGGACAGAAAGCGATACTTCTTATGCTGCAAATTGTGAGTACCAAGCCTCTTTCATTTGGATTTTCCATAAATATAGGTCAGGATTTAACTTAAGCATAGAAGTTTTTAAAACCAGTCTTCCCATCTATTTAAAAAGAAATTAGATCCAGCAGCTTCACTACTTGATCTGCGTCCAAAGGAAATGAAACCAATATGTTGAAGATCTGTCTGCAGTCCGTGTGTACTGTAGCGTTAGTCACAACAGCCAAGAGGCAGAATCAACCCAAGTATCCATCAATGAACGGATGGATGGATGAAGCAAATGTGCGACATATGCCTGCTGAAATACTATTCGACCTTAAAAATAGAAAGAAACCCATTTTCAACAACAGAGATGAACCTGGATGTAATATGCTAAGTAGAACAAGACAGAGAAAATTAAACGTCACATGATATAGGACTGTCAAAACTGAACCCACCGAAGTAGACAGTAGGGTGGTCGTTTCCAGAAATTGGGGATGGGGTCTAATGGGGAAAAAAAATAGTCATAGGACACAAGTTTCAGTTGGACAGAGGAGTAAATTCAACAGATCTACAGTACAAAGTGTGGCGATTACAGTTCATAACTACAGTATTCTCAGAGATTTTTGACAATTTTAGGTGCTTGTAGTACAAAAATGATTTGAGGCAGTTAACACTGTGTTACTTAACTTGATTTAGTCATTCCACTATGTACACGAATGAACTACACAAAATAAAAAATAAAATTAAAGCAAAAATAAAAAGAAAACAAGGTTACGTGTATAATGTTCAGGATTTAAAGAGTGCAAATGTTGGAGTCAAGAATAAAAGATGAAAGAAGGAGGAGATAGAAAGAGCTGGTGGGGGGAGGACAGGAGTTGCAAATGGAGACCAACAGAGCCAGAGCCAAAACCAAAACTGGGCCCTGGGGACCTTGCAGAGACTGATACCTCAACCAAGGACCATGCATGGAGGTGACCTAAAATGATGGTAGCCCATGGCAGCTTAGTCTCCATGTGGGTTTCCTAGTAAGGGGAGCAGGGGCTGTCTCTAACATGAACTCAGTGGCTGGCTCTTGGATCACCTCCCCCTGAGGAGAGAGCAGCCTTACCAGGCCACAGAGGAAGACAATGCAGCCAGTCCTGATGAGACCTGCTAGGTTAGGGTCAGACAGAAGAGAAGGAAGACTCCCCTATAAGTGGACTAGAGGAGGGGCATAGGGGGAGAAGAGGGAAGGAGGGAGGGAGGGGCCACAGCCTGCTGTACAGGTCTTGCGCAAGAGTGTCAGATATCAGTGTCCAGCATGTACGCAGTTCTTGGCTAGGGCTGCCGTAAAAATGGTGAACCCCAGAGGACGGTAGCTGAAGGCTGTCAGCTCCTAACATAACAGCTCAGAAAGTTATCTCTTAAAGGGAGAGGAAGAGGCCGCCTCCATCGCTGCTACAGTGAGCACGCTGCTACCCGGGGTGACAGGCCATTTATTGAGCCTGCCCCATAAATACAAACAGTCCATTGCATCTTCGGAAAGAGGAAAGTAAATGCTACCTCCGTTCTGCACTGAGCTCCTCCAGTCCAGTATGGAGAGAGCCACTTCTCAAAATGATTTTCAAAGAATTGTTGCTTCAGCGCATGGGTTTTGATCCAAATGACGCCTCCTTTCTTTATCCCACTGTCTCTTTCATCTTGTTCACATCTGCAGTCTCCTGCTGCCCAGGGTGAGAACTTTGCCCAGGGTCTCAGCTCGGAATTGAGAAGTTCTTATCCTGCGTGATAAATTAAAACTCCAGACCCAACTTACGGTGAAATAATCTCTCTCTAGTAGCATAGGTACCCAATGGGAGAGGGAGGTCTCTGTGCCACTCACCCTCAGCTCACCACCACCTCTCCCCTTTCCTTCTTGGTGCTCAGCAAGGTCTCCTACAGCTCATGATTCCCTCTCCAGAAAGATGAGGGAGTAGCGTGGGAATAACAAATTGTTATTATCTGGCTGAGTGACTTCGTACTTCGTGTCCTGGGAGATGGCTAAAAGGAACTATTTTCTGTTGAATTTTGCTCGTTACGACATCTCTATTCTGGATGGTATTTCTCAACTCCTTCCTCTTCCAGACATCTGAAATATGTCTCCCTGCACAATCGCAGAGCACACACACACACACACACACACACACACACACCATATACACACCTTCAAGTGCCCCTATCATAGTGCTGCTGTCTGGGTGGCCAAGCAGGCCATGTCTCATTGGTTGGCCACCGTAAATATTCCCTCCCTGGCAGATTTCAGGACCTACAGTATAGCATCATGCTCTTGGCTCCTTAGTAGGAGTCAGACCTTAGTCCATAATCAATTTTAACTTTCCGGGCTTCTATTAGGCTACTGTGCCCTCAGACTGTCTTCTGCAGGGAACATTTCCAAAGTAATGCTTCTATCCAAAGACGCTGTGTTTTCAGGTGCCCTCTCTCAGCCCTCTGTCCATGGAAAAGGGGTTCTAAGAGCAATGATGCTGGTTCTTCTTAATTTCCACTACAACGGGCCATCTGACCTCCCTCACACTGCCTTTGATCTTCTGGCAGCTGTCTTGTTGACAGCTCAGGGTAGCCAAGCAGGAAGAGATCCATCCCAACATCTTGTTTATACCATGCACTTAAGGTTTTCTGCGGTGTGTCTCTTTGACACCGAATTTCTGTCCTAGAGAGTTTTTATGATTAAGTCATCCTCCCTACTTCACTTGCTGAAGTTTTTATCCTGGGCATGCTCTGCTTTTCTGTTGCCTTGATTTTACTATAGCAAAGAGAGGTTAACCCAGCCCAAGCACAGGTGCAGCTTAGAAGTAAAGGGTAGGTATAAACCAGTCAATGGATGGTGGGGGAATGGGTGGGTAAATGCCTCAGCCTCCTCAACCTTCCAGGAGACAATTCTGAGGCATGTTCCTTGTGGTTCCTTTTGTCAGTGGTGTTGGTGGTTTTTTGTTTTATTGTTTTGTTTTGTTTTCAAGACAGGTTTCCTTGTGTAGCCTTGGCTGTTCTGGACTAGCTTTGTAGACCAGGCTGGCCTTGAACTCGCAGAGATCCACAGAGAACTTCAGGCTTTTAGAGTGATGAGACCTTCATTGTACACATCAGCACTCATCTTTGGCACACATTTGAGTGGCTTTTCTTCTTTCTTTAGCTCATTTTTCTCATTCCTTCTTGAACCATTCTCCCCCCCCCCAAGAAACAGTTCCTCCCCCCAGGTTATTTTCCAAAGCTGTGTTTTAGGGGGAAAAGCAGTATTTTAGTGATTTTTTTTTTCATCAATGTGGCCAAATACTGGAGAAGAAGCAACCTTGGGAGGAAGACTTTATTTTGGCTCACAGTTCAGGAAGATACAGTTCATCATGGCAAGAAACATGTGACCTTAGATAGTTTCATGGTAGACCAGGAAGCAGAAAAAGATGAGTGCTGGTGCTCACTTGGCTTTCTTTTTTCTGCTCAGTCCAGGACCCCAACTCAAGAGGATGATATTGTGTATATACAGGACAGTTCTTATCATCTCAATTAATCCTCTAAAAGTCCTCAAACAGACACATACAAAGGTGTTCCTTACTGTTGCCAAGATGGCAATCAAAATCTGCAGCCACAATACGCTAAGATATTATTGTGCGTGGTGATGGACTCATACCAGTAAAGTTTAGGTAGCCTTTCTCTTCTATCTGGGTCTTTAAAAGCAAGTAAGTCAATGAGAAATAAATCTCCCCATTCTAATTCTTATATAAAACCTTGGGAGGAAGGGCAGCAAAAAATTGCTGTTTGAATCCAGAAAGCTCTCTTTGGATCTGGAAAGATGGGGAACCACATGAAGAGCTATGGTCCTGGAGGAGCTAGTAAGTTCCAAGCAAGTCTTCTTTCCCTGAAAACAAAACAGGTCGGCTTGCATGCATCCTCCATCCTCCATTGTGGAGCAGGCCTGTGCATTTAACAAATGCTTTCCCTTTTTTCCCTGCTCCTTTTTAGATGTCTTTGTTAAAGGGATGATTATCCAGTGGTGGCTGGAGCAAAACAATCGTCAAATTGTTGAAGTGCATCCAAAGGAGTCGTTGTGAAACAGAGGAGAAAAGAGCACTCCTGCAGAGGGATGAAGATGAGACATTCATTATCCAGGTGGAAGAGAGGTCAGAGACGTCAGAGCACACTGAGGCACGGAGAGCATCTAGAGCAGAAGAACCAGAAAGGCAGACAGAAAAAAGGTTAAGATAAGGTGAAGAGTAGAGAAACCGCTCTGCACAGGGGTCTGAGTGATCCTCTTAATCCTTAGAGGCTGGACGGGCTACTCTGACACTGAAAAGAATTTCAGGACTAGGCAGCATAATAAAGCAGAGTTGGAAATGCTAATAATCGTGATATCATGAAAGTTAAGAGGAAGAGAGGGGCTTAAAAAGAAAGACAAAGAAGAGCAAGAATATGGACTTGTGCTTTTTAATGCAGAGTAACAGAAGGCTTATCCACATAAGGGTGTGGGCTTCTAGAGGCCTTCTACAGACATGACAAGAGATTATGGATCATACTCTCTCAGATTTACCTTTGATGAGGAAAGGAAATAAGTGATGAGAAAAGGGAAAGCATGGTGTATGAGGGAACCTTATTAGCGGTGCTGGGAGAAAGATGACTGTATTCAAATGCTAAGGAAAGGAGACATAAAAAAAGATGTTGAAAATAGAGGCGAAGAGGAGATAAGGAATGGAGTAAGGCTTCTTCCCCCACCCATCCTTCACCCAGAAGATTGTATGGAATGACATCCCGAGCACAGGAAAAGGGACCTGTCTTAGATCACAAGATTGTCCTCCCTTAAAATCAGAAAGAATAGGCAGATATGTGGGAAAGGTTTGCATGTATCAAGAAAGTAAGGAGCTATCCTTGGCTTTAATGGGCAACAAATTGCGCTGGAATAGATGGTGGGAAAAGCTATAATACTGGAACTAGGATGCCTGGCTTTTTCCTTGCAAAACAGGATTCTCACACATGCACGCCTCAGGTTAAAACCAAGTTGATATAATACCCGAAAAGCACTTAGAATAGAGCTTGGTCCATGATGAGGTCTCAATGAATGTGAGCTGTGGAGGATACTGAAGGCTGGCATTATGAAGCCCAGCTCATCATGCAGCATCACCAAGTGATTCTGCTGTAAACCATAGAGCCACAGCCTGCTCTTCAATGCTGTGAGAGCAGAAAGGAAGCTCTCTAGCCAGGTGATGTCTTTTGTCCACACTCACAAAAGGTTTGTTTCCCCTAGGCAAAGCCACGAGACGACACTGCCTGGTTTCCTCTTGGACTGGCCTCTGGGGAGCGCGAGAAGGGCTCTACCAGCTTTTAACCTGTTCTCCTGGGCTTTCCACAGAGCAGCCTCACAGACTGCAGCAGGGTGGAGGGGAGAGCTTCCTCCTGACACTCTTGCTTTTATCTCTTCACACACGGGGGCAGAGTTTGTTTGAAAGTAGGTTGCCTCAGAGAACACCACAGGGGGGAAAATAAAACCTAGAATCATCTGAGCTTGTCCAGCTTCTTATCTTACAAATTAAAAACAAAAACAAAATCCACAAGTCCAGAATGTAGAACAACTTCAAGTCCACAAAATTTAATGCACAGTTGGGACCAAAATCAGTTTTGTTGTTGTTATTGTTTAGTGTTGTTTGTTTTGTCTTATTGTGTTTTTTTTTTTTCTTAAAAAAAAATTTGGACACTAGCCAAAAATACAAAGAAAAAGCGTCTTAATGCATATGAGCGGTTTTACTCTGGCCTCAATTGGTTTCCTTCCCCATTGTCCTCTCCTGCTGGTTCCCCAACTGATCCCCCACTTTGCTTTTCAATTAAATATATTCATTACTCTGTTTCCCACCTCAGTTAAAAGCTCTTCTTCCCCTCTCATGACACCCTTTCCAATTTTGTGGCACACACACACACACACACACACACAGAAAGAGAGACAGACAGAAACAGAGACAGAGACAGAGAGACAGAGAAAAAGAGAGAAGGGTTTTAAATTTAGGTTGTGCATATGAGGGAAAAGAATTTTTATCTTTCTGAATCTGGCTAATTTTGTTTAATAATTTTTCAACTTTTGTCCATTTTTCTACAAATGTCATGATTTCATCTATGTTCACAGTTGTATAAAATTCCATTGTGTATATGTACCACATTTTCTCTATGCATCCATCTGTCGATGAATGAACATCTAGGCTAGTCCGGCTTCCTGGCTGGCCATTGTGAATAGTGTGCCAACAAACACATATGTGCAAGTATTTCTGTGATGTGTTGACTTCAGTTCCTTTGAGCAGACACAAGAATGCTAGCACGGTTGGTACTTCTATTTTTAGTATTTCAAGTACTGATTTTCATAGCAGCTGCAAGAGTTTGCATTCTTGTCAGCAGGGCAAAAGAGTTCCTCTTCTCCTCACCAGCATCTGTTGTCATTTGTTTCCTTGATGATAGCCATCCTGATCGGGGTGAGATGGAATGTCTTCTGGTACCTTACTTGATTAAATGGTTTTGCAGGATAATAAGGCCCAAATCTGGAGACATTCTTGCACATAGAAAGTATGTTAGTAACTGCCATTACTGCAGCTAGTGTCATTATCAATTACCTATGTGGTCATTTGTTATTATTGATTTGCATTTAAGATTGGCGGTGTATGCAGCAAGCATTAGGAAGCAGAGAGGATTGCCTGAGGAGCGCCGGCTGGCCACACAGACAGCTTTGCACGTGCTGGCATTTTTCTTAGTTAACTCAGTACTCTTCAGGCTTCAGAACTGATCAGAACCCATGATCATTCTTCATTTCATCAGAACTTTCATCAGCCAACGTGAAATCAGCTACTCATCCTGCAAATATTTGTTAAGCATCAGTTAGATGCAAGGCAGCACTCCAGGTGTGGGATATTGGGGTTGAGAGGCTCTCACTATCATTGGGGTAGAGCTAAGGAAAAGATGAGCAATACTCAGTGAATATCTATATCAAGTAATGAAGTACTGTGAGGGGAAACAGCAGCCTTCTATTGCATTCATCTCTGTAATGCCGCTCCTTCTGCTGGCCCTTGAATACCGCGGTCCGGCTAACAGAGAACCCAGACAGATCTCAGCTGGCACGGCCAGGATGTGTCCTTCCATGACTCTCATGCTTCAGTATGTCCATGAACCCTGTTATTAATGTTTTTAATAAGGTATAAGCCTTCATTTGATTATTCACTTATTTATAGATAATTTCTATGTCTCATCTTGGATGACCTCAGCCTGGACTTCATACTTTGGCATGAGAAGGCAACTTCATCTTCTCTCTTCAAGTTATCACATGCAAAATGCTCCATCCTTCCTGTCAAGTTCCTCAAAGAGCTTGTCACTTAAGATGGCTTCCTGATTCTCCATGACACCCTGTTCTCAGGGCTACACTCTTCTTCTGTGTGGGAGCCTGACCTTGGTTTACTAAGGAGACTTAGAGTCTAGACCAACCATTGTGAGATTGTGAGACAGGAGAAGAACTTTCTTAAGCTTGGTGATCCCTGCAGTCATTGTGAGTGACTGTATTGGGGGTGGAGGAGGGGCTAGCACCTCATCCCAACCACTTCATTTTCTCAAAAGACCACATACATGTAGGTAAAGCACCATGCACATAAAAAAATAATAAATAATTTAAAAACAGGCGAATAACAACAACAACAAAAAAAAAATCCAGGCTTTTCCTTCAGTGGAAATGTTACAAGAACCCCAATGCAATGAAAATTGGACCAGTCTAGCCCATTTCAGTATTTCTTTAAGCCCCAGGCAAGTCTTCAGCTCTAAGGGCCCTATAGACACTCTGCTCGGGAGCTGGCAGGTGGGATTGCCAGACTTCCGCAGAAGGTGATGGATTGCTTTTTCTAAAATCCTCCCGAGCAACCCTACCAAACCCTTTAAAACCATGTTTATCACCCTATCTCTGACTTAGCCCCACAAGAATGCTACCTGCCCTTACAGTAATTGCGGCCTGCTTTGGCAGAGAGGTTCCTCAGAGTTGGAAGAAGGAAGGAGAGCCCATGCTGCAAATCATTAACCTGAGAAAGCTGGGCGATAAGGATGTTGAAACCTGAGCCATATCAAAGGGGACTGTGCACGCTTGCCTACTAAGATGCTTTGCTACAAAAGCCATAGCTTAGGTAAAAGCGTGTGATAAAGTGGGACAATTCGTTGGAGTAATGGAAAAGATGGGACCACAACTCTGTTTGTTACCATTGAGTGTCCTCTTTGGGGAAAAAGAAAAATGCCTCCCACTGGAAGGAACAGCATTTCTCTGGGCATTCCTGTGCTTTCTGACCCCAGGGACAGAGCTCTAATGGATGGAATTTAGACACTGACTTCGTTCCTTGCTGCAACTGCTTCTCCTACCCTGCTTTCTTCAGACCTCACATTCCTAACCAGTCAGCATTTATCTTGTCAAGTTACATAGACTCTGAACAGCATGGGAGCTTTTCAACCACCATTAGAGGGAAGACAGTCCACACAAAGGCTGCCCTAGCTCTGACACCATTTGCCAAGTTTGAGGGTTCCCGAAATCTACCCTGTGTTTCGATGATTTGCTAGAAGGACTCACTGAACACACTTGAAACTGCTACACTCCTAACTGATTTAGTATAGGGAGAGGGGGCAGAGTAAAGTCTTCCTGAAGAAGCAGCACGTAGGAGTCCAGAGAACTATGAAGCATGACGCCACTGGTGAGTTAGGACAGCATTTCCCTACACACTATGACTATTTCCCAAGCCTTGGAATTTTTACTGGAGGTGGATCACAGACTGCCACCCATGTGGCTAATCCAGAGCTCCCAGCCCATCCAAAGGTTGGGCTGATAGCTTCAATCTACAGTTCTCTGGAGAAAATATCATATTTGGCTCTTTGCCTCCATGGTAAATGGCTTTGTTGAATTTTCTGGTGACCAACCCCCCTGGGCAAATAGACATTCCTATCATACCTGCATGAAAGGTTCTAAAATTAAATCGCAGGAGCTCAGGATAAAGCTAGAACAATCTTTAGGGAAGATTAATTTCTTACTATGTCACATATAAAATTTGTCTTCAGGGTAAGATAAAGATGGAGAAAATAACTGATAGAATCAAATTAACAGAGGTATAACCAGTCTATTGATCTTCATTGATAATGAGATCAAGTCCCCTGAAAGAAATCAATGGGACTCTATGACCAAAGGCAATGGCCACTTTGTAAACTGATTTTACTGCTTGTGGCACCCTAATGTGGAGACAGGAACCAGGATGCCCATTACTCAGAGGAAGGTGAGGGGGGCTATCCTTCAGTGATCTCTGGGACCAAAGAAAGCACAGATATTCAGACTGTCTCGGCATATTTTGTTGCCTCGTGTATTTGGATTGGGATGGACTCATGTATGGTAGAAGGTGGGATTGCTAGCAGAAATTTAAGACCATTTGAGAAAGACACTGACATGACAATGTAGTTGACCTTCAGACTCCAGAGCCTGCAAGCCACTCTGAAGAAACCTTCAGTAGCACCTCAGTGAAACAGCTGCTGTCCCTCCTCAACACTCTCTATGAAACATGGCATGTAGACTCATGCCAGTGGCTCATCCAATCAGGAAATACAGAAAATGTTGTCAGCTCTGGAAGACATCTACCAACCTCAGAGAGTGATGGGCACTTGTAGGCCTCCTGATCTCAACTATACACAAGACATATGCACTTCTGTGTCTCTCTATTCATGTGCTGTGTGCCTGTCTCCCTCATCCAGCCGGGCAGATGCCTCTCTCAGAGGCCAGGATACACAGGGCGTAGCACTGGGAGATCTTAGAAAATCAGTACTCCATTCTACCTTCACTGGGAAGAAGAAGGAAGCAACTATGCCAGGAGGAGCCAGGCAGTTCCCAAGATCACCCCTTTGAGGTAGAGCACGGAAGACAGAAGAACTCAACTATGATTCCCACAACAGGACAAGAGGCCCTTGTCACACAGAGAGGGGAGAGGACAAGACACTGGCAATTGAATGACAGATAAGGTGAGAAGGCCAGCCTTACTTTTCAGGCTGCAGGCTTCCTCCTCCATGGACAACCCTCCTCTACCACCAGAGAGTTCTGACCCCTGATGCCTAGATCTCTAGAGAGCACCTCCTCTCCCTTTCCCACTTATCCTACAGTCTGATCTATAGTCAGGAGCTCTGTTCCTGAACTCAGCCATCCTTGGGGGCCACCTCACATCAGTAAAGCCCTGAGTCTCCCTCTTTGGTTTCTTGGATGCAGAGTTCTGGGTGATGACCACATTTTGCCAGGCATGTCCACCTCATGCATGGAGAAGAGTAAACATGAAGCCAGTACTGAGGGGTTCAGCTTCATCGGACTCCTCAGAGTCATCTGGTTGCCCTCTTCAGGTTCTGGCAATGGGATGGGGCTCAGCACAGAGGTCTAAAAAAGCTCTGGGGAGACACAAGCTCAGAGCTCAGGAAAAGAGCCCTGGACAGAGAAGCCCATGAGGTTGAGGACCAAGCTCCAGCATAGCACACAAGACTGAAATTATGAAACCCAGATGAGAGATAAGTTCATGCCCAGAGCCTGCCTTATCCTTATCCAGTGACTCTAAACAACTTCCCATAGACGGGGCCCTCTGGCATTCCCAGACTTGCAGCCAGAAAGCCTTAGTGGTCATCCAGTCCTCGGAGGGAAAGGATAAATGGTTGGGCGTGTCCAACAATCTTCCTAATTTCCTGCTGCTCCTAGCTCTAGACACACTCCCATAGGGATGAAGGGACATTGGACGTCATTGAAGAAACCATCATACCTGATGCAATGGTCCAGCATCAGCTGGAAAGAGGGCTCCTGCACAAAGAGCTACTGACCACTAGAGGCTGGATCCCTGAGCAGCCTGGGTCTCCCTGGAGGGCTAGGACCCCCTACTGTCATTATTCTGTCCCAACAGTAACCCCCAGCTGGTAATTCACCATGGACTTGATTCACCGTGGTTGGTGCTAAGGCTTGTATGGAGTACATAACCTGCTCTACCGGCCACCGCTGCTATTTCTAGGAACAGAGGGATTGTTGTGTTAGAGAAATTAGATGTTCTCCATCTTTGTAGAACTTCATTTGAGACAGTGTGGGCTCTCTCTCTGGCACTGCAGAGACAGCGTGTCTCCTTCCAACACAGAGTTTGACAGAACTTGGTGATATACCCTAGCTGTGAGACTTGGGGACAGGACCTACTATACAACCACAGGTCCGTTGGTTTACTGTTCTCTCTATTCCAAGGCTAAGGCTCCTAGAAAGCATCTTTGTAGCTATCTGGGTCTCTAGTCCGTCATGCTGGACCAGAATGGAACAAGAATTCTGCCTCCCTTCACCCCTTTCCTTTTTCTTCTCCTCTCCTTCTTGTTCTCTTCTTACCTCTGAATGTTTGTTTTTCCTTTTCTTCCCTCCATGACCTTACTATATACACTAGAAGTGTCTCCTCATTAACAGGCTTCGTTCTAACTGGATTAATTCTATGTAGGTAGTTGCGTTATTCTTCTTGAAGACATTCCCATTTGTCCACAATTTACACCTGTCCTCATTTCAAAGGGCAGATCTAAGAGGCCCACTTCCAGAGTCAGGTTCAAGTCTAGACTTTAAGAACTCCAAGATTAAGAAGCCTAGTATGGAGCTGGAGAGATGGCTCAGAGCTTAAGAGAACTGTCTGCTCTTCCAGAGATCCTGAGTTCAATTCCCAGCAACCACATCGTGGCTCACAACCATCTATAATGAGATCTGGTGCCCTCTTCTGGTGTGCAGGTGTACATGCAGACAGAACATTTTATGCATAATAAAGAAATAAATCATAAAAAAAACCCAAAAGCCTAATATGGATTCTCAACCTTCAGTTTCTCACTCAGAGGCTTTGCCAGGTTGAAAGTCCATATTTATGAAACACACCAGTACACAAAACCACCAGATTCCTCACTCCACCCAGATATGCAGCTTCCTTACTGGTTCTCATCCCAAGCAACATCCTGATGCAACAAAAAGAGGTCTTTCTCTTGGCTCTGAATGCCTCACAGAGCAAACCCCATATATCCAAGGTAGCCTTTAGAGCCAAAATCCACAGCTAGTATTCATGTCTGAATATTATGATGAAGAACTGTAGAAATAAGATGCACTGAGGGGTTCCCATGCCATTCTTGTTGTGAGAAGATGAATACAGCTCCTTTCTGGACCACAGGGTACCTTGGCTCACTCCTAAGACACAGAAGACCTGTAGAATTATGAGGGTACTCCTCGCTTCCCAAGCGTGGTCTCTAGTTCTGTACTAGCCAGGGAGCCCTTGAGTTTCCAAGTATCTGTACTCTCTCCCACAAGAAGTGACCTTCATAACTCACCAGAAGTCTGAGCACTCAATGTGTCTGTCAGTTTCTCATTTTTTATCAATTTACTGGAAGGCAGAGAAACAGGGTTTACTTATTATTAATTCATTGACTTATTCATCCATCAAACATTTATTAAATACATTCTACAGGCCATACACTGAGGAAATGTGATGATTCGAGTCTTGATAGACAAGAAAAGAGCCGAAGAATTGTAAGTGTGAATGTATAAAGTGGTCATTCCGTCCTACCTGGAGAGGAGGCTCAACTAGGAAAGGCCATCTGGACCTCACCTTGAAGTATAGGCATGGTATGACGGAAATATAGGTTTGGTATGACGGAGAAATCAGGAAATTCCATTTCAAGATGGAGGCAACATAAGGAAAGGGTAGGAGTCCGGAGAATTCTTGAACTCTGAGGAATGTGTCGAGGCTGGAGAAGCAAGAGGGTGGTACTGGAGAAATGAGTCTGGAGAGACAGTGACCCTTGAAGCTCACATTACTCCAGAACGACGGGAAGAATTAGGATTTAGAGTACTACAATTAGATTTATACGTGAGATCCTACAGAGTCACTGGGAAGAGGGGTCAGAAAAGGGGGTGAATAAAAAAGACGGCGAGGCTACTGCAACTTCTCAGGCAAGAGAGGAGGGCATCTGCTGAGAAACCGGCAAAGAAAGGGAAATAAGGGAATGGGTGTGAGTGAGGTTGGCAGTAGATAGCCAGCACTTGATGACAGAGAAAGAGGGTGCGGAGAGAGGGGGCTGGAGATAGGAGACTGAGAAGGAGCTCAAGTAGGGAGGAAATGATACATTAAAATGTACTCGTCCTAAGGGGAGGTGCTCTTGGCATTGCTTGGTAGAGATATACATCAATTTAGAGCCTATAAATTAAGTGTCTGTTCTGGACTGGAAGATAGCTTTGAGAGTCGTTAACATTTGGTGATAAATGATGACAATTGTGTGGGGAGAGTGCTTTGGTTCTCAAGCATGGCGGGTAAAGTGGGGAGTGTGTGTGTGTTTGAGTTATACTTATTCCTTTGTTCTTGTATGTAAATATGTTCATGCCTTAGGTTTCTACTGCTATGATAAATACGAAAAGCAACTTGGGAAAGAAAGGGTTCATATCATCTTAGAGCTTGTAGGACACCATCCAGGGAAGTAAAGGCAAGTCAGGCACTGAAGCGGAGACCGTGGAGTACTAACTTACTCCCCATGGCTTGCTCAGCCTGCTTTCTTATATAACCCATGACCAACAGTTCAAAAGTGGCATCACCCTCAATGGGCTGAGCCCTCCTACACCAACCACTACTTAAGAAAATGCCTTCTTTGGAGGCTTGCCTATTGGTCAGTCCGGTTGAAGGCGTTTTTTTTTCAGTTGAGGTTCTCTCTTTCCAGATAACTGTGGCATGCATCAAGTCGACAATAACTTATCAGGACTGTATATAATATGATATGTGTAGTTTATAAGAGCAAAAAGTTAAAATCAACAAAAATGTTTACTATAGAGGGTTAATTAAATAAATTATAACGTAGCTGTATAATAAATTATACAGCTTGTGACAGAGCCACCAGAAAAAAAAGAGATAGATAGATAAATTCTTAAATACATGTATAGAATGAGTCCGAAGATAAGGAATTGGGGGAGGGGCAGTAGTAAAAGCAGCATGTGAAGTTATGTATGTAACGGACCTTTGCTTGTAAATGAAAAGAAGTGCACATGTTCGCAGATTTCAGATAATCAGGACAGACTGTGCGGATCTGCACAAAAATCTGAGCTTAGTAGAATGGAGCTAGACTTCCTGACTGATCTGAAGTCAGGGCCTGTGGAACCCTTTGCCAGACAGCTGTCCTCTTTGATGTGTGGGTGGTCAGAATGGGACATGAAAACAGGAACAGGACACAGAGACATGCAGAAACATGAAATTAAAGGCTCACCAAACTTTCCACGACAGGAACCTGTAATGGAGAAAAGTGGGGGGATTAGATGGAAATAATAGGGGCTTCCTGGCAGAAGGAATCGTTAAGGATTGTAATGGTGTGCATAGGGGATCTGTGGGCTCCCTTCTTCATACTTTCTGTGCGGATGTGGGGAGTGCCAGGCCCCAGGCTCACTGCCCTGCCCAGCCTTAGTTCCTGCTCTGTTCCCCAGGAGCATTTCTGTGCAGTCTCTGACCACCCTAGCTGTAGGCTCTCCACCCCCAAATGCCTTCTTCCATTTCCCTCCACTACTGCTCCAGGAGGAACAATGAACAGAGACCAGATGGTACTTAAGTGACAATTACTACATCCTCTAAGAAGGAAGCTGGAAAGAGGCAGGGGTGGACAGGTAGATAGGTGTGGAACTTTGTAAGAGAGAACTGGATTGTTGTGTTAATTATTGGGGAAAATGTAGATTTGTAGATAGGGCACCAGATCTGACATGGAGGGTTTCAGGCAGTTAAGAAGAAATTCTTCTCTCTCTCTCTGGAGCCTGCTCTAGCTTAAAGGAAGCAGATGAATAGGATGAGATGGCTTTCAGACAGGCCGTCAACGGAGGCAATGCAGATAAAGATACATAGCCTGTGTCTTATGAAACACATTCCTGGGACCTATCCTCATTCCTTTTTGGTTTTCCCTAGTCTATTATAAACACAAGTCTAAAGTTTTCAGCTTCTCTTAGCTTTGTATTAAAGGAAGAGAAGCAAAGAGCCTCATAGTCTAGCTCTGTATGCATTAGCAAGAGTGATTAAGAAGAGACTTATAGGGAAAGTGAACCCCAAAAGCAAAGAGCACCTCAGGTCTATGTCTCTAGCTGCCACGGTCCACCAGGAGCTCCTTGTTTGGGCCTGTGGTTCAAATGAAATGTCCCCCATGGTTGTCCCTAGTTGCTAACACTGTCTGGGGAGGGTTAGGAGGTGTGGTTTCATTGGAAGAAGTATGTCACAGGGGCTGGGCTTTGAGAGCTTAAAACAAACAAACAAACAAACAACACAAAAAACAAACAAACAAAAAATAACAACAACAAAAAAAACCCTCACACAATTACCATGCTCTCTGTTTTGTCCTTATGGTCCAAGATATGAACCCTCAGCTTTCTGCTCCTACCATTATGCCTACTGCTCGCTGTCATGTCTCCCTGCCATGATGGATGCTTATCCCTTTGGGACCATAAACCCAAATAAACTCTTTTTGCTGTAAGTTGCTATGGTCACACAGTATTTTATTACATCAATAGAAAGATAACTAACTTCAGAATTTCTGAATTTTGTAACTAGTGAAAAAAAAAGAACAGTGCTGGGGAAATAGCTCATTGGTAAAGTATTTGCCACGAAAGTATGACAACCCGAGTTTGGACACCCAGCACCAATCTATAAGGCCAGGCGTCGTGGCACGTGCCTGTAATCCTAGCACGGAGGAAGCGAACATGATAGGATCCCTGAAGCTCACTGGCTGGCTAATATGCTAATATTGCTGAATCTGTGAATTCCAAGTTCAGCGAGAGACTCTGTCTCAAAAAAAAAAAAAAAAAAAAAAAGTGGATTGCAACAGATGAAGATACCGCAGCCGCCTCTGTCTTAAACACACATGCACACAGAAGCAGCGCTGTTAAGCCTGCTAATCTTCAGGCTCTGCCACTGAAGATCCAACCGACCTTCACCAAAAATATTTTTCCTAGGCAGGGCATGGCAGACGGCACCCTCACGAGGCAAAGTCAGGCAGAGCTCTATGAGTTCAAAGTCAGCCCGCTTTACACAGAGAGTTCTAGATGAGCCAGGGCTACACAGTAAGACCCTGTGTCATCTAGTTTTATGTCAGCTGACACAGGCTAGAATCATTTGGGAGTCAAGAGAAAATGCCCCCAACCAGGTGGCCCTGTAGGCAAGCCTGCAAGGCATTTTCTTAATTAGTGACTGATGGAGGCAGGCCCAGCCCATTGTGGGTGGTGCCCTCACCTGAGCCCCAGAGTCCTGGTTGGTATAAGAAAGCAGGTTGAGTAAGCCATGGGGAGCAAGCTAGTGAGCAGCACTCCTCCGTGGCCTCGTAGCCTCGGCTTCAGTTCTTGCCTCCAGATTCCTGCCCTGACTTCCCTTAGTGATGAACTGGGTGTGGAAGTAAAAGCGAAATAAAACCCTCTGCCCCTGACTTGCTTTTGGTCATGGTGTTTTATCACAGCAATCCTAACACAGACCCTATCTCTCAAAAAAAATTTTTTCAAGCTTTTCTTTTTTTTTTTTTTTTTGACAGAACAGAGCATCTACAGAGTTTTTGTCATTTCCTACACACAGTGTAACAACTACCTCCCTAGCTGGTTAGTATAAGTAATCTAGAAACTACTGAAAGTATAGGGGGATACATATGTATAAGGGTTTGTGTATGGATTAAGATGAAAATACTTGTACCTAAGGAACATGAGCACCTGATGTATGAATGGACAGCTCTTCCTCAAAGCAAACCCTTGTTGAAGAAGAGTTTCTCCCAGGCCCTAGCATCTTCCCCCACGAGCTGACCTCAGAAATAGTCATCTGGCTGTGTAAAATCACAGGTTTTGCCTTGGGTGTGGAGGACTGAGGAAACCTATGCTTGCTTTTCATGGGGCAGGACATTTTTATTTCTGTTTTGCCATGTTCCTTCTTGCAACCGTGTGATTCATTTACTTTGCGAAACTGGAAGTTATAACTTTGGGTGCAAACCAGGAGACAAGACCACCTGGATTTAAGTGATCTCTACCACTGGGAAAGAAAAAGAAAATGCCCTACCCAGTCATATTTTTCCCAGGGCCTCCCTTCCTCTACGCCAAGTTCCCCTGATTTTCTTGGTTGTCACTACCTTCCCCCAAGTTCTTCTTTTAATATGCAGATGTTGCTGGGAAGCCAAGAAGAAACAAAACCACACCATATCTCTGCTTAGAAACTGTTCAAGACTTTTATAAATGTTCAGGAAAAAAAAAATAAAAACATAAATCTCCTAGGATAAGCAGGCTTAGATGTAACTATGAGCTCATTTTTGTAAAAGTGCAAGCTTAAGCATTGGGAGCAAAATACTTTAAATCAGTCTGAGCTTCAAAAGGCAGAAGCCAACAGTCAAGGCCTAGTAAGGGGGAAAGAGTTTTCTTGTTGTTGTTTTCTTGACTAAAAGAAATCTTATGGAACTCTTTATTATAAGTGACCTAGAGAAAACAGCACAAAACGATTCCTTTTAACTCTGCTCAACAATGGTTTCTGTTGCAGGAAGCAGTTGGAAGCCACGAAGAATAAACAGATATGGAGACCCAGAGCAAAATGTCAGTATCAAAGACATGCATCCAATCTAGCTGGAAGTTTCTAGAACGTCTCAAGAGGGATTAGAAGGCTGCTGTAAGGGACAGAAGTTATACTTGAAGGAACTGGCACCGACAAGGCACAGGGATGGAGATCACATGGTGCCTAAGAAAACAGGATTAGGTCTAAATGGAGCAGGGAATGGGAGCAGGGGGAAAGCAGAAAGCAAGAGTGGGAGAGCAGATCGTCCCCAGGACCAAGATGGAGCAGAGGAAGTTTGGGGGCAGTCAGTAACCTGTGTCTTCCACTCTTTTCAGTTTCTTCCACTGGTTGGAAGACATCCCTCACCACCTGAGCGATTCCCAGGGACACTCTTCGCATGGACCTCTGGGCCACACCTGCTTCTCTGCATTCAACTGAATCCATAGTTCTTCTGAGGCTGGCACTCACTGCATCTGGCTCAGCTTGTCCTAACACTCTTCCCAGCCCCTTTCTTTTTTCTGCAAACTCCTTGCTCCCTCTGTCATCCTTGGCACATCTTACTTCCTTGTCCCTTCACTTCACATCGACCTGTGTTTTCTCCCAAAGGTGACAGTGATAGACACCCAGCGCTGTTGCCCAAGTGCCTCCCCTTTTCTTCCTCGGATGGGCAACGCTTGCAGGCTACCAAGGGCCTTTCTGATTCCTCTTTTCTGTGGTCAATGTCAGAAGCAGAGTAAAGGTGTCCACTGTAACCCATGTGAAGGTGAAAGATAGCGCTGACTCCACAGAGTTGTGTTCTGACTTTCACACACATGCTATGACATACACACGCCTCCTCCTCCTCCTCCTCCTCATCATCATCATCAAACAAAACAAAAATCAGAATCTGTACAGCAGGAAAGTCCTGGGGAATAAGAAGCTGAAAGGGAAAGACCCTGATAGAATGACTAGTCTCAACACAGATGAGAAAGGTCACTACTACCGGCTCAAAGTCCATATGCTGATATACTGACCCTCAGGATCTCAAAATGTAACTGCATTTTGATACAGGGCCTGTAAAGAAAATGACTAGAAATGAGGTCGTTAAATAGGACATAATCCGTTCTGATGATGTCCATCTAAGTAAAGGAAATGTAGCCACAGAGAGAGGCCCCAGGGATATGCGTTCAAACACCAGGTGAGAACACAGGGAGATGTCCATCTGTATAAGCCAACCCTGCTGACCTCTTAACTCTCAGACTTCCGGTCTCTTGAACTATGAGGAGATAAAAATCTGTATTCAAGCCCGAGCCTGAGTTATTTGTTATGGAAGCCTGAACTCTTCATGCGTATCTCCTGAGCCTGCGGTTTTCCAAAAAAAAGAGTGGAAGAAGACCTCTGACCGGACTGAAATCACGTGACCAAGAGCAGCCGCTGAAGCCCTTAGGAGAGACTAGCAGAAATCGGCTTCAGTGAATGTCTGCACGGGGTACCCCTGAACGAGGGCTGCAGATGAAGGAAACGCCCTTTCACAAGGCTCTATTCTCTAGTTACTGCCCTAACTCGGACTGGGTTGCTGTGGCCCTCTGCGCTAAACGAGCTCTCGGGTCTTCGGTAGCACACCGATGTGAGGAGCTCAGTTGGATGACAGCCTCCAGCCGCTGCACCTTTGGTTATGTCTGAGGCTTACCCAGAGTCTACGGTGCCCCCGGCTATTTTCTAGACAGTTATTGAGCACAGCTGGGTACTAGAGAGAGACTATTTTCTGTCTGGTCAAGAACTTGGCTAGGACACAGTTCGTGTTCTGGGACACCCCCGCCTTGAGCCAGCTTGGGCTTTCTCAGACCCGCTCCTCCTATCCGCCCCCTTTCCCTGCACAATCTCTCTGTAGGTATCTTAACTACACAGACACCTGGAGCCCCTCCTTGCCCCACCGTATGCCAGCCTCACAGGGGCAGTGTTTCCCCCAGAGGCTGCCGGATAATTTTGTTTTACTCTGTGCTTCTTTTGACTGATCCAGCTGCCCCGTCTCCTTCCTTAATCCCTTCTCCACCCAGAGCCTTTCTAAAATTCAAATCTGATCATATTGTGTTCTGCTTTCAAGCTATCTGGACACTTACAAGATAAAATTGAAAGACATAAGCCTCTCTGGATTCAGCCCTGTGCTCAACTGTCTGCTCTATCTCTCCTGCCTACCCACTTCTGTCAGCCATATGGAACGTTCTGTACCTTTTTAAACCCAAGTGCTATTTTATATCAAGGCTTTTAGTTGAAAAGCCTTTCATGGGACACCCCTCCCCGTTCCCCAACCTTACACACACACACACACACACACACACACACACACACACTTCTACCAATCTTTGGGTTCTCAGTAAGACATACTTCAAATGTCTCCTCCATAAAAGGCTTACAATAGCAGAAGGCTTTCATCCTTGAGCACACCACAACCTCCTCACAAATAGCAGAGACTAGGGGCCTGGAAGATATTTTTCCCTCATAGTTCTGGAGGCTGGAGGGTTGAGAAGGAGGTATTTTGGGGTTGGTTCCTTCTGAATCCTTGCTTCTTGGTTTGTGTTTGACTGTCCTCTTCCCATGAGGTCAGCTGGCCTTTCCTTTGTCCCTGTATTTCTGAAGTCTCCCCATTCCCTCTTCATACAAAGACACATCATATTAGATGAGGACCAGTTCTAATGACCCATCTTAAGTGCCCTTAAGAGACCCTATATACAAAAGTATTCACATTCTGAGGGGAAAGCAAACACCGGAAGGGCACACCCACCCAAACAAAATTATGTTTCATTGTGCCATTTTTTAACTCAACACTAACACCTAAGGCATTTTTCAAACTTCCCAGCAATTCTTTTTTCTCTTGGGGAAACCTTTAGGGTAGAAATGATATCATTTCTGTATCCTTTAGCACAGTACATGTATACTGTGAATGCTCAAAATTATCGGATGCTAAGTATATGTACATGTGTTATTTTGCGCACACATGTGCATTTGTAAGACATAACTTGAAAGTTTATAGCTTATATTCCAATACTTTGCTTAGCCATTAATGCCCTCCTAATCTCCTTTTGTAGCACTTCTCCTCACACCCAGCCTCCCTTTTCCTGGTCCCATCAAGGATTTGTGATTCTTCATCCCTTTGGTGAAGAAAGACGCATAGGATTTGTGGGTGTTGAGGAAGCCTGGCCTTGGGCTTCACAGTCAACATGTACCAGTGGTCTGTCTCAATAGAACAAGGACAGTTCCCTTTCCTAAAGAAGGAATCCTTAAGGCACAATGAAAAGCAAGAGACTGGGTCTCCTAAGGAAAGGGTCTGTGTCCACTCTCTTTTGTTGTTAAGTAAATCCAAATTTATTTATATTATTAACAATTAGAAGACTTTAATGAGATAACTTGAAATATAATTATTAGGAATGAACTGGCTTGATTGAGAAAGCAAACTTGGGTTGAAGGTCAGTGTTGGCCAGGAGAACATAGCTGATCTGAAAAGCAGGGCAAAGATGGAGTGTTGGGTCTAGATACTTCTTAGGACCCTCTCTAGAAGGACGGAGAGACCTCTTCTGGTCAATGGTTCTAGCCATTCACCTCCATCTTCTCAACCAAAACTGAAAACAGAGAAAAGGAAAAAAGGCTTCTTGAGAGTCTGTAGGTATGAAGGGAAAGACTGGCATTCCGTTCCTTGAACAAACACATGTGGCAGCAAGAGACCTAGAATGGAAGGATGAGCAGGACAAGGAGAAGAAAGACTGTGAGCCTGCAACAACCAGCAGTGCTACAGGCAGGCTAGGACAGAGGAAAGAGTTTCCCAAAGGAGCAAGGTGAGCGGAGTTCACTAAATTTGGATGAAGAAGCACAAAAACTGCAGTCTCAGCTCACAGCTTCCACACATGATTGTGAAAAAGTCACTTCCACATAAGTTAAATAATGGTCCCCCAAAGCTGTCTACATCCTAACTCCCAGAATGCATACACGTTATATTAAAGAGTAAGGAAGGCTTTGCAGACGTAACTAAATCAAAGATCTTGAGACTGGGAGATTAGCCTGGCTTACCTACACAAGACTGATGTAATCGTAGGAGTGCTGGAAGAGGGAAACAGATGGCAATCAGGTGAGGCTAGAATAGGAGGAAGCACCCAGAGATGAAAGATGCTTTTTAAACATGGGGGAAAGGAATGGATGACCTAGAAATATCCTTATGTTCTTTAATAGATAGCAGCTGCCTTGCAGCGTTCCTGTGAAAAGGCAATTCCTTGGTACATCTAATAAATGTTCACTATCATCCCTTCCTCCACCCCCTTAAATTCCGAAGACTGGACTCAGGGCATGGTGTGTGCAAACAAGCATTCTGCTAATGAGCCACATCCCCAGCCCTGTTCTTTATTCCTTAAAGTCGATTCCCCAATGTGGCGACTACAAGCCATAGATGACTATTAAATACTTGAAATGTAGCTTTTCTGATTTGAGGTGTGCTGTAAATATAAAATAAACACAAACTTTAAGATGCTTATTATAATGGCTAATCTTAGTTATCAACTTGATATACTTCTAGATGTGTCTATGGGCGTGTTTCCAGAGAAGATTGACCTGAGGGTCAGAGAATCGAGGTATTAATGTTCTCTTTTAATGTGGGCGGCACCATCCAATAGGCTTGAGAAGGCCTGGATGAAACAAAAAAACTTGAAAAAAGGAAGAATCTTTCTATTTTCTCATCACTGATGAAATGTTTGCAAAAAGCAACTTACAGGAGGAAGGGTTTCCTTTGGCTTATGGTTTGAAAGGGTACAGTCCTTCATGGCAGGGGAAGTCATGATGGCAGAACCAGCTTCTGTCAGGGGTGGAGGGTGCTTGCTCACATCTATGCAGATCAGATAGAGGGAAGTCAACTGGAAGTGGGGCCTAGCTATACCTTTGAAGACCCGTCCAGGCCATCCTCCCTCCAGTCCCTAAAGGTTCTACAACCTCACAAAACAGGACCAACAGCAGAGAACCAAGACCATGGTCAAACACAAGACCATGTATAGGGGGCACTCCACAGTCAAATCATAGCACGTGCCCACCACTGAACTAGCTACTCACTGTTGTGGCGAATAGGTGCCAAAGGCAACTTAATGAAGGAAGAGTTAATTTTGGCTTGCAGTTTGAGGGGATACAGTCCATCATGGAGGAGAAGGAAAGTGTGGCAGCAGGATCTTGAAGCAGCGAGTCACTTTGAGGTAGAGAGATGAAGTCTTGCTCAGCTAGCTGTCTCCTTTTCATGTAGCCTAGAACCCCATGTCCACAGTTTGGGTGGGTTATCCCACCTTAATTACCCAGATGCAGAATGTCTTTATCACGGACATCCCTAGGGGTTTGTTTTCATGGTAATTCTAAATCCCGTCAAATTAACAAGACACATTAACAGTCACATCCCAGAGTGCTGAATCTCTGTTGAGCTCTTGCTACTGCCCATGAAGCTTTGACTGGGGCTCTTCAGCCACTGAACGCAAACTTGCATCACTAAGTAACTAATCAGAAGTTTCTCAGGCTTCCAGTCTCAGAATGGTGCTACTGAGTCGGTCCTTTTGTCCTGAGGATTCCAGATTCTTGGGCTGAGCAGCTGTTAGTTTATCTAGCTTTCCAACCTGCAGATGGACATATAGTCTTTAATTGTTGTTATATGCTTATGTAGATGACAGCAATATAAATGCAAGTGACAACAAATACAGAAATAGAGGTCACAATTTTGAGAAACAGCAGGACAATGTGCAGGAAGGATTGGAAGGAGGAAAGAGAAGATGATGTAATTATATTTTAATTTCAAGAAATTAAAGCTAATTTATAGCTTTCCTCATAATTTCATACATATCCTATTGATTCTGTTCCTCTGGAGAGCTCCAACTAGCGTACTTAATGAAAACTGAAAAGGCATGTGAAGTGGCTCCCTAGTTTTAATATTTATTGTATGCTGAAATGATATTCGAGCAGAGTAGATTAAATGGAATATATTATTGATTTCATCTATTTCTTTTTTACCATTAATAATGTGCTCCTAGGACATTTTCTTTTTGAGACAGGATCTCATGCATACCTGCTGGATGGCCCCAAACTTGTATCGAAGGATGGCCCTGAACTTCTGATCCTCCTGTAATTACATTAATTCACCACCATGCCTCACTTATGCACTTATGGGCTGCACAGATTGAACCTGGGGTTTGTGCAAGCCATGCAAGCACTTTGCCACCTAAGCTCCAGCATTAAAAAAAAAAAAAAAAAAAAAAAAAATCTGTATTTCTACAGCCATCTATAAACAGAGCCAGGCTGTGCCCAGATAGATTCCCAGTTTGAAGAAACGCATTCCTTACCACTCACCTCCACTGGGGAAACCCTCCAGGCCTCTCTCAGCTCCTCTGGACTGTGTTTCTTTATGGTAGCCTTCATTCAGGTGTTGCCTTGCCTCTCCTTGAAACCTGATAGCCACTGTCAAATGCATTCTCCTTCTCTTTAGGCCTGTAGGCCTTGGATCCTTCAATCATAGGATGTTGGCAAAGCATGATCAACTGCACATGTGACATCAGAGACTTTGTTAGTAAACAAGTTGATTGATTGGTTGCTTGCTAGCTTGCTTGATTGATTTTGGCTTTTCATTTTGTTTTGTGTTGTTGTTATTGTTTGTTTTCAAGCCAGAGTTTCTCTTGGTAATGCTGTCTGTCTTGGCATGTACTCTGTAGATCAGGCTGGCCTTTAGTGCTTGCCTCTGCCTCCCTCGTGGAGGGATTAAAGGCCACGTGCCGCCACATCTGGCCTATAAACTGGTATTTGTTACTGCCAGCTTCTAACTACAGAAACTCTCACTTGATAGTTCAGGACTCAAACAGGAAAGAAAATTGGTAAAATCCCAGCTCTACTGTTATCAGACCAGGTGATCACACCCAGGACCTTCTACCAAACCGTGTCTCGGCAGCCTTATCTGAGGGAGCCAATTAACAAGAGTTGGTCATTAAGATATCTCCTTATCTTCGGATGGTTTCACTGTGCTGGGTCCAGGGCTTAGCAAAGCGTGTTTCTCCA
Organism: Meriones unguiculatus; assembly: GCF_030254825.1. NCBI lineage: Eukaryota > Metazoa > Chordata > Mammalia > Rodentia > Muridae > Meriones > Meriones unguiculatus. The sequence goes on along the minus strand of NC_083359.1, from coordinate 92,909,971 downwards.
CTGGTATCTCCTTCATGTTTAGTTTATGCCAAGAGGAATAGATGCTAGAGAGAGACTAGAAGGCAGCAGGGACAAGAACTGCCCTTCTTACGGGCTGCCTGCTCTTGGTTGTTCTACCCGTAGGCTGGTCTCTGTCCAAAGCTTCCATCAGTGCTCCCAGAAGGAATCTCATGTCACCAACTGGAATATGATGGCCAGCCAGGCAGCACCCATGCTTAGAAACCTAAGCTCTGCCAGCCTCCTCCTTCCACGGAACTAGTCAAAAAGGAACTTGGTTAGATGGAGATAGACTTTTTATGCCTATTGTAGGGCATGATAATTCTGACTTTACACCCTTGCTCCCAGCCACTAAGAGTTAGTCTCTCTCTCTCTCTCTCTCTCTCTCTCTCCCTCTCTCTCTCTTATTGATTCAGTAACTAATTTCCCATATTGATCATGCTCTGTTAGCATGCTTTATGTGGTCGCTGGTTTCCTGGGTAAGCACTAACTACTGCTGAGGGCTTCTGTTCTGTGGCAGAGAGATGTTTAGGGTGACCTTCATGGTTCCAGAGCCTTCTTTCCCCTTAAGTAGAGAAAGCACCTGTGTGTGGCCTAAATCTAATCCACAGAATGTGACAAAGGTACTTCACATAATTAAAGTCCCTAAACAGTTGAGTTTGCACTCACAAAAGGGAAGATGATCGAGGATGGGACTGACTGGATCAGATGAAAACCTGTAAAAGAAGAATCAGTCCCTCCTGAGGTCAGAGAGAGGGGTACCCATGAAGAGCTAGGGGGTCAGCTTCCAGAACCTGGGACTTGCCCCATCTCGCACCAAACCACACTGCAAGATCATGCAATCTCAAGAAAACGAAATTAGCCAACAAGCTGCCTGAGCTGGGTAGAAGAAGCCCTGCAGAAGAGCCTCCGGAGGCAAGAAAACAAATCCAGGTTAAAATCCTGACTGGAGCCTCAGGAACCCTGGACAGAGCACCAGTAAGCCATGCCGGGGTGCCCATTCAAACTGAAAGCCAGCATGCACTGCTTTTTAAGCTGCTGGGCATGTGGCAGTTTGTTACACAGCAACAGAAAATGAACACAATCTCTAAAAGCTTTAATCTGCCCACGAGGCAAATGAAACGTAATGTTTAAGCTATCCATGAAAACCCCAGGAAAGCTGACACCGATGCCCAACGCAGCCCGGCTTTTTCTTTTAGATGAGAGTGCAGGGCACCAGCGGAAGCAGGCGGCTTTTGTTCAGGGACCACACGGTTCAAAATTACATGTGTTTTGAAACATTAGACTTAACACTCATCGCATCAAGATACCACTCAAGAAAGCTGAGATTTATGAGGAAGGAAGCGGTGTCTCCCTCACACCCACATTCCACAGCTCTCACTGAACAGAAAAAAGCGAGGAATCCCCTACGTGTTTACAGGGTTCTGCTGCTAAAATGTATAACAGCCTTTGCGGAAGTTGGACAAGAATATCATGCAACACTTCTCCCTTTGAGCTTTTGCGTTTCCGTTTTTAAATTAACAAGACAGCTGTGATAAGTATTGGAGAAGCTTCTCTTTGTTTTCTCTTTAAAATGCTGAGTTTATCAAAGGCCGTATGGAACCTGCCAATCGTCCATTGATTAAAGTAAAGAAGGCGAGCACTCAAAATGAAGCTCTATCAGATTTAAGTACTTTCTTCCATCCTTTCTGGCAATAGAAATAATCCCTCTGCTCTCAGTTTACACACTCAAAAATAACAATTGGTAATAAATGAAATCAGTGTAAATGTGTCATAAATGATCTAAAATGCTGGAGTAAGCTACTTATGCTATTGCACAGCTTTTTAACTGGTATCTTCTTAGTCAACAAAGTCAAAACAAATAATCACAAAGACACACCTTTTCTCTTGGTCTTTTGGGACAGGATCTCACTATGCAGCTCAGAGTGGCCTGGTGATCACAGTGTAGCTAAGGCTGGCCTTGAGCTTGCAATTGTCTTGCCTCTACCTCCCAGCTACTGAAATGACAAGTATACACCATGCCAAGCTAAAGTTAACATTTCTATACTAGGGTGAATATCTATATGTGATATGTTTAATTTTTCAGGTGTTTCTTAAACCAGTTCTAACAGGCCCCTATTTTCACTGAGAGGTTAATTGAACACAAATTAAATTTTGATGTGATCTAGTTTCTTATTGGATGTTTTTGCTTTTTTGAACGTGTGTGTTAATCAACGGCCAATGCAGAATGCCGACCACATGTCAGAAGCATCGGCTCTTTCTCTAGATGGAATCCAGGTGGAAGCAGATTGTAGACTGTAGTAGTAAATCTCCATCCTTAAGAAGTGTAGCTTCTACCTTCCCTCAGATTTGAGATGTAAAATAAATAAATAAATAAATAAGTAAGTAAGTAAATAAATAAATCTTAGACATCTCCAGTTAGAGAAACAAAGGCCCCACAGGCAAAGGCTGGCCAGGAGTCAATCAGGAAAGGGTCTAAATGGAACGTGTTTAGGCAGGCTAAGTCGTCTTCATGAGAATCAGGAAGAAAGGGCCAGGACATGAGTAAGTATCACAAACAAAAGACAACAGCAGCACCAACAAAGGGCTATGCTCCAAGTCACGTGACTCGCCCGAGCCTTTCACAGCACCATCAATGAGGCTGGGTTGGAATTAGTCTGGTCTGATCCCTGCCTTTACATAGCAAATACGTTTTTAAGTATCAGCAAATACATGCACTAAAAGCAGGTTTCTGTGTTTTCTAAGTATGAGTGTTGTTCCTGCTACTCTACTCCAATTCTCCTGTATCGGCATGATCTTCTGTAGCTCAGTTCTGGCACAGACTACCTGGAGTTGGCATGTGACTTCCACAGGGCTCAGTTCCCTTCAGGAACTGATCACAGGAATCAGGCTGCCAGACTGTCCACATCTCAGCTCAGTGATTTGCCATTACAGGGCTTGGGAGGACTGAGGAAGCTTCTTTGCTTCTAGTTACTGATCTATGATAGATGGCAGAAAATAAACAGCCAAATGGGAAGAGTTCATGGGGTAAGGCTCAGGGGGGTTCTGAGCACAGCGGTTTCTGTCCCTATTGAATTGGGATGTGTCGCCCTCCTGGGCATGACCGTGTTTGCCATCCAGGAAGCTCTGGCCCCCCATTGTTTAGGGGCTTTTAAGAGAAGTTCCCATCAGCAGGCATAACAAATGAACTCAATGGCTATAGGCATGCAGGTCGGATTGAACATTGCAAGGCTTGGTCTCTGGTGCCCAGCCCCCATCCTGAATCCATTCAGGGGTTTTATGGAGAACCTTAGAATAAACCCTCCTTAGAATAAACACAGACAAAATTGAAAGGTACTCCTCACCAATAACGAAATTTATTCCTATTATAAAATTTCAAGCATTTTAGGAGCTTTCTTCTAGGAACAGGGAACAAAGAGTAAGTACTCTTTCATTTTTTTTTTTTTTGTTTTTTGTTTTATGTTTTTAATAGCACCTCACCAACAGAGCCAGATAAATCCACCAGCTGAGATGATGTATCTAAATAGTTATATGTATCTCTGTTAAATGAGAAGGATTTTTACATTTGATCCAACTATACATTGTTTAAAAGAGAAGAAAAAAGATGGGGCATGGTCAGTATATGTGTTTTAACTACTTTCTACTGCTGAGTAAGATACTAACACAGACAACTGAAAGATGGAAGGAATCATTTTGTTCAGCATCTCAGAGGTGTTAGCCCCTTGACAGGCATAGTGTATCAGAGCAAGGAGTCCAAGAAGCAGAGAAAAGGGGTCCGTCGGCATTTGGTCTGCTTTCTCCTTTGTCGTCGTCTCTTATTCTATCTGGGCCCTTAGTCTGTGAAATGGCGGCACTCACGTTCTTGGTGGATAGTTCCCCCTCAGTTACTCTTCTAGTTCCCCCTCCACCGTTGCTGTGATAAACACTACGGGTTTATCTCAGCGTACACTTCCATGTCAAAGTCCATTACTGAAGATAAAATCAGGGCAAGAACTCAAGCGGGCCCTGAAGCAGAAGCCACAGAGGGATGACAGTCACTCACCACTGACTCATGCTCAGCTAGTGTTCTTCTCCAATAACACCCACCTGCCTAGGAATGGTGCTTCCCACAGTGGGCCAGACCCTCCCTCATCAGTCATCAATCAAGACAGTCTCTCACAGATAGGGCCGTAAGTCAGTCTGATTGAGGCAATTCTTCAGTTGTGTTTCTCTCTCCCCAGGTGCCTGGGTAGTATCCAGTTGACAGTAAAACCCATCCACAACAGTTACTATATGTCATTTTCTACAGATGCCCTCCAAGAAGCACCTCCTAGATGTCTCTCGCCCAATGAGAACCATCATAATTCCATCCCTTGTCAAACTGACACCCAGACATGTTTCCTTACACCCTGCTTAATCTCCAGATTTAGTAACAAGGCCATCATTCCACCTAGGGCGATACAACTCTCTAGCATACAACTGAAAACACACTTGTTGTTCCTTCCCCAGAATCTGTGGCTGAGTCTGCTTAAGACGTGCTTACTCTTTGCCTGGTACCCAGACAAACCACTTCAAACCACAACATCCCATCCCTGGTGTGATGGCCAGGGTTGACTGCTGTCTTGTTGGGTTCTGGAATCACCTAAGAGATGAGACTCTGCTCGCACGTTGGAGAGATCTTCACTAAGGTCAGCCTCCGAGACTGTCGGTTGAGGGATTGTCTTGATTCGGTTCACTGATTTGGGAAGATCCATCTTAACTTCGGCCAGGACCATTCCGTGTGTGGGGATCCAGGGCTGTATAAAATTAAGAAAACCAGCAGAGCATTCACCTCTCTGTACACTCCCTTGTTGGAGACGCTTCAAGCTCCTGCTGCCCCACCAAGATGGACTGTGCTGTGAACTGTGAGGTAAAATAAACCCCTGATTCCTTAAGTTGCTTCTTCCAGGAACAGAAAAGTGGCAATACCCCCTGGCACCCAAAGTCTCCTGCACATCTCATAACTCAAAATGTCCATATCCGAAGGTCCCATTGGAGGGACTTCTCTTTAGTGACATTAATCTCCTTAACACACATACCTTTCGTGTCCAGTTTTCAGCTTTCCCCTTTTTCAGGCCTGACTGCATACTTTTTGATCCTTCTTCTTTGTATTTTGTTCCTGATCTTCACTATAAGCTTGGCTAAAAGCCGCTTGTGATAATCCATGCTACATCCTGCGTACTGTACCATCTTGGGATACCTTCTTTCAGACTGATGAGTTCATCACATTTAAACTCAGCTTCTGATAATGTTAGCATCCTAGGAGTATTCAGTCAGGTCAGAGCCAGGCAGCGGTGGTGCACACCTTTCATCCCAACACTTGGGAGGCAGAGTCAGGCAGATCTCTGTGAGTTCAAGGCCAGCTTGATCTACACAGTAAGTTCCAGGACAGCCAGGGATACACAGAGAAACCCTGTCTCAAAAAAAAAAAAAGAAAGAAAGAAAGAAAACAAAAAAAAGACAGAAAAGAAGTGTTCAATCAAAACAGTCATTAACATTTGTTGAACACTTTCTATGTTTTAAGTGAGTAGTTTCTCAATTACTTGACCTCCTGAACTTTTGAACCATTTTTATCGTATCATTAATGAGAAAGACTGAAAATGTATGAATATAACTTAAGAAGTTGAAGGGAGCAGCTGGGATGATGACTCAGTCAGTAAAGTGCTTGCTGTACAAACATGAAGAACTGATTTCAGATCACCAACACCCAGGTAAAATGCCAGGTGTAGCAGGTTACACCTATAATCCCAGTTCTGGGAAGACTGAGACAGGAAGCCCCCTAGAACTTGCTGACCATCCAACCTAAACTAATTAGTGGGCTCCCAGTTCAGTGAGAGACCCTGCCTCAAAAATAAGGTAGAGGACTCGGGAGGTGGCTCGGTGAGTCCAGTGCCAGCTTAAAGACCTGAGTTTGGATTCCCAGCACCTACATAAAGAAGCCAGGTGTGGCTGCACTATTCTGTAAACCCCAGCACTAGGGCAATGAGATAGGCAGATCCTGGGAGCTGAAAGAGAGTTTAAGGTTCAGCAAGAAACACTGCCTCATAAAAAAAAAAAAAAAAGTAGAGAAGTGATTGAGGCAGACATTCTAATGTCAAGCACGCCCACCCACGTTAATGAATGCAGACACACATACACACACTGCATGATATACTTATATCACACCTATACACAGATAGATAGAAGATAGATAGATAGATAGATAGATAGATAGATAGATAGATAGATAGATAGATAGAAGCTACTTAGTTTTCTGTCAGCTTGATACAAGCTAAAGTCATCTGGGAAAAAGGTACCTCAATTTAAAAAAAAAAAGACTCCTCCATCAGAGGGCCTATAAAGATATGGGGAATTGTCCTGATTAACGATTGATGTAAGTGGGCCCAGCCCGCAGTGAGTGGTGCCACACGCGGGCAGATGGTCTAGGTGCTGTTAAGAAAGAAGGTTGAAAAAAACTAATTTCTAAGGAACAATATCAAAGCTGATCTTTAGCCTCCAATTGCACACACACATACACACTTACACATATTTGCACTCACACACACTCAGATGCCCATTCTATTGATTTTACACATGACAGCACATTTTAAAACTTAACTGTATTAACCTGAGAACTAAAACGCACACTCATCACATCAGAGGCTAAAGCAGAAACGCCTTTAGTTCCAGGTCCGTCTGGAGTAGATTAGAAGAACCTATGCCAGAAAAAGAAAAAAGGAAGGGCAGGGGCATAGGGGAAAAAGTAAGGCAGGGGAGAAAGGAGGAACAAGTATTAAGGGAGAGAGGGGGGAGAAATGAGGAAAAGGTATTAAGGGAAAGAGGGGGGAGGAAGGAAAGACTGTAGGGGATGGAGGGGTAGAGAAGAGTCAGAAGGAAAGAGGAGGGAGAGGGAGGGACGACAGGAGGGAAAGCTGTGATTTAATATAAATAAATGAAGGCGGAATACAGATCAATTGGAGGGGTGGGGGGAAGCAAGTTGAGCAAGCCATGGGGAACAAGCCAGAAAGCAGTTCTTTTCCATATCCTCAGTTCCTGCCTCCAGGATTTTATCCTCCCCAGGCTGTTTCTTGGTCATGATGCCTTTATCACAGCTACAGAAAACAAACTAATACTGATAGCCAGATAACCCAAGAATGATGGAAGAAGACACTAAGAAGACACTTAAGCTTGTCCTCTGGCCTGCTCAGACATGAGTACGCACATGTAAAAAGAACAGTAAATTTAGGCTCATAAGAAGCAAGGCCTGACAGCCCAGGCCCATGATCCCAGATACTTAGGAGGTTAAGGCAGGAGGATTGCAATTTCAAGGCCAGCCTAGACAACTTAATGAAGTCCCACCTCAAAATAAAAAGGAAAAACCAAGGGCTGTGGGTATGGCTCAATGGCAGAGCATGACTAAGCTTACGTGAGACCCAGGGTTCAATTCCAGTATCACCAAAAAAATTAATTAAATAAAAATATTTTTGTTTTTTCGAGACAGGGTTTCTGTGTGTAGCCCCAGCTGTCCTTGAACTCACTCTGTAGAACGGGCTAGCCTCAAAACTCACAAAGATCGTCTGCCTCTGCTTCCTGACTACTGGAATCAAAAGTATACATCACAACACCCAGCTTAATTAGATGAATCTTAAATAGAAGAATATATTAACAAAGAGAAAGCTAGTTGAAACCTATGAAAGAGAATAAATGGCACAAGGTGGGCATGGTGGTGCACTCTCATAATCCCGGCACTTGGGGATGCAGAGGCAATCAGATCTTTGTGAGTTCGAGACCAGCCTGGTCTACAAAGAGAGTCCAGGACAGTCAAGGCTACACAGAGACACCCTGTCTCAAAAAAAAAAAAAAAGAATAAATGACTCATGAGCTCCAGATGATATAAGTGACAGGTGTCCTACCCTTCCCCTGGGCAGAAAGCATCACTAGTCTCTTGTCTTTCAAAAGAATTCTAGTGTCGGGAGCCGCGTTCCTTTGCCAGCAGCTTTCCTGAGGCTGTGGGAGGCACTTCTGCCTGCACCTAAGACAGGAATTAACTCCCTCACACACCACCACCTTCACACTCAGCTACCCTCCACCGGTGACCCTAGGGAATGTGTATAAATAACCTCACTGTCCTTCCCTGTAGGAGACCCCGCACACACAAGGCAGGTGTCCCCTCCTGAGATACTCCCAGGATCCCGTCCCAGTCTCAGCAGGGCTGCCTCCCCACCTCCACAGCACCTCCCAGCTCTCCTTCCTGCACAAAACAAATACACCTCCAAAGTCAAATTCTCATTTCAAAGGAAAATTCATTCCATTTTTTTTAAGTCTGCAAGATGCCTCGGCAAGAAAAGCTATTGGCAGCCAACCCTTACGACCCATGCCCTATCTTCAGAACCCACGTGGAGGAAAGAGAAAACCAATTCCTCCAAAGTGTCCTCTGACCTCCACATGAGTGTGTGCACACATGTTCACACACACAGAATAAATAATGTGAAGGAAAAAAAAAGTCTACATCCATAGAAAGGGAGAAATAAAAACAGAAACGAACAGAGTTAGCAAGGATACAATGAAGCCACAGACTGAAACCCCGGATCATAAACACACATGTACACGCGAATCTTTTTTAATGGTCCCATGTAAAATTTTATGTCGGCTTACTTGAAAATTTGATAAAACGGTAGATGTATTGGAAGATATAAATAATCAAAACTGGATTAGGAGAATGCAAAAGGTCTGGAAAACTAATCCACATGGGACAAGCTGGAAAAACATTGCCAGACAATTGTACTCTCGGAAGATGACAGGCCTGGAGAGAGAGTTCCTAACGTGACCAAAATGTGTATGTATTTCAAACACACAGCCAGTTGTTAAAACTAACAGGAAGGAGGGTCTATAATATTAATAGTAGATAGAATAGATTTCCCAGTCATAAATGTGACTAAAATAGCACCAGAAAGAGAAAATTACAGACCAACCTGACTTATGAATATAGATGAAAAAATCCTGAATAAAATATTAGCCAATTAAATGCAGCAGTGTGATAAAAGAATAATGTAGCATGATCAAGGAGGTTTATTTTTATAAGAATACAAGTAAGGACCCAAATTAGAATTTCTATTAATATGAAATTACCCATATGAATAAAAAGATTATCTCAATAGACACTTAAAAGTTATTTTTTTGCTATTAAAAAGAAGAAGAAAAAAACTAAATAATCGGAAGATGAAAACACACTTATTTAACAGGACAGGAATACCTACCAATAGGTAATATTGCATTTAAAAGGAAATGTTTTAGAGAATTTCCCAGTACCGTTACTAGTAAGATACAAATGATGGTTGTTATTGTACCAGCATATCACATGGCTGTGGCCATTTCAGTGCTCAGCCATAAGACAGCATGTCCTGCCACAAAAATTAATTAATCAATCAATTTAATTAAATAAATGTACAGCCAACATATCAGAAACAGGATAAATACTTAACTATAGCTGTTCACCTTAAAAGCCAAAGATACTGTGAGATTAAACAAAGGCCACCCAAATTAAAACAGAAGCCATCTCTTCTGGGCTTGCTATTAGCAGGAAGGCGAGCCCTCATCACTTGGATTTGGAAGATTCTGAGGCAGGTGGAGAAATAGAGTGATTCTGTGTTCTCTGTCTTTCCATCTCCCCCAACCCAGCTGCTCTCAACTTTGTATGTTGAAACCTTAATCTTAATGTGGCGGTGTTTGAAGGAAGCAATCAGATCCTGATACTAGAGCCCTGGTAAATGGAACTAGTACCTTTGCAAGAAGCTGGGGGTGGCAGAGGAGTGGGGAGTGGAGGCGGGCAGGCTCTTTCGCCTTCCACTCTCCCAAGCGAGCTCTGAGAAGGCTACAGTTGGTAAGAAGGCCCTCATAGGAGCTGGTGGTGGCCCGCTCTGGCCCCAGGCTTCCTGCTTCCGGAACTGTGAGAAACAGATGTATATTGCTTATAAGGCGCAAAGAGTGGTACTTGGTCGGAGCAATGCAAACCAAGACTGATAAATTGCTGTTCTGGAAAGCTAGAGGCTGGCAAACCGGAAGCATCTATGAGATTGTCTCGGGGAACATATATCACTTTCCCTGGCTGGTCCTGACTTGAAAACAGAGGCAAAGCCTTGGAGAAATGCTATTTTTAGCTGAGCCCTGGCTTTTCTGGGCCCACTAAAGCAGCAGACCTGGTCTGACTCCTCTGCTGCTTGCTGCAAAGGTTGTAGGTCAACATTCTGTCTTCATATGTGGTTCAGCCATGGCTTGTTTTTATATACTGTTCCTTAAAAACGAGAAAATAAGGTATATAGTTACAACCTAGATGTTCAGCTTTGAGTTATTTTGGCCTTCTGTTCCCCCCCTTGGGGTTGGTTGGTTTGTTTGTTTGTTTGAGACAGGGTGTCACTATATAGCTCACTCTGGCTTTGAACTCCCAACTATCCTGCATCAAGATCCTGACTGCCGAGTTACAGGCATGTCCCCCACCCCGCACCTAGCTCCTTCAGCCTAGTTTGATTTCTGTTCTCTTTGACTCAGAGAACCCAAGCCACAGCAGCCACGTGGCACACTCAGCATTTTTCCCATTGGGTCTCTTTCTCTGGCGACTTTCCTATCTCCTCTGCTTACCTCTTGCTGGAACTTTTGTCACTGAGTTCGCAGTCTTTACTCTTCAATAGCCTCTTGTAACAATTTTATTCTTTCTCTGGAGTGGATGCTGGGCCTGTAACTTCACTCACCAAAGCACCAATAGCCAAGAGAGTTCTGCAGCAGTCTCCCGAATTTTCACAGAGCTGAGTTCCAAAACTGCCCCCCAGGAGATGGATGTCTGAGGCCATCGACTGCACTGTATAGTCCGTGTTTTATCCTATCCCTACGATTAAATTTAACCTCTAAGTTAGGCACAGTAAGAGATTAACAATTAATAATGAAATGGAACAATTAATGTATTGCCATAAACTCCATGAATGTGGTCCCTCAAAGCTCTCTCACTGTACTCTTACCCACTCTCACAGAGGATGCCGGATGCCGCTGCTGTATCATGTCTCAATTGCCAGCATCACTACTCTTGTGCTTTGGGACCACTGTTCAGAGAGACAAAGCGAAAGGCAAGCATCATGACTCCTTCAGTTGCCCTTGTAACCAAGATGGCCGATGGCAGGTACCGCGTGCTGCATGGAGACCCTGGGCAAAGAGGTGAGTCTATCTGGGTAGGATGGAGCAGGGCTGCACGAGATTTCATCACACTCCTCAGCGCATGCAGTTTAAACCTTGACAATTATTTTATTTCTGAAATTTCGCATCGAACATTTGACCTCAGATAACTGAAACCACTGGGGGAGGGGGAAGAACCATTGATAAGGGGGGGCACTGCTGTACGGAACGAGTCCCCAGTAAAAGTGGGAAAATAAGGAAATACGCTTATTGCAGAAGCGGGTAGCAACACCCAGGATTGGTCATAAACGTATTTTCCACTTCTCAGCATAGGGGCTTTCTGACTCTCCTCATCCCTTCTTAAACGTCAGTGCACCCTAGCTTGCCGGCCTCTCCCTCTGTCCTTCTGTACACATTCCTGACACTCTTTTTAACGGAAGTCTACTACACTTCTTTGAATGCATGCACCACAGCACACATGTGGACCCTAGAGGAGGAACTTGGAGGAACTGGTTTTCCCCTTCTACCACGTGGGTCCTGGAGGTCAAACTCAGCACATTAGGCTCGGCAGCAAATGTGCTTACTCACTGAGCCTTCTCACTCAGGCTTGGCCCCATAGCGTTGCTCTCACAGACCCGTTCTTGGACCCTCACTCCACTTCTAGCGCGCCTGCAGACACCTAAACTATTTCTCTCTTTTGCTTTCCAACAGTCATCCAGAGCTCTTCAGGTCTTACCAGACCAAATACAGGGCTGTACCGTTCTTGACCAAATAGCTCCACCCATGCATTTGCTAAATGAATTCTTTAAAAAGAAAAAGAGAAAGGGAAGGACACGACTGCTCCTAGGTTTGGAAGCGGAGAAGGATTTTTTTGTAGATACAAGGGAGAGCATAGCCAGAGACAAAAACATCTGGGAGAGTCCAAAGCAAACATAACCTTGAGCTGGGCCATGTGAGGAGATGGGAGGAAGAGAGAGCCAGGAGGCCAGAAGAAAAAAAAAAAAAGTCCAGCATAGCCAAAATGGTTGTATTACATAGGGAAGGGTAGCTGGGAGAAAGACAAGCCAGCCGCAGGGTTGGAGAATTTTAGAGTAGAAATGAGTCATACCAGCCATTTCCTGTAATAGGGAAGGTGGCCCTCAGGTCCACCTTGATATGTTAAAAAGGGACCTTAGCCAGCAGTTTGTCCTGGGGTTGAGAACTAACATCACAGCCTTTCTGTTGATAATAAATGATAAGGGGTGATGTAATGTTTTCTATGACTACTTCCTGCTGACATTGGGGCATCCTTTTTGGGAGACCTAAGAGAGGAAGCTGGAATGCTGGCCAAGACTGAATGGGGAAGGGAAGGAGGAAGAGAAGGAGGGAGGGAGGGGGAGGGAGAGAGACAGACAGACAGACAGAGAGAGAGATCCCACCCTCAGGAATAGGCAGGAGGAGGTGGGGAAATTTAGGAGTACTTATTTGGAGTTGGGGGGGGGGGTTGTTTTGTTTTTTTTTTTTTTTTTAAACCTTGGAGAGGCAGCTCCAAGTCAACTCCTGGAAACTTACATGAATTTTTTACAAACAGAAATAAAAGTTTTAGATATAAGCCAGGTGAGGTGGTGCATGCCTGGAATCCCAGCACTTAGGGAGGCAGAGGCAGGCAGATCTCTGTGAGTTCAGGGCCAGCCTGATCTACAAAGCCAGTCCAGGACAGCCAGGGATACACAGAGAAACCCTGTCTTGAAAAACCAAAAAGACAAAAGAAAGAACAAGTGTTAGTTAGATAGGTCAGCATGATCACGTTTGTAACCTGTACTGAAATCCACAGGGTAGAAAGAACAGTAGACCCACACGTCGAGTCACAGAAAAAGCTTGGGGACCCTGAAATATTTCAGGTTAAACACCTCTGTGAGTTTATCTCCTTTCAGAGTCTGGTAGCAAGGAAAACTGTCTTTCTCAGCTGCAGACCTAGTAGTTCCGTAAAGTGAGGCCTGAAGTCTGATTTTTATTGATGAAGAGAAGGCAGCTGTAGCTTCGGGAGAGGAGCTGGTGGTACGCTTGCTGCTGTTAAAGCTACAGTTAATCAAATATCATCAGAGATCTGAGAAGGATAAATAGTAGCAGGAGGCATAATCCAAACGGCGTACATATCAATTAAAATAACTGAGACTCACCCACTACCTAGATGACTGTCCTGGGCTGTCCTGGGCTGTCCTGGGCTGTCCTGGGCTGTCCTGGGCTGTCCTGGGCTGTCCTGGGCTGTCCTGGGCTCCCATGATCTCCATGGCTTCACTGGGGGCAGTGGTTATACAGGACAGCATTTAATCTTCAGCTGATCCACACCTGGATCAGCCCAGGTCTGAGAGGCTTTCTTGTGAATGAGGAACTTGGGAGACTGACCTTACTTTGATCAGGCAGAGTAGGACGATGAACCCAGTGTCCACAGTTTGTACAGTTTGAGGCAGACAAAGCATGGGACAGTTTTCTCCTCCAGTGGTTAGTGCTACCACTGTTCAGATGGAGTTTTCCTGCCCCATCTTCTTAGGAGAACTGAGGGTTCCATCTAGTATCTGGCATGTCCGTCTGTTACGGGAAGCTTTTTTCATTAAACACGTAAAATGTCATAAGTAGCAGATCTCCGAAGAGTTTGAGGACCATCATTAAGTATATCTGAGTAAGTTACTTGCTTCAGGCTAGACTTTAAAAATACCTACAGGAGGCTAAATAAAGCTTGTTGCTAAATGAATTACCCAACAGTTTACAAGTTAGTTACTTTTATAAGATTAGGATTTTAATCTTTATCCCTGTTAAGTTTGAGACTTAAAATTTTTAGTTGAAGGTTTAACTGAAGATTCCTTAGCATCAAAATAAAACTTTAAACCATAAATAATAGAGACTGTAAACTTTCTTGTTCCTTTTATAGTGTATCATTATAGATTATCACAGTTCTTCTGTATGACTCAGATTATCCAAATAGTGAAAGCTTAACAAGGTAAGCAAAGACAAAGAGGCTAGACAAATATTACTGTGAACCTAAATAGACCTTAGGAGTTTATAAACCTTATTTATCAAACATGCCTTATTTATCAAATATATATATGCTAAACATGTTTTTTTTTAAATTTTCTAGAAGCCTGGTGTTGATCAGAGTTAGCAAAGACATAAGTATGTGTGTAGATAAGGATTTTTAAGGTAGGTTTGTTAACCTGCGTATGCCTTTATAACCTTAGGAAGCTATCATCATATAAAAATCCTAATCTAAGATATTTTGGAAACCTGATGTTGCTTTTTTTAGTTTAAAAAGGAAATACAACAATAAGCTCATTGGGCTCAGTAGGACTAAGAATATGCCACCTTATAGGTGCAGTCTCAGTTGGTTTATAATGTGAGGCCAACCTAAGATGGTAATGAAGTCACATAGTACCCTCTTTTACCAGTAAAGCTGGCTGCCAGCCACATGATGGCTGTTTTTTAAAATCTTTTTTTTTTGTAAACCTATTTTAAAATAATCTACTTTTAAATAAGAGCTGAATATATATATTATATAATATATAGGTATATGTATCTATATATGGAAGGGCAGACCAGCCCCTGGGCTGGAGAATTCAGGACAGGGATCAGGGTGTGCCAGCCATACCCTGTAAGCGGTAGGGACTGAGGGATGTTGGGAGAACCTGGCAGCCAGGTCTGCTTTGGTATGTTAATAGGCACCTCAGCCTAATACTTAAGATATAGGATCTAGAGCTCTAGAGTTAGGGCATCTCCCCCAGAAAGCTGTAGTTGCTTACTTTTGGGTTTTTTGTTGTTGTTGTTGTGTTGTTTTGTTTTGTTTTTTGCTTTTTTGGTTTGTGTTAGATGTTCTCTATACAATGCAAAGTTGTCAAAAAAAAAGTCAGCTGCATCTGAACAGTAATAATTTGCAGGATAAATTCCACTTTCAATGTGAATAATATAAAATAAGATGCCTAATAGTAAGCATGAAAAGACTATAAAATTAATATAAAGGAAAATGAAAAGCTGTTTGGGGAATACAGAAAGCTCTGAGAGACATACCATATTTATGGTTGGCATATTTATGGGAGGAAAGAGAGGAAGAGGAAGAACATAAGGAAGAGATCAATGTTTTATATTCAAAATTAATGTGATTTTAATGAAAATCTCAAGGGTCCTTTTTGCAAACTAGCATAATTAATATACAGTCTACCAAGAACAACAGATAAGAATAAAAAATATATTGACAAAGAAGAGCAATGTTGTTGTGTTCAGATGTGAAGTGTTCCCCCATAGACTCAGATGTCTGAATACTTGGTCTCTAGCTCTGCAGCCTTGTTTGGGGAAGTTGCAGGAAGTAAAGCCTTCTGGAGAAAGTGGATTGCTGAGCAGAGCCTTGAGGTTTTATAGCCTGGCCCCTCTTTAGGTATTCTCTCTTGCTTCCTTTTCCAGGATTTCTGGGAGGCCCAAGGACACTGTCACCATCCATTCCCTTCCATGGTAGACTGTATCCCTTCAAACAGTGAGCCAAAATAAGCCCTCCCCTTCAAAAGTTGCCTTTGCCAGGTATTTTGTCACAGAAGTGAGAAAAGAAACTAAGACAGAGAACTACATTGTCAAATACTAAAATATGATTCAGTGTTAAAATCAAATTACACAGTCTTGTTACACAAGCATGCCGATAAATCAAAGAACCTAACAGAAAGCCCCATTACTTAAGATTAAGTTCACTTCCAATAACCAATAAAAATATAATGTAACAGTGATTTAAGTAAGAAAAACAAACACAAGCTTATTAACATGTATGCCTCATCTAAACATAAGCAAAACCCCAGAAAAAAATATTAAGTCCCACACTGGCCAGGTGGATAGGTTAACTGCAGATCTTCCCCTCTTCCTCCTCCAAATCTAATCCACCTGTCTCACCCTCAGCTCTGTAGCAGAGCACCTGCTATGGCCTCCTCCCTCCTCTCTGTTCCTATCTTCATCCATCATTCAGAGCCTCTCCTCCAACCTTTCTCCCCGCTCATCCTGTTCTCCCAGCCCCCAATCCAGCAGGCATCCCTCAGAACCACCAGCCACTCCTTGAGAGAGGCAGCTAAGCCTGAACTTCAGGCTTTCACTCTCCTCCACATCCAATCCCGCAGTCTCATCCCCAGTTCTGTAACAGGCTACTGGTTACTGCCTCTCCTCACTCTCTACTCCCATTCCCAGAGGACTGAGCAGAATCTAGCGGCACACCCTGCTTTTCCTCCCACCCCTGGACGCTCTCAGGCTCTTCCGACACCAGTAACCCCATGTCCCCAGTAATAAGACAGACTAATAGAATAGATTCGAAAACAGCACCCTTCTGCTACATCCAAGAAATACACGTTAATATCAACAACAGACATCACCTCAGAATAAAAGGATGGAAAAAGATATTCCAAGCAAATGAACCTAAGAAACAAGCTGGTGAAGCTCTTTTAATATCTGACAAACTAGACTTCAAACAAAAACTAATCATAAGAGATAGGGAAAGACATTACATATCATACTCATTAAAGGAAAATCTATGAAGAAGACATTTTAATTTTTGGGTTTTTTTGTTTTGTTTTGTTTTGTTGTTTTGGTTTTTTTAGTTTTTAGAGACAGGGTTTCTCTGTGTAGCTTTGGCTGTCCTGGATTCACTTTGTAGACCTCAAACTGCTGGCCTGGAACTCACACAGATCTGCCTGCCTCTGCCTCTCTGAGTGCTGGGATCACAGGTGTGCACCACCACGCTTGGCTTGACATTTTAATTTTGAACATCTAGGCACCAAACACAAGGGCAGCCAAATTTGTAAGAGAAACACTCCTGCAGCTTAAATCACATATTGACCCTCACACACACATGGGGGGACACCTCAGTAGCCCCACGCTCACCAATGGTAATCCAGACAAACTAAACAGAAAAAGGGTGGAGGTGACCTATGATATAAACCAAATGGATTTAATAGATATTTACAGAGCCTTCCACCCAAACACAAAAGAATATGCCTTCTCCTCATCACCTCATAGAACTTTCTCCACATACTCAGACAGAAAACAAGTCTCCACAGATACAAGAAAACCAAAATAATGCCCTGTATCTTATCTGACTAAAGCTGGATATCAACAACAGAAACAAACAAAAAAAAAAGCTTACAAATTCATGGAAACTAAACAACTCACTTCTGAACAAAAAAAAAAAAAAAATGGGTCAAGACAGAAATTAAGAAAGAAATAAAAGACTTTCTAGATCTGAGTAAAAATTGAAGGTCTCTAAGAACGTGACACTGGGCAGGTCTTGCCCTTCCCTCTTCTCTCTCCCCTGCTAAAGATTCCCTTATTTAGGCACTTCCCCATTCCTAAAGCTAGCCACGGAGGTCTGGTTCCTTAATTGGCCACTTCCTTATGCCTGACTCATTCCTGTGACTGATTACCAAGGTCCAACTATCAAAACATGAAGGTCTTGCAGACAAAAATCTCAACTCGGCTACCCTGACTAACATGCCCAATCAGAATTTACCAACTCACCCTAGCTCATTCTAACCCTGACCTCACTTAAAAAAAAAAAAAGAAAGAAAAAAAGATTACTGCTGCAGAGCTTTGCTGCTATTTCTGCCTGGCTCAGATTCAGCAACCTTGTCTCTGCCTTACTTAATAAACAAGCTCTTAGTGTTTGGGTATGATCTGTGCCTAATCCAGGGTCTAGAAGGGAGCATTCTATGGTGCAAGGTTTCCTTCAAAAATAAGTACAAAACACACCCAAACTTATGAGACACAATAAAGATGGTTGTAAAAGGCAAGTTCATAGCGCTAAGTATCTACATTAAAAAACAAAACAAAACAAAACAAACAAACAAACAAACAAAAAAACAAAAAAACTGGAGAGATCTTATACCAGTAACTTAACAGCATGCCTGAAAGCTCTAAAACAAAAAGAAGAAATCATAACCCCAAAGAAGTAGAATTAATCAAAGAAGCAAGGAATAATCAAACTCGGAGCTGAAATCAATAAAATAGAAACAAACAAACAACAACAAAAATACAAAGAATTAATGAAACAAAGAGCTGGTTCAAGTGACAAGCCTGTATTCAAATTATCTTCCAAAATAGAAACAAAAGGAATATTGCCCAGTTCGTTTTATGTGGCCGCAGATGCCCTGATGAACCCACACAACAAGGAAAGGGAATTACAAACCCATTTTCAAACCCATTTTCCTTATGAACATAAACACAAAGAAGCCTCCTGTATCAGAAATGGGTTATATCTAATTGAGTTTTTGGTCTAAGGGGTTCCATGGGTATCCCCCAAACAACCCAGGATGTTGCCAAGACTATAGATTGCTCTTTATAAACTGACAACACGGCCCTATTGCTGAAGACAACAATTACACAACTCATTGAATGTAGAGAAGTTGAGCTGTTACCTACAAAAAAAAACATCTACGTTTTTTAGTGTCTTTGGTACAAGAAGGTATGCTGTAGGCCAGCAATAGAGAATCACAAACACTAACCCAGCCACAAGCCCTTTGATCTACAATAGTATCCTGCCTGCAAGATATGCTAAGGCATAGTTTTTGTGAGTAACCAACCAATAACTGATTTGACTCAACTCCAGAAGATGGAATCAATACCCACTGTGTGGGTGGCCAAAAACTTGAGACTAGATAGCCCAGACACATAGGCTAAGAACAAATACTATCATTCTACTAAAAGAGCATAGCAATAAAATGACTCCTGATGACATTCTGCTATACTCCTAGATCACTGCCTTACTCAACCATCATCAGGGAAGCTTCCTCCTGCAGCAGATGGGAACAAATACAGACACCCCACAGCCAGACAATAGAGAGAGTGAGGCCTTAAAACACTCAGCCCTAAAAGGGTTATCTCTATTAAATCCCTCCCCTTCGGGATCAGAGAACCCTTCAGAAGAAGAGGCAGAAAGAGTCCAAGAGCCAGAGGGGTGGAGGACACCAAGGAAATGAGACCTTCTCAGTCAACATGATTGATGCCCGTATGAACTCACAGAGACTAAGGCAGGGAGCACAGGGCCTGCACAGGTCTGCACCAGTTGGGGGTCCTAGAGCTGAAAGAAGTGAACATATGTCCCCATCGCCAACCCAGAAGCCATCTCCCATTGATAACCACTTTGAGCAGGCATCTCACTGGGGAAACAAACTACATTTAGGTTAGGTTGCATGCCTAACAGATGGCCAACAGAAAATGAACTCAAGAGAGTCATTGGAACTTCCTTGTCTCGTAATGACATGTCAGAGCTTTTTTTTTTTTTTAAATCTTATTTCTCATTTTTATTTTATGTTACTTATATGTTTATTCTATTTACCCTACCTTTGGTTATATATTATGGCTTCCACTTTGGTCGTTTTATGGGATTCCTGAGTGTATAAACAATTGAATCTCTGCAGCTATGTTTCTTGTGCCTTTTCTTAGGCTCTTTCCCTTCAGTTTGTTTTGTCCAATTCTGATGTGTTAGTTTGTTTATCTTATTATATTTTATTTTATTATCATCCCTTAAAAAGTCTACCTATCTATTTTTTTTCAAGACAGGTTTTCTCTGTGTAGCCCTGGCTGTCCTGGGAACTCACTCTGTAGACCAGGCTGTGTACGCCTGCATGACAGAAGAGGGCATCAGATCCCATTATAGATGGCTGTGAGCCACCACATGGTCGCTGAGGATTTAACCACTGAGCCACATTTCCAGCCCCCTGCCTGTTTTCTAATGAGACACAAAGAGGGTGGAACCAGAGGGGAAGGGAAGTGGGGAGGAACTGGGAGGAGAAACCATAATTAGAATATATTATGTGAGAAAAAAAATTAATATATTTCCAATAAAAGGAAAACATAAAAAAAGCCAAGTGGGGGGGAAGTGGAGAGGAACAGGCAGGAGTAGAGGGAGGGAAACTGTAATCAGTATATATTACGTGAGGGGCAAAAATCTATTTTCAATAAAAGGGAAAAAATAAATCTCTAAAGTATATCTCAAAAATAAGAAGCAATTAAGGGGCCAGCAAGATGGTTCCACGCGTAAAAGCACTTCCCACGCAAGCCGTGAGAGCTGAGCTTGATCCCAGACCTCTGTAAAGGCATAGAGAACCAACTCCACAAAGCTGATTTCCACACATGTATCCTGACACACATGAGCCTGCACTCACACAGACGCGCCATACCCAAAGACAATAATAATAACTAATAAGGAAAAAGTGGGGGACTGAGCTCATGTCCTTGCCCATCCACACACTGAGAGCTGCCTCCCCGATCCTGTCTTGAATCTTTCCATCCTTTTACCTGTGTCCCTGACAGTTCCACTATTCAAAAGAGTCCTGGAGACGTAAGCCTGGATATATATTGGCAGTTTGCAAGAATATATTGCAATATGAAGATATACCACTGATTTATTTTTATTTTATTTTTTGCTAAATGGAAAAAGTTGACCATAAAAATTATGTGATCACAGAATAGTCTAGGCCTTCACTAGTATCTATCTGCTCACAACCTCTACTCATTTATTCTGCCTCCACTCACTTCATCCCATGCCTCCTTTAGGCTGAGCAACACGGGACCCAAGGGTATCATTACTAGCAAACTCTCGCTGAAGGGCCGAGAGATGAGAGTAATTACGGCACACAGCAGGAAACCACTTTGCATTTCACACCAGAGCTTCCAGGAAGCTCCCTACCAGTCAAGCTACTCCAGAGACTCCACCCTGTTTTGGGTTCCTGTCTGGCTTCCCTTCTCATTGTCACCTCTTTACCTCCTAGCCCTCATCTTCCTCTTTTGTTGGAGTTTGAATCTGAATGTCTCTCACAGGTCCCTGTTTTGAGCACTTATTCCCTGGTGCTGATGGAGATGGGGCCTAGTGGATGAAAGGAGGTAACTTGAGGTGGGCTTTTGAAGGCCATGCGTACACCTGGCTGGGCCCATGCTCTTTCCCCTAGCCACAGACAGAGCCATGCATTGTCCCACTGACCTTGCATGGGGAAGTGAAACCCTCTGAAATAATGAGCCAAAAAAAAAAATCCTTTCTCTTATTGAGCTGTTTCTGTCATGCATTTTGGTTACTGTGAAGCAGAAGAAACAGTCCATACCCTCTCTTAAGCTTCCAGAGTATTACTCAGTATTGGCTTGCTTTGTGAAAATGTGTTATAAAGCTTTTTAGTTTCCTCCTCTTCTTTCCTTGTCATGGTACCAAGATGACAAGCGTCCACTACTCAACTTCATGGGGACTATTAAGAATCTCTCTAAATTTAAAAAAAATTAAAAAATTAAAGTTTCCTTGAGCTGTTTGGATCTTTAAAAGGCAGAAGCACCTTCAATGCTGACAGCACACAAGTGCAAATGTAGGTCTTCTTTTTACACTTCATATTTATACATGCATATGTTGAAGAAAAGAAAAAAGGCTGGAAAGGCATTCTCCAACATACTAACAACAATTTATTCTGATTGTTGGGACTACAATAACATTTTCTTTTCGCTTTGCTCAAAATATGCTTTTTCCAAGTCTTCTGAAATGAGTTTATATTAATTTTATGAAAAATTGTATTTTCTAAGCAATAAGATGTGACAACAAGGACAAAAAAAATAATTCCTTTTGTTACAAAATTTTACCATTCAAATGCAAATGCCTTCACTTCATCTCAGCGTCTTTCACCTCCCAGTTCTCACTGATAGACTTAGGAGAAAAAGCAAGTTTATAAACAGCTATAATTAACGTCTAAATTATGTATTTCAAAGAGGCCAACAGACAAAGATGAAATAAGAAGCAACTACCAACTAATGGACAATAGATTCTTAGATCCAAAATGGGGGTGATGCCTGCCCTGGATTTATACCTTGTATTTCCTAGATTTATACCATGTGTATCTGTTCCGTAGCATTCAATCAAATGGGTTGACATTTGGCCAGATTCATGGCCCATGAATTTTAACAAGAGATAAAATTTGATAAAATCTATCAATCTCAATGTTTAGTTCTCCAAAAATATTTATGTCAGCCATTTATCCACATAAAATATGTAAGGGACCATTGACTCAGCCTGAGATCAAATATGTAGGGGATGCATGTCCTGCATTAGGAATATCCCAGGCTGAACAGCATCCTGCAGAGTTTACGCTCTAAGGAACTTCAGGATGGGCCCTAACCTGAAAATTGGGTCTTTGCAAATAGGAGGAGTTAAGTCTTTAACTTCCTATGACTTTAGAAGAGAATCGATGGAAAATAAAGTGGGGAAGTGTGGTTGATTGTCAGGATAGAGTAGAGTAAGAACCCAGAGGCAACTCTCCATCGGGGCTGGAGAGCGTTAAACTTCTGCCAACACCATTTAACAGGAGGGATTTTCACTTAGGCCTAGATCTGGGAGCCATTTAGTTCACATAGTATAATTTTCTCTCCTTCTGGGTGCGTGGGTATGTACACATTGTGGAAGCCAAAAGTCAACATACGGTGTCTTCCTCCATCGATCTCCGCCATATTGTTTGAGATATTGAACCCAGAGGGTCCAAATTATCTAATTGGCTGACATGGAGCCCCAAGGGATCCTCCTGTCCCCACCTCCCCAGCACTGGGATTACACATGCATGCCACTGTACTCCGTGTTCTTTGTAAATACTGGAGATCTGAACTCATGCTTGGGAAGCAAGTTCTTCATGTAAGGTGCCATTTTCCCAGCCCTCATCCGGGTTTTATCACTCCTTGCTGGCAATGACTTTCCAGCAGATCTGCATGTTACTGGCTCGCACCCACTCTCCTCCCTAATGGAATCCCCGAGTAATACATATCCTCCTGTGTGCATGTCTCTCACCTTGAGGGAGTCACAGGATGCCCCAGTCCTGCAGTGGAGGAAGCCTGGCTCTTTGGCATAATCTCCAGCTTTGCCTCTCTGTGTTCTTTCTTCTCTCAGTCCCTCGTCTAATGCACGTCCTAGTTTGCTCCTCTGTTGTTGCGATCCTGGGAAGGAAGTAGTTTATTTGGCTTATAGGTGACAGTCCATTGAGGGGAAACAAGACAGGAACTCAGGACAGGAACGTGGGAGCAGGAGCTGAAGCAGAGGCCATGGAGGAATGCTGCCTACTGGCTTGCTCCCCATGGCTTGCTCGGCCTGCTTTCTTATAAAACCAGCACCACCAGCCCAGGGAGGGCCGAGCACCACCCATGATGGGCTGGGCCCTCCTCACACGTCACCCAGCAATCAAGAAAATACCTCAAAGTCTTTTCTGATGGAGGCAATTTCCCAACTGAAGTTCTCCCTTTCCAGAGACTGTAGTTTGTGTCAAGTTGAAAAAAGGTAACCTGTTCTCACCCGCAGCCACACCACCTGCAGCCCCAAGCACTCTGTTTTTACAGCAATAGGGTTTTTAGTGTCTTTCCTTGACTTCTCGGCGAGCTCCTACACACATGACCTTTAAGATTTCTCTTCCCTGGAATGCACACCCTTTCACGGAACCACCCAGTCATAGCTGCCACCACCTTCCTGGGCACACCTCTGGCCCAGCAGTTGTCACTGTGTGCCAACAGCCTATTTGCTTTTTGTCTCTCCCACCAGACCTTGAGCTCCTTGAAGGCAGTGACCACATATTAGTCATGTCTGTCCCCAGGCCTGCTTCCACCAAAGATGGAAGAAGAAGCCATAAACGACAAAGGGCACTTCTCCCTGTGGCCTAACAGGGCCAGCCTAGCGAAAGGACCAGTGTCCTTGGTGCTACCGGGATGGAGCTACCAAGTTATCACTTGGTCCTAGGAGATTCACAGGGTGGAGGAAGCTTGTTCTGCAAGAGGTAGTGAGAGCCGTGCTGTCTCTGGAAATGAGTAAGCTCAAGTACACCCTGTTTAACCCTCATTCCACCGACATACTCGGTCCCATTTCCCTTCCTCTGCCCACCTCCTGGCCCTAAGCGGCTATCACGCTATGCCGCTCCGGACAGTTAGAACGCAACTTTATTGTTAAATATCCTTGAGGCTGTAGTTAGATATCCACAATATCAGAAACTAAGGCACCGGGGCATTCTTCTGCACATGCGCACTAACAAAGGATCCGCCTCCTCCAAAGATTCAATATCCTCATACCACTTACGTTGTGGTTTTTACACCTCATGAGAAGAAGGTCGTGGGAAGAAATAGCCTAAAAACGTCCACCATGATCTGGGAAAGACAAAGAGCCCCCTAACCCTACCAATACACCACCCACCTCCTAAATATTCATCAAAAGCTTCTAAAATCCACAATCAAAGATGGGTTGCTCCCCGTCTCGGAGCTGTCCACTCCAAATCCTCTGGAGTGTTTGTTTTGCTTGACTTGGCTAAATAAACTGCTGAAAGTGCATGTGTCTCTTGACTGAATTCCCTCCTTCAAGAAGACAAGAACCAAGAGGCCTTGGAAACACCTCCACAACCAACACTTTCCCATCCTCAGGCTTTCTGTTGCCCCTATCGGTCAGGATGACTCTTCTTCTATTCCTAGTCCTGCCTCGCTCCAAGGAGGTCCCGCTGTTTGGGGCCAGATGGGAGCTTGGTGCCTAAACTCTTGCAGGTACTGGCTCCCGAACCACCTCGGTGCCATAATGCAGCTCTCTGCGCGGCGAGCCGCTGGTCGGCCGCCCAGCGCCACCTGGTGGTCAGAACATTCCCACCGCTCCCCTTCAGTCCAGCCTCCTGGTTTTCCCGGCCCCTGCCCCTTCCTCCCCCTCAGAAGGGAAACCTTTGAAGGAAGACCCTAGGCTGTGGATCGGCAGCCTAGAGGGTACAATTACTCCTTGTAGGCAGCCAGAGCAGGGTTTGGGATATTAGACCAAAGCGCCCTTGTGGGGACTGAGCAGCCAAAATCTGGAACCTTCTCCCTTTGTCCTCAGCCAACCAGCAAGGCTATTCACAGGAAAGGTAGGTCTCTTGTCCATTCTTGTGTCCTGCAGACATCTCTGAGCCCTCCTGAGTCACTTCCTGAGGAGGGACAAGGTCACCTACAGTTTGACTCACCTATAGTTTGCCTGAAGTATGGTTTTGCTTGCAGCCCTGCGCTGTCTAGCCCAGACCTGTATCGTTTTAGAGCCTGCTTCTGCTTCAGGAAGGAGGTGAGAGGGGAAGAGCTGGATAGCCTGAAGGTCAGGAAGAGCCTAGGCCCTCCAGAGTCCCGGCCTCCTCCTTGTAGCCGTCCAGAGCTCAGCATAGGGAAGAGTGGCTGGCCCACGGAGAAGGCAGAAATTCTCTCCTCCCACAGTCTCTGCTTCCCCTATAGTAAATTTAGACCCCCGAATTCGGAGGTGTAACTTGAGGTTAGTTAGACTGTTCATGAGCCTGAGACGCTTCGGTATTTGTGAGTTCTCCCTCCGTTAACAAAAACTATTACTCAATTTTAGTTCTCTGTTAGCATAAAGGCAAATGTAATCTAGACTGGATTCGGGGTTGCACATTCGTTAGTATAGTTTGTTTGTTTTTTAACTTAAAATCATTTCGAACATCCTCATGACCTCCAGAAAGTGCATTGGTCCCCAGACCGGGTGTTAATGGGTGTGGCCCGCATAGTCCGCGCGAGTAACACTTGCGCCCCGCCCCTGCCCGTAGAAGCAGCAACTCTCTAGGACCAGGGGGAAACCTTCGAAACAGCCAGAACATCCTGGATCCAATCAACCAACCAGTCCTTGTCTTGTTGGCTCCAGGATCTAAAGACGTTCCTGTGATAAGAGCACGAGGAACTGGAGCGGGACCCTTTCATCATAAGATTGCCTGTCGTAGCCAGGCCTGAACCCACCTATAATCCCAGCGCTTGAGAGGCTGAGGCAGGAGGATCATGAATTCAAAGCCGGCTAGCACCACCTAGCTACACAGCCGGCCTTGTTTGGTCATATAAATAGAAACTCAAAAGAGAGGTCAAACCAAACGAGGGCGGACCCTCGAAGTTTCGAATGACCCACCAAATACTTGATGAGAGCAATCAGGCCTCATACCAAACATTCCTACTTCTCGGAGGCCGCCACTTGACAGTGCAGCCTGCACAGCTAGTCAATAAACAAGAGCTTTTCTAACCAAAATATTTTTCTGATCAACAAACGAGGTAAATCAAAGCACCGGCTCCCTGGCCGGAAAATTATGAAAACATCTGTATTTACCGATTAAACTGTTTCAACCGCATTAATAGAGTCCGTGCGTAAGCACATCACTTGGCGAGATTTTACCAATTGGTTCTGGATTGCTTTTATAAATAGAAGTAAGTGTTACGGTTAAAACTAAAGTTTAACCATTCTGCTCGTTAAATGGCTTTTTAAAGGGTTGTTTTGCGTTCCGTGAGTTTCTTAAACTCAAAGAGGAAAATATCAAGTTCCCCCTAGGTGAAGCAGTGCACACCTGTAAGAGATTAGGGCTGGATTGTCTTGTTTTACATAAATGATTGTGTTATATCATGAAAGTGTGAGACAGCTTGAGAACCCAACCACAGCCTCGTGAGCCCTCAGTTCCACTTTGTTTGTTTGTTTTTTAAAAAGAAAGCTTAAACTACTATTTTTCAAAAGCTTTTAACTTTAAAAAACACTTTTACGGGCTGAAATAATTATAGTTAATGGCGACAGTTAATCTTTGTTTCCACACAGCGTCTCATTCATCTTCACAGCCGAGCATAATCGCTGTTGTTTATGTCAAAGCCAGAGGAGGTTAAATAAAGAGTCCAGGATACCACAGCCAAACAAGGAGCTCTGAAGCCCACAGTCCTTCACAGCCCTCTCTGTGCAGCAGAGGAAGGCTTTGCTGACTGAAATGAAGACGAGGGCCCCTTGGAGCAGCAAATTCTGCTTCTGTCTGGGAAGCTTAGCATAAAATAACAACCCTTGTCCCTGTTAAAACCTGACTCCAGCTAAGTTTTGCATCTATTACTAGTCATATAACTTTTTAAATTTTCTGCCATTGTGTAGCATGATTTTTTTTCTCTTGGGTTCCCCCATATACTTGCAGGAATTCTAAGGAGTCTGCAGACCGCCCAAAAGATGAAATTCCAAGTCAAAGGCAGCGCGAGACAGACAGGCAATAATGTAGCCTGTAGCACCATCTACTGGTAGAGTTTCAGTATTGCAGCTATCTTGGGTCAGGCCCGAAAGGAGCAGGTTAGTGCTAAACAGTACGTTCTCCCTTGTGAGTCAAAATAACAGAAAGTCTTTTCCTGCAGAGAAAGCACAGAGGTAATCTTGACATCTCCCCGCACCGCCAAAGTACTGAGTCCTGGTCCTGGTTTTCCATAACTGGTTGTATAGGCTTGGGTAGGTCACTCCATCTCAAGTACCCCATCTTGGATCATAGGGAAGGGCTTTTTAGTTACGTTCCTCCAAACACTAAGATCACCGCCAGGGCCCTCCACAAAAGGCTAGGCCATGGTGTGGCTTCCTCTCCAGACTGAAGTGTAGGCATGCCTTAACCCTTTCAAATATAAATTTCTTGAATAAGGTTTTTTTCACAAAGTATCCCACAAGACTTCAATAAATTGTGTGTGTGTGTGTGTGTGTGTGTGTTCTATAGACATGGTCAACCCGTATCAACATTTACTGCACCTACAACTTTCCAAGGCTCCGCACTAAATCTTTATGAGCTATAAAAAACAGAAGTTCCAGTGAAGAACTCAGAGCTTGGTTGTAGAATAAGGCAAGTACATCATCTCTTCATTCCTTAACAATCTTGTCTATCAACTGGGAGAGTTTTCCCCCATGAGATCATATCCCTGGTTTTATAACAAAAGTCAATGGGAGAGGGAGAGAGATCTTTTTATAGTCGGTCTAGCTGGAAGGCATCTTTGCTATAAAACTCGTGTTTCAGGAGTCTCTGGGGGAGAACTTGAGCCAGAGCTGAGCTCCTCGGCCATCACTGTGTAGCAGTGTTCCTTCTCGTGGGGACTGAATTCCATTAAGAGATTTGTAGGTATTATCTATTGTGTTTAAGCAAAGTATATAAGAGTCTTGTGTCCCAACACGGACATCCACTCTATATCACCAAAGGCGGACATATAAAATATCAGCAAATGTCCCCGATAGTTTATCTTCTCTCAGAGACCAACTTGTTAGATTTATTAATATTTCTACCAAAGATTGGGAAGGAATTTACTCTTCAAATATCCGAGTAAGACAACAATCATATCCCGACTAATTAATGTTAACCATTTTCTCAGGTCCTGAAGTTTTTCTAACAACTACAGCTCATTTAATCCTCACAGCATTGCCAGGAAGTGCCCTATTTTGCCTCCTTGTTCCAGAAGAAGAAAATGAGGAACATTTATTAAATAACCCATAAAGCTATAGTTGGCTGATGCAAACTTTCTTCCCTGGGATAATCTTTAAGAGAGGTTAGGAATGCCCCCCACCCCTGACCCCCAGATCACAAGTCTTACAGTGGATGTCTTTCTGAACCCAGCTGCAGGCTCAGAGACCATTCAGACAATCAAAGAGTCCTCTTTCTGCACAAAGCAAGGAGTGGCATGGGAGCTGCTTGAATTTCCTTACATCATATGCAAGATGGAAATCGTTAGTCAACTTCTTTTGGCTTCTCTATCTCTTAGCATCCTGCCCACCACGCCTTATTGCAACCAAAAGAAATAGTGTACAATGCTTTGTAACTTCAACAATCCGGCAGTCTTCTTTCCCAGGTTGGGTCCATTTGGGTGGTGTTGGAAGAAAAGTGCTGGTAGTTGCCACATTCCAACAGCTACAAAAGAATTAGAGTGATTTTACTCTTCTCCCGTCTTCTCTATCCAAGATAGTTCAAGAAACACTAGATCGTAATAGGTCTTTATTTATTTCAATTTATTCACTTTGTACCCTGGCTGTAGCCCCCTCCCTCATCTCTTCCTAGTCCCAACCACCCTCTTTTTTCTCCCCCTATGCCCTTTCCCTAGTCCCCTGATAGGGGACGACCTCCTCCCCTTCTATCTGATCCTAGCCTATCAAGGCTGGCTGTATCATCTTACTCTGTGGCCTGACAAGACTACCCCACCCCCAGGGAGAGGTGATCAAAGAACTGGCCACTGAATTCATGTCAGAGACAGCCCCTGATCCCCTTACTAGGGAACCCAGTTGGAAACTGAGAAGCCTATGGACTTTCTCTGAGCAGGGGATCTAGGTCCTCTGCATGCATGGTCCTTGGTCTCTGCAGGCCCCCCTGGGCCCAGGTTTTTTTTTTTTTTGTTTTTTGTTTTTGGCTTTGTCGGTCTCCCTGTAGAGTTCCTGTCCCCTCCAGGTCTTTCTATCTCCCTCTTCTTCCAAAAGGTTTCTTGCACTCTGCCCAAAGTTTGGCTAAGAGTCTCAGTATCTCCTTCGATACCCTCGTGGGTAGAGTCTTTCCAAGGTCCCGTGTGGAAGGGTCCTGTCCTGTTCCTTGTCTTCTACTTCTGATGTCTGTCCTGTTTTCCCTTCTGAGTGAGGTTTCAGCCTCTTCCCTATGGTTTTTCTTGTTGTTTAGCTTCTCTAGGACTATAGATTTTAGCATGTCTAACCTATATTATATGTCTAATATCCACTTATAAGTGAGTATATACCATGTGTGTCTTTCTGCTTCTGGGTTACCTCACTCAGGATGATCTTTTCTAGTTCCCACCATTTGCCTGCAAATTTCATTATTTCCTTGTTTTTAATCGATGAGTAACATTCTACTGTGTAAATGTACCACACATTCTGTATCCATTCCTCCATTGAGGGACATCTCGGCTGAAAATAAAGTTTTCTTTTCAAGTATCTGGTTAATCTCAGAGCACCTTCCCTACCCGACCCTACGTCTGTCTTCAATCAAGGAGGAAGATACATAGTCCAAAAACACAGACAATTCTGGGGGGGGGGGGAGAGGATGTTCTAACTTTTTAATTATCTTCCCAGAAATGGGGCCAAAACGTTGATTCTCCCTGTCAGAACTCGCTGGCACCATGGACCCACAGTAGGGCAGGTGTGCTCTGACGGATACATTTTGTAGCAAACAAAACAAAGAACCTCTCCCTGAGGAATAACACAATCATGGTGTCTTTTCTTCCCTTCTTGTCATATGTATAATTTGTCTTCTCTTGGAAAGGTACCTATAAATTTTAATGCAATTTACCTAAGAACAATAGCCAAGTCACAATTCGCTAATCACTTTTGTCTCCCAGGAGGAAGGGGGAAATCTTAGCTGCATGCTGAATGACTATTACGGGCACTTCAAGGCTCACAAAGGAGAACCGAACCAGAGATCCTCCAAAAAGAATGTCATCCCTAATTTGTCAGACCCTTAAGGTAATAAAAAATTGTCTATGCAATAATGAGATAACCCCACCATTCAAACTCTGACTAAAAATCCTTAGATGACATTGAAGCACAACTCAGGACTCCAGGATTGGAGAAATAAGCGCGCGCGCGCGCACACACACACACACACACACACACACACACACGCACGCACATGCCCCGAGCAATGAAAGAAAACACTGGTCACAAGATTTCCAGAAAGGAAGAATATTAAGGACATTGTCGAGTCTTCCCATCTGATGCATTTTTTTCCCCTTTCTACAGGATGTTTGGCAAATGACTGGCCTCCCTGTCTGTTGTACAGAGACTATAAGGAAGAGACTTGTCTTATTCAACATCGGAAACAAGAGCTTGTCCCTCAGGCGACTATAAATCTTGAGTAGTGTTCCGTTTCCCTGCCAACCTGATAAATAAGCTGGGTTGTTTTTCGTTTCTCAAGGTATGGACTGGAAAACAGAAGATGCCCATCATTCTCTGTCCACTCCTCCCTCCTACCCGGGCTCTGGGAGGCTGCTCAAGAGGCCCACTTTTCAATGTGAGATCAATACAAGCTAAATAGGTAGTATTTCCAGCCCAAAGGGGCAACGCAAATCAATGCATTTAATGCTTTCCCTTGGGATTCGCTGATGAAATGACCTACAGGGTCGAAGAGGACAAACACATCATTGTGTGACAGAGAACAGAAATGAGTGAGAATCACAAGGCTGTGGGGTCCAAGTCAAACCATCTTCAAGGGGAGCAGGGCTGGAGCGCTCGCTCAGGGAGGGTCAGGTGACACCCGCTGCCGTGCCCCCTCCCCCCCCTCCCCGTAGCTGCTCAAGGCTTGTTAGGGGCTAGCACTAAGAACAGGGTGGTGACTTGCTCTCCAGGCACAGCTGCCACATCAGAGCCCTGGCAAATAGCTACTGGGGTGAGGGTGGGGCGCACAGGGTGAGAGGGCGGAGTTGAAGTGATGGTGGAGGATGGGAGGGGAGAGTAAGAGGGTGTTGGGTGGAGGGTGAGAGGATGGGGATGGGATGGAGGGTGGTGGTGGAGGGTAGGTGGATCGGCACACAGGAGTGTTCAGCTACCGTGACGGTCATTGGAGGGGAGCCTTTCTGGCTTAAGTGAAGCTGTCCACCCCTCACACACAATGTCACTTCAAATGTGGTTATAGTGAGGAAAATATAAATTTGCTTTCCATGCTGAGATGGAAACATTTCCACAGAGACCCATAATCTCCAGGGGAACCGCCATCCATTCCCATCTAGACAGGCAGAGACCTTCCATTGTGAGGAAGAGAACATGGAGAAAAATGATCGGATAAGAGATGAGAAAGCCGGAGAGGGAGTGCCAGGCAAACTTAAAAGAGCTGTCTGAATTTATTCTAGTAAAGTACGGCAGTCAAAGACCTTAAAAAAAATCCTATGCTCATCCAGGTAGAAAACAAAACAAAATAAGCTGTTCACACTGAGAAATAGCCGATTTCTCTTCTGAAACCTGAAATGCAACAATGTCACTCAATCGCAAAACAGATAATAAATCTGTGTAATGGAAAATGATACAGCAGTGAAAATGAGTGTAGTCCTTGACATGAGACAGCACAGGCGAGGAGCAAACGGGGAATACTGGGTAAAGAGAGTATTACAAAAACACATACATGTAAGATTAAGACACATCCCAGTTAAAGAACATATTGTTAAAGGATATACATGAAAAAACTGTAACCAAAAATCAAGAATACATTATCTCAAAAATCAGTATAGTGGTTCTTTCTTTCTTGTTTTCTTTCTTTCTTTTTCCCAAGACAAGGTTTCTCTGTGTAGCCTTGGCTGTCCTAGACTTGCTTTGTAGACCAGACTGGCCTCAAATTCACAGAGATCTACCTGCCTCTGCCTCTGCCTCCCCAACTGCTGGAGTTACAGGCATGCACCACCTCAACCAACTTAGTGGTTTTCTTTGGGAAATGGAAAAGGGGTACAGTTGGAAGCAAGTTCTAGTATAAGTGATATTTTATGTCTTGGTCAAGGTGGTGATTGTACGAATATTTATTATTATTATTATTTAAATTGTTTAAATTATACAAATGGCCAGGCATAGCGGCACATACCTTTAATCCTAATACTCAGAAGGCAGAGGCAGGTGGAGCTCTGTGAGTTCAAGACCAGCTGGTCTACATGACAGGTTCCAGGCCAGTCATAGATACACAGGAAGACCCTGTCTCAGAAAGTAAAATAATGAATTACATAATTGCATCCCATTGATTATTCCATACATATAATCTGTTTCACATTACACTTGTGTTTTAAAAGACTGAGATGGCTCAGTGGATATAGGCACTTGTGGCCAAACCAGACAACCTAAGTTTAAACCCCTGAATCCACATGGTAGAAAAAGAACCAAAAATTATTCTCTAATTTCCACACATGGAGCATGGCACACTTGCACACCCTCACATGCACACGATAGATAGATAGATAGATAGATAGATAGATAGATAGATAGATAGACAGACAGATAGATAGATAGATATTTTAAATCCAAGTACAAAACAGTATCCATTAGGGTTTTCCACAAACACAGGTTCAAAAGGATGTATACAGAAAAAAAAAAATGTACATAAAAAAGAGTTCTCATGAAGGACTGGCCCAAACCACTGGGGAATCTAAGGAGTCGCAGAAGCGACCTTCTTTGGGCTAGAGTCCCATTAAGCATGTAGTTCTAGTTAAAGCCTAAGGCCTGAGGGCCGGACCTCCAAGGGTATCAATCCCACTGTGACTCCAAGTGGGAAAGAACCAAGAACATGGCTACGGGCAGAAGATGGGCGCGCTCACCCGGGGACGCATGGCCCTTTCTTTACCATTGTGTTCTGTGCAGGCCCTCCATACAGTGGGAGATAGCCCCCACACTGACAGGTAGAACTTTAATCAGTTGACCGATTCAAAGGCCAGCATCTTCTGGAACTCCAACATACCTAGAAACGGTATTCTGCCAGCTATCTGTGCAGTTTTTGTTGTTTTGTTTGTTTGTTTGTTTGTTTCGGGTTTCTCTGTGTAGCCTCGGCTGTCCTGGACTTGCTTTATAGACCAGGCTGGCCTTGAACTCACAGAGATCCGCCTGCCTCTGCCTCCCTGAGTGCTGGGAATACGGGTGGGCACCACTGAGCCCAGTTATCTGTGCAATTTTTACTCAGTTAAATGACACATAAAATTAACTTTCTAAAAATTAAGGAACATATCAGTTATGCAATAAAAAATTAATCATACAACAGTGAGAATTTAAGATTATGTATGTTTAAGAAACACGTTGACAAAGTACAAAAGAGAGAGGGAACTACAATAGACAAATCTTACTTTGAAATGAGATGCAAATTTTCTAATTATTTTTAAAAGGCAAATTAGATTAGTAAGTATATTAGGGTACGTTAGGTAGTGTTAAATGTTGTTAGGATTTGTAATGAAAGAACACATGTGGTTCAACATTAGAAAATCTTATTATAAAGCATTAAGTTGAGAGAAAAGCCACAGGATATCAGTACATACTGAAGTCATTTGATTTGATAAAATTCCACACGCGCCACTTGTATTAATAAAACACAGGGCATCCAGCAAACCACAAAATGCATATATTTTGACAATAGAAAATGCTTGCTTCACACTTAAAACTCAAATGCCAAGATGTCTCTGCCACAGACAGGTACAATATGAAGATGCCAGCTAGCATGCATGACCTTTGTTAGAAAGCTTTCAGCCGAGTATAATAAGGCAAGAAGAAAGAATTAGAAAGTACACAGACTGAAAAAGAAAAGACAAAAATTGTAATGTTGTGTAATTGCTTGAAAACCCAGAAGAACTAACTTCAGTTTTTTCTAATTCTCATGATTTGTCCAACTGCAAGATGTTAAAACCACTAGTTATAATCTTAGCAAAGGTGTTAACACCGCTAGTTACGGTAGTAAATGCCACCAGGAGCTGAGCAGACCCCAGAAATGAAGTGTGTATCACTGTTCCCAGCTCTACACGTTTGTCAGAAGGAACTGTGAGCCTGGTTGTCAGACAGGCTCTCCAAGAGACATTTGTAAAGCCGGAATTTGGAATAAAACTTCCTGGTTTTTAGCTAAGATCCTGGGAGGCCGCTGGGAGACAGAGACAGGAGGCAGTCTGGGGCCTGCTGACGAGGAAGTCTTGCTAAATATGCAGGTTCAGCTTTCAGCGAGAGACCCTGTCTCAAAACACAGAGTGAACAGTGGTTGAGGAAGACACCTGACATTGACCTCTAGCCTCCACACACATGTACACATACATGCACAGGCCCTCACACCCACACACAATACATATATCTTCATGTATATGTTTGTATATACATGCACATATATATTTTCATAGGCTAGATATGACCACAGGCCTCTAATGTGTATTTTTTTTTTTTTTTTTTTTTGAGCCAGAGTCTTACATGTAGCCCTGGCTGGCCTGGGACTTACAACATAGACCAGGCTGGTATCAAACTCACAGATCTCTGCCTGCCTCTGCCTCTGGGATTAAAGGCATATGTCACCACGCCCTGCTAGTGTATAACTTTTCATTAGTGCTCAATTACATAGCTAATGTGCTAATATCTTAGAAGAAGAGTAAAATAAAACAAATTGGTTAACTCTTCAATAATGGACCATTTGAAATAAATATAATTAAGCATTCTTATGTCACACCAAAGGAAGTCCAGAAAGGAAGAAAGAAAGAAAGAAAGAAAGAAAGAAAGAAAGAAAGAAAGAAAGAAAGAAAGAAAGAAAGAAAGGAAGGAAGGAAGGAAGGAAGGAAGGAAGGAAGGAAGGAAGAAACTAAGCCAGGTATAGCATGCCTATAATCCCAGCACTTAAGAGATGGAGGCAAGAGTTCAAGGTCAGTGTCTGCCACATGGCAAATTAAGGTCATCCTGGCTACATGAATAGCAAAAATATGTAGATAAACCTCTATAAATACAAGGAGAATGTTTTCTAAAAGTAACAACAAACAAAAAAAAATCACAAAATGCAAAACAGACCTTGAATACATACTTTTTTTTCACCATTTCAGGTCAAAACATAAAAGACCAATTCGTGTAAGGAAAAATATTTAAACACAAGAGATCAATATCCTTTATATAACAAAGATGGCCTTCGAAATCAATAACAGGTATCTTCAGGGAATACTGAACACAGGCTTTGGTAAAGCAAATCAGAAGAAATGCCAAAGGCCAATGAGTATAATGTTCAACCACACCAGTAATAAAAAAAAAAAAACTGAATTTTCCCTACTGACTTGGCAAAGATTTCTCAAAATTATTTTTTAGCTTCAGTATCTACAAAGGCGTTAATTGTTGATAGTGGTCTACATTAATACATCCTGTAGAACAATTTGACAATATGTGTCAGAACTCAGGAAGCCCATTTTGACTCAGGAAGTTCATTTCTAAAAGTTTAGTCTAGAGAAATAACATACAAGGATACCACTAGCAGAAAACTAAAACAAAAACAAAACCAACACAAATGGATTATGAAATGCTTAACATTTAAGGTCTGAAGAAAGTCTTCAAAGACTATTTGTTATTGAAAGCCATTAAGTAATACTCTGCTCAGGCTTTATTTAAAGTTAACTTTAAAATATATACAATGATCTGAACGGATACACTGAAAGTATTAGCGGTGGTTCTCAGTGGACTATGGAGTTAGTCTACTGGGCTCTAAACATCCATTTAAAATTTTCGTTCCTGATTTTCATAACGAACATATTGTTTTGATGACAAGAGGAACTTTTATTTTTATTTAAAAATAAAACAAGCTGGAGTCATCACATGAACTAATTGATTGCTATGGTTACTTAGCTGTGTTAGGAGAAACTAGATACCATTTATTCGCTTTCGTTCTGTGTGTGTGCGTTTCTATGAAATATACATACTGTATATAAGCAGCAGGCCCGTGTTTCTATACTTGTGTTTTGCTTAGACCACTTCTAAAATAAACTCAAAAATATAAAATAAATTAAAAATAAATATAGTGAAAGCAACCCCAGAAATAAGAGATATACCCAAAGAGACCTTACACAAGCTTTAATTTAACTGTGTAAAATTTTAAGTTTTATTGCAAATAGTCCACAGAGTAGATTCTCTGCATGAGGCTCCCTAGAGGAGTGTGTAAGCAAAGTTCCTGGTTTGTCCTTGGCCACTTAGTACAGATAATGGACTCACACAAATACTCACAGGACCACAGGGACTTGCTGGCAGATGTGGCCTTCCTTCCACACACAGTGAACAGTGGATTCCTGCCAACTCCTCAAATATATGGAAAGAAAAGCCAAACGGATTTTGCCAGTGGTTCAAGGAAGGAAAAGCCTGCCCTCCAAAGGCTGTGACATGTGTTACATGAATCTAAGAGTCCATTCACAAATAAGAATGTAGGTGTCTGAAATGAACAAAATATCAAATTACAAGCTTCCATACATTAAGAAGGACAAGGTAAAGTTCCACCCTTCTAAAATAATATGGTATTTTCTGACTGGCCACTCTCCTTTGCCCATTGTTGGCCCAGACAGACTCTGTGTGTGTGTGTGTGTGTGTGTGTGTGTGTGTGTGTGTGTATTGTCATGTGTGTATCATGGTGTATTTGTGGAAGTAAGATGACAATTTTCAGGAGGAGTCCTTCCATCGTGTGCGCCCCAGGGGTCAAACACAGGTTGTAAGGCTTGACAGCAAGTGCCCTACCCACTGAGCCATCTTGCTGACCCTGTACCTTATCTTTTGATACAGGATTTCTCCCTGAACCTGGAGACACCAATTGGGCCGACTGTCTAGAAAGCAATGGTTAGATCTCCATCTGTCTCCACCCACCCACAAGCTGTGGAGTTATAGATATAACCCTATATCTATACACGGGGGCTGGAGATCCGAACTCAGGTCCTCATGCTTGCACCGTGCACTTTCCCATCTGAGCGGTCTCCCTAGTCCCAGCACCTGAGACAGACTTCTTAATGTTAGATCGCCCTGGGGTCACTGACAAACTCCCTCCCACACAAGCTCTGCCAGGCACTTGTGTGTAAGTACATTTATAGCCCAGTGGTTCCCACATGTCTACCTGACTGTCCGTGATTTAACTAAGATATCAGCAGCTCAAACTCAGCAGGATCGATTCCAGACTCTGTCTTTCTCCCTAAATCTATTCCTTCCATCCATCTTCCCGGTTCGGTGAAGGACATCACTATCCATCTCACTGACCAAACCAAAAGCCATTTTCCTTTCCCTTCTCCTGGGCACCGAATCCATCACAAGCCCTGACGGTTCTCTCTCCAAAATACACAAATGTGTGCTGAGCCCAGGCATGTCTACAAATGCGTGCTGGGTCCGGCCACCTCTTACCATCTCTTGTACCATTGCTTGGGTTTAAGCCACTGTCTTAGTTAGAGATTGTGTTGCAGAAATAAAACACCATGACCAAAAACAACTTGACTGCAAGTGCCCTACCCACTGAGCCATCCTGCTGACCCTGCACCCTATCTTTTGATACAGGATTTCTCCCTGAACCTGGAGATACCAATCAGGAGGAAATGATTTGTTTCATTTTAAAGCTACTAAGTCCATCACTGAAAAGGGAAGCCAGGGTAGGAACTCGGGGCAGGAACTGGAGCAGAAACCATGGGGGAGTCAGGTCCTCCTGACCTGTAGCTTGCTGAGGCTGCTTTCTTACACACCAGGACCACCACCTTCCCACCCACAGCGGTTGGACCCCTGCAGCACCAATCACTATGACAATACACTACAGATTTGCCCACAGGGAAATCTTTTTTGTTTTGTTTTTTTTCAAAGGGTTTCGCTGTGTAGCCCTGGCTGTCCTGAAACTCGCTTTGTAGACCAGGCTGGCCTTATACGCACAGAGATCCTCCTGCCTCTGCCTCCCAGGGTGCTGGGATTAAAGGTTTGCACCATCACGCCTGGCAGCCTACATGGAAATATTTTAGACACATTTTCTCCAGTTGAAAGTCCCTCTTTACTAACAACCTTGAGTTAAGTTGCCACTAAACTAGCCAGGACAGCCAACATCGTGGTCTCTTATCTGGGTTTTGCAATAGCTTCCTGTTGGTCTTAGCAAGATCCAGGCTCTAGTAAAGCCTCTACAATTATTTGGAACGCCTTCCTTCATTCAGTCATTCGCTTCTCCTTTTCTCCCCCTCGTTCTCTTCGTCCCTCTCTCCCTCCCTCTGTCTGTCTTTCACATTTTTGCAGTGCTAGGGATTCACCCTAAGGGCCTGCACATGCCAGCAAGCTAGGCAAGGGTTCTGCTACTGAACTACACCCCGTGTTGTTGTTCTATAATTTAGTTGGCTGGTTTAGTTTATTGCAACAAGAAATCATCTCGTCTCCGCCTCCTAAATGTAGATCACGAACATATGGCATTACACTCAGCTCCAGAGTGCTGTGCGTGTGTGTGGTGTGCTTTGCGTGTGTATATGCCTGTTTGAACCTAAATGCGTCCACACTTGTGTGGGCCTGAGTGGGCATGCGTGCACACGGGTGTAAAGGCCTGAAGCTGAAGATAGGCGTCCTCTTCAACCGCCTTCCACTTTGTTGAAGTTTCTCGTTGAACCCAGAGCTCTCCAGTTCCACCTAGTGGAGCTGGCCAGTTTGTTCCAGAGTGGTAGGGTCCCAGGTGGCTGCCACACCTTCCTGGCTTTTATCTGCGTGCTTGTGCAGCAAACACTTGATCCACTGAGCTGCCCACCACCACCACCAAGAGTGTCAAATATATATACAACCTGCTGAGTGCACTTGGGTCGTGCATATGCATGCTTGAGAGACGATCAACTTAGCACTGGATACCCAAAGGGAGGCTCACAGAAGGGAAAGACTGATTCTTCCTCCCTCTCAGCAGGTGTTAATTGCCCTATAGTTCTTCATCTGGGGCGGGCCTCCTGAAAAACTGAACTCTTTTCTTCTTAAATCTCTCCAGCCACTTTCTATTATACATGAGAAGAAATTTAAAATAAAATAAAATAAAAAAATAAAACAAAACAAGCCTGGATGTCTCACCATGGCCCACAGGCAACACGGTTCTCTCCTTATGTAAGTTCCTTTCTGGCCCCAGGGCTTTCTTTGCATTTCTGGAATGCCAGGTTCATCTTCTCTGACAGCTGCTGCACTTTCTAAAGGTGCCCTCCCCACACCTCTGCCAATGGATTTACTTGAAGAACGCTGCCTAGCTCCAGAGACGGGAGTAAGCAGGAAGGAAAGGTGAGGACTCAACTAGATGGTTTGTGCTCCTCCACAGCAGGCAACCAGCTCCCAGGACCTCCCATTTCTAGTTCCTGTTTTGTATTTCCAAGAACAAAGTTAGCTGCTCTACTGGTCTCCGGAAGAGTAGCTCCTCAAGCCAAGGAATGGTTTAAATTAACCATTAATTAGGGTATTTCTTTTTTATGATGCCTGGTAGCTTTGCAGTTAGAAGTCAGTTCTCTCTATCTCTCTCCTTCCTTCTTTTCCTCCCTCTCCCCCCCCCCTCTTTTCTTTTTTACAGACAGGGTTTGTCTGTGTAGCCCTGGCTGTCCTGAACTTGCTTTGTAGACCAGGCTGTCCTCAAACTCACAGAGATCTGCCTGCCTCTGCCTCCCCGAGTGCTAGGATTACAGGCTTACACCACCATGCCCAGCCCCTTTGTCTTAATTAGGGGCTTGTAAAGGAAAAATTAATTGCACAAAATGGAGTTTCAATATGACATTTTCATGCATGCACTTAGTGTTCTTTGATAATGTTGACACACCCCATCCCATGTCCTCCACCAATGTCCCTCCCGCCTTCCCTTGTTCCCCTTCTTCTCTCTTAATAGTTCCTTTATTTCAGCTTGTATATTTGTTTGTTGGTTGGTTGGCTTTTAATCTAGATTCCACATGTGAGAGAACACAGAGTATTTCTGGTTTTGAGTCAGGCTTGTTTAACACGAGCTCCAGCTCTATCCATTTTCCTTCCTAGAGTGTGATTCGTTTCTTCTTTATAGCTAAACTCCACTGTGTGTATATTCCATATTTCCTTTAACCATTCATCTGCTTATGGGCACCTAGCCCGGTTTCGTAATTTGACTATTGTGAATAATGCTGTAAATACCATGATTGTGCAGGTTACCTCAGTGATAGGTAGACTTTGATTCCTTCTGTTGGTGGGGGTGTATGTTAGTCCAGCTACTATGATGGTTCTCAAAATCATGATGTTTCTCAATAACCTAAAAACCCACGATGTTTCAGAACAACCATGTAGTTCAGCTCCTTGGCATTTGCCTTACGTATTCAAACCACCACACTGGTCTTTTGCAAACATCTGGTTTTCCATTTTGTGTTTTTATGGACTTTCTGTCTGTGCATGTGTTTCTATATGCATATGTGCTTCTTGGGTTCTTTCTTGTGTTTTCTGTTTGTTTGTTTGTTTGTTTGTTTGTCTTGGTCTATTCTGCTTGGTTTTTTATACACCTGTTTGTTTTCCAAGGAGAGAGAGAAACAAGACTAAGTTCACTGGGTGGGGAGGAAGGGAGGATCTAGGAGGAGACAGGAGAGAGGGGAAACTGTGATCAGAATTTACTGTGTGAAAAGAATATATTTCCAATTAAGAAACAAAAAGAAAGAAAGTACATTGAGCTCCTGCAGCGTGAAACCCATAATCTAGAGACCGTGTGCCTGTGTGCTAGCCTCCTGTTGTTTTCAAGATAGGACACCGCGCCAAACCAGTAACGGTCGTGGGTGTGGTCAACAGCCGAGACTGTTCCTCGTACTCAGTCCCAACAGTTAACTCTGCTCTGGAAAATGTAAAGCCTAAGGTAGAAAACTAGAAACTGGGGGTTACTGGAGCTGGCCGCCTGCTCTGAAAGTCCACAAGCCGCTCAATTCCTTGCCTCCCACACTTGCTCTTCAATGTCTGTCTTTAGAGTTTCTTAACTGGCCCACAGACTTTAAACACATCCTTTAGCTAAAGTTGGGTTCTGTAATTTACAGTCTACAAGACCTTAAAAGGAACCCCAACTCAAATTATTTTAATTATCTGTTACCTAGAGTTAAGCCTCACGAGCTCTTTTCTTACCAGTGACTATCGGCTACCCTGGACCATCTATGAAATCTAAACTCAGAAATAATTTTTGGCAAATGTAGGGCAGTTTGATTTGCATGTGCATGTGTTTGCACTCAGGTTGCGTGAAAACAGGCCTGCTTCCTCTCCAAGTCCCCCAGCACCCTTTGGTATTTTTCAACCTTCAGGCTGAATTCCTGTTCTCTCTCAATGTTTGCACACAGTTCATTTTCTCACTCACTCACTCACTCACTCACTCACTCACTCACTCACAGTTTTTGTGGAAAAATTGGGAACTCCCTCTGTATACACATCAGGGCCCTGTGTGTGCAAAGCCAATAAGTCTGAGCTCTAAAAAGGCATCTTTTCTCTCTAAGGAGGAGCTCATGTCTGTCTTTCTCATGTTTTCTTCCTCACCAGAGCAAAGGCTTAACTTGATAGAGGTCAGGATTCCTTTGAAGGGAGCTGCAGACATTTCCCTAGAGGGAAGAAACTGAAGACCTGTGCGTGTAAAATTGTGCATACAACCGGGATTCTTGGGATTCTCACTAATAATCACACCCCCGGCTGTGTCAGTCCACTTTTAGTCATTACGACAAAATACTCAAGGCAAAGCTAACTATACAAAGACAAAAAGTTTATTTGGCTCAGCTTCGGTGACCATCTTGGCTGCATCGAATCTTGCCGAGAATATAGATAAAGGAGAGAAGCCACACAGTGAAAGCCAAAGAGGTGAGGTCCCACAGTCCCTACCACATCTTTCCACCACAGAAGAGAGGGGTTCCAACACTGGACCCTTCAGGGGAAGGGTGGGAGCAAACACCTGCTCTGCAACAGCAT
Organism: Meriones unguiculatus; assembly: GCF_030254825.1. Taxonomy (NCBI): domain Eukaryota; kingdom Metazoa; phylum Chordata; class Mammalia; order Rodentia; family Muridae; genus Meriones; species Meriones unguiculatus. The sequence continues at coordinate 92,867,697 of NC_083359.1, read as the reverse complement.
CTAACAGCCCCCACGGTTAGTCCTCCCTTTCTCTAGCAATGACTCCCCTCTGCCCCTCCTGTCAGAGATTGATACAAACAAAGCTAGTTTCTCCCTCCCGGGGTGTATTACCCCAATGAGCAAGAACAACAGAAACTAAAGCCTCCCCAACACTTACAGGCGCTGTCACACTTAGAAGTTGCTAACTGCTCTCCCCCGCCATTAGAATAACCCCAGGACAAACACTCGTAATTTCCTAGATTACAGTTTACCTCACACGAGCTGCATTTTAAATGCTTTCCTTGGTAGTGAGACATGCTTGCTTGGGCCCTAGCTGAAATTATGAAAGAGCCAAATCCTATCAGCAATAGACTTAGCAAGAATTTTTGAGGTAGGTTATTTCCTGGGAAGATGATCACAGTGATTAATCTCATCGAGTTTTTGTCATCACTTTCGGAGGGTGACGTTCTTGGTCCTGTTCCCAGATTCTAGAGACCTGTCAATTTGAAACCTGCAGCACCTACCTTCTAGTTAGAAAAGTTCTGAAAACATTGGAGCTTTCTGGATTGCCTTCTCCAAGATAAATTAGGGGAAAGGAGAGTAGGGAGAAAAAAGATTAAAAAAAAAAAAAAAAAGAGTGGGTAGACGAGGAAGAAAAAGCATCATAAAATTTCACGCAGGTCAAAACTGGACAGATTTTTTTTTTTCCACCAGCCTTTAGCATTGGGGGAGGCAGAGTTATTTCCTCTGAACGTCTTTCTTTCTTTCTTTAGTCAACAAATAACATGTATCTTTAAAAAAAATTTTTTTTTGTCAGTTGAATTAAATAAAACGAAGTATGAAAAATACATAGGCTTACAAAGGGTGCTCAGCAAACATTTGTTAACTTGCCAGCCCCACTACACTTGTTTAACACACCTATTACACACACACACACACACACACACGCAAACACGCACACACACACAAATTGTCCTTGGGAGCTAATCTAGTTTGAAAGAAATACAAGCCCAATGTAATACAATGGTACACCAAAAGTATTACTTACCTAGTCTTACAACTATTTTTTTTTTTTCCTTAATCATTAACTTCTGGGACTGGAGAGATGGTTCAGTGGTTGAGAGCACTATCTGCTCTTCAGGAGGTCCTGGGTTCAATTCCCACCAACCACCACGTGGTGACTCACCACCATGTGTACTGGCAACTGATGCCCTCTTCTGGCGTGCAGATGTACAAGCAGATAGAGTACTCCTACATAAGATAAATATATCTTAAAAAAAAAAAATAGTTACCCTCTCCATATGAGTTCAATTTTTACAACTCAGAAGAGACTTCTGAGTTAGGCCTTGAAAACTGGGTAGCACCCAGTCTGAAAGCTGGGAGATAGGCAAGCCCGCTTGGCAGAAAGACAGCACAGCTGAAGGCGTCACACTGGGGTCGTTTCAGAAAACTGCATCATCTGGTGAGCTAGAGTGAGGGCGAAGGAGGGAAATTGGTGCTAGACAGAAGGTGCCGAAGCTCTTGGACTTCTCGCAGGTCACGAAGCCTCCTAGGGTGCTTTCATCAGAGCGGTGACAGGAACAGATGTGTCTTAGAAAGCAGGCTGCAGCAGCAGTGGGGAGGATAAATGAGAGGTGGAATGAAGGGCAAGAGAGACAGAAAGCAAGACCAGTCAGAGCTATCGATTCCAGATGAGAGATAATGAGAGCCTGCACTGAAGGACTGGCCACGGCACTGGCAAGATGCCAGCAGGCTCTGGGGACATTAAAGGCGAGAGCTGACAGGATTTAGTGACTGATTAGATGGGGGCGGGTAGTAAGAGAAGGAATAGGAGGTGATTATAAACTCCTAACTTAGAAAACTAGGCAGACACTAATGGCATTTAGAAATGACAGGCAGTAAGAAACTGCTTTCTTTTCCTTTTCACAGCTGCCACCATGGTCACTGAGTGAAGGACTCAACTGTCCCCAGCTCCCACTTGACAGACTCTTTGTATAACTCAATTCAACAAACCTGGGCAAGTGGGTGGAACACCCCAGTAGCTCGGTGATGTGGGTTACTCCTGTCCATCTTCTCTTGGGTCTGTGAAACCCCTGAGGAAAGAACTAATCCCAGTTCCTACAGAACTCAAAGCCCAGCTGGCACAGCCACACGCTGAAACTACAGTACAAGGTGACCTGCAGTGTAGACAAAAGTGCTGGGTGGAGTCATTTAGAGGACATCTAAGGTAGGCTCCCGTCCTGGTCTCTCTCTTCAACCGCTTCCGGTGCCTATTCTGTTTGCCCTTCTAAATGAGAATTAATCATCCTCCCTAGGGTCCTCCTTGTTATTTAGCGTCTTTAGGTCTGTGGATTTTAGTATGGTTATCCTGTATTATACGGTTAATATCTAAGTGAGAATATACCATGCATGTCTTTCTGCTTCTGGGATACCTCACTCAGGATGATCTTTTCTAGTTCCATCCATTTGCCTGAAAATTTCGTGATTTCCTTGTTTTTAATAGCTGTATAGTATTCCATTGTGTAAATGTACCACAATTTCTTTATCCTAGATGTTGAAGGACATCTAAGTTGTTTCCAGATTCTGGCGAGCAGGAGATGGAAGTAGATGCTGAAACTCACAGCCAAACTTTGGGCAGAACACAGGGAGTCTTATGGAAGAGTGGAAAGATAGAAGGACCCGGAGGGGACAGGCAGGCCACAAGAAGACCAACAAATCCAACAAATCTGGGCCCAGGGGGGCCTGCAGAGACTGATGCACCAACCAAGAACCATGCATGGAGAGGACCTAGATTCCTCTGCTCAGATGGAGCAAATAGGCAGCTCAGTCTCCATGCAGGTATCCTAGTAAGGGGAGCAGGGGCTGTCTCGGACATGGGTTTTGTTGCCCTCTTTTTGATGACATCCTCCTGGTGGGGTGGCCTTGCCGGGCGACAAAGGAAGAGAACCAAGGCAGTTCTGATGAGAATGAGACTTGACAGGCTAGGGTCAGATAGTGGGGAGAAGAGCTCCCCCTTTCTGTGGACTAGGAGAGGGGAATAGCGGGGTAGAGAGAGGGGAGGTGGGACTGGGAGGAGATGAGGAAGGGGACTACAATCGAGATATAAAGTGACTAAATTACAAACGCAAAAAAAGAAAATAAACAAAAAGTGCAGTACCAGAGAAAGCTTTGCAAAGGTCACCCTTAAACAAAACATGAACTGGTGAGAGAGAGACAAGCAGGGCATTTAACCACGGGAGCAGCAGGAGGTTTAAAAGCATGAAATGATGGTAAACTTTGGTAAGGTGGTTGGGATAAGGTAGAGGAAGCAGAATGGGAAACAGCCAATCACAAAAGATTGTGTGGAGCACTGGCTTACTTGGTAGAGTGCTCCAGAGTGCTCCCGTAGACTTCACAAAGTCCTGGGCTCAATCATCTGTATGCATAAACCTGGCATGAGCCACCCACCTCTAATTCCAGCACTTAAGAGGTAGGGGCAGGAGGATCAGGAGTTAAGATGATCCTTGACCAAGCTGGGGTCCTCCGGAGGGCTGTCTCTGAAACTGTTTTGTAAGGTTGTGGTGGTTTGAATAGGTATGAATCTCCCTCGGCCCATAGGGAGTGGCACTGTTAGGAGGTGTGGCCTTGTTGGAGGAAGCGTGTCACTGTGGGAGTGGGCTTTGAGGTCTCAGAAGTTCAAGCCAGGCCTGTTCCTGTGGATCCCGAGGTGGAACTCAGCTCCTTCTGCCAGCACCATGTCTGCCTTCACACTGCCTTCTCCAGACCAACGGTGGCTGAACTATGTGTGCAATTTATTCTAGCCAGTGAACTGTGAGTGACAGCCACCGTTCCAGCAGTCACCTGTATCACACTATAACTCCTTGAAGGCAGAACAGTTGTTTTCACCACCTTTATTTGCTGATCGTATCTGAGTATGTAACCAAAGTTGGCACCTATATGAATGATCATTAAACTAATTTTTTTTTCCTGCACTTCCAGACTTCTAGAACCCAGTGGATCATTTTCCGTTCACCATAGCTAAATGTTCAGCAGAGGAAGGAGTGATAAAGTCCCAGAAGATCTAGTAGGTTCTGGTCCTACTAAATGTACTATCTTGGACCTTGGACAAAGCATACATATTTCTAGTAATTCATTAATTCACTTCTTTGGGGTGGGGCAGTGCTTAGCGGTCAGGACAGATTTCACAAGTCAGTCCTCTTTCTAACGTGTGCACCCTGCAGCTGGAACTCAGTTCAGATACATGACATTCACTACACAAATGAAATTTCCCTATTCAATCGGACATCTTCAGGTTGCATTAAAAGGAACTTGCAAAATATTAGAAAACAAAGAACTGGGATCAGAAATGTTGGGGTTCAACTCTGGCCTTGCATTAGCCAGGGCTTTTGTTTTGGAAAGTCACTTGCTTCCGTGTAGTTTTTAATCTGTAAAATAAGCAGGGCAACACCCTGCACCCGAGACCCACCCGCATTTTAAAAACCACAGTATTTTTATGGAATTTAATGGGGTCTCACATAACATTTTATTAGCAGAATATGTTCCTAATGTTACTGGTAACTCTTCAAAAGCGGAGTATTTGACTCATTATTAGCGTATTTGACACATGGCCAGCATCTATAAATAACTGCCAAAAGAATGGAGAGCAAAGGTTAAGTTTTTCCTTTGTGAAATGAACTGAACTTCAAATAGTCATGCTCCAAATTATTTTAGATAGTCACTGTAAGTGTCGGTTCATTTTAGATAGCAGACATAGCAATTAGCAAAGTGTCTGTGCAGCTAGAATCATTGCCATTTAGTCTGGGTTTTATTCAGGATAATGAATATGAATGCGTTTTGACTAAATGAATGGTTCTGCCAGAGCGGCGCTGCATACAGGCTCATACCATTGTGATGCTTCTGACCCAGACAGAAGACATGTGCATTCATCTACAGAACACTGACCTTTGAGTGGCACCCTCCCCCCAATACAACACAACAGAGGAAGAAATGCTATGTAAATTGAGGGCACAAGCCAAACCCTCAATCGTCAGTGCCGGGCAGTGGGGGTGCACACCTTTAATCCCAGCACTCGGGGGGCAGAGGCAGGCAGAGCTCTGAGTTTGAGGGCAGCCAGGACTACACAGAGAAAGCCTGTCTCAAAAGAGACAGAAAGAGAGAATCAATCAGTTAATATACGGTTCGGATACAGAAGTAGAAATCTATAAAGCTTGAGCCAGACATTTGAAGGATCTCTTGTTTTGTGCATATACTTACTTACTTACTAGATCAAGACGAAAAGGAAAGAGTTTATAAAAACAGGAAGTCAAATAATTATTTTATATAAATCCAAACTCTTTGCATGTACACTCACATGCACACAAACACTCACACACACTCAGCGCACAAATATATACCTACCATAAAAACCAGCTACGCCACTCCCAGCTACACACAAATTAGAAACATAAAATCATGGCATTTGCAAGAAAAAAGATAAAAACTGGAAATTATGTTTCCTCCATACTGCAGATCCTAGATTTTAATCACTCTGTGTATGAGTGGGTAGAAATAGGTCGTGAGGAAGGAAGGGGACCCTGATGGAGGGGCAAGGCTTAAGGTGAGCTTCAGAAGGGGAAAGAAAGGAGGTGGTAGAAATGTGACATAAGGGCCAGGTGTGGTCATGCACATCTTTAATCCCAGCATTTGGGACACATACACCAGTGGACTTCTATGAGTTCAAGGCTGGCTTGTCTACATAGTCAGACCATCTCAAAGAAAATAATAATACTAATAGTAATAATAATAATAATAATAATAATAATAAAGTGACATGAAGGTAGAAAGGCTTCTGGGGGAAAGAGAGGAAAGGGTGGAAGGGAACCCACAAAAAAGTATGTATGAAAATACCAGAATGAAACCCATTGCTTTTATGTTCACTTAAGAGGGCTTAACAAAGCTGGGCAGTGGTGGCGCATGCCTTAATTCCAGTGCTAGAGAGGTAGAGGCAGGTGGATCTCAGTTTGAGGCCGGTCTGATGTAGAGCAAGTTCCAGGATGGCCAGGGCTACACAGAGGAACCTTGTCTTGAAGAAAAACAAACAAACAAACAAACAAAACAAGGCAGCTTAACAAAATACAAACACCTACAAAGATTTAAGGCTGGATCTCCTTTGGAACTCTAGAATCCCTTCCTCTCATCCCACCATCTACACACACACATATAATATATACCTATAATTCCAGTTCAGTCCTTTTGCTTGTACATGTCATAACTTTTCTGGCTGAATAAAATTTTGGTGTGTGTGTGTGTGTGTGTGTGTGTGTGTGTATTTTCTTTATTTGCTAGCTCCATTCTCACGTATGTTGTAGATGGCAATTAATATTTACTATTGATATATCTTTCAGTAAATCCGTGGTTAATCCTAAACGGTTGATTAACCAAATCACCACAAAGAGACCGGGATTTATTTAATTAATCTAGAGCACAATGCTGGGCAATAGTTACTCCATCCTAAACCTCCAAGCCCACATAGTTTCCTACCATTTAGATTTCCCACATTATACTTGCTTTTAGTGATATTTTAGGTCCAGTCCATCTCTCCATCTCATTCCAAGACCTCTCCTCCAGCCTCTGCTCTCTCTTTTCCTCTGCCTCCCACTCCTCCCTGTCCTCTGGCTCCTCCCCTCTCCTGCCTACTCCTTCCTCTCCATTGCTCAACATCATGGCTGGTTGCTTTATTTTGGCATGTTTTCACAAAGCTGAGACAGGTGATGCTTAGAATAAGTATCACAATGCAATGTCCTGATTGAAACTAGAGAGTGGGGAAGAGAAATCAGCATTTGAATGAACAAGGGTAAGGTGTATACATTCATATAATTGTAAACTGCAGCATTAAATAGAAATGAAAAAGTATCGAAGTTGTAATTTGACTTTGGACCTGGGTGTGGTAGAGCTCGTTCCTATGGTGGCTGTATTTTGAGTTGTTTGAGAAACCTATACTGATTAGCACAGTAGCTGGCCCAGTTTACTGTCACTAGCAGTTTAGTCTTAATGCATTAGTTTTGACTTTAGCCACTATGATGAGGGTGAGGACAAACATCAACAGTTTTAACCCTAATTTCAGTTTGTTTCTTCTTTTGAGATTTGCAGTTCATTAGCCCATTTTACTGACAGGAAGATTTGAGAGGGTTTTACTGTTTCTCTTCCTTACATATTTGCCTTCAATATTTAGTAGCTTATTCTGTGCCAAATATTGGGCATATTAATTTAACTGTTTTTTCAAGACAGGGTCTCATTAGGTAGCTGTGCTGGAGCTAGGTAGCCCAGGCTGGCCTCAAACTCACAGAGAGCTGCCACCTCCCAAGTCCTGGGACTAAAGGCATGTGCCACTGTGTCTGTCTTAATTTCTTACCAAGCAATTCTCTGATTATATTTTCATCCCCACTTCACAGATGGAAAACAATGTATGTATCCTGTTCAAGAGATGTGAAGATCCTGTTCAAGAGCTAGACCTAAGCTGTGTGATCTAGGCTTCTCTTATGGCATTAATCAGCCTGGGACATTTTCCTAACCACATGGATGCTCATTCTTTTAACCATACAAATGAACACTGCCATGTACACTGTTGTCCCCACCTTGTCAGAATGGCTGAAGTCAAGAACAATAATGTAGGTGAAGATGTAAACTGCCAGTGACAGTAAGCTGGGGTAGCTACTGTGCGAATCCTGTGGCGGTTTCTCAAAAATAAATAAAAAAATAAAAATAAAAACACATTACCATAGGAACCAGCTATACCACTGCTAGTTCCAAAGTTAAATTAGGACTTTTAAGCGCTTCCACAGATACTGTTCATTTGTTTGTTGCTGTACAATTTACAATGACCTGAGAAGTAGAACCAGTGAATAAAATGTGCACACACTGCAATTTTATTCAGCCACAGAAGAAATTCAATAAACTGAGGGAATTAGGATCACATACTACCTACAGCTTTATTTAGTTAGCTAAAATGTGATTCATTAATTGACTTCTTAGGCAAAGTGAATGGAGGGAAAGGACAGCAACAAAGATATAATACAAATAAGGAAGAGAGGAGTGGATGTGAGAAAATTACTAAATGTCTATTACATAACTAAGAGAAATGTTTAGGAACAGAAATGGCCTAGGGACTAAGAGTCCTCGCTCTTCTTCTGGAGGGCCTGGATTCAGTTCCCAGCACCTTACAAGTATTTATAACTCCATTCTCAGAGGAGTCAACATCCTCTTCTGGCCTCTGAGGGCACTGATCACACACACAGTAGGTATACCTGTATGCACAACACTCAATACACAAAACAAAGTTAAATACATGCACACACACAACCAGAAACTTGGTGCAGCCTAAGAATGGCTCCTTAGACAACCACACCTCAGGAAGGTCAAACAGACTGGCATGGCATCTGCCAGGGTTAAGTGTTGAGTCCCATTTATTTTGCAGAAATCTTCTGCTTGATCTGGGAACTCTGAAAAAAAAAAAAAAAAAAAAAAAAAAACTACAACACAGTGAAAAGCATATGTTATTTCAGTCAGAAGAATTCACTTAAAATTCTAGTTCTGTCTGTCATTTATCAGCAAGTCATTTAATCTTTGAACCGCTTTGCCCATCAATAAACCTAAGTACAAACACCAAATCTGAAGTGTTGTCATAAAAACTAAGCTGTGGCAGAGGAAATTGATTAACAATGAAAAACCATCATCATGATACAAAGTCTGTAAAGCAACTTTTGTCACTGAGGAAAGGATGGATATTAAGATACCCAAGATGTATTTCCTCTCATCTTAAAGTCTGCCATAAACCACAAAGCTGATGCTCTGTTTTCTTAGGAGATGGAATTATCCACAAAAGTAGGTGCTCAACTCTGGTGAAAGGGGAGGTTACTTACTTGCCAATTCTGTTTAGACTAGGAAAAGTAATGGCTATATGGCTGTTTAAAGAAAACAAACAAACAAACAAAAACAAGGCCAGATGCAGGCATACACTTAGAATCCCAGTGCTGGGCTGGAGAGATGGCTCAACTGTTAAAAGCATTGCCTGCTCTTCCAGAGGTCCTGAGTTCAATTCCCAGCAATCACATGGTGGCTCACAACCATCTATACTGGGATCTGATGCCCTCTTCTAGTGTGCAGGTGTTCATGCAGATAGAGTACTCATATATGTAAGATAAATAAAGCTTAAAAAAAAAAAAAAAAAAAAAGAATCCCAATGCTTTCAAGGCAGATCCTTAGGGTTTACCGACGAGTCAGCCTAGTCAATTTAGCTAGCTCCAAAAAAGAAAAAACATAACATGGACAGTGCTTGGGGAATGATATCCAAGACTGATGCATGCTTGCAGGCACGCTCGCACACACACACACACACACACACACACACAAACACACACAGAAATAATAAAACATAAGGGGAACGAGAAGAGATTGCATTTAAAGACCACCACAGGTAGAATTTTTTGCATATTTTTCTATTTGTAACTCACAGAACAGATGGCAAAAGAATGTAGGTGGTAATATAAACAACAGCTGATGTTAAAAAATAATATATTCAGCCATAAATTAACCAAAGGACAAGTTTTATACAACATATGAAACATTATATTACTTATAAAATCCAGACAGCGGTTAAGTCAGTAACTGAGATCTATGGTTTTTCCTTACTGAGTTGCACATTCCTGGATTGTCACAGCTTTTCCAAAGACCCTAATCCAAACCAGGTGTTATCCAGCACACCTGTTAATCCCTGCATCTGGGAGGTAGATTCAGGAGGATGCGAGTTCAAGGCCAGCCCGTTATATTGCAGGTTTGGGACCAGCCTGGGCTCTATGAGACCCTATATCTTACAACAACTAAAAAACAAAACAGACAATAATGATCCTATTCCAGGGAATTTAACTTGAGGCCTTTAAGGACATTTTGGAGACATCAGAAAAGCAGTTAGAGAAGAAAACACGCAGTGCTGTTTATACCACAACCTATCTCGATTGACACTCTTCTTAAATGCTTGCCTGTAAATCAGTCTGTCTTACACGGCTGATGCTGTACTGTGGATCTGAGTTTTTCCCACAACAGCCCAGGTGTTCATAGCTTCCTCCCTTGCCGGCGGCACTGCTGGGAAGCTGTGGGAACTTCAGGTCCGGCCAGCGGGGTGTTTTAAGGCATCAGAGGGAACTGATACCTCAAAGGGAACTGGGAGGCCCATATCCCTCCTTCGGGTCTTCTGCACCTGCAATGCGGTTGCTTGTTCTTACTGTGTGCTCCCTGCCACAGACGCTACTTCATCACAGGCCTGATGAAACAGGGCCAACCAATCTCAAAGTGAAACTTCTAAATCCATGTCCCCAAATAAACCTTTTCTCTCTGCAAGTTGATTTACACATCTGCTACAGTGACATAAAGATAATGAAGGTAGAATAAGAACAAGAGAATTACATAGAAAGTAAGTCAGAGAGCTACACAAACTTACAGTACTATTTAAGGACTAATAAGGAAACAAAAGGTAACATGAAAGGAAGCCAAAGCAATCAGATGGCTTGGCGTGAAAAGGTACCTGCTGCCAAGACTGATAACCCCAATCTGGCACTCAGGAAAGAGGAAAGTGGACTACCACAAGTTGTCTTCTGATGTCTACAGGTGCATCTGACTTCCATACACAGGCTGTGGTATTCGTGCCTCTTCCCCAAATACAAATTAAAAACGCTGCAAAGCAAAAGTCAAACCCAAGAGACCAAATCAAGCAATTTCTCCATTTAACTTGTTAAATGTTTTGCAGCATGGGGTTGAGAGTTGGCTCAGTGCTTAAGAATACTGATGGCTCTTCGAGAGGACTCAGGTTCGATTCCTAGCACAACATGACGGCTCAAAACCATCTGTAACTCTAGTTCTAGGAAATTCAATGCCCTCTTCTTGGGCACTAGGAATGCACATGGTGCACAGAAATACAGGCAAAACACCCATACACATAAATGAAATTGAAATGTTTTGCAGCAGATAAACTGCAAAATATCTTCTGCTTCTCTTAAGAAACAAAGGCTGGGCAGTGATGGTATACACCTCTAATCCCAGCACTTGGGAAGCAGAGGCAGAGGCAGATCTGTGAGTTTGAGGTCAGCCTGTTCTACAGAGTGAGTTCCAGGATAGCTATGGCTACACAGAGAAACCCTGACTCAGGGTTTTTTGATAAAGAATTTCTGAGTTAATCACAGAACTGTGATCTCAGCTCTTGGGAAGTAGAGGCATGAGACAGATCAGGAGTTCAAAGTTATCATTGGCTTCGAAGTAAGTTTGAGGCCAGCTTGAACCAAGACTGTGTAAAAGACCAAAAACAAAAGAAGTCAGATGTACACAAACACATTTCACGGGGGGCCGGACACACTGCTCAGTGGCAGAGTACTCTGCCTAGAACTTCATCCTAGAACGCTGAAGGTTTCAATCCCCATAACTGTATGATTGTAAAAGGTTCATGTGCCATAATTTGAAAGCCACTACTTAAACTGTCTTAAGAAAGGAGCTGTTAAATTATGAGCTAATGAATATAGAATTTGACATTTTAGGAAATGTCATTGTTTTCTACAACTGACCACTTTTCTTACAGACAGCCACAGAAAAGCCATCTATTCTAAGGCCAAATCCCAAAAGGAATCCAGCAAAGAAATGCTGCCAGTAATAGAATTTTGAATTATGATCAGCCTATAAATATTTTATCCTCAAAGGCTTTTTAGGCTTGCCTTGAGAGGGGGAAAAAAAAATTCTGGAGTAGTATTTGTTTTCAGGAGTTTTTTTGTTGTGGTTGTTAACTCTGGAAAAACAATCTGTTTTTATTTTCCAAATCATGACCTCAAAAATCATAGTGATCTACTGCTACTCATCTTTGAATGTTAGGACACTCTCAACTTAGATGGGCTATCTTTTCCAAAAATACTTTAGGATGCTTATTCATACAATTGAGAAAGTATTCCAACCCCCACTCCCACCCCAAGGAATAGTATAGTGATAAATAAGGGCCTGCCCACTGAAGCCTCATTTCTGCAATTCCTCAATTCCCTTGCAACCTCTTGATGATCTAGACCAGTGAGTCCTAAGGATGCCATTTATGCTTTACAGGAATCTTCCTCAAGTCTTTTCTAGTATTTCAAGTATTTTCAGTGTAGGATTTAAGCTAGGAGATGCCTTATCAACAATGTAACAATTTAAGTGATAAAACCAGATTAGAGCAAATAAAGTTTTATCCAAAACTTAAGATTTATCATCTAAACTCTATTACTTTTACAAGACAATAATATTCTGCTTAAATTCTAGATGGAAAATCTTTCCAGCAATTAAAAAAAAAAAAGGATAATAGTGTTTGATTTATTTTTTAAAAACTCAGATCTAGGGGCTGGAGAGATGGCTCAGAGGTTAGGAGCACTGTCTGTGCTTTCTGAGGTCCTGAGTTCAATTCCCAGCAACCACATGGTGGCTCACAACCATCTATAATGAGATCTGATGCCCTTTCCTGGGTTACAGGTACTGTATACATAATAAATAAATCCTTTAAAAAATAAAAAATATTAAAAAAACCCTCAGATCTAAAGATGGATGAGTTTAATCTTTTTGTATAAAATACTGCTGATACTAAATTACAAAAAAAAGAAATACATGATCACAATTTAAATTTTTTGAATTAGTCCTCTTCTAAGACCCCACATTTAATACAAAATATTAAACTTTCCCAACTAAGCAACGAAAGTGTTAATACTTTATATGTAAAAATGTTGTACTCTGTGAACTTTGTAAATTTTCACAACTGTCAGAAACAAAAGGCAGGGGCTGAAGCAGTGGCCCAGTATAACAGGAACAAACACTGCTGGAGACCTAATATCTATTTCTCTACTGTAGAAAAATATTTTAGCATCTTCTAGTTTCATCAGCTTTCCAACTATCAAACAAGAAATCTTTACTTTTCATTACAAAACTGAGAACTAAGATTTTCTAAAGAGTGGGCCTCAATTAATGGAGCCCCTTTATATATATGGCCAACATTGGTTTCAATTCCTTTTGGAACAAGGGAACTTTCAGTAGTGTGCTTAAAATGTTCAGGGAGGGAAAAAAAAATTCCAAAGCTTTTCCAGTCCACACAAAATAATCAGAATTTTCCAGGAGGTTGCAGAAGGCACAGAAGACACATCAGTCGTATTTGATTCTCTCTGTTAGGCGGTCTTCCTTGTAATGGGAAATAATCTGAATCAGTATGGAACAGTTGATCAGAAGGAAGAACAAACCGGCTAGCCAAATAAACAGGAAGGTGTTCGTTCCTTGAAACTCTAGCATATACGCAGGAGCCAGCCATAAGGCCTGCCCTATGAACCAGAGCAATAAGAGGATTATGGCTCTTTCCCAAGACATTCTCACTAGTGGCATCACCAGAGGCAGAAGGCAGAGGTACCAAAGAAAGTACTGAGAGGTGCAGACTTTGTTAAAAGTCACAAAAATGGACGTATGAAGAAAACAACAAAAGACAAGATCTCTGTAATAGGCAAAAGACACAGCTAAAAGCAAGATGAACTGTGGCAGGAACGCAGCCAGGCCCAGGGTAAAACTCCACTTGCTCTCTGCAGTCAAATACAGCATGTAGAAGTACGGTGAGAAGTTATGGCGGATATCCCTCCTGGTCAGGTGATAAAGATAGGTGTGCTCCAAAAATTCCCAACCGTATTTATAGTAAAAGCCGAGGCTCAGGGCAAAAAACGTGAGTCCAGCAACTGCTACGAAGAGCAGCACGGCCCAGCTACACAGCCTCTTCGAGAAGTCATACAGACGAGCCTGGAAAGAGTACCGGGCTTGCCGGAGACCCTCGTCACTGTCACGCTCGGGCCGCAAATGGAGCGCTATGGGGAAGATGTAGGTCACCGGGTAGATCTTCATGTGTACCGCGACCCCGTAGATGAGCCCGGCACACGCGATGAGTCGTTTCTCTATCAAGTACAGGGCCGTAAGCACCAGGGAGGCGACGATGGAGTCCGCGTTGCCTCGGCTGGACACCGCCATGGGTAAGGGGTTCAGCAGCCAGAAGACGCAGTAGCCACAGGCCTGGCGGCGCCCCAGCCCCTTGAGCAGCAGGAGGCGGTAGAGGAGGAAGGCGGTGAGGAGATCGCAGCTGATGAAGAGAAACTTGCCGAAGAGTTCGCTGAGGTAGATGTTGGGGGTGAGGAGCCAACTCAGGAGCGGGGTGTAGCGATACGTCGCCCTCAGGTAAGGGGAGCGCCCTTCGGTGACGAAACGCGCGGCGTCCGTGAACACGTGGTAGTCTATGTCGGTGTACCTCACGAGCAGAGTCCGGTCCTGGAAGACGCCGTAGAAAACCAGGGCGACCCGGGCCAGGAAGGCCACGGCGAACACCCCGGCGGGGGGCACCCGCAGGTTCAGGAACCATTCCCCCCAGTGCCTGGCGTAGCTCATGGTCCGCACCGCGCCCCTCTCGCTAGCCGTCCTCCGGCTCCCTCTACTCGGCTGCCTGGAGCATCTCCTCGGCTGGAGCGCCCACCGCAACAGCTGGGGATGGCCACTTCCGTCACGACGTTCCCCCCCCCGGAAGGAGTCCCCCCCGCACCACTTCCGGCCTCGCGCGGCGTCTCAGCTTTCTCCAGTGTCTCCGAGAGAGGAGGGATTTCCGGTCCCTCGTTGAGACACTTCCGCTGTCCGGAAAGCCCGGAGTGGCTGAGGCGTAGTGGAGCTGGGTAAACCTTCTCTTTCAGGAACCAGTTCTGCGGCGTTCCCAGCTGGGGTCAGCTGAGGAGGACTCTTGACCCCGAGGGAGCTGCGACCTGCTGCTGCATCCCACACAACTGGCTTGGAGGACTGAGAGTGGGAAATACAGAGGGAAAGAAAATAAGCCTAAAAGAGTTCTCATGTTTTCTTTCACCCTGATGGGAAGGTTCCTCGTACCTGAATACGTGTAGGTTGTCATTCCTGGAGTGCTGTCAGCTCCGTTCTTTTCAAGCATCGTTCACGGAGGTCAGAATCTGGCCTTCACCCACCCCGTTCCGCCTGGCCACCATTAATTTCTTGCCAAGGACTCCGAATCTTTCATTCTTTTTTCTTGTTTCTTACTGTACTGAAAAATCTGCTCGTAAGAACGTCATACTTTATTTTTGAATGTTTTCAGTTTCAACTAAATTGTAAGGTTCTCGAGAGTAGAAAGTGTCTTATTTCTTTGTACTTCTTGTCATCTGTTACAGTCTCAGGCGCGTGGTAGCCGACACAAACTGTCTGGATTGATCTTACAAATTTAGCTGCGCCTAGATGAGTATAGAGGTGGCTCCACTCAGTCTAGACATGTGTCTCTCACCCCACACTTTGCATTCATCCTTTGAATGAGCCCTCTTAACCTTACAGTCATATTCCGATATTTCTATCCTTTAATATGCCTAGACGTAATTACATGGTGTAGATTAATCACTACTTCTAGTCATTTTTCATCACACATTGGCCATATATACCGTGATAACACTTTACCATTCAAATTGTAGTTCTTAATAGTTGTTTATTAAGGATTTACTAACGATTGCCAGACATACTATTTTTTTTTAATATAAAGTAGATATCCCTACCTTTATTAACAAAGACAATCAGTTTATGGAGGGTAAATAAGTCACATAGGTAGTAGCAGGACTGAAATTGAAAGTAGGTCTATCCAGCCCAGGATATCTTAATCACTCTGTCCTAAACTTGCAAATAAAATGCTGATTTAGAATTCCAATTTCCCTCTGTTTCTTTTTCTCCTCTCTTCTTCAAGTCTTTCTGATATTCTTTCATTCTTTTCTTTATGTCTCTGGTTTGTTATTTTCCTTTCTGAATTATGGACAAGTGAAGCTTAGTCTCAGTAGAGAATATGAGAGAGATGTTTGAATATTAAGGCTTTGTCTGGGTAGGTTGCTTTAGGCTTTTTGTTTTGTTTTTTTGGCAGAAAAGCCTTAGCTTATTATCTCTCTATAGCTGACTTAGTAAGTAGGAGAGACACCGAATTCAGGAAGATAAGGAAACAACTAATCAAGTGAAGCAGCCTCTTCCTGAAGCTGCAGAAAATAGAGTTCTTAAACAAATGCCACTCCCTGCCTTAGGGCCTGACCCTGTGAAACGTTTTGTATTAGTATATGCTAACTGCTTCACATTTAGTTATAGTTTTTTTATATATACCACTTATTTCTTTTTTAAAATTTATTTATTTATTATGCATGTATACAGTATTCTGTCTGCATTCCAGAAGAGGGTATCAGATCACATTATAGATGGTTATGCACCACCATGTGGTTGCTGGGAATTGAACTCAGGACCTCTGGAAGAATAGCCAGCAGAAGCACTCTGAACCACTGAGCCATCTCTCCAGCCCCCTATACCACTTATTTCTGCGTGTAAGAACTACAGATTTGTGATCTGGTTATTTCATGCATCTTGTACATTTAATATATCTTATGACTCACTTGTAGTGTTTCCTAAATATCGATTTATTAAGGGTGAGAGACCCAAATTTTCCCTCTTACCTTTGCATGTTAAGGACCAAAAGTCAGTGACTGTAACCTGTTATTTCTTGCCAGAGTATTTGGGGTTAGATACTGACCATGACTTTCTCAGACTAATGCTAGGTAAGAATAGATAAGAAGCCCATTACTTTGAGATTGGGTTTAGAACTGCCTGATGATTAAAATGGGCTTCCAGAGCCTTGAGAATGTTTGAAGAAAACCATCAAAAAAGTATTTCCTATAGTGTGAAAGGAAAAATGAACTAAAAAAATCACTCTCCAAAAGGAACAGTGTCCCAGATCCAGAGCTGTTTTACTCCTGGAATTAGCCGAGCCAGTTTGCAGATTCCTGAGCCTTAGTATTTATTAAATCTTGCCCTTTAAGAAGTGTATTTGCAGCTGGGAAGTGACAGACACCTTTAATGCCAGCATTAGGGAGGCAGGCAGATCTTAGTGAGTTCCAGGACAGCCAGGGCCACACAGAGAAACCCTGTCTCCAAGAAAAAAAAGAAAGGAAAGAAAAAAATAATCACCTTTTCAAAAATTTAAAAACTGAATTTGAAATTGATTTGTTAAGGGATCTTAACAGGGGAGAGAGCAAGAAAAAGATTGGTGAAGGACTGGGTGAAACCATTAGTGAAATGTTTGAGTGTAAGGGAAAGTCAGCAGGAAAGCAGAGCCTAACTGAGTGATCCTCTCCAAAAATTCGGCCTGTGAGTTCAAACCTTGATAACAAGATAGGCTTCGATTACTAAAAGAACATACAGTGAGAACAAGAGATTCATCCAGTTTATTTAGTAGTTTGTTCTGAGCAGACAAAAATAAACCAAAAATACCTCACACGTCTTTTTTTTTCTAAATACATTTGACCTGGTTTAGTCTTTAATGCAATGTGTAGAAAAATCATCCCTAGATACTTCTGCTTCAGTAGCATTGGCCAACACTGGGCCTGGAAGCCCAGCTAACTGTACAGCATCGGTAACTGTGTTATTTTGCAAAGAAACTACATTAGCCAGCAGGGGTGAAGTTTTGTGGAACCAAGCCTTGGAGAAGGTGCAATGTGCCTGGCTAATAGCCACGTTATGACTGCTTTTCTTTCTCTGCTGACCTCAGGGAAACCCTTGGGATACTAGCTGATGTGGGTTTCAGGAAGTGGGAGGAGCAGTAGGGAGCCGCAGGAATCAGTGAAAGCAGTTTGGGGATTTCAGAAGCCTCTCACAGAACTGCATCATCCTCTGGGGAAGATGAAAGCCACATTCTGCATTTTCATAGAAGAGCCTGGAAGCCAATGCATTCAATCTGCCTTCATGCCAAGACTGAGACTTTGATATATGAAGCACCCCCTTTTAAGATTTCTGTATATAAGCTTGGGTCTCTGTCTTGAGAGTATCTTGAGCGCAACCGCTCATCAGTCCTGGCATTTGCATTCTGGCATTAAGGTTTCCACTTAATGCTTCCCAAATACTAAAATTTCAGTTTCTCAGTTTTCAGTTACCGGCTTAGAGTGACAGTTCCCACCTTGGTGGAAAAAATGAAAATGCAGAGTGTATTTCAAGAGAGTAAAATGGAAGGATGCTTTTGTTTGTGTTTGCTTGATTGCTTGTTCATTTTAGAAGTTGTTCAAGGGGCGGGTTATTGCCAGAGATAGGTAGCACATAGTATAAGTGTTAGATTTTCCTAGATCTGCATGGGTGGGGCATTTCCTTACCCCATTTCCTTCTAGCCCCTCAGCCCCTCTCTTGTCCTATCAGCACAGTTCATCAAACCCTGATGGATGTTCCTTTATTTATGAAAAGGGCAAGGTCTAGACTTCCCTTTTCTATAATCAAACTTAAAACCATCAGCTACTCTTACTGCTCATATGACTATAACACAGAAAATCCAGTTATCCTACTCCCCCAAACCAAGGCAAGATATTTTTCCCTTTGTTAAAGTCTGAATACTTCCTTTCTGTACATTCCGTATATTTAGATATATGTACACCTATATACATATATGTCTATATATTATCTCTGTTTTTTTTTTCCTTAGATAAACATTTATATGCTATCCCAAATTTCCACCCACCTTTTGTGTGTCAGTCACAAGTAAGACTCTGGGTTTCATTTCACTAGGTCCCTTAGTCTCATCTTTCTCATTTTCCCACTCTGGATATCCTTATCCTTCCCCATTGGTTGTTTTGCCCACCTGATCTCTTGCACCCCACTTAAAATCTGCACCTGTTATCCTCTTGACATTCCAAGTCTACAGACAGGGAACCTGTTTCTCATCAGTCCTGGCTGCTAATAAAGCTTCTTCTATATCCTGAAAAAGGAATCCGGGTCGGGAGTTGGGCTGTGATCTAAAGAACCACTTAAGGCTGGGAATGGGAGTTGTCCCATTGTTGGAAAAGGTGTCATTCTGAATGAACAGGACAGAATGATTTTAAAGTGCAACTTAGAGCAAAGCCTAGGATTGAAGAGGAAGTTCAAAAGGGGTTAAGGCAGAAATTGTTCTCTTCTCATGTTGTTATCCAAGAATCTTAGGAGAATTGGGCCTTAGGCAAGGGACTGGGAAGCGAGTCATTCCTTCAGGAAGGAAACAGCTATGTGCAGAAGGCACACAGGATAAATTGCCAGTGGATAAGAAGATGCACACACAGCAGTACACTTGGTCCCTGCACACTGAATGCCATCAAGTAAGTGCAGTGTTGAATATGTTTAAAAGCACAGAAGCCAGCTCTTGCCTTTTGTTCTTTGTTTCAGACATTCAGGTTCTTCTGGTTCTTGTTTTGATGTGAGTTTGAGGATAATGGTGAGTAAGGAGAGACTGAAGGATCTTCATTTTCAAGCTAGTTAATTGAATTCAAGGGAAGAAGACCAATAGAAGAGGACTGGGCACAGCTGAGATAGGTTCAGCCTCAAGATCTTCTGGGTTTCTCTGCAAGGATTTGTGCAGAGATATGTGCACATCCTGTATGAATGTGCAGCTGGTCATCATTTGTCAAGTCCACCTTACATCAATCATTCCTGCCGGAATTCCTGCTAAACTATCTTGTAGGATTTCCTGTGTACCTAAGTGGACAGAACTCACGTGTAATTTGCTCTTTAGAACAGAACTCAGTGCGTATAATGTCCTTCCCTGAGCCCTGCCACAGCCCTCATCAAACAGCTAGGAATGGACTGGGGCTGACCTTAAGTTGTCTTTTAATTTGCTGAAACTGACCCATAGGCAGAAGAGAGTAGAGATGACACTGACTTTCATCATTTTATGCCAAGTGTCGGGATGGCTGAGATTAGAATGTAAGTTCCTTTCCTCCCAGCATTGCCTCACAAAATAGCTGGCTCTTTTCAGAAGGGCACCAGGAGATGTAACAAAATAGTGGCTGGCAGCCAGAGTTCTGCTTCAGCCCAGACCTTAACAAAACATCGCAGATTTCCAGAGGCTCTGTACAGCAATCGGGAAATCTGAGAAGTTGGTGCAACTTTCCTGGGGAATCTGTGTCCTGTGACTAGTTTAATAGATCAATGTTAAGAAAGGAAATGACTTGTGTTTTTCTTTCTTCACAAGGTTGGATTAAGGGAAGAGGGTTCTGGGACTGGTAGGAAAGGAAGCAGAGGAACCAGGTACACTGTAATCTGGAGTTCTTTTAGATATTTTCATGGGGGCTGGGTACTGAACTTATTTAAGAGAGCACTGGGGGCTCATGTCTCTAATCCCTGCACATGGGAGGCAGAGGCAGAGGCAGGTGGGTCTCTGTGGGTTCCAGGCTAGCCTAGTCTACATAGTAAGTTCCAGGACACCCAGAGCTACATAGTGAGGCCCTGCTTCCAATAATTGGGATGGGGGGAGCACATTGGCTAAGGTCTTCCCACTTACAGGAAACAGGAAAACAAATCTTTCCAGGACAGGACCGCCAGAAGGACAAGTTCAGAGTAGTAGACAATAGTTCCAAAATTGAATTTCTCAGAATCCAGAATGGATGCAGGAAGGATAGTGGCTGTTCGTGTGTCTCAGGTCAGCCCCAGCTATGTGGAAACAGAGGCTGAGAGAGAACTGGGCATCCTGAGAAGATCCACTTGAGAACAGAAAATAAGGTGGTGACCAAGAGTCTAGGTTACCTCAGGAGTCAGCAGCTGAAATTAAAACACCATGACAAACCCTGGCTTCTTCAGGATTTGGTAGAGAGCCCAGAGAAAACTGATTTCAGATCCGGTGTTTCTGAGGGCATAGACCACAGAGTGGCTCTCTGAGAGAGTTCTGCTTTACGGAACTTACTAGATGGACACCAATGGAAGGAGCTCCAGTCACAGGTCATCAGACTTTCTAGTAGTGGGTGGCTGGGGGGAGTCTACCCATCCAGTCACATGGTCCTAATGTGAATTTCCAAGCATGGCTGAGGCCTTTCAAGCCACTTCAGCTTAATCTTCCCTCATCTTGCCCCGTCCTGGCTTAAGAGTCGTGTACATTGGTGTAGCAGTAGAGGAAGGTGCAAGGGGACAGTGAGAGGGAAAACACAGGACTGCAGTTGGCCTGGGCTACTCACAGGCCACAGCATTAAGGGAAAGTGGAGAATGGGTGCTTCCGGGGCTCTCCA
Source organism: Meriones unguiculatus (assembly GCF_030254825.1). Lineage (NCBI taxonomy): Eukaryota > Metazoa > Chordata > Mammalia > Rodentia > Muridae > Meriones > Meriones unguiculatus. Next base: position 92,846,641 of record NC_083359.1, on the reverse strand, counting down.
GCGGACCCAGATAGTATCCTTTTCCCAGGGCACTAAGAAAGGAAAAGGCCAGAGGGCTCGGGAGGAGAGAATAGGATCTCAGACGTTGCTGATGCGCACACTAAGGGCACTGCCTTCCTTTTCCGCTTGCTCTCTTAATGACTCCTCCAACTTGAGCTTTTCTGGGTCTCCATAGCGCACAGTGCTGTCACGGAGACCACCAGGGGGAGCCACTTTCACAACCTGGTCAAAAAGGCTGAAGTCAGCTACGTATTTGCCACTGGCTGACAGTGAAATGGCAGGTGTGAATTCGTAGCCCCAGAGGATCTCCTCCGGCAGGTAGGAAGTGCGCACCTGACAGGTGGCGCTGGTGGACTCGACTGTCCCACTTAGGATCAGCACCAGCTCAAAGTCACCCTCCCCACTGCGGAGGGGGAGATCTTTCAAGGGGCTTGTCTCATCTACCACGTGGTAGAAGGTGAGGGGTAGAATGAGAAAGGGGCTGTCAGAGGCTGTGTCCACTTGGAAAGCCACATTGACCTGGTTGAGCCGAATATTCTCGCCCTCCTTCGTCTGGTGGGTCTGAAGCAGTTTGCCTGTCACCTGGCATCCAATGAGGAGACTTTTACGCATATTGGCAACCCGGATCATAAGGCAAGGCTTCCCATTGTGGGAGGCTACAACTGCATGCTGGCTGAAGCGGATAGTCTCAGCCCTCTTCTTGGGCCGTGCAATCTTTGCCAGGAAGGTACCGGTGATGAAGATTTCCAGAATGGTGGTGAGCACAAGCTGCGCAATAAGAAGCACGATGGCCAGAGGGCACTCCTCACTGATATAGCGAAAGCCATAGCCAATGGTGGTCTGGGATTCGAGGGAGAAGAGGAAGGCTCCCGTGAGTGTGTGCACCTGCACTACACAAGGAGTGTGGTTGGCAGGAGGTCCCAGCTCCAACAGGTCCCCATGGGCCACAGCTACCAGATACCACACCACACCAAAGAGGAACCAGGTGCCTGCAAAGGTTGCAGAAAAGAGCAGAAGCTTGTAGCGCCATTGCATGTCGATGAAGGTCGTCCATAGGTCCTTGAGGTAGAGGAACCGCTTGTCAGCAATGTGCTCCATTCTCACATTGCTGCGGCCGTCTTTCGTCAGGACCCTCCTCCGACGGATGCCTGGGGCCACGAGGGGCCGGCTTTCTGTCTGAGTCGTCTGACTGTAATAGACCTTAGCAACTGATGTCATCTGCAGGGAGCAAGACAGCACAAAGGAGGTTATTGCCAAAGTCCAGCCAACTCCTAGATACTCCCCAATAAGAAGAGAAGCTAACTAACATATGTTTTTAAAAAACAATTCTTATATTTATGTGTGGGGATTGTACTTAAGTGTCACAGCAAAGGGCAATTTGCAAGATTTTGTTTTATCCCACCATGGGGGCTCTGGGAATTAAACTCCGGTGGTTCAATTGGTTTGGTGGCAAATGCCTTACCTGCTGAGTGAGAGTCATCTTGCCAGCCCCTAACTTTCCTTTTGATGCCATTTACCCTGGCAAATATTTGTAGAGCACTTGTTAAATGCCAGCCATAGCATGAGGTGCTGATAAGTAAAAGATGGAAATGACATCATTCATGCTAAGAACTCCAAGCTTAGTGAGGAAGACACATGTGAATTGGACAAATAATTGCAATACACTGTGATAACGTTTGTGATTTGAGGAAGAGGTGGAACAGAGAAGAAAGAGTGAGAAGTGCACAGGTTCCTGAAAGTAGGAATGAGAGGAATGAGAACTACCGATCCCCACTGAACACACACGTGCATGCAAGCATGTGCACACACACATGCGCACTCATGAACACACACCACTCCTGTGGAGATAACTAATTTGAAATAAAATTTCTCCCTTCTGACGACTATCAAGGCAAAAAAGCATATTCCACTGAAATCCTGGGGCAGTCCTTTAACTTCACCAGGCTCTCTCCTAGCCCCAAGTTAATGCTCACTGGTGAGAAAATAGCAGAAGGAATCCATTTTTCCCTCAAAGTGTCCAATCTTCTTCATTTGCTGCCATTATCATCATCATTTGTTTACACTCCTTAGGAGATGTGACATCTGGGTCAGGGTCTAGGCTGATATTAGAGAGAGCACAGGCAAGGTTTGAGCAAAAGCAGGAAGCAGAAAGAAATCAACAGGTCGCAGCATCCTGCCAGCACCAAGACATTTCCCTACAGGTTGACAGCAACTCTAGATTGTAGGCAGCAAAACTGTCTTGACTGAAGTGAGGGTGGACTCCATCTTAGTAGCTATGTCTGCACAGGTTCAAATTCAAGATTGCTGTTCATTCTGATAGTAGAAAGTGGGACAAGGCATTGAAACAGGAGACAATTCATGTAATACAAGGTGTCTGGCATCCCTGCCCCAAAAGTAACTTTGTACTTTTCCAGTAGAGAAAATTTTAATACCTTAGACTATGAGCCTGACATCTGACACTCTGGAGAAGGATTGAGATGATTTCTGGGATTGGGGGCTCTCTGGATATCAGAGCATCATGTTGCATCCCCCACTCCATATGTCTGAACTATTACATTTCATCATTGTTCTATCATACTCCCTCATTTCCCCCATTGCTTTGCCTCTGGAAGACTCTACATTATATGAGTCTGCCCATAAACTCCTGTCCACACAGACACTGAATTTTTTCTAAAATGATCACCAATGGATGTGGGTCCTTGAGAACATTCATAGGCAGCCAACCTGCCTATGAATTTACCAGCCTGGTGAGCATTTGAAACGTTTATCTGTGGGAGACTGCTACTCAGCCGGGCCCCAGTGCTCTCTCCACTGCCCTACGGCCTTGGTTCCTTTGAAGCAAAAGAGAAAGCTCTGTAGCTCTGAAAAATTCCAGTTTTGGAATGTAAATAAAGCCCTGTTCAATACTCAAAAGTGTGTTCAATATCACGTGTGTGTGTGTGTGTGTGCGTTTGATCCTCAAATTCTTACTGATGTGAAACCTAATACATGAAATTTTTGAGGACTGTTAGAAAACAAAGGAACTGCACAGTTAGAGATGAGATAATATAATTTTAATTTTCAAAAATAAAAATGAAAAATACTTCATAAGCTATAGACAAATGGGTACTTATCCTAGGAAAGATTCTCAATCAAAATACGAAGATTATGTATAACTAGACAGAACAAGAAAAAAAGTTGTTGGTAAAACTCATTATGGGTTTGCTAAGAATGAGTTATATCAAAATAAATTAATTTTCTTCTATGATGAGGTAACTAAATTGACAAATCAAAATACAGATAATGTGTAACTATTATCAAAAAAACTTTAGCAAGTTTTTTGACAAGAATCTATCATTATATCTTTGGGGATAAGATAGAGAAAAATGACTAAAAAGGTAAAGTAATTACGGGGTCATAAAAATTCAGTGGTGCTGGGGAGTAGATCTTGGTAGCTAAAATTCATTTTCTATTGATGTAGAGAGAGATTTTTCCTTGATCTTGCCCTATCCAATGATCTTAACACTAATTTCATTCAAAACTAGAGAACACTGTGGCCATCAATTATGTGGATGACACAAACCTGGAACATTTTGCAAGGACTGGGCAGACTTGGGATCTAAAAAGAATGGATGAGTGAGCCAAATCTAAAAAAAAAAAAAGATAAATGTTGGATTATGTGCTTGGGTCCAAGAAGTATCTGGGAAGGTTTAAGATTATGAAGATGTAATTTAGTCACATTATCATGGAGGAAAAGATATTTAAACATTTTAGAAAAAATACAGTATGAACTATTTGTATATTTTGGCTGCCAAAAAGCAGTACAATCTTAAGCTAGTTTGGTTTAATGAAGTCTCTAGGATAAGGAGGTAAATGATTCCACTCTGCTCAGTTCATTCCACATCTTCAGTATTCCATCTCAAGCAGCAATCAAAATATAAAAAAAAAAAAAAAAATCCGTACCAGATCACGTGGGAAATGGTGAAACGAAATGGATGGATTTTGTCAAGAGAAGAGATGTTCTGAAAGAAAGAACAAATGTGTACAAAATACTGGGCTTGAGGGGCTGGCATATGAATAAAAATGGTTCAGATTAGTCTTCTGAGCTTCAAGAACAAACAGGACGAGTGAGTTCAAACTATAGGGAGAAAGACTCCAGGGTTACATTAAAACAGAGCGCTGTGTAATCAGGATTGCCCAGATACAAAGAGCCCCTAGAAAGGCGGAGAACATGCTGTTCCTGGGTGTTCATGGAGAAGCTGTACAGTCCTTTCAGAAGATTCGTCTCCTCTCAGAGGAGATGAAAGCGCTGCGTGGATATAGAAAGGTTAGGCTTCCAGCCAAACCTGTGGGGAGCATCAGGATGCCTGCCCCCCCCACCTCTGTCCCTGATGACATTCCGGCATCTCTCATCCAAGACCAAGGTTTGTGTTAAGAGGAGGTTCTGCATATCAGGGAGAATGGAGGCTCTCAACAACCTATCTTATTCTCAAAACAATAACCGATGATTATTACTTTATAAAATAGGTAATTTGACCTCCACATCATGAGGTAGATGCGAAAGGCATCATTAGAAACTAAGGCTCAAAAAAAAAAAAAAAAAAAATCACTTCAAGCAAATTAGTGGTAAATGAAAAGCCAAACCCAGGTCTTCTTGTTCCTGGTCCAAAACTGGTACTCTGTGCTGAGGAGCTTCAGAAACAGAGAAGACTGCGCTTTGAGAGCCCAGAGTCAAGGGCTCTAGAGATTTTGGCTACCAGCTAGCTTTTTCGTTGCCTCCGGCTGTTGTGTTTGCCGCCTCCAACTGTTGTGTCTACGGTTGCCAGCCCTTATATCTGCCACCTCCAGCTGTGATCCGAAGTTCCCAGCTGTTTGCCACCTCCTACAGCCAGGCCACTTTGTTCTCAGGGGTGGCCAGACTCAGAAACAGATAAACAATCAGCACACTCCACCCCCAAGCTGGCCGGGCCTCAGGGGAAAGGAAACCAGCCAAAGTTTTGGAAGTGGTTTCTCGCTGCCCTACCACACATCCTTGTTCCTCAAGAGGGTGCAATTTCTCCAAACCAGTGCCAGCCGTGCACTGGGGTTGGCATTCTAACGAGCAGCCTGAATAGTGAGAACAAACCAGGGGATCTACCAACCCCTTTTATTCTCTAAGAAATGAGCTAATTCTTTCCCTAAAGCAAAGGTTAGTCCTGAGGACAGTGATGTTCATTCCTCTGGCAAATACCATGCCTATCTCTGTTTCACGTTGCCAGCTCCCCCTAAAGCTGGGTTTCCTTACCTACAAGGACTTTCATTTTATGCCAGTCGATTGTGCTTCAGAAGGAATGGATTTATCAAAGCCTTTCTCAAGTACTTGATTGTTCACGAGACAAGACACAGTTCTTGTGACTAAAATTGGCCAAGGTCCCCCCATTGTTTCAAGATAAACCACAAGCTTTTGGCATAGCACTCAAGGTCCTCCATGATTTAGTTAGTCTCTGCCACCTTTTTATTCTCCTTCTCATTATTATTATTTTAAATACTGTGTTTCTTTTATTTCATGTGCATTGGTGTTTTGTCTGAATGTATATCTTTGTGAAAGTGTTGGGTCCCTTGGAATTGGAGTTATAGATAGGTTTGAGTTGCCATGTGGATGCTAGAAACTGAACCCAGGTCCTCTGGAAGAGCAATCAGTGGTCTCAACCACTGAGCCATCTCTCCAGCCCCCTTTTTCTTATCTTATTCTTCTTCCTCCTTCTTCTCTACCCTCCTCCTTCTTTGTTATTCTTCTTCTTTTGTTTCATTTTCCAAGAACACGTTTCTCTGTGTAGCTCTGGCTGTCCTGGAACTCTCTTTGTAGACCAGGCTGATCCTAAAGAGATCCACCTGCCTCTACCTCCCAAGTGCTGGGACTAAAAGCAACATGTCATAACCCCTGGTTTGGGCTTATTTCTTGGCCTTACCCTTGACAGTATTCCATGCATCCTTAGACTTCAGCTCTGCAAAGACCTCAATGTCTGATTCTTTCTACCTTTGGATCTGCTTTTGTACTGCTCAACTCTCTGGCTGTCTGATGACCTCCTGCCTATCTTACAAAGCCTGGACCAAGTGATAGTGATACCTTTGGAAGCCTTCCTCACCTTCAAAGAGATAGTTTTTCTCTATACACCTACCCTACCACAGCCCAGACTCTCTCTGACGTGAGTTTTCTAAGCATGCACTGGCCTGCATTCCACTTTAACACCGTAGTGCTTTGAATATTTTTTTTTTTTGCCATTGTTTGCCATCTGTTTACTCTTAATTGAAGGCCTTGGAATATGCTTGCATCTGTTTTACCAGAAGAAAGTACAGTTTTTAAGACCAAAGAAGAGATGACTAAAGACAACATCTGAACAGGTCTGAGCAAGGCTGGCACCTTGATGCACCTTCCTGGAGACCATGATAGGGAAGAAGAGGATCTGAGTTTGTTCAGGTATGACTCATGTTGCAGATGCTTGCAGATGTTTTCAGAAGGTGGAGGAAAGACAGCTCAGAGACTTCAGTGCCAGCCCTTGTATGGGTCAGCTGATTTTTTTTGCAGGAACATGGTAAAAGAGTGGCTCTTTTAAGTTGCTGCGGATGGAGGCTGGGAAGGAAGTTAAATTAGCAGAGGGCTTGAACAGTATGCACGAAGCCCTGGCTTTGAGCCTCACTGTATAAACCAGGAATGGTGGCACAGCTGTAATCCCAGTGCTCAGGGAGGTCAAGACAGGAGAATCAGAGGTACAGGTTATCCTTGGCTATACAGAAAATCTAAAACCAGCCTGGGCTATATGAAATACTGTCTCAAAATTTTAATTGAGTTGATTAATTAGCACTAAAATTTATTGTGCTATATTAGGTGGTCAGAAAGGATGCTTCTATACCACAGATAGCAGTTGGATGGGATGGGGGATAAATCATACCATTTCCTGAAACCTATAATGTGGGAGGCAAGTCCTTTCAGCTGCAGAGAAAGAGCTTTCTGTGTAGCAGAAGCAACTCAAGTGAAAGGAGCTTCAGATGTGAGTACTAAACCCACCCATTTCCTAATGCGGACAACTTCTCACTCTTCATCTCTTTGACTCCCTAAATCATTAAAGGTGCTATCATTCTCCCAGCTCCTCACCCTCATGGTCAGAGAGCCATGCCAAACTGCCTTTCCTCCTCAGTTCTGTGTTTTGGATGCATTCCTTATGTTGCCTCCCTTCATTTCATTACCATCTTTTGGGGCTTTAATGAATCACCGCATCGCCTACTATTCATCTCATTTCTCCATTTTTTTTCCTGTAATCAAACTCGTCCTATATTTCTACTGTGTTACCCCGCCGACCCACACTTCTGACTGTGAATCGATGAGTGCTGATCCAGTGTTTTCCCAAGCCCGTGCACATTTCATTCTCATGGCATTCCTAGGAGACAGTAAACCCAGAGTTCTGAGGGTATAGCATAACTGAAAGGGCATACTCAGCATGCCCAAGGCTCTGAGTTTGATCCCAAGCACTGAGAAAAAAAAAAACTGTAGTCCTTAGTTTATGTGTGAGGAAACTGAGGCTCATCAAGATGGTGTGACCGACAAGCATGGAGTCCTCTAACCCCAAATCCACCCACTTTTCATTACACTATGTCCATCCTGGAGCCTTCCCCAGTTCGAAGAAAGTATTTCATTGTTCACCAAAGAGACAGAAGACTCAGTCTCGCACCAGAGGTGTTATGTGATCTGCTTCTAACCCACCTTCCAGCCTTATTCCCCACTGCTTCTCTCCTGGGGCACATTCAAGCACTTGTTGCCTTGCTGTTGAAGCCCTGCTGTGCCCATACAGGCTTTCTTGCCTTCCAGGCTACCTGAGTTCAAATGACCCCTGTTCCATAAAGCCTTCTCAGAAACCACAGCCTATTCCTGAGTTCCCACTTAGTGAGTAAAAACAAGTTTATTGAGGGAAGCACCTAGGTCTATTGTATCTTAGTTTTAGGATCTTACGATTTAGATAGCAAATATTCTCCCAAGAAAACACATGTGTTGAAGGCCCTTGTCCCCAATATAGCAGTGTTCAGAGGTTGAGACTTGACATGAGTAATTGGATCACGAGAGCTCTAATTCATCAGTGCATTGATTAACTGGCAGTTTAGAGGTGGGGCCTACTTGGAAGTAAGTCATTGGGGGGGCATGACCTGAAGGATGTATCTTGTCCCCCCAACCTTCCTCTGCACTTCCTTGTTTCCCTGAAGTGAGCGGTTTTCTTCCTCCATGCCATTGTAGCATGATGCTTCTGCCACGGCCCCTGGCCTAGGAACAACAGAGGTTACCACATAGACCGAAATATCTCAAACCACAATTCAAACATTTCCTCCTGTAAGGATTTCTCTCAGATTTTTTTTTTTTTTTTTTTTTTTTTTTTTTTTTTACGCAACACAAAGCTGACTGACACAGCTAACAATTACGAGAAGCTCAGAAAGCATTTTGTGAGGGGAATTAATGAACAGAAAATGGCACAGCCATTCCTGGGTATAAAGGTCGATCTAAGAGAATGAGAAGATGCTGCTGTCACTGTAGGGCCGAGGAAATGTGGAACCTCTTGTTTTATGTGGAATGAATGGAACTCAACTCTAGCCTAGGGCCTTCTTTTTTTCTTATTTGTGTCTTCTCTTGATATTTCCTGTGGTTTTTTTTTCCCCCTTATATGCATGAAAACCCCAGATAACTAATTAGAATTATTAATAAATATGAGAAAAAAACAAAGTGTGTCTATCTGTAATGGTGTTTCTCACCACTTGCAGGGTGAGCTTTGTTTTCATGATCTTGTATAATGAATTTCTTTTTAGTATCTCCCGGGTACCAAATTCTAAACAAGACACTGGAGTTAAAGAGACGACTAAGATATAAATTAATTTCCTTGAAGACCTTAGAGCCTAACGAGAGAATCAACCATAAACAGGCAGGAACCAGTGATGTACGGATCAGTGTGTGTGAAGGCAGAGAAAGGTGACATCCAGTTCAAAGGATGGGGGTTGGGTGGTAACTAATATTGAGTCTCTATTGTGTGGTAGATGTGGGACTGTGATATATATTTTTTAAACATTTATTTGTTATATATGTAGTGTTCTGCCTGTATATGCACCTGCATGCCAGAAAAGCACACCAGATCTCACTATGGATGGTTGTAAGCCACCATGTGGTTGCTGGGAACTGAACTCAGGACCTCTGGCTCTTAACCTCTGAGCCATCTCTCCAGCCCCGCTGTGATATGTTTTTAATTCTTAGTTAACACATTTTCCAAATCACCATATAAAACTGACATTATTTCCATTTGGACTAGGAAATGTAGAGAGCAACCAGGACTTGAACTTTTCCTGCTACACCCAAGTCTCTCTTTCAGAGAAGAATACAAGAAAAGGGTGACATTGAGTCTAAAGGATGACCAAATTTTGTTAGGGCTTTGTAGGAAGAACCAAAAGAGAGCACATCCAATGAAAGGAGCACAGTGCGAACGGGCATATACCACTGGGGATGTCACAGACAGAGAATAAGAAACTACTTTTTTTTTTTTTTTTAAGTTCTGACAGATTAGGAAAGAGGGAGGTGAACAGTGGTACTCCTCTGGGGCTTTCTCTCTGTTTCCTGACTATAGATGTGATGTGACCAAGCACTCCAAGCACTATGCCTTCCTGCTATGACGGGTTGTACGTATTCTCTCTTAAGCAAGAGCCAAAATAAACCTCTTCCCCTAGGTTGCTTCTTGCCAGCTCTTTGGTCGCAGCAACAAGATATGTCACTGTACAAGCCCAGCGAGACAATCTGTGAGCAGGTCACCTTCAAATAACATGCATTTCCAAGAAATGGCCCAGACTTGTGTGGTCATGCATCACATTCTAGAGATGAGGTGGGACAGTCAGCAAAGGACGGGTAAGGTCTAACCTGGGAACAAAGTGCAGCTCTGCCTGCTGGGAAAATGCACTGGCCTGGGAAACAGGAAATTGAGGGCCATTCTCAGTTCTGCCCTGGGCAACTCTCAACAAGCTCTTTGCCCTCTAGGCCTCCATATCATTCATTGTGGAAGAAGGAGGTTGTATCAGATCTTCACTGTCCCAACTCTAGCACACACCTGTCTGCACCCAGAGACACCAATAGCCTCAGGATTCACTTCAGCGCATGCCCTATGGATATAGATTATGAAGGTCTTACAATATCTTAATGTAATATAAGCAAAGCACGGTGGGATAAAAGGAAACATTTACATTACTTGAAACCAAAGCAGCTCTCAAACATGCCCAGTGCATGGCACCTGTGAACACCCTCCTCTTTTTTGCCATTCAGAACTCACGCTGCTAGCTCAGTTTGGAGGTGTTGTGCTAGAAGATGAAAGAGGACACTTTCTGCTTTAAAACTCCCCATCTAGTGGGCAGTGGCACATGCTTATAATCCCAGAATTCCAGAGGCCCAGGCAAGAGGATGGTGAATTTGAGGCCATCCTGGGCTTTCCAGAAGGAACGTAGCTCAAAAAACAAACAAAACAAAAACTTCACCGTCCGGCTAACTTGGTCTGGTCCCGTTCCTCCCACTGGAGAAAGGAAACTGTTACCCAGGGTCCTCTCACCACCCGTATCAGCTCTTTTAAAAATATCAAATCCCACTTAAATAGTGATCTTAGAGGCCTCCTGGAGCAGAGTGGCTGGATCTGAAAGAACTATTTCTGGACTTCCAAGTGTTCTGAGTAAAAGAGAGCAAGAGAAGAGAAAAGAGACAGGGAGAAGAGGAAGGGCAATGAGAAAAGCTCTGAGGGTTATGTAAGCCCTCGAGGTTAGAAGAATGGACTTGGATGTGGGCTCTTGTAAAGCTTAATGTCGTTATTCATCAATCTCTCTCTCCTGTCCTTTCCCCGGTGAAAACGGAGAAATAGAACTGGAGCTGGACACACACAAATCTTGAGGTGACTGGAAAGCGGGCAGTGTGCATGTCCAGGGGCCTGCCTTGCCAGCTGAGTCACTGCTGCCTCTGTCCCCCACCCTGAGTCTCCTTCCCCCTGACCCTCCCATCCTCTAGCCCCAGCCTGACACCAAGGCCCTGGCCCAGGGAAGAATAGGCTTTTCTTCCCTTGTGTCAACGTTTGGAAAGTTCTCATAGTTTGATCAGAAGGAAGGATAAAAAGCCTTCAAAGCATTTCCTGGGAGCCTGTGACCTCTTGCTGGCCCTTCTGACACCCCCGCCCCACCCCCAGTTAGGAGTGGGAGGGACAAAGAGATGGGACCATGTCAGATGTTTTTCTGTGTTTAGACAGCACCACTGCCTGTCAGTGTGGGCTGATCAGGACCATTGGCCCTTCCTCCTGCTTGTTCCCCAGATAATGCCTTCTGACCCTCTTCAGGAAGGGAACCATGTTCCTGCAGAGAACTCCAGAGGCTGGCATCTCAGAGAACCCATTGTCTCCAGCTGGAGAGGGAGGATGACTCCTTGGCACATTGCCTCCTTGTGTACCTGCCTCTCACATCACTTCTAGCATACTCCCTCCCTGAGTTGTGGTCCAGCCATGGTATCTGCTCTTAGCTGTTGTCTAGGTCTACAGAACTGCACATCCTGAGCTCTTCAGTTAAACTGGTCCTTTGTGAGGACTTGGCACTATGTAGAGTTCAACTGAGGACGGAGCTGTACCACTGCCTCCTCATTAGCCTCAGCGCCAATGGTCCGGAGAGCCTCCAAACCTGACCCCATGTGAGCCTTCACCTCGGAACATTTGCTTAGAAATGTTAACGCACCCTCCTTCACCTTAACGGAAGAACCAGAAAATGCAAGTAATTGTCTGATTTAGCAGGAAACACTGGGAAAGGAAAATTCCGTCCGCCCTACCCCATCCTTTCAGAGGCAGGATCTTATGTAGTCCAAGCTGTCCCTGAACTCAGAATGTGCCTAAGGATGACTCTTGCCTGTATCTTTTGTGTCACACCCAGTTAATACAGTGTTTGGGAGCTGAAGCCAGGGCTTCATGCATGCCAGGCAAGCACTCTACCAACCACGCCACAGCCCCAGCCTATTTTCAGTACACGATGAGACGCTGAAACACTTCCCAAGGACACTGGGAGGAAGCTGAAGTCAAGTTTGAGTTGAGAAGGAACTGGAGGATAGACAACATATCTGTTCAGGATCTCTCCTTTGTGGGTCTCCTCTGCCTCAACTCTCAAATCAGTCACAGCCTAAGCTTGGACTCCTTAAAGGGATTCTAATCCAACTTCTGTCTGATGCTACTGGTTGAAGTAATCAAACTCATTTAGGTCTCAGACAAACCCCACCTCAGGAAAATCCACCTCTACCCTCTGAGCAGAGGAGGGTCCGGAAGGCCTACTGAGGGGTACAGAGAAAGAGAGAACTACAAAACTACAAAGGGAAACACCCACCGACTCACAAAAAAACTTCAATTTACCCTGCCTGCAAGATGTTTAGGGACAAAAATAGAGCAGAGACTGAGGGAATGTACAGTCAATGCCTGACCCAACCTGAGACTCATCCCATGGGACAGAGCCAACCCCTGACATGATTAATGGTACTCTGCTATGCTTACAGATGGAAGCCTAGAACAGCTGTCCTCTGATTGCTCACCCAGCAGCTGATGGAAACAGATGCAGACCCACAACCAATCATTGGGTGGAGCACAGGAAGACTTGTGGAAGAATGGGGGAAAGGATAGAAGGATCCAGAAGGGACAGGAGCTCCGCAAAAACACCAACAGAGCCAACTAACCAGGGCCCAGGGGGGCCTGTGGAGACTGAAGCCCCAACCAAGCACCAGGTGTGGACTGAATTTAGGCCGCCTACACAGATGTAGCTGATGGGCAGCTCAGTCTTTATATAGGTTCCCTAATAAGGTGAATGGGGGGCTGATTCAGACATGGACTCTTCTGCCTGTTTTCGATCACTTTCCCCTGGCAGAGCTACCTTGACAGGCCACAGGGGAACAGGATGTGCTCAGTTCTGACGAAACTTGATGTGCTGGGGTGGGTGGGTAAGGGTGTGAGTTCCCCTTCTCTGAAGAGTAGGGGAGGGGGATGGAGAAACAGGGACAGAGAGTGGGATGGAGAGAAGAAGAGGGATGGTGATATGACCAAGATGTAAAATGAATAAATAGAAGAAGGAAAAAAAAATTACAAACTTCAAGCTTAGCGGTGACCAGCCATTCTCCCATGTTGCATATGTAAGTCCTGGCCACCAGGGGGCAGGGCTCTCTAGTCTGGCAAGCTGCCCTCACAGACTTTCACAACCTCTACCAACACACCAACCCACTCCTTTTTCAGTTAGGTTGAACTACATATAATCGCAAATTAAAAATAAACAGATCACCCATCGTTGATATCATATGGTTCAATAACACTCGCAAATTAAGTAATAGTAGCAACCACCTCTAAAGAGCAGAAGTCTGCCTTCAAGAAAGCACCTATATAAATTCCACACCATTTTGTTCGATCCACACAGCCTTCAGGTGTGAGCAAAGGCAACCAGGAAATTTTCTCGAAGGTCAGAGGTGACGTTCCATTTGTTAAATCCAAGGGCGTTTTCTCAACCGAAGCAGTCTGTCATCAGCAGTTGAAACTGAAGACAGGAGGTCCGTTCCTGGCACACTCTGTTTTTTGTCTCAATTGCAGTGTGCTGGGAACTCTGATTTTGTAGAGCTTCTAAACTTTTAAGATTTTAGGCACATCACCTGAGTTTCTGGGCTTCCACATCCTTCATCTGCAAAAATGGCCTAATGACATGGAGGCGATGGGAGAATTATAGAAGATCATGAATTGTGGAGTGCTAGGAATGCAGTCTTGTTCCTGTCTGACATCACATTATCTAGATCATCTCTACCACTACCTTTAAATATATATTCTCTCTTTCAACGTTTATTTATATGGGTGCTGTAGCACACAGGTGGAGGTCACAAGACAACTTGCAAGGATTCGGGTCTCTTTTTCCACCACGTAGTTTCGCAGGTATCAAATTCAAATCATCAGGCTTGTCAGGAAGCTCCGTTAGCCACACTGAGCCAGCTCACCTGCCCTCTGTTTACTTTTGAACTATCCCTTTAGATGAGGTCTCTTTCCTACCCCCCTCCACTTTGATGCACCACCTCCCTCCCATCTTGATTCTCATTCTTAACATTGCTACCCTCCTGGCCTCCACTGTTCCAGCCCTTCCTATGCATTCCGCCTCACCTTGGCTTTGTATGGCAAAGTACTTACAGGTTCCCTCTTTCTGGAACACTCCAGTTTCCAGTGTACAGACACGTGTCTTCTCCTCGAGAATCTCTTGTGTGTTTTGCTCTCGTTCAGAGAATTGTCTTCCATTCATTTAGTGCCCAAACTGGATATCTGGTCTCTCTCTCTCTCATCTCTCAGCTCATTTGGTCACCAGGTCTTATCAATTCTGCCTCTTTGTGAGTCTCCCCACTCTCTGGGTAGGCTCCCACCATTCACCCTTGTATTCTTTTTCACTTGAAATGGAGAAATGACTCCCTGGTCACCCTGCCCAAGCTCGTATCCCTATCCCCATCCCCATCCCGGTCCTTCAGCTGCCATGGAGCCCTGCAGCACCCTGTCTGACCCATCACTCAGCTCAGGCTTGAGATCCATCAGTGAATTATTTCAACTTTCATGACAAAACTGCGTGATGTGGAACTCCAGATCCTTCCCTGACATCTCTACCTCCCTACCCCCGCCTCGCTCTAGAAGCCTCTCCTTTGCCTCCTCCCCACAACCCCTGTTCCTGTCATGAAGAACACTTCCTACCCTCCCCTACATGTGTCCTCACTTTTGCTTCTGCAACTCTCTCCATAGAGTCTCCCCACTTCCCCCAACTCTCTTCCACACCCTCTTCCCTCTAAAATATTCCCATTCCTCAAGGTCCTGCTCTAGTCCTAGTGCTCTCTTTGCCGTGGAGGCTGCTCCAGGCACCCAGGCAGAAATATTTATAGTCCCTTTGTGCTCCAGAAACATTTCACCACAGCTTTCTGAAGTCAGAGATTTGAGCTCATGCATATTTTTTAAGCTAGTACTTTTGAAGTTCTTCTAATCATTCGGTGTATAAGGACTTTGATATGTCAGGATGGATTCTGGGCTATAGATGTTAACTATACAGCCTATATGAGCCATCTTCACACACACACACACACATATCCACGCACACCAGATATCACTGATTCATAAAAGTACATTTATTTTCCTGGCTGAGCCTCAGAATCTTCCTAGCATAGTGATACAGAAACCATTTTTTTGTTTTGCTTTTGTTTTTGTTTGTTTTTTGAGACAAGGTTTCTCTGTGTAGCCTTGGCTGTCCTGGACTTGCTTTGTAGACCAAGCTGTCCTCAAACTCACAGCGATCCCCCAACTCTGCCTCCCCGAGTGCCGGGAGCAAAGGTGTGTGCCACCACACCCAGCTCAAAAACCCATTTTCAAGTGGACTTAGACTAACAAATGAAACCTATTTTTTATCCCGGTGCCTCTGTGTCACAGCCAAATTCTCTTTCTGTTCTCTGTTGCCACTGTTTGCCATTCTGGTCTTCATCAGTTCGTGAGTTATGGGAACCTCAGTCAATCTCTTAATCTCTCTAGGGCTCAGTTTCCTCATCTAAGGAGCCAATACACTTTGATTGTGTGCTCAGGATTACAAGAGATAAATAAAGTATGTGAAATCTGTAAGGCCCTTATGCAAATAAAGACATCATTATTGTTGTGCTTTGCAGATGAAGAAAAGAATTCCTCTGGATTAGAGGAACTAAGACTCGGAAAGGTGAGGTGACTTGCTGACATTTATTTAATAGCAAGCCAGAAGCTTTCTCCAAGTCTCCCGGGATTTTTACTCATATTGCTTCTCCGTACCCCTGAGGGCTTGATGCCAATCAAGCTGAACCAAGGCCTTATTACTGCTTTCTCTAGGGTAACTGCAGTTGGTGGGATAGGATTTGCTACGGCCTCCAAATTCGAGGGGCTTCCAGTTCACTGCTCTATCCCAACCCTCCCCCACCCATTCCCAACATGAGGCTTCCTCCAGAACCTCCTCAGCCTGCCAAGTGACGGGAAAAGCGTGCAGCAAGGAATGCTGAACAGATCTCAGTTCCTCGATGACTGATCTCTGGGCCCTTACCACCCCCTCACCTACTTCCAAACTCAGAGGCTCCAGGAAGCTAGCAGGCTTCTCCGGGCTTAGGATGCTCAGGACCTCAGAAGACTATGTTCTGGCACCTGATCTGACACTAGAGAGGCTCCAAGCTGACAGGACTTGTGCCTTAGTAGTCCCGGGAGCCCAGTTGCAATTCCTACTTTAGAAAAGAGAGAGACGGGTGTGATGGCGCACACCTTTCTTTAATTCCAGCACTTGGAAGATAGAGACAGACAGATCTCTGTGGGTTCAAGGCCAGATTGATCTACATAGTGAGTACCAGAACAGCCAGAGCTACTTAGTAAAACACTATCTCAGAGAGAGAGAGAGAGAGACAGAGAGAGAACCTTTGCTAAAGGTCCCTTCTCTATGCATTTGCTAATCTGTCATCTTCAAGTTATATTATCTAGTGATGAGATATTATCATCACTAGATAATAGAGAGATACAAGAGGCAAAAGCAGACTCAGGAGCCACTGTCTGGTGAGGAGGCACCCAGGACAGCTCCCACAGGATAATTTTACTGTGCCCCACTCCTTGCACTAAGGGCCACCTCCATCTTTGCCAAAATGAAAAGCACTTCTGAACTGATTTTTTAATTTAATGGCTTTTTTAAATTAGATTTATTCATTTATTGTTTATACAGTATACTGCTTGCATGTGTGCAGATCTCATTATAGATGGTTATGAGCCACCATGTGTATGCTGGGATTTAAACTCAGGTCCTCTGGAAGAACAGTCAGTGTGCCTAACCTCTGAGCTATCTCTCCAGCCCTTTAATGTTTACTGTATTGCCTGTATGTATGCGTGTGCCTGAGATCCCCTAGAACTAGAATTAGAGACAATTGTGATTTGCCATGTGGAGATACTGGGAATTGAACCCTGGTCCTCTTAACTGCTGAGCCATTTGTCCTGCCCCTGAACTGATCTTATTTTTAAGATTTATTTATTTATTGTATACAATGTTCCGTCTGCATGTACACCTGCACCCCTGAAGAGGGCACCAGATCTCATTATAGATGGTTATGAGCCACCACGTGGTTGCTGGGAATTAAACTCAGGAGCTCTGGAGGAGCAGTCAGTGCTCTTATCTTCTGAGCCATCTCTCTAGTCCTTGAACTGATTCTTAATCTGTATCTTTTGTTCATTTTTGAGTCTTCCTCAGCACCTGACATTTATGGACTTAAAAGAGCCCATAAGAAGCCAGGTGGTGGTGGCTCATACCTCTGATCCCAGCACTCAGGAGACAGAGGTAGGAGGATCTCTGAGTTCGAGGCTAGCCTGGGCTACAAGGTGAATTCCAGGATAGCCAGCACTACACAAAGTGTAGTGCTGTCTTAAATTCCCTCCTCCACTCCTCCTTCCCTCCCCCTCGCCCCAACGAACAAAGAGCCCATCAGGGGACAATGAGCCACTGGCTCAGTGGGTGGAGATGCTATGGGTGTGGTCTCTGGGATCTGCATGGGGGAAGAAAAGAACCAATTCCCATGGATTATCACCCATGCACAGCACTCTATATTACTTTCCCTCCCTTGGGCTGCCTCTGAAGAACTCGTACTTTGCTTTTATCTGGCAGATCCTTCCTCTCAGACCTCTGGGCACTTGCAGGCACTGACTCAGTCCCCTTTCAGCCTTGACTCTGGACTGACAGGCTGTGCTCTATCTATTGTCCCAGACCCTGTTGCCAGTCATCCTTAGCCTCACCTCCTCAGAATCACCCCTGCTCTCGGAGTGAGGGTGGGCAAATGGGGAAACTGAGGCTGCAGTTGGTATGTTGCTTATCAGGAATGTCTCAATGCCAGAAATCCAGTTTTCCATAGGAGCTAGAGCATTCTTTCATGGTGGGAGAGGGAGAAGCAATGCCAAGCCCTGGCCTAAAACTTCTGAAGCTTTAGCCTAGATCAAGAGATCATCCAGGCAGAGCCAGTGCCTTCTGGGACAGTGTGACCAAGGCAAGAAGGGAGAGTCTTTAAGAAAGACAAGTTGGGAGGAAAGGGTTGAGGAGAACCAGAGGGACCTGTCTCTAAAGCTCCCAGAAGGGAAGATGTGACAAGGTCCCTTACAGTCTGACTTTTGCTGAACTTCTGAGCATCAATATTCTCTATCTTTTATCCATTCCTCACACATCCCTTTCCCACTAGCCATACCAAACACCTCTCACTTCAGGAAACTACTCCAGCAAACAATTCTTTGCAAAATGGGACCTTTTCCAATCCCACATTGCTTGCTAAGTTCTCTTACCTCAGGATTCAGCTTGGATGTCACTTTTTCTGGAAAGCCTTTCATGAAGGCCTTCAGCCCTTCATCTGTGTTCCTACAGTATCACCAACAGCCCCAGCCCAGCCCTTCCCACATGCTAGTATTTTGCTGATGGCTCCATGTGATATGATACGTAGACCAATCCTTCACAGAAGGTTGGTGACAGCCCTGCCTTCATGCTAATGCTGTGGAAACTAGACTTAGAGTAGCTGCCTTGCTCCAGAAAGTTTCTAAGAGGGCTGGCACTGCAAACTGAACCCAGTCCATACTTGTCATCTTGCCCTGAGTCACAGGATGTTGGTGCTGGGAGGCACATCCCATTCAGTCCCCTCCATGTACAAAACCAAAAAGGAGACACAGCTTAGAAAAGATGGACAGTTTTCCCAAGATCACACAGCTTGCCAATGGAGCATGTGACTTGACATTGGCATCAGGGCAGTAGTCCTGGCCTTCATCCACCTTCTTCCTTCCTACAAGATCTGACCCTGGGGTGCTGAAGTGACAGTTGGTTTACACTTGAAATATTATCACGTGGAGCTTGTTCCCTGTCCTCTCCCAGCCTGGGATGTGTTTGAGCTGACTCTCCCCTCCATCAGGGAGCAAAGCCTCTCTTACCTCCTGCAGCAGCCAAGCCAGAAACACACTGTAAGAAGTGAAACAGAAATTAGTGGGGTCTCTGGAGAGAATAGGGGAAACACTGGAGGATGCTCTCTCTGCAGGCTCTGAAAGTGGCCCAGGAACCTCTGAACTATGTAGAAAGCCCATTTCCCACAGGGGTTCTGAAAGTCATCTGAACTATTGTGCAGGCCACCCAAACTTGGTTTACAAGGTGACTACAGGGCGACCTTCCTTACAGAGACACAGACTTCCTTTCTTTTCTTCCTTTTCCTGTGCCTAGTAATACCTCAAACCAAGGAAATTCTTCTTTCTAGCAAGTGTTACCTGTTGTTGCTTAAGCAATTTCTTTCTTTCTTTCTTTCTTTCTTTCTTTCTTTCTTTCTTTCTTTCTTTCTTTCTGCTGTTCTGAAACTCTCTCTGTAGACCAGGCTGGCCTTGAACTCAGAGATCCACCGGCCTCTTGCCTCCCAAATGCTGGAATTAAAGGAGTGCAGAATTGCACCATCTGGCAAGCAATTTATTCTCGTTTGCACCCTTGAGGGCTATGGAGACCCATGAGTACTCTACCTATGACTCCTACTGTCCTCTCAGCTCCAGCTCCTCCTCAAGGCTACTGTTCCACAGATGGAAGGCAACCTCTGACTCACAGAGCAGTCCCAGGAGGTCAACCTTCACCCCAGGAGGCAGTCTCTCTGCTGCTTCCTAACTTTCCCCCATATTCTTTAGCTACATTCCATTTGAGAAGGATGGGGATGGGGTGAGGGTGGCAAGCAGATTCTGAGTAGATCTGGAGTGGTGTTCAGAGCAAGGCGTCTCATTGGGTGCCCCTCCACTTGGCTGATCGCTACAGCACAGCAGGAAGGATTGTGGTCAGGTTTCCTTCACCCAAACTGGACATTCAGAGGCAGAGGAACACAGATAGAAGGGATGGATGAGGTGCAGAGACTGATGGGAAACATGATTTAGGCTGAATCCGGTAGCCAGAGGGAAGCATCTGGCTAATGAGTAGAGGGGAGGAATAGCAGGATCCTGCAGTTATTTTGTGCAGTTCTGACGTAAGGGAAGCATCATGGAGATCAGTGTGCATTAACCACTTCAGCTTGCTTTCTGCTGAAGCTACTGCAGCTGCGATCTCATGCACCCTCCCTGGACCCAGTGCACCTCAGAAGTCAGCTCAGCCCTGAAGTCTCTGAAGTGATAGAAGGCCTCTCCCCAGACCTAACCCTCCTTTACAGCATCTACTCCAAGCTACTAGAGAGATGCCCCAGACCAGAATACTATCATAGGCACAGACACCCAGCACAGATGCTGTGCAGACAGGTATATGAGCTGGGAAGGGCAGAGCTGAGTACCACAAAGGCTTGCGGCCAACAGTGGTCACCAGCTCTAAATCAGCTATGTAGCTGAAGGATAACTCTCTCCAGCTCTCCAGAGTCAGTAGCAGGAGCAGGGCTGAAGGCAGAGTAAGAAGCAGAAAGAGGTAGGTCCACCCTGCTCAAAGTGACCTTCTGAAACCCTTTCTGTACCCAGAAGCCCAGTGAAGGTCCCCATACCTACAGTTCTCTATTCCCAACTGTTACTGTGCAGGCAACTTCTTTCCGAAAAGGGTGAGTGAAAGGCAACTATGGTAAAATTCCATAGGAGTAAGAGACCGTCTGAGTAGAGCCAGAAACAGCCAGTACAAAAAAAAAAATCAAACAACAAAACTAGAGACAAGAGACCATTCTTGTCAGCAGCTACCTGGGCACCTCATCTCCCCTTCTCAGTCTTGCTGAGAAAAATTATACTCATCCTGTCAACCTCTCAGGGTCATGAGGGATCGGGATGTTCTGGAGTGCTCTGGGGGAAATGCAACAGAAAATCCACCAGAGCCTGCCCACCGGGTCAGGATACATTATCTATCTATCTATCTATCTATCTATCTATCTATCTATCTATCTATCTATCTATCTATCTATACCTGTGTGCTTGACTCAGTGCTGGGGTGGGGGTCCTGGTCCACTAACCTCACTCCGAGGCTGGGGCAGAGGTAGGAAAGTTGTACTCCAAGTTTGGCTGAGGCTGTGTCCGTGGTTAACGTATAAGCAGGTACAGTCTGGGGCAGCAGGACATTCCCCGCCCCAGGGCCACATTGTTGAGGTCACAACAAGTGCAAACTTGTTAAAACCTGTGTCAGAGCAGCAGAGGGCAGAGTGAGGGGCGGGGAGGGGGGGATGGTACTGAGTCGCCAGCAGCTGCTGGAGGAGGGTGGAAGGGAAAGGGGGTGAAGTGGGGAGAGGAGGTGCGCAGGTGCATACGCTGATGGGAGGCGGTGTGGACATGTGGTCTGCACGTTGTACCGGGGCACATCTGCTTGGCTGGGGCGCTGGGGCGGGTGTGGGGCCGCATAGATGAGTGTGTGCCTGTGTGTCTCTGCATATATGAGCCGTGTGTCCACGAGCAGGGATAAGAAAGGGGCGGGGCAGTTGCAGGTCCAGGCTGGGCATATAGAAGGAGGCACGGGCGGGCTGTGTGTACCCTACTCCGTCATGGGCCTCTCAGACCTGCATTCCAACTCCCTCCGCAGACCGCCCCCACCCCGGTGGTTCAGGCTTTGCCCTCCACAGTCAGCCATGTCAGATGCCATCGCCCCAGCCTGTCCAAAGTGAGGGTGTCCTACTGCCCACAGACTCCCCCCACACCCATGCTCTCTGGGCCCTCTGGACACTGGGGCGGGTGAGGGGTGGTGGGGGGAGGCTCTGAAAGCAGGTGACTGTTTGGGGGAACTTGGGGACAGAGCCCCCATTGTGCCCGCCCAGGAGCCGCCTCAATGGAGCTCTCTGACACAAAGGGGCTTTGACAATGGGCAGGACATTAGTATGCAGAGCCAGCCCCTAGGCCCTCTCACTGTCCCACAGCCCAGGGGCGGGAGCTGGGGGGCGCCTGGCAGTGGAAGACAGGGTGGGGCAAGGCTGAGACTGGGGAGATTTTAGCCCCAGCAGCTCCCTTGGGATCACTGACCAAGAACCAAAAGAAGAAGATTGACTAGGGCCCCCAAACCCACCACTGACCAAAGGGGACAGTCTAAACAGGAAGGCCTTGGGGATAGGAGTTGGGAGAAGGGCTATGGGTGGGCAGTCTGAGTCCTCCCACTCCTACCTCCGTTTTGCCCTCTAGTCAAGGGAATTGTGTGGGTAGGATTGTGAACAGCAGCATGAGAGAGCAAGGTTCCAAGCCGAAGGCCAGAGCCACAGCTGGTGGAGGCTGTGTGCCAGAATGGTCAGGCATCAGGAGGAGAGGGAGCCGAAATTCTGGGTGCTCAGATTTAGAGGGCAGTCTGGTCTGCTGCTTCCTTGCATGCTGTCCTCTTATTCTGTGTGGGTGGGTAAGTGGCAGGGTGTGTGGAGACCTAAAGTTGATGTCAGGTGTCTTTTGCTACAGCAACACAAGACCTAGATTTTACATGGGTGATGGAGATCTGAACTCAGAGCAAACACTTTCCTCACTGAGCCATCTCCCTAGTTTAGTGCTTCCTTCCTTCCTTCCTTCCTTCCTTCCTTCCTTCCTTCCTTCCTTCCTTCCCTCCCTCCTTCCTTCCTTCTTTCTTTCTTTCTTTTTCTTTCTTTTTTTGAGACAGAGTTTCTCAGTGTAGCCTTGGCTGTCCTGGACTTGCTTTGCAGACCAGGCTGGCTTTGAACTCACAGAGATCCTCCTGCCTCTGCCTCCCTGAGTGCTGGGATTACAGGCATGTGCCACCATACCCAGCTTGGTGCTGCCCTCTTATAAGACCTCTACAGCCCCCACTGCAGATAGAGAAAGCAACTATAGTGATTAAGAACAAGGGCTGCTGTTCTCGGTGCTCTTCCAGGAAAGTCAGTCTGAACCCAGAAAGTAATATCAGCTGCGCTGCTAAGGGGAATCAAGCACAGGATCAGCAAGTCAGAGTACTCATCCCAAGGGTGTACACCCACACCCAATTCAGGCCCACCCCCAACACACACCAGCTAGGTCTGAGGTAGGGTTCAGTGCAGGGGCTCTGAGGAATGGGTTAGTGAGAGCTCTGAAGAGCGTAAGAACCTAGCAAAAGACTGCAGGCAGCCTGCAGGAGAAAGGGCGCTACCCGAGCTGCTGTAGAGTTTAATCAGATTTCCTCCAGCCTGGACCAGTAAGCTTAAGAATGTCTTTCTAGAGCTGAAGAGATGGCTCAGGGGTTAAGAGCACTGACTCCTCTTTCAGAGGACCTGAGTTCAATTCCCAGTTCTAGGGCTTCTGACACCCTCACACAGACATGCATGCAAACATAAGAGGAGGAGGAGATAGAGGAGGAGGAAGAGAAGGAGGAGGAGAGGAAGAGGAAGATTTAGCACCTTTCTAGTCACCTTTCTAGTGTTGTATCATCCTCTACACTCTAAACAGCAGATGCTTACTTATTTATGCTCTGTCATAGGAATTGAACCTAGAACCTCATACATGCTTGGCAAATACTTTGCCACTAAACTATATCCCAGCCCTTATTTTCCCTTTTTATTTTGAGACAAAGTCTCATCAAGTTGATCAGACTGACACTGAATTCACCGTGTAGACCAGACAGGTCTTGAACTTATGATCCTCCTGCCTCAGCTTCCTGAATGCTGGGATTAAAGACACACACCACCACACCTGGCAGCAGATGCCTTTTAAAGGCTCTGTTTCATAGAGGACAAAATAGAAGCATGGGATGTTAAGGACTTACCCAAGGTTACATAGCTAATGGGTAGAGGAGCTAGGTTCAACCTCAAACAGGTAGCATCTCCTACAGCCCACAGAGTTACCAGTGAAGCCTCTGCTGAGGGACATCAGCTGAGATGCTCAGACTTTCATAAATGTCTCCTGCTGTTCCTCACATGGGCAGTTCTCGGGGTTCAGCTCAAGCACTCCTGAGGTGCTCTCAGAGGCTTTCTGAAGCCAAACCTATCCTTGTCATAACACCAACGTTGCATTATTTGTTCTTCCCATTATTTCAAGAGTGATCACCCTGGGGTGCGTGGCATGTGATATTGCAACATGCTAAATGCAGAAGCAAATAGAAGGAACCAAGTGATTTTTACTGAACTAGACATTAAAAAGATTGTGTAAATAAAAAGACAGGGTCACCCCTACTCGTCCTTTGTTTTATAAAACAGCTACTTTGACTTAAAATCTCACAATCAACAGGCAATCAGGTTATCATTATTATTAAATTAATTATGAATGGTCTTAAGTCTCTTCAGCATTTCTTTCTAACATGATGTGCCTCAATAGATACAACCCATGCAGATAATGTTCTTTGGAGCCCTCAGTAAAATTTAAATGTAAAGGGGTAGTGAGATTTAAAAAAATAATTAAGAGTCACTGCTCTGGAAAGCCTCAGACACTCACCTTCACCTTTTATACACCATCCAGGTATCTTTTTAAATCATAGAATCAGCCAGGTTTTAAGCATGGGGGTGAGGCGTGTATCTGGATCTCAGAGTTAGGACTGGAAAGAGTAGAAGAGCTGAGGGAGCTACTCTAGGGAGAATGTAACACTAAGAGGCCAGGCTGACACCCCCTTGAGTGTTCCCACATCTCCCACCTTGCAATCCCTGCTCAGAAGTATGGACAAGTCAATAGGACTGTCCCAGACTGGACTTTGACCAGCTGACAAGCCCAGCTCCAGGCTGGTGTTAGATCTCCCACTGAGGGACCAGCAATGCTGAGAGGACAAGGAACTGGGGTCCAAGAGTCTGCTGCTTATAACCTTAGGGTAACACACTGAGGGGCCAGCAATGCTGGGAGGACAAGGAACTGGGGTCCAAGAGTCTGCTGCTTATAATCTTAGGGCAACACTGTCCCTACCAGATGAAATGGTTGGTCAATGAGAAGTCACTCTTGAAGCTCCCTAGAGAGTTAGGTAATGGGGTCTCACACACATGGGCATTTCTCCCAAATGATCAAGAACAGAGTCCTGCCTAGATTCAAGGTAGACAGAGGGTTTTTTGTTGTTGTTGTTTGTTTGTTTGTTTGTTTTTTCCATCTCTGGAAAAAAGCAGAAGTCCTCTGCTGTGTGTCCAAAGGCCAAGGGATGGAAGCCTTGCCTTTGCTTCAGGAGGTCCTCAATATGACAGGGACATGAGCATGTCTTAGAGGACCTCATAAGCAAGTACAAAAGACAGGACATCTCCTCTAACATTTGCCGTGAATAAGGTATCCTAGGAAAAGTCAAAGTTGAAAATAAAAGAAGATGATTGAGTGCAAAGTTTTCAGGCAATGGACCTGGGAAGAGTGTACTCAGGAACTAATTGTCCTTGTGTGTGTCCCTCAGGACCAAACCCTTGAAAACACAGTCTCAACAGATGGGGTTCAGGAGGGGAGGTAGAAAAGGCAGAAAGTCACTTAAGTATTGTAACAGGAAATCTCAGTCTAATGCTAACAGGAGTGTCTAAGCATGGAAGGGGCAAGATAAAAATCACTGCTTATCAAAAAAAAATCACTGCTTATTGATATCAAAACCAAATGCGGAGCAGTTAAGGGAAGGAATAAAGGAGAGAGGCCAGAGTCAGAAAAGCCATGATGGTGGGTATCATTAGTAACTATTGATGAAATTGACAGGCTGATTAGAGGACAGAAGCTGAGAAGGGCATATAAGCCAGCTGAGAAGGAAGAGATGCTAAATGAAGAGAGCAAGAGACAGGCTAGGAATGAAGCTCAGCAGGCAGAGCATGTACAAAGCCCAGGGTTCCAGCCTCAGCACCACATAAAACCAGGCCTGGTAGGCAGTGTGGTAACACAGACTACTATCTCAACGCTTGAGAGGTGGAGACAGGAGAACAGAAAGTTCAAGATCATGGTTGGATACACAGCAAGCTTCATAAGACCTCTCCTTACCACACACACAAACAGAGAGAGAGAGAGAGAGAGAGAGAGAGAGAGAGAGAGAGAGAGACTGTGCTAGAGAGATAGCTCAATAGGTAAAGCACCTAATACACAAACATGAATTCCTGAGTTCGGATACCCAACACCCACATACAAAGCCAGGCACAGTGAACATGCCTACAATCCCAGTACCAGGGAGAACAGGATTCCTGGGGCATGCTCGCCAATCAGTCTGGCCAAACTGGTGAGCCCCAGGTTCAATAGGAAATCCCATCTTAAAATACAAAGTAGACAAAGATTGGGGAAGACGCCCAGCATCACCCTCTGCCCTCTATACTCTTGCACACACATCCATACATAAACACATACATACAGCACAAAAAAGAGAGGGGAAACAGAGCCATGAAGGGGAACAGAACTACAGGAAGATACATAGATACATACGTAGCCCAGATGGAGGGGTAGAAATTGGTATCTTTGGCTAAAAAGCAGAGGTTGCTAGGAATGAGAGATTGTCTGGGGAAGGGAACGGTATACAGCAGAACAGTTATTGATTCTGAATTGAAGACAGGAAATCTGTTTGGCACAAATTTCATGGGAAGAATGGGCCATGACATGAATGTCCTGTTTCTGGTAACAGCCAGCGTATTGGCATGAAACAGAAACCCCATGTTTAATTTCTCAGTCATTCTCCTGTCTTCTCAGATCTAGGGTGAAGTATCAGAAAACCACCATGAGGGCTGAGACTAGTCCCAGGAGCCAGGAGAGAGGACAGAGTAGAAAGAGTTGGAGAGCCCAGAGAATGTCAACAGCCAACTACACCTTTGACATGCTGCCCACCTCCTAAGCCCTATGCAAATATTGACTCTTTTAATCCTCTCAACTATTGTTAGCCGTGATGACAGCATGAGGGAAACTGTGGGGCTACTAACTGCTAAGGCCAGGACTTAAACCCAGTAAAGAGGACTCCAAGGCCGTGTTCTCAACAGCCTTGTGTTACCTCTCAGAATGCAAAGGTGGCAAAGTTAAGGGTCACCCTGCCACCCACGCGAAGCCTCTTGACAGTTATCATATAAACTCTACATTAAAGAGCTCCGCAGCTCCTCTCAGAAACCTTAATGGTGGGTTGTTTTGTTTTTGTTTTGACTGAGACTTTTTAAATTTTTTATTTTATTTATCATGGGGCACAGGGTCACATGTGTACCTAAGTACATACAACCCATGTGTGCAGGTGGCCAGAAGAGGGTGTCAGATCCCCTGGAATTGGACTTACAGATGGTTGTGAGCTGCTGTGTGGGTGCTGGAACTGAACCCAGGTCCTCTGCAAAAGCAGCAAGTGCTCTCCACCACTGAGCCATCTCTCTAAACCACCAGAAGTGTGTCTTCTTTTCTTTCCCAGGCATCATTTCAAAAGCCTTTCTTTTTATGGGATGTCTTCCCTACTGGAGCCTAACCTCTTTCCCTGAGTTTCACACATGCCCCCCCCCCCAGGACACATACACTGGTAGAGCTGCAGAAGGGCCATGTATTAACCCAGTCTTCTAGAGCCCCCACTTCTCCAAGCTTCTGCAGACCACACAGCTCTGATGTCTCTCCCACATTCCAGAGACAGCCCCTCCCTTCCCCACCACCTCAAAACCAGGCTCCAGGCAGGCAGACACCCACAGGAAGGTTGCTCCCACAATCCTTTTCTCTTTGCCCTTTCAAGGTTCTGATGGGGGGGGGGGGGAGAAGGGTGGAGAGTGGCCACCCAGGACGTACTCTCTCTATGAAGAATGGTGACAACATGGACACTGGTCTCTGAGGAGAGAAAAAAGCCCTTGGCCCCAGACTTGAGGTGATGAGATGAATGCAAAAACTCCCCATTCTTTGGAGTGGTTTTAGGCAGCTGCCCTCCATTCTGTGCTAAGACATTTGAAGTCCAAAACTCCCCTTTCTGGGCAGTCTTCCTGCAGCTACATCTCCATGGGGTGCCTCCTGGTATCCCTTCTCTCTGCCCCTTCCAGGGCCTCACTACTGTCCTGGACAGCTTGGCCTCAGCCTGGACAGTAGCACTGACCAGTCAGGCAAGAGAAGAATCTAGGCCGGGAAAGGGAGGGACACTGGAGTCTTTTTTTTTCTTTCTTTCTTTCTTTCTTTCTTCCCCGTCCTAAATAACTTTGCAGGAAAATTTAGGGACTTGTGTCTCTTTCCCTCCTCACCAGTGCTTCGGACCTCAACCTGTCTTTGCAGCTCGTGCACACAAACCCAGCCTAGGGTGCCCAGAAATCTCCTTTTTGGAAATGGACCTTGCTACTCAACTTTGAAACTCTTATCCCTCCAGTCCCAGCATAAAGGCAAAGAACTTCATATGAACCCACCCGGATCTAAACATCCCAGCCTCCCTGGTCCCTAAGGGAAAGAGAGAGAGGAAGGTCCCTGGGTCTTCCACCAGTCATTTCCCTTCCAGCCCAAGCCAGCAAACTGCAATGCAAATGAGCTCATGCAGAGTGCAGGTGGGGGCCATAGAGAGAATTTGGGAAATGCCATATTATCTCCCACATAGCTATGTGACCCCCAAAGACATATGGGCACAGTGTGGAGAGGTGTTATTCCCCACACCCACACCCAGCAGAGTAAGGAAAAGCAGTAGGATCCTGCATTAGGGCTACACACGGAATGGGACCGTGCCCCCCCTCCCCGCCCCAGTCACCCCCAGTCAGTGGAGTCATTGCCATTTGATATCCACTGAGACAACTTGGCTGCTCTGGGCTCTGGATGGGAGCTGGGGGTGGGGGGAACGGCTCAGAAAACAGCAGTTCCTTTCAGGACCCAGGTTGGCAAGGGCTTAGGGAGGCTGGACTGGCCCAGATCACCCCCTCACTCCCCCTTCTTTCTTCCTTCCCTTGCCACCACGACCAAAGGCTGGGGGGGTGGGTGGAGGGATTGGCACTGCCTGGGTCAAGCCTACCGCCTCTGCACTCCAGCCCTGGACCCTCTCCCTGGCACAACGCCTTCCCTGCCTGCTTCCCCTTTTCCTCCTTCCTGAAGAACCAGCTATGAGCCAGGACACCTGGTTCCTCCTAGACTTGGTCCCCGTACTCAGGCTACACCCCGGAGAGTTGACAAACCCGACGCTTTGGCAGAGGATGGAATCGCCATCATTCCAGGAACATAGTCAAAACTCCTTGGAGATCAGGGAACAGTGCTCACGATGAAACTCAGCTGAGCTCGCGGCAACTGCCGGCTCATGGTGCCAGTCTCTCAGCGCCCACTCTGTGCCTTCCACATAACCCCAAACAGGAGGCTCCCAAATCTTCTTTCACCATCTCCTGCCCTCCGGAACTACCTAAAGCAGTCTGTCCCATAGGGAGAAAAAAAAATTCAAACGCCACAGCAAGGGCGGTCTGGCCAGAAATCTCTTGTCAGAATTTGTATTGATAAGCAACCTAATCAGGCTTTAAGCTGTGCCTTCCCATGGGTCCAAATCTGTCTCTGTTTCTTTACACCCCTTGGTCAGCCTCAGCCTGCCCAGGACACTTCAGTTGCTGGAATGAAATCCTAAGACACTAGAAGTCCTACCCCCACTTTTTCTTTTCTTTTCTAGTTTTGTCCTTCTAGCCATTCTGGGCCTCAGCTCTCCTTCCTAGAATCAATTGTTTTTTTAACATGACTGCCCTTGGCCAGTCCCTGTTGGAGGAAGAGAAAGAATGGGAGAGGGAATCGCTGGAGGATGAATTCATAGACCCTAATCTACCCTCTAAATCCAGAAGAAAGAGCCTGCTCCTTCTGATATTCTCCTTGGGAAGCAATTTGAGGGGTGTGCGTAGGGAGGGGTCTCTCAAAATAGGAACCAAGTTGGAATGGAAGGAAGAGTGGGGAGGGAGGGTTCCAGGCACACCAGGCTGACTGTGACTTCTAATCCAATGCTTGTTTTTCTCCCCATGTGCAAACTGGTGATCAGAACATCCGTCAAAGAGTGTCACTGTGTGAATGTCACTGTAAGGGGGAGGGCTGGGAGCAGGAGTAACCTGTGCCTGCTGGGAGCAGGGGGCACAATCTCTATGCCCGCGTGGGTGGGTGCAGGCTTTATACGCACTGAATACTCTAGTTAACCGGACGCGCCCCGTGCAACTGCAGGTGTGCCAAATGACGAGGGGACATCACGGAAGCCCCTTTCTCAGATGGAAGGCCTGAGGGGCTAGCCTGAATAAAGTACCCTTGAGGAGGGGCTCTTCCCAGGGGAGTCCACTTGGAACTGCCAAGGCTGAAGGAGGGAGACAGGGTTGTACTGCCGAGGCCAGCCAGCCTAGGTAGGGACCGAAGGGCTAGAGGACCCCGATGTCCTAAGTGGATAGGACCCCGGCCAGGACGGCAGCACTCCTTCATCAGGGCCAGAGTCTTACCTTGGCTCGGAGGTGGATTGGCTTGCTCTGATGAACCGAGAGACAGCGGGACAGATGAACAGACGGGGCGGATAGGAGTGACGAGCGGAGCTGTGCGACGGGCAGGGCCAAGACTCTTAAACCCCGAGCCGGGATCAGATAAGGGCTTGTCCGGGGGCTGGGGCCGGGGTCGGGCCGGCCGGGGGCAGAGTTGGGCCGGGCCGGGCCGCCCCCTCCCTCTGCAGCGCCGGAGCCAAACTTTGTGTGAATGGAGGGGCCTGGAGGGGGCCGGGAGGCGGGGGCGGGGGGGAGAGTAGAGGCTGGCCAATGGCAGAGCGGAGCGCCAGGCCCGAGCCTGGGGATTGGAGGGATTTAGGCAAGGGGCGGGGCGCAGGGGGCTAGGAAGCGCACACAGAGACGGACTGAGGCGCAGAAACACCCAAAGACAGAGACGCAGACAGAGTCCCGGAGAAAAGGAGATGAAGTGACGATACGCGAAGCGATAGAAGCTGAGCTGGCAAGATGACAGGGAAAGAGAGAAAGGAGAAAAGGGAGGCGGCCGTGTCAGAATGGAGGAACCAGGACGAGGGCCGCGGGGGCGGGACTGGGCCCCAGTTAATGAGGTGGAAATGAATTCAGGACGGGCCGCGACTGGCAGACTTGGCCTGGGTTCCTGGGGCTACAGGGCTCTGGCATACCGCACAATTTTCAAGTTATTCGCTGTTCTTTGTGTAGAGAGTGGGGTGCTGGGTGTAAAAGGCGCATCAGAAACCATCCCTCTCGCCCCCCCCCCCCCCCCAGAAACTTCATATGGAAGGAAAAATAAGCTGCAGGCCAGTGCAAAGTGTGGGAGACACCCAACGCCGTGGAAGGAGAGGGAAGGGTCGTTCTACCTAGGGATTCCCTACAAATGTTCAAGGGAAGAGATAACATCTACGTGGGTCCTGGGAATGGGAATGCAGGGGGTCCAGGTCCAAGGAGGTGGCAGGCAGGACACTTATGGCAGAGGAACTGTGTATGTTAAGTCCTGAAGGGAACACACAAGTACACACCGGCTTAGGAAATGGCATCAAACTATTCCCACCCACTAGAGAACTCTCAGCAAGGACTGTTCTCATTACCTGAATCTACGTCTTGAGTGATTTGTATCCACTATGTCATGTATGGCATGTATTAAATGAGAAAATAGCGACTTCCCACTTTTATTCATAATACTAATACTAATCAATAACCAGTATTACTTATTTACTGGGTTCAGGGTTGAAAGCAGAGAAATTATGTATTTTAGTTTGTATGCAAGTGTCTCTCAAAAAGCCCTCATTGGGGCTGAGCGTGTAGCTGAGTGGTAGAATGCTTGCGTGATCGTGGGTTCCATCCATCACCACCACAGAAAGAATAATGTGAGGGAGAGAAGAAAGGAAGGAGGAAGGGAAGGAGGGAGAAAGGAAGGGAGAGAGCAAGGGAGGAAAGAAGAAAGGAAGGGAGGGGAGGGAGAGAGGGAGGAAGAAAGGAAAGAAAGAAGGTAGGAAGGGAAGGATGGAGGGAGGGAGGAAAAAGCCGAGAAGCAGGCAAGGAAACCCTCATTGGCCAAAGAGAGGGCTAGCTAAGGGCTAGTTCTTAGAAGCAAGGCTTGCTCAAGAAGACCCAGACTAAATATATGGTTGTTACATGGTCAGCCTGGACTTTCTGTAGGCAATGGAAAGCAACTGAGAGTTCTTGAGCAGAGGAAATAAAGCCATACAGAAGCTGCAGGAGGTTAATCTGGAAGTGAGTGAGCTGGTTTGAATCTGAGAGGAAACGGGAGGCATTTAGATTAGATAGAGAGCAACAGCAATAATGTGGGCATGAAGAGAGCCTGGACCGGGGTACCAAAAATCCACAAGAAAAAAAACAAAAACAACAACAACAAAAAAAAAACCTCCAAAGAACCAGCTTCTCAGTGTGAGCAAAGAGAAAGGCTTCTGAGATCTCACTGGCTGTGAACTCTACAAACAAGGAGAGCTATAGGATCACTGAATCCCAGGGAACAGCCAACCTGTTGATGAAACAGAAGATTGAGGCAAAGATGGTGAGTCAGGAGCTGGGAGGGGCGGGTGGAGGTCAGAGGGAAGAAGACACAGTGGGCAGGTGCTCCACAGCAGAAGCCATGACAGCAAGATAACCACGCACGGTGGAAAGATAGACGAATCTTCCAGAGTGAGGAAGATTTGCATTTCAAGGACGAGAAGGAGGAGACCCTAAAAAGTCACAGTGGATGGGCAAAGGTGTCAAAGAACCAAGAAAGGAAGGACAAAGAGAGGAACTTAGGACTGTGTCACTCTGTGTAGAAAGAGAAGCACTGGGTTTGATAACAAGAAAGTCATTGGTGACATTTGAGCCTATGCCTAGGGGTGGTATAGCTGGATCTTGAGGTAGCACTATTCCTAATTGTCTGAGAAAGTGCCAGATTGATTTCCAAAGTGGTTGTACAAGTTTACATTCCCATCAGCAATGGAGGAGTGTTCATTGGTGACATTTGAGACCAATTTCTTTTTGAGACCAATTTCTTTCTTTCTTTCTTTCTTTTTTTCTTTCTTTCTTATTTATTCATTCATTCGTTCATTTATTCTGAGACAGGGTTTCTCTGTGCAGTCCTGGCTGTCCTTGAACTCACTCTATCGGCCACACTGGCCTCAAACTCAGAGATCTGCCTTCCTCTTGCCTCCTGAGTGCTGGGACTGAAAGTGCGCCTCATCAGTTCACCACCTCTGTCCAGTTACAGAAGAGTGATTCAAGGGGAACTAGATTACAAGGCACTACAATAGGAAATGAGAAAATGTTAACATTACTCTTTTAAGAGTCTTGTTTAGAGAGGAGAAAAATACAGTCAGAACCAAAGCAATGGGCCAGGAACCATCTAACCATCTTCCTGTTTGTTTTTTTGTTTTTTTGTTTGTTTGTTTTGTTTGTTTGTTTTAATTTCTGGTATCTTCTGCTCTTAGAGATGAGTGGCTACGGTAAGATGATCTGAAGACCTGGCTGTTTAGGCTGCAATCCCAGTTGCTTAGAAAGCAGAAGCAGGAGGGTTGCAAACCCAAAGCCTTCCTGAGCTACAGAGTGAGTTCAAGGCCAGCTTGAACAACTTAGCAGGGCCCACAGTCTTGCTTTTCAAAGATGAAGATTATGAGGCTGAGCTCAGACTACAATATAAACTGAAGAACAGCCACTGAGAAGAGGAGACAAAGAACTGTCATGGTTTATGAACCCATTGCAAGGCATTCATCACGAATTTATTATTTTTTTCCAAAAATGCTATTCAAGCATTTGGCATCAATCACCATGTGCTCATGACTCTAATCCACCTGGATGTATATTTCAAACACAGTCCAACATAGAACGGATCATCTTGATCATAGGACTGCTCCTCTTTTTTCCAAGCCACAGTGAATCCAACTAGAAAGACAGCGGACATCCCAGACTCTTTATTCTTCCTTACCCCAGCTCCATTCTCTAACCAAAGTACCTCTTTTCTGAACCCGCTGAGCACCCTCCCACTCCCCCTCCCACTCCCCCTCCCAATCCCATTTGATTGCTGCTGCAGTCTCCAGCAGATGGACCTCTCAGCAAGGCTCCTGGAGCAGCCATGCTGGTTTGTTCCCACCAGTCTTTCTACACTCGAATAATCGTTCCGCTCCCGAATTTCTTTATGTAAAAACAATTAAGGCAAGCAAGATGGCTCAAACGATAAAGGCACTTGCCGCCAAACCTGACGACCTGAGGTAAATCTCCAGTACCAAATGTTGTCCTCCGACCTCCACATCTGTGTTGTGGTGCATACACACATACACACACACACACACACACACACACACACACACAGAGAGAGAGAGAGAGAGAGAGAGAGAGAGAGAGAGAGAGAGAGAGAGAGATGTAATTATAACCTGGCTGGTCTGACACCATTCTCCCCATGTCTTCCTTTAGCCCTTCACATCCAGATCTTCCTCCTCTAACACCCTTGGTTGGGTCTTGTGTTCTCTTTCTGTATTTTCCTCCTTTCTCCTTGGTCACCCAGACTGAGTGTTCTGCAAATCTCTACCTTCCCCCTGTCTTCCCTCTAGAGCTCAACTTCCATTCTGGCACTTGCAAGGAATTTCCACCCTCACATGAGAGGCCCCAGACGAACCCATACTCTTCCCCCATCTCAACTCCCCCTCACCAAGGTTGGGAATACGCACAGCTTCCTTATTTCTGTGTAACTCCTGCCAAGCACACTGAAAAACTAATAAGTGTTGGTCTACCTGCTTGCCCTATGTCCCATTCTGTAGCATGCCAGTTCAGCCACCAAGTTCTGTTAAGTCTCTCTTAGTCATATCTCTCTAGGATGCAAATTTTCATTTCCACTGCCAGAATCATAAAGATTACCACTGGCTCAGGACCTGACCCATCCCTCGCCCTTCTCTCCAGGCTCAAAGGAAGATGAACTGTTTTCCTTAAAGAACTCCTGCATAAAACCTAAAATTAAAACCTTGAACAAAGTGAGGTATGGTGGTATACACCTTTAACCTCAGCACTCAGGAGGAAGAAGCAGGAGAGCCTCTGAGAGTTTGAGGGTAGCCTGATCTACGTAACCAGTTTTAAGTCTGCCATAGCCAAGGCTATATAGCAAGATATTGTCTCAAAAATAAGGATGAAAAATCAGCAAAAACCCTGCTCTTACTAGTCCAAGCTCCTTTGCTTAACATTTTTTGACTTCTCCTTGAAAGGATGGTGGAAATAACTGAAGCACAGGGCAGAAAACAGATACCCTGAAGAAAGTTTAAGCTTCTTCCAGATAGAGAGAAAGAGAAGCCATGTGCTGAAGTTCAGAGTGAGGGTGCAGTGGCATGGGACGGAATTGGAGAGAGTTTGATAATCTAGAACCACAGAGGTGCGGGGCTGTGGAAGCTTTTGTGGTCCTGTGATGTTCTCATTTTAAGAGTGACTTAAATCAGGCTTCCACCCTTAAGTAGCTGTGCTTTGTTAGCAACTACCTTCTCCATATACATCATGTTAGTTTTTAATATTTAACTTTTTGCCAAACAGAAGACCTGGAACACACTACAAGCACAGCAGCACCGTTGGCGATGGGTGCTTAGCATGCCAATGTTTCTGAATGTTTACTGCGCATGATAGATTTGATTTCGCTCATTTGGATTCATTCTGTTTGAGACAGGGTCTTACTATGTAGCCCCAGGCTGGTCTGGGATGTGAGAAGTTCCTGCCTCTGCATCCTAAATGCTGGGATTACAGGCACACGCACCCACACCTAACCATGTATGACAGATCATGAGATGGGAAAGCCCAGAGTCAGGAGCAGTAGGTGCCTGGCCTATACACGGTAACATGCCCAGGAAGTGTTAAATGTGGCATTTGAATCCACCTGTTTGACCACAAAGCCTGTCAAAGGTTAATAGTAGAGAGGCCTTGCATGATTAAAACATAACCACGTTTTCCCAAGTAGAGGTTATGACTCTTGGCCAAATGTCAGCATGAAAAAATTGCTGAGGTATGATGTTCATGGTCAGCTGTACAAGAGGACAGAGAAACCCTTTTCCTTGAAGACCTCCTTTTCTTTCATGTAGAAACCGTGTCTTCTTACTTTTTCGATTCATTGCTGCTCTTAGACTTAATCCTCTTACCACTGGCTTCCTTTTTTCTTTCTTTCTTTGTTTTTTTTTTTAAACTTCATTCAAAACGGGGTCAAGTCCCCCACAGAACAAAAGAGGAACATGGGGTGAAGATCCTTTGCAGAAGGAGGACCCACAAGTGGGCATGGGGCAAGGGACATTTTTCTGGGGAAAGCAGGTAAGTGAGAATGAAGGAAAGCAACAAAGCTTGTACTGAGAGGCGAAGCAGGTCGTCAGAACAGGGGGCACTTGGCTAGCCATCAGAGGAGGGTAAAAAGACTGAGACATGAGCATGTGCCCCAGGGACTCAAAGGAACATGTTTCTGCTTAAGTCCCCCAGTGTCAACAAGTTCCACTAGAAGTAAGGCCACTCAGAGTAGGATGGCAGGCCACAGAGAGCTCAGGCAAGTCGTTACCTTTAAGTACATATACTATACACAAACCCACGTTGATAAACCCTAAGTTATAAATTACTGATTACATTACAGAAGGACTGTGGAAGGCAGATGGGGAGGGACGGAAAGAGGGAGTGGGAGGGAGGAAAGGAAAAATGTTTTTTACCTGTAAAGTTTATCTAATGCCTAATTGAGCCCATTGATGGAAACTCTGTTAACACCCAGATACACTGTAGAGAGGGGAGGAAGAGGATATCAAGAAACCTCCAGAAGCCTGGAATTGGGAAGGCTATCTTAGCCCTGCCTGACTCTTCTCTTGGAACCCTCTTCTCATCTGTCAAGTGAGGGTTCCTTCTGGACCACCTCTAAATTCTGGTCTGTGTCTACCCAGCCCCATAGACTGGTAGACAACAGAGACTGATGTTTGATTCTTCTAAAGCCACACGCAACTTGAATTTACCTATTTATTTTTAGAGATAATGTCTCACTGTGTCTCTCTGGGTGAATGGAACTCACCATACAGACCAGGGTAGCCTCAAACTCACAGAGATCCAGCTGCCAGTACTTCTCAAGTGTTGGGGTTAAAAGCATGAACAGCCACAGAAAGACCCTTTGAATTCATGCAAAGTGTTATTTGGACTAACTTGACCTTCCTGCTCCTATAAGCTCACATCCTCAACTATCCCCTGCCTTCCCCTTCATACTTCCGCCCCCATTTCTACGCTTTTGCCCAAGAAGTCTCATGATCTTGTTCAAGGAAGCCTTCCCAGTTTGGCTGACCCCATAGCTGGCAAGAAAGACAACTTCTGCAGGAGTAAGCAAAAGGCTTCACTGCACTCATCTGGTACCCAGACTCAGGGCTGTTGGGGAAAGAAGGGGAATGTCCCTACCCTCACCTCAAAACAGCAATCAAACTGTACTTCTTCTATAGGATATCTACAAGAACCGAGATATTTGGACAGAACTGCTGTTTCTAGTTTACACCAAGAGTGTGTATTTGTGTTTGTGTGTGTGTGTGTATGTGTGTGTGTGTGTGTGTGTGTGTGTATGCGTGGGCACGCGCGCACTTGTGAGCCCATAATTCAGGTATAAATATACACTGTCATGCTCAGCTTTTATGTAAATGTTGGGTATCCAAACTCAGGTCCTTGTGCTTGCTCAGCAAATACTCTGCCCACTAAGCTATCTCCTCAACTCTACACCAAGGTTCTTTATAAACCAGCAGGTGGCCCCAGAAGTGGTCTTTCTGTCCCCAGTGTCCTCCATCTTTGTTTATTACAACTCCACTGACATATTGGGTTTGATTCCTTGCTTTTGTTCTCTTGGTGTATAAAACCTAGGATTTTACCTATTTTTCTGTACACTGGTCGCTTGTGAAATTTTCTTTTCACCTGCCTCAGTTCAAGCTAAATAAACAAGGAATTGGGATTAAACTCAACAAGTGAAGCCGAGGGCCTGGGGGATCTGGGAACCAGGCGAGAGAGTGCTGTCCACTGTCAGCTAGGTTAGGTTCCGGGCAGCCAGGATGGAGTCAGAAGGCTGGCTGACAACACCTGGGGGCCACGGTCAGCTCTGTGACTCTCCCTCCAGAAAAAGGGGCCAGCTCTATGCAAAAAGCCGGGAGTCTGGTTTCTTCTCTCTGAGCGCCTGGCACAGTGGGACCTACGTGAGCAGTCACTTGGCAGGGCAGAGAAGAGCAGGCTAGCAGTCCCCAGGCTCAGGTGACAGGGCCGGACCCAGGAGACAGGGATGCTGACTGGGGCTTTAACAGCACTGTTGATGCCAATCTCAGGCAAAAACCTGATATTTCCACTTGGCATAACAAGAAACAGCCAAGAGGATTAGAGAGAGGTCAGTGGACAAGCAGAGCCCCCTGCAGGTCTCGTCCGGGGATGTCAGAACAAAGGAGGGCAGCTGCTGCTGGACAGGGTTCTCAGGAGTCCGCTGAGGAGATGCTGCTGCTGCTGATGATGATGATGATGATGGCAGTAGTGGTAGTGGCAAGAGAAGGAAAAGGAAGAGAGAGGAAAACACAGTTTGTCAGGCTCTAAATAAACAACCCTCAAGAAGAAGATACTATTTATTGTGGCTTTTGATATGAAATGCCCCTTCCCAAAGGCTCATGAGTTGGAGCTTGTGGTGCCATCAAGAGATGACCTTGTTGATGGGATGACCCTAAGTGAACTGTAAGGAGGTGAGCGCTGCCTGGAAGAAGTAGATCACCAGTGGCATGCCCTCGACCTTCCTAATGCTATGACCCTTTTAACACAGGTCCCCATGTTGTGGTGACCCCCCAACCATAAAATTATTTTCATTGCTACCTCATAACTGTACTTTTGCTACTGTTATGAATCGTAACGTAAATATTTTGGAGCTAGAGGTTTGCCAAAGGAGTCATGACATAGATGTTGAGAACTAGGAAAACAAAACAAAATAAAACAAAACAAAACAAAAAAAAGCACCTCTTTTATCCCTTCCTCTCTTCTCGACTCTCCTTTTTTTCTTTTCATGCTTCCCCTTCCTCTCTTCTCTCTCCCTACTCCCCACCTCTCCAGGCTCCATGAGGTCTGCTTTGCCCTGCTATGTACCATGATGCTCTATCTCATATCTCCAAGAAAAATGGAGCCAAACAACCCTGGACTGAAACTTCTGAAACTGAGAACCGAAATTAATTTTTCCTCTTTTAAGTATGGCTTATGTATTCTGTCATAGCAATGAAAGAAGAGTAATACCAAGTGTAATAACCAAGTGTAACATGGTTATTCTCATAACTCCCTCTCTCTTTTTTCAGTTTTTAAAGATTTTTCTTTAATATACAGTATTATGCCTGCATATATGCCTACATGTCACAAGAGGGCACCAGATCTCATTATAGATGGTCATGAGCCACCATGGGTTGCTGGGAATTGAACTAGGAACCTTTGGAAGAACAGCCAGTGCTCTTAACCTCTGAGCCATCTCTCCAGCCCCTTATTCTCATCTCTTAGATTTAAAAAACTAACATTTTCCAAACATAGTCACACATGTCTGTAATCCCAGAATTAGAGAGGCAGAGGCAAGAGGATGCACTGCAGGTTCAAGGTTGGCCTGGACTATATAGTGAGTTGAGAGAGAGAGAGAGAGAGAGAGAGAGAGAGAGAAGAAAGAAAGAAAGAAAGAAAGAAAGAAAGAAAGAAAGAAAGAAGGGAAAGAAAGAAAGAAGAACAGAGAAAAGGAAACAAAAGAAAGGAAGGGAAAAATAAAGAGAAAAATAAAGTTATTTGCTCAAAGTCATGCATCTACTATCACATGGATCAGGATCTGAACTCAAGTCATTGCCTCTGGAGCTTATATTACCCCATACACCTGTCATGTTTTGTCAGCACATTCCAGAAACTCTTAGCCTTCTAATGTGCAGTTCTGTTTCTTCCTGATCTTCTAGTTACATGTTCTCCAATGTTAAGGCCCAGGAGAATGCATAGAAAACATCTGTGCACAACAATATTGGTGATAGTAATAACACCAGCTTGAATTTATATCTCACTCTGCTTTTAATTGTTTCCCTGGGGCTGTTGACTGAAGCCTGGGAATGTGGTTCTGTGGTACAGTGGTTGAATAGTATCCATAAAGCCCTGGGTTCCATCCACAGCACTACAAATAAATAAGTAAATGAATAAATAAATCCTGGGGGAAATTAACATCGAAATGTTTCTATTTCTCCAAAACGTTTCTATACTGGCTGGTTTTGTGTGTCAACTTGACACAAGCTAGAGTCATCAGTGAGGGAGGAGCCTCAGTTTAGGAAATGCCTCCATGAGACCCAGCGGTAAGGTGTTTTCACAATTAGTGATCAACAGGAGAAAGCCTAGCTTGTGGTGAGTGGTGCCATCCCTGGGCTGGTGGTCCTGGGTTCTATAAGAAAGCAGGCAGTGCAAGCCATGGGGAGCAAGCCAGTAAGCAGCACCCCTCCATGGCCTCTGCGTCAGCTCCTGCCCTCGGGATCCTGCCCTGTGTGAGTTCCTGTCCCAACCTTCTTCAGTGATGCACAGCAGTGTGGAAGTGTAAGGTGAATAAACCCTTTCCTCTACAACTTGCTTTTTGGTCTTGGTGTTTTGTCACAGCAACAGAAACCCTAACTAAGACAGTTTCTTAATTTTTGTCAGTCCTTTTGCAGTTGTTTTCATATAACCATAATCGCCTTGTATGGATATTTTATGTCCTGATTTCCTTTCCTCTTTCTTTCATTCTTTCGAAGACAATTTTTTCATGGAACCCATGAGCCTGATGTGTAGCCCACGCTGGCCTTGAACTCCTGATCTTCTTGCACTCTAGCTTATGCTCTACTTTTTACATAGCGGCACTATCTACAGACACGTAGCAATGGCAATGACTCTGCAGTAACCCATTATACTGAATGCTACAGTTACCACATTCCTGTGGTGACGTAAAGCTCATGGAGCTGACAGTAGCAAGCGCTGGCAAGAACGCAGAGCAACAGGGACGGGAAATGTTGCTAGTGAGGCTGCAAGATGGTGCAGTCGCTTTAGAAGATGGTTTGGCAGCCACCTGACAAACTAAACACATTCTTCACATATGATGCTGCTACCATACTCCTTGGATTTGACAAAAACTGGAAGCCTTTCAGTGGGTGAATGGACAAATGAATTGTGGCACAGCCTGGCCATGGACTATTACTCAGTACCAAAAAGAAATGAGTTATGGAGCTATAAAAAGACATGGGACGACCTTAAATGCACAAGCGAAAGAAGCCAGTCAGAGGAGCCACAGGCTATATGATTCCAACTCCTTGACATTCTGCAAAAGAGCTATGGAAACGATTAAAAAAAAAAATCAGAGATTGCCAAAGGCGGAGGGGAGAGTGAGATGACTAAGCAGAGGACAGCTCTCTGCACTGTGATGGTGGATACATGCCTTCATGCACTGTGATGGTGGATACATGCCATCATGCCCTATTCCAGACTTACAGCAAGAGAAATGCACCGAGAGGGAGCGCTGATGGGAAGGAGAGGCCAGTGATCACGCTGTGCCGATTTAGGTTCTTCAACTGTAAATGAAGTACTATTCTCATTGGGGATGTTAACAGAGAGAATGGCCCTGAATCGGTCGGACAGAAGACATACGGAGACGCTGTGTACCTTTCTCTCCACTTACGTGTGCTGTTGTGTATGTGAATGCACTTTTGCATGTGTGCATGCATACACATGTGCACACACGGAGGTCAGAAGTCAATGTCTTCTCGTATCACTCTCCACCTTATTTTTTTGAGACAGGGCCCCTCATTAAACCCGGAATTCACCTATTTGGTGAGGGTAACTGGCCAGGGAGCTGCAGGCAGCCTCCTGTCTCTACATTCCCGGCTGGGACTACAGGCACTTGTCACCATGTCCTGCATTTTACACGGGCGCTGAGGATCCACACCCAGGTCCTCATTTGTCCGACAAGCACTTCACCGACAGAGCCACCTCCCCAGGCTCTTCTCTTAATTTTTTTTTTCTTTTGCTGTAAAATTAAAAACAACCTTTGAGAAAGTCTTCTGTGTGTCTACCTATGATCCTGACACGGAGGAGGCTGAGCCAATAAGACCTGGGGTGGGGTTGGAGAACACCTAACAAACAAAAACTTACAAATCTTTTAAATGAAAACCCTGAGGGCAGTGACGAGATCTGAGACTCTCTTGTATCTCTATCCAACTCTGGAATTCGACAAGCTACTTTTTCCGTTTCCTCATCCATAAATAGAAAGAAAAAAAAAAACAAACAAACAAACCAATAACTGTCTCAGGTCTGTCACAGGAATTACATAAGCTGGGGATCGATGGAGCAGTAGTAGCAGAAGGTAGCAGTAGTCTATGAGGCTCTGCGTCTTTCCTTCCCATCCATCATAAGGTGCTTCTGGGCAGGGGTGTATTCATTTCGTAATCACCTAAACCTAGCACAGTGTGTGGCATTTGGGCCCCATAAGTCTGTTGAGTTGATGTGCGTGCTACCTTAAGCTTTCCTCTCCACTGGACATTTGAGGGTTTCCTCAACTTTTTGACATCTCAAAACCCTTCTATTTACATTGCCTGATTTGATCTGCATCCCATGTGAAGCATGCAGAGGAGGGCTGTTAGCCCGTGCCCACACTCTGAGACAGAATAACTAGCTCAGAGACTCGAAGGGACTTCTCTGGGTCACATTACATATATCTGTGATGATGGAACCTCTGGCCCTGCCTCTAGCCCCTACTTCTGAAGACCTCCTTTCCCTCTAGCTGCTGCCTTCTGCACTAGAGGTCTTTTCAAATATGGAGCCTTGTCGTGCTGGGCCTGGTCCGAGAGCAACGCCTTCACCCAGTAGCCCCTGCTGGGGACTGTAAGCTGTGAGACCCCAGATGACCTCCTGAAATGAAGTATTTTATTCCCAATGCTTCCAAGCCTTTATTTTCCCAGAGTGAGGAGCTTCTTAGAGACGGGTCAGCATGCCAGGATTTTCCCCCCCTGCTTTTCCCCTTAGAAAGGGGTGAAGAGATGACTCTCAGTGTCCAGGAGGAGGGAATATGGCTAAAAATAGCTGTGGCGTGTGGATCAGCCAGAGTGGTACCCAGGACTAGGAAAGGGAGGGGGGACGCTGTAGAGCTGTAGCCAGACTGGTTGCCATGGAAACGAGAGAGGAGCAGGGGAACCTGGGAAGTGGGGATGACACAGATACCAAGTCCTAGTCTGAGCTGCCGTTACATTTAGGAGAAACATCAGTGACTGCTGCTCCCACTCTCAGAGGGGACCCAGGGTGTGGGGGGGAGATGGTGTCAGGAACATGGACACCAGCCCCCAAGGGTCTCTGCTGTCGGCTACTCTCCTCTTCAGACTCTGTGAGTTGAGTTATGGGACTTGGGGTTTGGGCCCCTATTTCTGAGGCAAGTGGGGCTTGGGTGGAGCTGGTTCCGAGGGAGTTCTCACTAGACAGACTTCTTTCCAAAAGATGAGCCCCCATAGTGGCCGGCAGGCTCTAGGGGGAGGGAGAGAGCACCAAGAAAAGGTGACAGTGGGATCTTACTGAAAGGGGTCACTGCATGCCCAAGAACTGTGGTCAGAAGAACTGGAGTTATCTGGAGGGAAGAGGCAGAAACGAAGACCTTGCTCTTCAGGTAGTGAACATTGCACACCTTTCCTGTCCCGTGGAAAAGAGACCCTTCCTCAGGACGGCAAGAGCTAGGGTACGATCAGAAGGTTCCCTGAGCAAGCAGTGTTCTCCAGATGATCGGAAACTGGGAAACCATTCCTGGGCATAGATGGAAATCAGCTAGCCTAAGACCCTAAGAAGAATGTCTAGAAGCCCACCTGAAGCTAATGCTGGGACGAAAGAGACCTGGGGCCTTGGGGCACTGAGTACGTGCAGACCACTTCCAGAGGGCAGCCTGAGCGGCAGAGAGGGAAAAGCTAGCCTGCTGTGGGGGAGGGGGAGATCTGCCTCTGCCAAGGTGTTCCTGTGTCCCCTGACTTCCATGGAAAATAAGTATGTGGGGGTCCCCTTAGGACACAAACTGTCTTCTTGTAGTTTCTCCTTCCATTTTTTAATTTCACGTACACACACCCTCCAAAGGTCTGGCGGCAGAACACTTCACTCCAAAATTTAAAACTTGGGCTGTCGGGTTTGTGGTTACATCCCCTCGCAGTTTCTCCCTGGGACCTGGTCAAACATCCAAACCATCTGCAATCCTTATGTCACATTTCTGCCCCCCCCCCCCAGCCCTCCTGACACCCCCACCTCCCTGCCCCCCCCATGGGAGGAGATGACAAATCCCAGGAAAGAGAAAGGAAGAAGGTTGGTGAGTCCTAAATTCTTGTTCTCCAGGCTTTCCTTCATATGGTCCTTATCTCTTAGGGGACCCTGAGCGCGTAGGGAAGGACCCTGGACATCCATCTCTCTGGGCAGATTAACTAAAGCAGGTGGGTTTTGCTTGGAATCTGGGCCTTGCTCAGAATGTGGGCTTCGGGACATATGGGAGGTGGGGTTGGGGCTGGGGTTGGGGTAGTAAATGCAAAGCAGGACACTTGGAAGGGATTGCTGCAGTGGGTGCCTGCCTGCTGTTTCTTACCTCTCTCGGGAAGGCCAGAGGTCTGAAAGATACTAGACTAGAGATACTAGCTCTGGGTGTCCTGGCACTTCCTTTATGCTTGCTGTGGGCAGTTGATCTCACACGGCCTCCAGGCTCCTACTGCCAACGCTTCTCAGCATGTCTCCCTTGGGAAAGAGCCCAGGGGGAAAGGGCCGATGTCAGAGCATCAGTGACCATGGTTGCCAGTGGGAATGTCCTAATGTTGGGAACATTCAACCTTTGCACACCGGAGAATTTCTGTGCACAGCCTGCATTTCTTCCTCCTTGATA
This sequence comes from Meriones unguiculatus, assembly GCF_030254825.1. Taxonomy (NCBI): domain Eukaryota; kingdom Metazoa; phylum Chordata; class Mammalia; order Rodentia; family Muridae; genus Meriones; species Meriones unguiculatus. The sequence goes on along the minus strand of NC_083359.1, from coordinate 92,802,035 downwards.
AGTCTGGGGTGGAGAAAACATGCACGAGGCGATGGGAAGAGTAAGGTCCAGGGAGAGAGAAGAGCAGGAAGGCCTTGGTGTGAACGCTAAAACGCTCTTCAGATGGGTCTTTGGGTAGGACGGTGAAGAATCCTGGGAAAGGGGGTAGACAGCCAGGGAATGGGTTGGGAAGCCCTCATGGCAGGGGGCTCCGAAAAAGAAGGAACTGCCAAGGAGCCTACCTCTTATGGTTTCAGAACCCCGGTGCTGATCCTGTGAGGGGCTTGAGGAGGTGACACCGAAATGTCTAAAGCCTCCTTCTCGTTGAACTGTGCCGCCCAGTTTGTGCCCTTTTCCCCGTGTGATCCCGTACAATTCTTTCTGAACCTTTATTTTTGCTTTACGGGTCTGGATATCTTGGCCTTCGTGTTCACCTGTGCATCACCCTCAGAGGCCAGAAGAGGGTGAGAGACTGCAGTTACCGCCGGTTGTGAGCCGACGTGAGGGTGCTGGGAATCCAAACCAGACCCCTCCCCCCACCCCCAGCCAGTGAACCCCTTGAGCCGTCTCTCCAGCCCCGCCCCGTCCCCGCCACCCTCTGAGCACCGAGGGATGCCAGTCAGGGCTGCGGTTCCCAGCCCGCCAGCGGGGAAAACTGGGGCCAAGAGACAGGAAGGGGAGATTGGCTCGCTGCGCCGGCCCCGGGTCCCGAGCGGCTCCGTCAGCTCGGCACACCTCTATTAAGACCCCGCAGGATCCCCCGCCGCCGCCATGGCGCAGGAGAACGCCGCTTTCTCCCCGGGGTCGGAGGAGCCCCCGAGGCGCCGCGGCCGCCAGCGCTACGTGGAGAAGGACGGGCGCTGCAACGTGCAGCAGGGCAACGTCCGCGAGACCTACCGCTACCTGACCGACCTGTTCACCACGCTGGTGGACCTGCAGTGGCGCCTCAGCCTGCTCTTCTTCGTGCTGGCCTACGCGCTCACCTGGCTCTTCTTCGGCGCCATCTGGTGGCTCATCGCCTACGGCCGCGGCGACCTGGAGCACCTGGAGGACACGGCGTGGACCCCGTGCGTCAACAACCTCAACGGCTTCGTGGCCGCCTTCCTCTTCTCCATCGAGACCGAGACCACCATCGGCTACGGGCACCGCGTCATCACCGACCAGTGCCCCGAGGGCATCGTGCTGCTGCTGCTGCAGGCCATCCTGGGCTCCATGGTGAACGCCTTCATGGTGGGCTGCATGTTCGTCAAGATCTCGCAGCCCAACAAGCGCGCCGCCACGCTCGTCTTCTCGTCGCACGCCGTGGTGTCCCTGCGCGACGGGCGCCTCTGCCTCATGTTTCGCGTGGGCGACCTGCGGTCCTCGCACATCGTCGAGGCCTCCATCCGCGCCAAGCTCATCCGCTCGCGCCAGACCCTCGAGGGCGAGTTCATCCCGCTGCACCAGACCGACCTCAGCGTGGGCTTCGACACGGGCGACGACCGCCTCTTCCTCGTCTCGCCTCTTGTCATTAGCCACGAGATCGACGCCGCCAGCCCCTTCTGGGAGGCGTCGCGCCGCGCCCTCGAGAGGGACGACTTCGAGATCGTGGTCATTCTCGAGGGCATGGTGGAGGCCACGGGTGCGGGCAGGCTGGAGGATGGGGGGCGGGGGTGCCGGGCCAGGGCAGGAAAAGCAGCCGGTGGGAGGGGCAGAAAGATGGACAGAGAGAGGGGGGTGTAGGGTGACAGGCGGAGGAGGGGGAGGCGTGTGCTGGGGCAGGGCTGGAGGTGAAAGGTATGGACAGGGTGACTCTGCGGAGTCAAGAAAGGGCTTGGAAGAGTTCTAGGAAAGGGCGCTAGCTTGAGGCCCTGGCCTGACAGGTGTGTCACTTTGAATAGCACTTTACATCTCTGAGTGCATTTAATTCTTGCAAAGCTCCCCGGGAGGTTACTTAATACTGTGCTCACTTTTCAGAAAATGAGTAGCCCCGAAAGAAAAGTCCCAGAAATAGCCAGCTGTCACAAGCCAACGCAGAGCACAGCCCGGGTGGAACACAGGACGTCTATCTTCAGTGTTTCCTGGGACGGTGTAGGGATGAAGGTTAAGGGCAGGGTTCTGGTGCCCAGAGGGCCAGAGCCCTGGATTTTGATTGACCTGAGTTATTCCCAAGGAGGCAAACTTAGGGGTGGGGAGGTGATACCTGCTCTCCCTTCTGCCTCTGTTACCCCCTCTGTCACTCTTAACTTCCCCTGGTGTTGCCATTTCTAGCGCCATTCCAGAAGGAACTGTGACGTCAGTACCTTCCCTCGGGCCTACACCGGCACGAGCTTGGGAGCGGGTAGGAAAGACTAGCATAGGAGCAAAAACAAGCCCTTTCAGACGTTCTAGCCCTCGAGAGAGCATAAGGAAAATGCAAGTAAACTAAAGACCGGTAGGAGGCGCTGTGGTGCTGCTATTGGCAGACTTGCTCCCTGCTGCTAGCCTGGAAACCTGACTCCAGATCCTAGGCAAAAAAAAACCAGCCTGGGCTTCTTCTCCACCTCAGTTGTATGCACTCCCCACTCCTCCTTCACTCCTTCACTAGTCCTAACCCTTCCCCTTCCCTTACTAATCTCTGTCTCTCCATCTTTCCCTCCCTTTGACACTATCTTGGGCAGGTTTCTTACAGGGACTTTTTGAACTGCCTTCTTTTCCCTTTTGCCTCTACCTCCCATCCACCCCAACTCCCCCCCAGCCCCATCTCGCTTCTCAGGTCTTCTCTTTTCAGAGGCCCTGTGGCCTCTCCTTCTCCACCTTCACTGGATACATCTTATTCCAGCTTTGCCAAAGAATACCAATGTCCCTAAGATGTCTCAGGGTCAGAATTGCACTGAGAGCCAGTCTCCGGTTAGTGAATGCTTACGCCTCTGTTTCGGAGATGAATTTTGGTTTGGGGAGACTCCGAGGTAGGAACAAAATGATCCGTCTTGAGGGGAGGGTGCAAAAACCCAAAGGGGAAGGTAGGACACAGGCCCGGGCAAGGACTGGAAAGGGCAGTATAAAGGACATAGGGGTAGGAGCTTGTTTGATTTTTCTAGAGGTAAAGCTGGGAAGGGTGGTAGTATTTTGGGATTCAAACTGCTTTTGAAAAGCAAGAATAATGAGCCAAAACCCAACACGATGACATTTAAAGGGAATAAATATAAAATTCTACATTTAGGCTTTAAAAAAATCACTTATGTAAGCACAGCATGGAAAGGCTCCGATGGAGAAAGAACTGGGGGTTTTAGTTGGCTACAGGCTTGCTGTAGCAACGTGATTCGGCTTCCAAAGGCGTTTATGTAATGTAATCACGGGCCGCTTCACTAAAGCATCTTGGCAGGAAGCAAGGGATGGTAAGCCTTCTTTTCTGCATAGATGAGGCCACAGTTGGAAAACGTATCACACTTCAGATGGACCCTTACTTGGTCCTCTGTGGCCATTCTGATTGGCAATGATACGAGTAAACTTTTGGGAGCCAGATCAAATGGAAATGGTCATGAATTCAGTCTGAAGAAGAGAAAACATAAGGGAGCCTGGGGCTGTATTTACAGACACTCAAGGGGTGTCAGGTGGGAAGGGAAGGAAGCCAAGGGGGTAGAGATCCTAGCAGCCAGACTGTAGTTTGCATAAAGGAACCCACGGCCAGTGAGGTGGCTCAGCAGGCTAAGGTGCCTGCCACCGGGCCCGATGGCTTGAGTTAGATCGCCAGGTCTCACACTGTGGAGTAAGCCGATTCCCCAAGTTGTCCTCTGACCTCCACGCACGTCCTGTGGCACACATGCACATACACACATGCATATAAACGCAAATAGCTGTAATACACGTTTTTAAAATGCAGCCCGAACGCTGGAGCCACCACACGAAGGACTGAACTATAATGAGGTAGCGGGCCTACCATCCTAGGAGCTGATCAGTTCAGCTACTTTCCCATGGTTTGGCAGTGTTTGCGGGTGGGTGGAAGAGGCCCTGTGGGGAACGAGAAGTCGAACTAGATGAAAAACTAGGTTAGTTTTAAGGTTAAGCTTCTCAAAGGCGGGTAGGCTGGCAGATGGAGAAGAGAAGAGGGCTGACCAGAGAGAGGTGGGAGTCCTGGAGAGAGAAGAGGGTTGCGGGATGAGACAGGAGCGGGAATCTCCCAGCTCAGGCCCCTTTGACTAATGCCGCCTCCCCCCCCCCAGGAATGACGTGTCAAGCTCGCAGCTCTTACCTGGTGGACGAGGTGCTGTGGGGCCACCGGTTCACATCCGTGCTCACCCTGGAAGATGGCTTCTATGAGGTGGACTATGCCAGCTTCCACGAGACCTTTGAGGTGCCCACGCCCTCGTGCAGTGCCCGGGAACTGGCAGAAGCTGCGGCCCGCCTTGACGCCCATCTCTACTGGTCCATCCCCAGCAGGCTAGATGAGAAGGTGGAGGAAGAAGGAGCTGGGGAGGGGGCAGGTGGGGGAGACGGAACGGACAAGGAACAGAATGGCTGCCTGCCACCCCCAGAGAGTGAGTCCAAGGTGTGACTAGTCTTCTCCAAACCCCTGCGGCAGACCAGGGGGCCAGACACAGGTACACGGAAGCTGCAGAGCGGACATGGAAGAAGAGGAGGCAGGTAGTGTCCCGGGGAATGGTGAAGTTGGGAGAGGCCCACTGAGTTCAGGATCCAGTAGGGAGGGAAGAGGTCCCGGTTTGAAGAGAATAGAGGGTGGGGACGACAGAACGCATCAGTCTGTCTGTGTTTGACCTTCACACCTGTTCACGGGTGGACGGATGAACAGAAGGACGGGGTTATGGGGGCTGAACGGGAAGGTGGGGGCAGCCAGAAACCGCCAATGGATAACTTGGGTGGCAAATGGATTGACAGTTGGTGAATTCGGTGCTGCCTTCACCTGCAGCACACCTCTGTGCGAGATCTACAGGCACCCTTTGCTTCCAGACATAGGCAGCCTCGAGCCAAGGTACATGGCTGAGGGATCAGAGCATCAAATGGATTACAGTCCCCCACTCACCCCCTTGGGTGGCCTCCATATGTGTGACACACCTGTCTAACTAGACAAAGTGGCCACGGTTGAACCAGAGAAGAGAAAACTGGATGGAGGAGAGCACAGACGTGCGTACCCTCCCCGGCTTCATTATCCCACTGTGATGGGCTCAGAAAGGTGTCCATGGCCTTAATCCTCAGGGACTGGGCAAACAAGCAAAGGGGGCAGATGCTGAGCAGGGGCCCTGGAGCAGGACGTGGAGAGACCCAAAGACAACTATTTTGTGAGAGTGGAATGGAGCCTTGCGGGTACTGCCACACAAGCAGGGAGGCAGGAAGAAAGGCCATAGGAGAGGCTTAATAAATGGTTTTACGAGGGACGCCAGCTCCCAGGGGAAAGTAGTTTGTCCTTGGGGCACAGTGGCAGGGCCTCCTCGTTCACAACAGTGTCAGGTGTGATATTCAAAGACATGATTCCCAACACCAGAACGCAGGGCAGGTGGAGGTCAGAAATACCCCACAGCTACTGAGGGAAGCGTGCATCACACTAGGAGCCCACACAAGCTGTTAGAGGAAGAAGTGTGAGCGCATTAGCAACCAGGAAGCTAAGGATTGAGTAAGGCAGGGGGGAATGGTGGGAGCCAGCAGTTACGAAGCTTTGCATCACTCACCTGGAGGGCTTGTTAAAACACAGATTGTTGATCCCACTCCCAGCATTCTGACTCAATAGGTCCGGGACAGAAACCAAAAATCTGCACGTCTAACTAGTTCCCAGATCTAACAGGTTCCCAGACCGTGCTGACATTGTCAGTCTGGGGATTACACTTGGATGAGGCATCTAAGCGGAGGAGAAGCCGGGGGAGCTGAAAAGAAGCCGAGGATTCTTAAGGAGCAGAGAAATGAGAAGGGAAATGTCGGGGGAAAGAGGACCCAGGTCCAGGCTGAAGAGCTTTACTGAAACGGCATCGGTAACTGGCCGGTGACACGCTGGAGCAGCATCTGGGAAGACCAGAGGGCAACAGAGGCAAGAGACGGCATTTAGGGGACTCCTGAAGAGTCAGTGGCAAAGGTCCGACTCTCTTACAGGACTAAGAAGGCAAGACTGACCCAGGGAGAAAATGGAGCTGAGCCTTGCGGGTGCCTGCTGCCTGCCGCCTGTCCAGCCAGGACAGGGAACCCTGGAGACACACACTCCCTTATCCTGGTCTTGTCCCAGTCATCTTGGGGTGGTGAGGGAGAGAGCAATGGCAAATTGAGGAGCAGAAGATCAGTCAAGGGACCTGAGGCTGGGCTCCTGGAGCCAAGTGTAGCCCCAGTGATCATGTCCTCTCAAGGCACTGGTCCAAACCTTGGGCCTGGCCACACCCATCCCTGCCCTTGAATAAGTCTGCTGCCCTGTTTCAGGCTGAGAAGCCAGCATCCGATGGGGCACTGTGTCTGCCTCCCAGTGGCCATCCCAGAGAGACCTCGAGCTGTCGCCTCTCCCCTTCAGCCTAGCAGTGCACTCAGGTTTCAGGCCCTCCACCTGAGTCACTCTCAAAGAAGAGGTCCGTGAACATGTATGGGTCTGCTGGGATCCCGCATACACATAGGAAACTCGAGCACAGACAGTGACTAGGTGGAGTCTGGATGAGAGGGGTGGAATGGAGACATTGGAGCCGCCCCTGGAAGTCACTGGGATGCCACACTCAGGGCACCGCTGTCCAGGGCACTGTCAGGAGGACTGTGTCCTAGTGGCAATGCTGACTGTCACTAATTACCTCTATGACTCTCAGCAAGATACATTACTACTTCTCTGGGCCTCAGTTTCCTTATCTGTAAAAAAAAAAAAAAAAAGTGATAGCTGGCAAACTCGTAATGCTCAATAAATGCTGAATTACTGAATTAAAAAGGTAGATTGGATACTGCAGAGCCGAGCCTGTTAGGACCAGAGGACCCTTGGCAGGGAGGGGCAGCTAGCCAGCGGGCGAGTCCCAGCAGCAGATATGAGCAGATGCAGTGGCTCCGTGTACACAGAGGACACAGGCCTGCCAACTGCTGCGGTCCCTAAGTAGGCAGCCCTGTATTGAGGCTCCTATTCTGCTGCTGTCAAAGAGAATAATTGAGGTCAGGAGGAAAAAGACTGAGGCCCCAGGGCCTGGTGGGAGGAGTCTTGTCCAAGACTAGCCCAACCAGGAGAATGAGACCCGAGGAGGGTGTGGCCCAGTCTGGAGGGTGTGGCCCAGTCTGGGAAGCTCAGAAAGACTTGTCCCTGGAAGCTCTGTGAAAGGGGGCCAAGCTCAGCTGCAACTCACCCCCTCTTTCTGTGTTCCCCTTCCCAAATAGAAGCCCCATAGGAGTTGGCGAAGCACTGACTTTTTAGGCAACAGATGGGTTCCAGGCATCCCCTCCCGCAGTGGGTGGGTAGCAAGGCCCACGAAGGACAGGTGTTGTTTATAGGGGGAAGAGAGGCCTGGGTTGTCCAGAACGGGTGGTCAACCCCCAGCATCTAGTCTACTACCATTCCCCCTGCCCCACTCCGCCCCCTGTCGCTGCCTTTTATAGCTTCATGGCAAGGGAAGACACAACAGGCCTGGATTTCTATAAAACCAGTTTATTCACATTTTAGAAAAACTAGTTTGAGGACAGGAACTGGCCTTCCTACAGTATAAGTGCGAGACCAAGAACACAGGCCAGAAAACTTGAGGAAAGGTGTGGGGAATGGGGCAGGGGAATGGGGGAGCCACGTCTCCCACTGTGGATGGGGCCAGGTCAAATAAATTAAGGAGGGCTGGGCAGAGGGCAAAGGTATCCAGGCAACCGGATGAGGGGTGGCGCTGGTTGGAAGACAGTTGACAACCTGCAAGAACTGGAGAGAGGGAGAGAGCCTGTGGAGTAGGCTGAGGAACAGGCTCTCTTTGGTCCTGTCCCTGCTACACGATGCTACAGGACTGTGCTGGCTGCTTCTCCTCTAGGCACAGCTCAGCACAGAAGCCCGAGGAAGACAGCGTTCAGGTTCCTTTCCCTCACCTGGGGTGCTACTGATCACCGCTTCCGCATCCTCTTCATAAAGCAGCAGGTGATGGTAGCGAGGACGCTGGCACCAGTGACTAGGGCGACTCCTGTACCCACCAACAAGGGCACGAACAGGGTATCCAGAGCTGGCGGAGAAGAAGATGGCAACTCCGATAATGCTGCACTGCTCTCCAACGCTCTCCCCGGCAGATTTTCTAGACTCACCCCCTATTCACAGAGCGCCGCCCCTGTCCACCCCCTACCTGCCCGCTCAGCTCTCAGGTCAGCTTGGGGCTGCTCTTGCAACGGGATGTGGGGAAAAGATAGCAGGGGGAAGACAGGAAGATGAAAAGGGGCAAGCACAGCAGGAGCGGGCGGGTAGGGGGTGGTTGTCACTCACCATGCGTGTAGGGGTAGACGGTGACAGGCCCGGAGCGCGCGCTGCCTGCCTGGTACCAGCTGTAGTCGGCATGCTGCACCCAGGCACTCGGGGCACAGTGGTAGATGCCTTCGTCCTCGGGCCCCAAGCTGTGCAGTCTCAGTCGGTGACTTCTGGGGCCCACCAGCTCCACGCTGACAGGCCCCCCTCCGGGGCGGACTCCCAGCTCTGCCACGCCGTCCTGACCCACTCCACCCACCAGCTGAGCGGGGCCAGAACTCAGCTCGCCCTCCTCGGGTCTCTCCACCCACCAGCTGGCTGCTAGGCGCAGCCCTGGGGGGCCGCCCCGCACGGAGATGTTGCAGAGCAGGGAGGCGGTCTCTCCCCGGTACACGGTGCCCCCCGCCAGCCACGCCACGGCCTCCAGCACCACACCTGCAGAGCAGAGAACACGGGGGTTACAGGGCAAAGGCTAGGCACCAGGAGCTTAAGAAGTAAGTTCCATGAGCTTTGGGCCTGTGAAGGGCTCAACCTCCCCTCACCTTCTTCTCTCACGTGCACAGGGAGAGGCCGGGATCGAGCACTGGCCGCTTCCCGAAGCCGGGTCCCGGAGCCTCGAACATAGGCTTTGGCGAGGCAGCGGTAGGTGCCTGCATCACCGGGCCTGGCAGCCTCCAGCCGTAGTCGGTAGGTTCTGGATGCCACTTTCTCCATGGCAATGTGCCGGTCCTCATAACCAGGGCCCAAGCTACCTATACCTTCAGTGTCCAGCTGGGCCACCAGGCGGCCAGGCCCAGGAGCCCCGGCAGGGGCCATCTCCCAGCCCACAGAGTACGCGGCGTGACGGCCTGGTGGGGGCAGGGCCCCTGACACGTTGCACAGCAGTTCAAGGGGCTCACCCGGGCCAATCCGGCGTTCGCCGGGTCCCACGGTCACCGCCAGCTGGCTGGCTGAAACACAGCAGGGGAAAGAAGGGGTCACAGGGACGTCTGGGTCCCCCACCTCTAATTCCTCTTTGCAGAAATTCAGAGGCCTTCTCACGTGTGCCTCCCACCAGGACCTGAATTTCACCCTTCCACCATAGCCCTTGTATCTCCATATCCAATTTCTGAGCAGAGGAGGCATGGAGAGAGAGAGAGAGAGTGAATAATGTGTAGAAGACAGCTCACTCCATGGGAGAACAATTCTGTAGTCAGGTGATGGCCATCTGATGCCCACTGGGATATCCCCACCGTGGGATCTGCAGCACTTACACAGCGTCTGCACATCCACGTGGGCCAGGACGGCTCTCTTCTCTGCAATCTGGACCCAGGAGCCATCAGGATCCTGAATCCACTCGGCAGCAGTGCAGTGGTAGGTGCCGGAGTCCCCGGCCTGAGCACCCCCAACCACCATGCGGTAGCGGTCGGTCCCTTCCTTGCTCAGCCTCAGCTCCCCGGCAGCCAGCCTCTCGGCATAGGGAGCTCCAGCCTCCACGGCCATGTCGGAGCGCAGTCCCACCACTTCCTGAAGAGTGGCCCGCCCCACTGGCGCCTCAGGCGTGGCTCTCCCAAAGGACACCGACAGGTGTGTGTGCTTCTTTGTTTTGGTCTGAGCCAGGCAGCCCAGGGCCAGCTCCTGCCCCTCATGCACTGTCAGGCGTGAGGGGGAGGTTGCAGCCTGGCGTCCCCGGGGCCCTGGAGGGGCAGCAGATACCTGCAGCTCATCTGGAAGAACTGGAGAGAAAGGGCTTTAGTGAGAGAGGGCTAGTTGCGGGCAGCCCCCTTGTTTCCTGTGTGCATCCTGCTTTGCTACGTGCTCTGTGAGCCCCTGGGGGTCACTGTCTTCTGCATCTTTCCTCGGTGATACCAAGGCCAGCCTGAGCACATCAATATGCTCAGTAAGTACTTACTCAATTTCACAGAGCAAGCCTAATGACACCCACTCAGATGCCTGAGATGAACCCATCTTAAAATACTCAGAAAAGTAACTCTGTTCCTCTTCTCTAAAGATAAAAGGTTGGACCTGATAGTGCAAGTCTGTAATCCCAGTTTCCCAGGAAGCTAAGCAGAAGGATCAAGTTCACGGCCCACCTAGCTACAGAAAAAGTTCAATGCCCATGTAGGCAACTTAAAAAAAAATAGATATCTATATATATATATATCTTCCATCCCATTCTCTCCCCAACCCCAAAGAAAGTGCTAGAAAGGCTAACACAGGAAGACTGCCTGGGTTACACAGTGAATTGTGGGAGAATTGCCGTGAGTTGCAGGCCAACCTAGGTTTATGAGTTGTAGGTCAGCCTGGGCTACTAAGTGAGACCCAATCTCAAAAGGCAACCCAGGGGATAGAGTTTAGTAGCATGCTTCCTTGGTGTGCTCAACACAGTAGGTTCAGTCTCCAGGACTAAGAAGGAAGAAGGTGGGGTTGGTAAGAGGAGAAGGAAGAGGAAGAAAAAAAGAGGAAGAGAGAGAAGGAAGAGGGAAAAGAAGAAACAATTCTGAGTGTGCTGGCTTATGCCTCTAACCCCAGTATTCGGGAGGCTCTCTCACTACCCAGCTCAGAGCCCAGTACCTCTCAGTTCCACTTTAGCACTATAGTTGCCCAGGTACTGGGAATCCGTAGAGGGGGTGTAGCATTCATAAAAGCCAGAGTCCTGGGCCTGCAGGCGAGCAATCTTGAGCACCACGGAATCCCCTTTCAGGCGCTGCACCTGCAGGTCACCGGATGCCACGCGAGGCCCGAAGACAGCGTAGGAGAACTGTTTGTCCTTGGTGCTGATGATGCCCAGGGAAGTGGCTGGGGCCTCTGGTCTGTACATGAACCACTCAAAGTCTTGCTGAGAAGGGCCCTCATAGGCACTCACGTTGCAGGAGATAGAGACAGCGGTGCCAGCCACACGGTAAAGAGGCCCCTTGGGGACATGCACCTGCCGGCCATAGCACCTGACTCCTGTGGGGAAAGGCAGAAAGAACTGCAATCTTTTTCGAAAGAATGGGTCACCATTCAGTGCCCAGTACCATCAGGACCTGTCTCGATCGCTGCCTGTGAGGGAGAGGGAAACCTAAGGAAGGTCAGAACACAGCAGGGCCGTAAGACAAGGGTAAGAACAGGGAAGAGACGCTGGGACCTAAGCGACACAGGACATCACAGCACACGGCACAGACCCAGATCCGTCTCCGAACAGAGGAACACTCTAGATCTCCCAAACCAGAGGCAGAGCACCTGTGTGAACAAGAGTGCACCTGGAGGCTGGGGAGACACCCCAGTTCTGAGCTGAGTTCCCTGCAACCCCGTAAAAAGCTCGGCCTGGTGGCTGGTGAGGTGGCTCAGCAGGTAAAAGCAGAGGCCACACAAGCCTGCCAACCTGAGTTAGAGCCCCAGAATATACCTCGGAAGGAAAGGACTGAGTCCTGAAAGCTGTCCTCCGACCTAAACACACACTCACTCACTCTCTCATAATAATAATAACAAATGAAGTGAATGGGTCCTGAGCAGTGGTATCTAAGGTTGACCTCTGGCCTTTACACGGGTACTCCTATATATGCACTTGCACCCATGCACACATGTGGACTTCCACGCACCACACACACATGCAATTTAAATAAATATAAAAAGCCTGTCTGCTTCCTTGTCTGGATTTTTATCTGTCCTACCCTGCCATTCGTGCTGGGAGCATGCTTAGGCGGAGCCTCTGAGACTTTTGCTGGAGGGGAGCTGGCACAGTCTTACAGAAAGGCTGCTTGGCTTAGCTCGGTCACCTGGGCTAGACAATAGAGCCAGTGGCCCAGGCTGGACAGGGCACTGTACTGGACGGGGCATCACACTGGACAGGGCATGGGCCTACTCAGTTCTCACCACACAATACCCTCCCCGATACAGCTGTGCCATGAGCTCACTGCTTCTCCCAGCCCAGAGGGCTATAGAGGCAGCTGTGGCTTCTGGGGCAAGAATCAGGCTCTGCCTTGGCCTGGGGCAGAAGATCCCTTCCCCCCAGAGTCTGTAAACCTTCTGGCCAGCCCAGATGATGCACCACGTAACCCCCCCACAAACAAAAGCTTTGGTTTGCATATGATTTGCATATACCACACATCATTTACATAGGCCCCCTTTCTGTAAGGAGACCCTAAACACCTGCTGCCCCTTCCCCCTCTCTCACTCCCTCCACCCATTTTACCCCCATCCCTGTCCAACAGATGGTCCCCAAACCTTCGAGTGTTCAGCTCCTTTCTCCTCTCCACCAGGCACAGCCACTTCTACATAAGACCATAGAATTCCAGAATGCAAGGAGGATTGGCAGTCATTTCACAGCTGAGGGAAATGACGTTATCCCGCCCAGAGAGTACCTCTAAGGAGTTCTGGGGCTAGCATCTAAAACCAGATCTGAGTCCAAAGCTCTCTCCTTGCTCTCCCAACCAACACAGCTGAGAAGGCCTGGCCGGAGAGAGAACCATCTCTCTTTTAGATGAGGAAAGTAAGGTAAAATCTGACAGTCTGGCCAAGATCCTGCCATCTCCGGAGGGTCTCTCCGGAGGGTCTCTCCACACCCCTGAAGAGGAACAGAAAAAGAAGAGGAGACACTGATTTACCGAACTGTGTAATTTCCAGGATTCCCAGGGGGAAGCCCACAGCCTTGCTACTGGCACTGGAAGAAAAGCCCCAGGAGCCTGAGAGTTCTCACTCCTTTCTTCTGGCTACGTCATTCTGAGAACACATGATCACTGCCTGAAGCAGAGGCTCGAATCAGGAAGCCAACACCATGGGACCGACCCTTTGCTCTCCTGGGTCTCGGTTTCCACCTTTAAGAGCCTCCAGTTCTGACCTAGCGAGTGTGTGACTCAAGCACACACTGCTGCAGGCACATTTCATAATCAGGGTTGATGGTAAAGGCTGCCCATGGGTAGACTCTGCTCAGAGGGCCCCCTCCCACCTTCCTGGCCCCACAGTGCTGCTGCTCGCAGATCCCCATGGGAAAGTCATCCCCACAGCCTCGGGAAATAGACTGCTACAAGGTTCTCTCTTCACAGGCCACCTCCTCCCTTACAGCCAAAGGCCTGCTTTGAAGTCAGATCTGAGTTCAAATCCGATCCCCCACCGTCACCGGATACGCCGTCTGGAACAAAAATATTTCATTTCCCTCATCTGTAAAGCGAATGTCAGTGCTGAATGTGGTGGGCTGAGGTGCCAGCAGGCTCCTCTTCTGTTCCCACCTGACCTCCCCTGGGCTCATCCCTGCTCCATGAAGCCCACTGGGGAAAAGAAGCAATCGCTAGGCAACCAAGCTCCACAGCTCCTTCGTCTCCCTACAGCACTCTGCCTCCTGCCTTGTTCCCCAAGGAGAGTGTTCTTCCTGGCTCCAGAAGCCCAAGGACCTGCGACTGTGTGGCACCATGCAATTCTGGTCAAAGCCAGAGAAGGCGGCTGGGATGCCCCACAGGCTTCTTCTGCCTTGTCCACAGCACCTCAGAATCTTCCCATCTGCATATACGCACCACACACACTTCTTTCAAGGGCTTCAGTCTCTCCTGGCAACTGCTTCCATGTCATATTCATCCCCAAACCGCCTCCTACAGGAAGCCCTCCAAGTCAAACCCAAACAACATCATGTTAGCAACCTCCACCACACACACACACACACACACCAGCCATGCAAGGTTGGCCCAGAACACAAACCATCATCAACATCCACCAGGACAGATCCCAGGGTAGCTTGGAGATCCCAGGTTCAGTTTTCATGGAGCCTGGTTTCTCCTGAGGAAGGGAATGTTGGGACCACCTGAGTCTGACAACCAGCCAAATATCTGGGAGAGTGGAAGAAGGGCAACGAGCAAACTGGCCCAGGGTGGAGACAGACGTGAGGGAAGGAGCCTCAGACGGTGTAATATATGTTAGGGTGAGGGATGGAGGAGACTTTCTTCAAAGACCGTGGTCAGAATTAGCCCCTGGGCCTCCAGCCAACTCTGGGGCAATTATGAAGCCCGCCAGGCACTGCCCACGCAGAGCAGGCACCCAAGGCCAGGCCTGGAGTCGAGAGTGGGGCAACGACCCCAGGCCCTGGACGTAAAAGATGACAAGTGGCGCCCGCCTCCGGAGGTCCGATGGTGTCTCTCAAGATAGCTCAGTAGGTCGCCAATATGCCCCAGCTGGGGACCTAAAGCTAGGGCGCCACCACCCTCCCCATAACTGACTGGGCAGGCGGCCGCAAAAAAAAAAAAAAAAAAAAAAAAAAATGCGAGACGCCGAGCCCAGAGACACGCCTGATGGAGAAGTAGGGATGCAGCCAGTTCCGAAACGCTAGGAAGGTGGGCCGTCCGGCTGCACAGCGTCAGGCACCTACCCGGCCCGGACAGGGGCGACGGCCCGGCTTACCGAGCATTAGCAGCAGCAGCAGCAGCGGCAGCAGCAGCAGCGAACTCAGCGGCGTGGGGCCGGGGGCGCCCATTCTGCGTAGGCGGCTCTGGGGAGGCTCCGCGGGGCGGCGTGGGCTCTGGGGGGCCAGGACCGCGGGGGGCGCATGCCCGGGTCGGGGGCCAGAAGACGGAGCGGCAAAGCGTGGGTGCGCAGAGCCCGGACGAGAGGGAGCCGCCAACTCCCCGCCCTTCTCCCTCCTTCCCCTCCTCCCGCAGCTCTTCCCGCCCTCCGCGGCTCCGGAGACCATTCCCGCCGCGCCCCGCTGCCCGGCCCCGCCCACACGCCTCGCCCCGCCCCCTGGCCGTTGCCCCGGCCAGACTCCGACCCTGGCGGTGGCCCGGCCTCGGGCTACGGGCTGGGCGAGCCGGCGGCACCTGGGCTCCTCTACCCCCCACCCGCCCTCGCTCCGAGCGCGCCCCGCCCTGCACCTGCCAGCCTTTCCGGGAGAATCGGGTGCCTGCAGAGCCTCTGGGGATGATGGGGTGACTGTGGTTACGCACTCAGAATCCAGTTTGGCGATGTGGGCCACTGAGTCCTGGCAGCAACCCCTGCTGACTTACATGGGCGTGGCGGGACCCAGAACTTCCTGGACGTGGGGCGGTTGGGCTCAAGGGGCTTCAGGGCCCCGGAAGATCCCTGGAAATCTGCTTAAATACCCGGTCAGAATGCAAAGGAGAAGGAAAGTGGGTGAGCCGTCCAGACTCCCTAGCTGGAAGTTCCTTGTTCGGCTCAACCCCTCCAACCTCAATTTTTCCCCTCCACATACAGAGCAGAGATTGTAAACACTTAAGGAGTTACGGTGGTAATTCACTGAGATCATCACCTATGTTGGTTGCACACGGTAACCAGGGGGCTGTTTTGTTTTTGCATTAAATTGCTTTCTACCAATTGGAGTCTCCGACGAGAAGATATGGACACACCCCTCTGCTGGGAAGGGTGGAGCCACCCCGGAGGTAGGAGAAACCAAGTGGACCCTCCTTCCTAGTGCTGTGTCTCCAACTGCGAAAAAGGCGGAGAGTAGGGTGGGGCCAGAATGGGGAGAAGGGACAGCCCAGCCTGCAAAACCGAGGCTGTGGAAGTGGCCATTAGTGGGAAGTGGCCGAGACCAAGTCTAGGTCCTTCACCTCCACACCCTGCTTGTTCCCTTTATCCCTGCTCCCTCGCTTACGGCCCCTTATTGAGAAAACAGACGAGGAAAGTGGTTCAGGCCAGAGCTGACTTCCTATTTCCAGAGAAGTATTCGTGGAGCTGCCAGTCGAAGCCAAATTCAGTGACCACAGAGAGAAACTCTCATGGCGTTTGGGAGTCTTATGGGGAAGTCAGAACTGCAATCCGGATCTTCCAAGACCGCCCGGCGGCACCTGCTGCTTCCCACCTGGACATAAGCCAGCCTGGTTTCCTCGCACTGTTTCTCTAGCCGTGTTGAGCTACGTGAAAACGGAAAGTTACAGAGAGACTTTGGAAGTAAGAGCATTCTCCCTTTAGCTGGAAGTTGAATGGACTGAGTGCCTTTCTGGTACTTAAGGTTTGAAAGTCAAAAGCTGGGCAAGGCGGTGCACACCTGTAATCCCAGGCAGAGGCAGGCAGATGAGTTCCAGGCCAGACAGGCCTACAAAGTGAGTCCAGGACAGCCAAGGCTACACAGAGAAACCCTGTCTCAAAAAAAGGAAGGAAGGAAGGAAGGAAGGAAGGAAGGAAGGAAGGAAGGAAGGAAGGGAGGGAGAGAGGAAGGAGGAAGGAAGGAAGAAAGGAAGGAGGAAGGAAGGAAGGAAGGACCTCTTGAAAGTCAATCATCATCATAATGATCATCATAGCAGCCATTTACAGGATGGTTACACAATAACACCTCTACCTGTATATCCTTTCTAGCCTTTACAGTTTATTTTACAGGGCAGAGTCATTTAACACAAGGGGAATCTGAACTACAAAACATTTATGTATCTTGCCCAAGGCCACACGGATCTTAAGTTGACTGAAGTGTGACTAAAGCTCAGGCCTGGTGTGCTCAGGAGGCAGAGGCAGGTGGATTTCTATGACTTCCAGGCCAGCCAGGGCTACCTGGCTACACGGTGAGATCCTATCCTGAAACAAAAAGCCCAAAACAAAACAAACCCCATGCCTGACTGTCTTTAAATCTTCTAGTACCCCACTGTTTCCTCCTTGTAGGGTGAAAACTCATTCATGTAGCAGATCCCGATTGGGCCTTATGCTGGATTTTGGTAATACCCTAGACAGCCGGGCTGTCATGGTCCCCTACTCTCCGGGATGTCATTCTTGTGTTGCGCAATATTGAGTAAACAGGTAGCAATCAACACTCAGTATAAGCATTATGGGATAGAGGGGAAGGAGCACTCTTCAAAGAGCTTACCTTGGGGCTTGGGGCGAAGGGAGTCCCATACTAGTACAGGCGCTTAGGGGCTAGGCTAGTATGCCCAGAGGAGTCTGGGGCTTTTAAGGAGATGGCATACACCCCTCCCAAAACTGTGGAGTCCAGCAGTGGCCAGCAGAGGGAGCCCAAAGTCCAGGACCGACTCACTCTTAAGATGCTTATGTAACCGGCTAAGCTGGGGGAGGAGAGCAAACGCCAGGCACGAGGCACATTACACACAGGCACATGTCCAGGGACTTTCACGCAGAAAGGTGTTGCGCACACGCCCAGCAGAGCAATGCTCAAACACACGCACAAGCAGCAAAGGAGAACCGGATCAGCGTCCAAGACCGGAGGGCCCTCCGGCACGCAGGCTTCCATCCATCGCGCCCGCAAGAAAACGCATTTTCTCGACTGAGGTCCTTGGGTGGGGTGAGCAGTGAAGGAAGAGGGCCTTCCAGACAGTGTCCAGGTTAGACTAAAGCGTGGAAAGAAAGGAAGCCTGGGATGGTCGAGTCGTCGACACTCCAGCTTGGGTTCTCACTCCACCGTCATCACCCACACTTCCATGGACTACCACGCGTGGGCAGACGTCAGTCACCGGTCTCATACCATTCGCTTATTTAACTCATTCTGCCTCCAGACGGCATGTGTAGAAGGCATCTGGGTGACAGTAAAGTGTCATGAGTATCGTTAAAGGTGATTAAGACCCAAGGTCCTGAACCGGTTATAATCTGCCTGAAATGTCACATGCTACAGCCACAGCCAAGGAGACAGTGCCCCTCAGAGAGAAGCATGTTTGAAGACAAGACTTTTGAGGTGGCGTGTCTGCCCTGTGCCTGCTACCTAACACGATCTTACCTAGTCCTCACTAGAACTGTGAGGTCAGCAGTTCCCATCTCCACAGGAAACTGAGGCTCGGAGGAGTTAAGAATGTTAGCCCTTCTCTCCGGTGCTAGGTTCCTTGGAGTCCAAATTCAGGTTTGAAGCTAGGATCCTATAGCCTGTTACACGGTAAAAACAAATATCACAGAAAAATAAATAAATAAAAAGAACCCCAGAACACACACACACACACACACACACACACACACACACACACACACGTATGCCTAGAGCTATTGCTGAGACAAACTGAAAAGCTAATAACATAGACACACACATAATATTCATTCTCTCTCTTAAATATCTGCAAACTCTAGCTTAGAGGTGCACGACGGATCACACACAAGAATGTCTTGTATTTGTGCGTGTTTACAAAGCCCTGACCTGGACTACACTGATGAGCTATCGTTTCCCACCCAGAGGGAAAGTTCTCTCTGATGAATTGTTGAGAGGTTACAAAAAGAGGCAGAGTCAAAGGAAGAGCCAAACCCGACCTTTCACCTGGACAACAAATTCATGCAGGGAATAGAGCAGGTACGTAAGCAAATAGAAATATGCAAGCATTACACACATCCAAACAATCCCATACCCCAAAAATGACCCCCCCAGCACATTCTACTTCTTCCTCCCCTGAGCCAGGCAGGCATGTGCAGCCTTATACCTCTCTCTCTCTCTCTCTCTCTCTCTCTCTCTCTCTGTATGTGTGTGTGTTTGTGTGTGTGTGTTGTGTGTCCTGGTCCCTCCTCTTGCCCTGACTGAGCTCACACTTCTAGTTCTCAAGCCCTGTGCCAAGTGGGCAGCACAGTTGTTCAAGAATAGAGGAGCCTCTATGCTACTCTGGCCTTGCATGACCTGGTTCTGACCCACGGAGGGGGCCCAGCCATTTCTGCACCCAGGATGCGTGCCAGCTGCTGCCCACTTTGGAATGCCACACGTGGATCCCTCTGAGCTGGAAGTCCTATAGTGTGGGTGTGGGGGCTCCACCCGCAGGCTCCCCGGACATGTGCTCTGTCCCCAGCCCTCTGAAAGGGAACAGCTGCTTCAGACTTTCATCTGGAGGATGTCAGAGAAGCGACTCTCACTGTGTGCGATCCGAGCAGGGCAGACCGCAGCGAAGGCAGGAAGCAGCAGCCGGTTGAGCAGACAGACGCCTGTGCACGGGTGTTAGTGAGCCTCAGGGGGCACCAGGTGACTGCCTCTGAGTCACCGGGTTGAGCAAGAGGCAGATCTGAAGACCAGGTCACTCACGGCTTTGTGTGCCTCCAGCTGAGCGAGGTGAGGAGGAACAAAGGCTAAAGCTTACTGAAAGGCTGCTTTGTGCTGGGCGCTGTGTACACACTGCTCGCTCGCTCACTCAAGCCTCACCACAGCCTCGAAGCTAAGAGCTGTGCTTACCTGCAGCCACTGAGGCCCTGTGTCATTTACCCAAGTTTGCGCGGCAAGAATACAGGAGCGCACACAGGCGAAAGCAGACTAACCTCAGAGCTTAAATGGTCTGAGCACACTTCTCCCTCCTGTGCAGTAACCTGCACAGTGAGTGAGTGTATATGGTGTGAGTGTATATGGTGTGTATGTGTGTTTGTGTGTATGTGTGTGTTGTGTGAGTGTGTGTATGTGTGTGTTGTGTGAGTGTGTGTATGTATGCGTGTTTGTGTATGTGTGTGTGTGGTTTAGTGTGTGTTGTGTGTATGGTATGTGTTTGTGTGAGTGTGGTATGGTGTGGCAGAGTGTGTATGTGCATGGTGTGTGTGTGGTGTGTGTAGTGTGTTTGTGAGTGTGTGTGATTATGTGTGTGTATGTATTTCTGTGTATGTATGTGTGTATGTGTTTGTGTATGTGTGTGTGCTGTGGCGTATGTGTGGTATTTGTGTGTGTGAGTGTGGTGTAGCGTGTGAGAGTGTGTGGTGTGTGTATATATGTATGTGTGTTTGAGTATATGTGAGTGTGTGTGTGGTGGTGTGTGTGTAGTGCGTGTCTGTTGGTGTGTGGTGTGTTTACATATGTGTGTGGTGTGGTGTGTGTGTGTGTAGTATGTGTGTATATGTGTTTGTGTGTGGTGTGTTTACATACGTGTGTGTGGTGTGTGTATGGTATATGTGTTTGTGTGTGTGTGTCACACAGTGGGTATTCTGAAAATCTTTCCTGCAGTGCTGGAGGCCCCAGATAAGAGGAAATGATGAGCTGTGACTTGGAGGGAGAGAGGAACGAGGGTGGATTTCATGTGCACCCCAAGACTGACTCTGACTCTGGGCTCTCAGCCCCTCACGGTCTCCCAGAGAAGGAGAGAGTTTGGGGACCAGCTCCACAGCTCACTCGGAGAGATGTTCTCCCCTCCAACCGGAGCAGAAGGCAGGAGGTGTGAGGGGTGGTGTGGGAGGGATGCGCAGCCAGCCCAGCCAGCCCAGCCTCCGTGCTGTTTTCTCGGCTCCCTCCGCTCAGCTGAGGTCTGCCTCGGCCTTTCCTACCAGTCCCTGGCTGCTCACTTGCCCACCTGGACTCCATAGGAGGCCAGTACCCCTGGGCTATTCTGGCCAAAGAGCTGACAATTCCCTTTTTGCTTGGTCCAACTGAAACAAGGGTGGAATTTTTCCAAAGGCTCTCTATTAGGAAAGGAAAGGAAAAACAAAGCCAGAAATAAAAACTGCAAAAACAAAGAAACAGATGGAACAGTGGGGGTGAGTACACTGGCCATGGGAGTGAGTGTGAGCTGGGTCTTGATGCTAACACAACCCCCAACACACACAAATCCACAGCATCTGCCCTTGGCCCTTCGGTGGCATTTTGCACACTAAACTGTATTTACAGAGCTTGTTTCAATCTGCCTCCCGTGTTGACTGAGCTTTTCAAGACCACTGCCAATTCTTCTTTTTCTTCTTCTTCCTCCTCTTCTTCCTCTTCTTCCTCCTCTTTTTCTTCTTCTTCTCTTTTTCTTCTTCCTCCTCCTCCTGCTCCTCCTCCTCTTCTTCTGCTTTTGCTTCTTTCTTCCTTCTTTTGGTTTTTCAAGACAGGGTTTCTCTGTGAAACCATGGCTATCCTGGACTTCATTCTGTAGAATAGGCTGACCTCGAACTCACAGAGATCTGCCTGCCTCTGCCTTCCAAGTGCTGGGGCCAGAAGAGTGCACCAGCACTGCCCGGCTGTTGTCAATTCTTTTTCTGCCTGGCAAGGTTCAGCAGACATATGCAGAGTGACTGAGCAAGTGAGTAGGCGGTGAGGGGGTGGCCAGCGGAAACCAGTCTTTTCTCTCTGCTTACCCCATGGCCTCCATGGTGGACATGTCTGTTTCCTCTGATTCTATCTCGCCCTGACCACTTCCACTCACACACAAATGAAAGTTTCTTCCGTTTCAGAACTCAAACTTCTGTCCCTCAGAAATCAAGCCATGCTGCTTCCTGGGCAACCTAGTAAGGGCAGGTCTGTGCTTCAAAGAGGGAAGGTGCCCGAGATCATGTCCAACGAAAGAAAAATGCACTCTAGGACCTTGAAAATCAAGGGCAGAAAGTAATAGCTATGTTCATTGAACATTTTCGTCCTCCACGCTGAGTTCGTGATTATACAAACGGGTTCAGAACGCATTTTGTCCAATTAGGGGTCAGCCTGAGATTTATTTTCTAGGCATTCTGACTACATTTGTGGACAAGAAACTGGTGTCTGTGGCATTACATGGGTATGGAGGTCTAACCAGCTGCCAGCCATGGTTAACAGGGAACCCCAGCAGTGGGGTGGGCCCAGCAGACAGGAGAAGAGGGGTCCCCTATCTTCGACGGGCTCTCCTCAGTTACCCTTTGTCTTCTTTGTCTTTCCGCTTCCTGCAGTAACCTTCTTGGAGGAGGGTAGGCTGCCTTTTCCTCCAGCTCCCTCACCACATAACCTCCTCAAGGTGGGGGAGGGGATGTTGTTTCCAGGTTTGACCTGCCTTTAAGATTCTTTTTTTCTTTTCTTTCTTTCTTTCTTTCTTTCTTTCTTTCTTTCTTTCTTTCTTTCTTTTCTTTTCTTTTCTTTCTTTTCTTTCTTTCTTTCTCTCTCTCTCTTTCTCTCTCTCTCTTCCTTCCTTACTTCCCTCCTTCCCTCCCTCCTTCCTTCCTTCTCTCCTTCCTTCCTTCCTTTCTATGGCTGCTGGAAGTTGAACTCAGGACTTTTGGAAGAATAGCCAGTGCTCTTAACCTCTGAGCCATCACTCCAGCCCTGCTAAGATGGCTTTCTTAGAAGTCACAGCACAGAGATGTCTAAGGTGAAAAAAAAAAAAAAGTAACTAGCCTTCATTTCCCTTTGCCATCTGAAACTTGGGTTTTAACGTATTTTGTTCTGCTCCCTACAAGAGTTCCTCTCTCAGCTCTAGGACCCTTGGCTTGTCCTAGCTCTCCCAATCTTTCTGGCTTCTCTGCCACAGCATCTTCTAGACCAGCGGTTCTCGTCCTTCCCAGTGCTGTGACCCTTTAATAGTCACGTCGTGGTGACCCCCAATCACAAAATTATTTTTGTTGCTATTTCACAACTGTAGATTTGCTATTGTTATGAATCATAATGTAAATATCTGATATGGGAGCCCTGTGAAAGGGTCATTCGGCCTTCATAGGGGTCACGACCTACAGGTTGAGAACCACTGTTCTGGACTCCTCTTCGGCCTCAGTATTGAGCAAAGTTCTGCCTGAGAGTCTTGTCCATTTGTCCTCCAGATCCCCCACGTGGGCGGCCTCTGCCTCAGTCACTTCTATGGAGGTGGCTTCCATAGGCCATGCCAGTCCTGTCTCCTTCACTCAAGGGGCTCGTCCTGCAGCCCGGCTATACCCCCTCAACCTCACCACATACCACAGTGAAGTACGGCTTCTCGCCCAAACAATCTCCTTCCTTCCCCAATTTACTTAATCACCGCACAACGCTCCCCACCTCTCAAATCCTTCCTACCTTGCCCTGGCAAACAGCCAGCTACTGAATCCTAGATGTTCCTTCTCATCCATCCCCACCTCCTCAACCGTCACCCCGTCACCCACAGAGCTCCTGTCTCTTCCTCCCAGCCCCACACCTCACAACCATGTGCATACACACCCTTCAATCAAAGGAGTCTACCTAGGGTACAATTTGAATGAGATTACTTCTCTCCTCAAAAACTTTAAATGTCTCCATATTGTTTATAGCAATATTTCTCAAACTTTCCTGGTGGTAAAAATACAGACTCCCACTCCCCACCCTCGCCCTCATGAATCAGAATCTCTCAGAGCTGTGCCTGCTGTTCTGTATTTTGAACAAGCCTCCAGGTGACTTTGATCATCACAGGTTTTTATTTTCCATTTTTGTTGTTGTTTTTATAACGGAATGCTGGCATTTAGGATAACACTAGCAGTCAGGGCTCTCCGTTCCCACTTCCAAGATGGACTTCACATTCTCCTCTATGTTCTCGATGCTGCGGCAACCCCTGTGCCTGAGCTCATAGGGTCTCTCTTTCTGAGCCAGACCTCTCCTATCTGGCAAGACCCAACTGAAATGTCACCTCCTCCATGGAGCTCTTCCTGATTTTTCTGGCTGAGAAATCATGTCTCTCTTCTTGGAGTTGATAACAGCCTTTAGACTAATTGTGTGCAACCAGCAGCCATTAGAGCCTAGCCATTGGCATCTTTCCCTCATCTTTATCCTCTATCTCCTGTTTCTTGTCACCATTGTAGCCAGAGAGGATCCTTTTCCATAGCAAAATGGCAACCCTAGACAGAGGCTTTGCAGGCCTTTTTTATAGGAGACTAGGGGAATTCTAGCAAGGGTTAGGTAATCTAAAACCTCATCGGTGGGTGCCAGAGAAGTTACAAGGGTCAATTCCTAATTGGCTTGCGTCCAGATGGTCAGTGGGCTGCATTCCTGTGCCATAAATGTTTAACTACAGGATGAGGTAAGCCTGCCCAGCACAGATGCCCCATCCTGGAATAAGATATTTTCCCGTTCTTGTGGTTATTTCCAGGCTATTCCTTGGGTAGGGATTTTATGGTATTGTGCCTGAAATTGGTGACCTGTGGTCTAGTTCCTGGGACTGATGACTTTTCTTTTAAAGTCAGGCCTGGTCCTAAAATGGAAACAAAATTGCGTTTATGTAGTCCTCTCACTACTTCTAGTGGGAGCCTATTCCTGGTTTGCGCACAGTCACTGTGATGCTGTACCTTCACACGCATCAAGCAGCAGGAGAGGGAACAGGCTATCCACAGCTCTTCCCTAAGAGTGCTAACCCGCATCTGGACGACACACGCGTGTAATCCCAGGTATCTGGGCAGTCACGGCAATAGCACTGAAAGTTGGAATCCTACACAGGAAGACTCCAGCTCAAAACAAACAAACAAACAAACAGTACTGAGCTCATTTTGTAAACCCCACACTGTGTAATTATCTCTCAGAGGCCCCACCTCCTAATACACCACACGGCAAGCTCAGATTTTAGCCTGCGACGTAGTGAGGCTTGGTGTATTAATCCCTTTTTCCTCTGCTGGCAGGAGCAACCTGTTTTGGCTCATTGTTTGACGGTATAGTCCATCATGTTTGAGAAAGCACAGCGGGAGCGAGAGACATCTGTTTCACAGTCAGGAAGCAGGGAGGGATGAGTGCTGGTGCTCAGCTCACATTTCCCCTTTCCATTCAGTCCTAGGCCTTCCTCACCATGCCATGTAAGAGTGCTGCTCACATTTACAGTGGGTCTTCCCGCCTCAGTTAACGCAACCTAAAAACTCTCCCACAGGCACGCCCAGAAGCTTGTCTCCTGGGTGACTCTAGATCCTGCCAAACTGGCAGTCACACGCTCAGCATGCAGCGCACAGCTAGTGCTCACCCACCATTAGCAGTGATCTTGGGGACAGGAGATCTTGGGGACAGTCTGGCTCAGTGACTCTCAACCCTGCCGGCCCATTGACAAGTTTGGGACATCCAGAGGCCTGAGCCTGACCTCAAACCAATGATCCTTGGGGTAAGGCCAAGGCCTGGGACAGAAACATGAGCTGAGATGAGAATCCTTCATTTTACCGATAGGAGATAGAGGACTTATTCAAGTACTCCTGGTAAGTACAATAAGTTCTACGTTGAAACCCTCTCATCCCTCATAGCCAGTCCAGCACAACTTCTGGCATGAAGGCCCAGTCTTGGATCTTGTACTGGTGGCCTGGGAGCATCACCTGAGGGGAGCCATGTGGAAGGCAGAGCCTCAGGCAATGAGGCTGAGAAGTTGAAGGAAAGTTAAGGAAACGGAGAGGAGGGAGATCTTAAAGGCTCAGGTCCCACCCTGGGAAAATAGAGTTAAAAGTTGGAGTGGGTGGATTTGGAGACTAAATGGCCTAGGGTTTGAAGCAAAAGGAGTGTAAGAGTGGGAACCTTGACTCTGGATTTTGACAGTCTTTCCAGTACTGGCCCAGAATGGGGCATACAATAAGAGCTCAGCAGTGCAGGTTGACTGTCTCAGTGACTCAGTAGCATCAGGAGGAATGCACACTGTTGATCTTGCCACGTTTCTATTGGGAAAAGATCCTGGACTTTAAGAGAAACTGAGGCACAGAGGAGGCCAAGCTCCCTAGAATTCTGAAAGTGCATTACATAGGGGAGAGGCCATGGCTCTGTGTGCCAGAGCATCCTGGCCTAGTTGGGCATACAGAATGCCAAAGGGAACAAGCAGATGAACGGAAGGAACTGTATGCTGGGTGAAGAGAAAGGGCATGGTAAGGAAAGAGGGAGGGAGGCAGGCAGGAGGAGGCCAGGGGCCAGGCCAGACTGCCTCTTGATAGGGAGAACAGGGGGGCGGGAAGCTCTGGGCCAGTGGCTTGGTCAGATCCTCAGCCAAAGCAAACCTACCTCAGGGGGCTCTGGGACCATTCCTTCCCCACACAGATGGAATCAAAGGCAAACAGGAGCCCTGCGGGGCCCAGCTGTGACCCCTGCCCCCAAACTCAGCAAGGCCCATTAACCCACTCTCCACACCACCTCTAACATACTTTCACAGCCCCCATTTAAAAATTTTTTTTCTGGAAACAGCCTCACCTGGTATTTGCTCCCTGAATGCCAGCCAAGAGATGCCAGGTTCCCCAGCCCAAAGGATACCCAGATCCTGCCCACCTCCCCAGTAGCTCTGTACAAAATGTCAAGGTCATCTTTGCTAATAAAAAAAAAAACAAAAAACAAACTGAAAAAGCGGGCCTTTCCTTGTTTCTGTGTCAAGAGTTAAAGAAAGGGTCCAACCTCCTTTCCTAGACTCACACTAATCGAAGGAGACATACCTGTACCTTATTAAAAGATTGGGCAGGAGCCACTGCCCCCTCAGCCCAGAGGAACTACAGGGTTCTTCTACTGATTCCCTGAGCTGGGCCATGAGTTAAGAGGAAGTAGCCCAGAGGTGAAAAAAGGGCTCTCACAGGCTTTCAGGCACTCCGTGTCGCTTGGGTGACAAGTTAGGCGACAGACCCTGTCCGAGGTCATAGAAGTGGCTGGTGGCCCACTGGAACCTAACCTTCAGGCAAGTGTCCCCTGCACCAGGCCATGACCCAGACCCCGTGAAGGGCAGGTGCGAAACAGGCACAGAGTACCGTGCACCACCAAGCCTGAGCGTGAACACACAGATCTTTTCTTTCTTACTCGTCTTAACATCCTCTCTCGCCCCCCCCCAACCTGATACACAGGCTACTGTGTACTGACGGGAACCCAACGTGGACCTTTCTGCATTCAGAGAAGCAAGGAAAGCAAAAAGACAATGACGGATCAGAGGCAGAAAGACCAGAGGGCCGCCCCCCAGTGCCTTTCTCTTCTCTTTTCTGAATCCTATACAGTATGACTTGAATAATCAAAACAGGACAATAAATACCATCTGGGGAAAAGATTAAAGATGGCAGACCCCAGGGGAGTCCAAGGAAGAGGTCAGTGGAAAGGGAGACCAGGAAGAACACCGAGGAACCAATCTCAAGGAAAAGATAAGAAAATCCACACAGTCCTTGTGGTTCAGTGGTGAAACCGAGGTAGGAATGGACCTAGGGTGGCTACATCTGTGACTTGGAGCCCAATATTCCCACCGCCAGACCACTACAGGCTCAGAGAATGTGAGCAGAGGGCTAGAAAGAAAGGGGGAATGAAATAACGCCTTTTGGTCACCAGGTAAGGTCACCGGGATGGTCATTGTTTGAAAGAAAAAAAAAAATCTCACCCACATCCCCAGAAGGTTCCAGAAGCCTGGCAGTTGTGACAGGATCACAGAAAGGAAGAGGAGAGGGGCAGGGAATGGAAGAGACAGGATGGCCCAGGGGGCTAGCTGCAGGGGAGGCAGACAGGCAAGAGGTACTGGGGCAGAGGAGTCTGGTGAGGGGGCGGGAGGAGGGGCCGTGGGAGTGATAGAGCCTCTCCCAGCAATCCCTTTCCTCCCTCTGTCCCTCCCACACTCTCTTTCATGATCTTGAAACAACCTTCAAGTCTGGGCTGGAGGCCCCAGGAGGCCAGTCACTTAGGAAACAAAACTGTTTCCTTTACAAGTCCATCTGCAGCTGAGCGCCCACCCTCCCCCCCTTGCACACTCTCCCATGGACTCTCACGTACACCCACAGTAACGCACAGCCTTCCCTGTGGCACACGTGAATGCCTGCACATGAACACGTGCTCATCACACACGCCTATGCAGACAACGCATCTGTAATAGATGGGCCACACATCCAAGCACCACCGCCCAGTCCCTGTCAACACACAGGGACTCGTCTAGTCCGAGTTGGCTTCTCAAACTAGCTATGTAGCTATGTAGCTTAGGGCCACCTTGAAATTCTGATCCTCCCGCCTCTACCTCCCAAGTACTATGATTAAAAGCCTTGTTCTGCAGCCCTTGTTTTAGGGGGTATTTGAGATGGAACACAGGGTCCCATGCTTGCTACGAAGGCATTCTACCAACTGAGCCACATGCCCAGACTTTGGAATTAGCACTTAGTACATTTCTTCCCACAGAATACCAGACACTGTCATTCCCCTCAGTCATAACTAGCACCCCACCTCCAAGCTAGCACCTGTTTCTATCTCTCTCTGCTCCCTACCCCTGCATACATATCCCTACTTCCCAGGTCTCTGCCAACCAAACCTGGCTCAGGCCCTCTCCACCCTCTCCCGGTGACCTCTTTATACTCTTGTGTTTTCTCTCAAGACCTCTCCTGCCTTCCTACCTCCGGCTTTCACATCTGTTTTCCTCCTTTTGTTCCTTTCTTGTCTCAAATGAGTTCTCCAGTCCAGGTCCACAGGTAGCCAACCCGGGCACAACAGATCAAGAGGCCATGTGTCAACAGAGGGAGTGGTCAGGGAGGCGTGGGTGGAAAGCAGGCTGTGGGTGCCCTGCCTACCTTCACTTGTTGCAGCCCAAGTTGAGCAGTAGTGTCCTTGGGGCCGTAGTCACCCAAAAGCAGGGCATGGCAGGGAGCGCTGGTGCAGACAGAGGAAGGGCTCAGCCCTTTCCATTATTGAGCCTGGCTACGACAGCGACAGACAGCAGAGCCAGAGTGTGGGAAGGACTGGGCCACACTGGAAGGTGCTAGCAAGGGTGGGAGGAGGAGGCTGAACACAGGATCTCAGAGTCTCTTGTTTCTCTTCTGTCTTGTATCTTAAAGAGGTAGGGAGATTGCTCAGGAGATTAGCCCAGGAATCTAGATGCACCTACACTCCAAAAGATGATCTAATCACCCCTAAAACCCATAGCTCTCCTAGCCTCTGGGGGTAAATTTTCTAGAGCCCTCTTACTTAGGCTTTGCACCTTCAGATAGATACTCTCTGTGTCCTTGACACACAGGAACCGTGTCTACTTCCTCGCGTGATTTCCCAGTCTCATCCAGACCCACGTCCGAGGCCCGGAAGGGAACACAGACCATGAGAAAATCCACGCACGCGTGCTTATTCTGCCCATCCTTCCAGCCGAGGCCCAGGAGGAAGCGGTAGGGGCAGGTAGGATCTGACCCTCTGATGCCTGTAATGGAAAAATCTCAGCTGCAGACCCGGAGGGGGGCAGTTATTTAGGGAATTCAGATGTGAGCCCTGGGCTCTGAGAGTAGATTTCCTGGACAAGAGGTCCATAATCCCTCTATGGGGAGCTCCCTCCAGGGCCAGAGGGGGCCCAACCCAGCCAGCCCAGCCAGCGGGCACCTCAGGCCTCCTGCCAAAGTCCCATTCCCTCCCTCTCTCTTCCTTCCCCGCAGTGCTCTCAGACCCACCCCTTCTCAGTAGGGGTGGGAGGGGGGGTCCATTCACTCCATCTCTGTGCCTAGAGAAATGAGGACACTGCAGGAGAACCTTGTCCCCTGACTGCTCCTGGTTGGCGGGGGCAGAAACTTTTCCCTTCTCTGTCCCCAACCCCTATTATTTGGCTCGTCATCAAATGAACCACACCAGCACCCCCATAACAGCTGGTCCCTGTCATTATCTGCTCTGTCCCTGTTTCTATTGAGAATAATGTTGAAAATACCTTCCCAGCTGAAGGTGAAGCCTTCCTCCCTCTCTCCCCGGGGCCCAGTTCCTAGGATCTCCCACGCCTTTACACAGGTCTCTGGTAATAGAGATGCCTGTCCCCTTCCTCCCAGAAGGAACTTGGGGAAGTCATTGTTTTTTTCTAGTTCATGGCCTTGGTACTTGAGGGGATAATGACTTCCATGCTCTCCTTAGAAATGCCACAGCTTCTGGTTTTGACTTCTCACACCACTCACCAACCTCAGACTCAGACTCAGCCACAGCTCCTCTACAGCATCGGAGGAGAGGCTCATCTGCTCCACACACAGAAAGGCAGAGATGTCACCAAATGCCTGCTGTGCCCGGACTAGGGCTGCCTTCCTGGTTCTTTCAAGTCTTCCAACTGCTTCCAGGTGACAAGAGTCTTGATTGTCTTGAGCACCGGGTTGCAGGTGTGTCCAACTTTTAAATATTGTGGTATAACATTGTCCTCTACAACATTCACATCATCCATAAATCACACTGGACAACTATGCAATCATATTATAAAAATAATAATAATAACATTCACCCTGGGGAGTGGCGGTGCTCTCCTTTAATCCCAGCAGAGGCAGGTGGATCTTTGAGTTTGAGGCAGCCTTGGACTAAATAAAGAGCTAGTTCTAGGACAGCCAGGGCTACACAGAGAACCCCTGTCTCAAAAACAAAACAAACAATAAAACAAAGCAACAATAACAACAACAACAACAAAAAAAGTCACTATAAAGTTGTAAAGCAGTTCAGTGTTTGAAGTCAGTTTAGGATGTGTTGGGTCAAAGTCATAGCTGTCATGAGGTGTGTGCAGCCTGAGGGTAACAAGTTGGACATGCCTGGCTCAGAGGTTACCTCCGGGAGGCCTCCTTCATCTCCAAACTTGGGTCCCTTGCAAAGAGCTTCAAACACAAGAGTCATCTTGTACTGCAGTTCTAACTCTTTCTTGGCCACTATGTCCCCGCAGCCTCTATAGCAGGCTGTTGCTTTTTTCTGGGAAATTGGATTCTCGGTCTGTCCGATCCACTAAGGTTGCTGAATTCTTAAAGCCTCAGCTTCCTCACCTGGAAATATAGGCAGTTAGTCTGTAAGATCTCAGGCATCCCAGGACCAGGAGCTGATGGCTCTCCAGGGGCCACATCTCCTTCCTCCTGCCACCCCCTCCCCGTTCCTTGCCCTTTGCTTCTCTCTTGGCTGGGGAAGTACTGAGGGAGTCTGAGGGGGACACACCAAGGGACAAAACAGGACCATCAGAGAGGCCAGTTGCTAAAGGGGCGGGAGGGGAGGAGTCCTCAGGGATCCAGTTTCAACAAACGTTTCTTTCCCCGAGAAGGGGAAGGCGGGGGTGAGGGGGAGAGGGACCTATTTAAAGCTACCCTGTTGCTCAGGCTGTCTCTGTCTGTCTGCCAGGGTCTCCAGCTGCCCCAGACAGTCGGTGTGGTCTTGGGATCCTCCTGGTGACCTTTCCAGACTAGGTCTCCTCAGCCACTCTGCCCCAAGATGGGTCGTGGGGTGAGTATCCCCCCAAATCAGGGACTACTCTCTGGAGGGTGAGGAAGACGTAGGAGAAAGGGTGGAGCAGAAATGGGATGTGGAGGGAGGGTGAGAGACGCCGGCTGAGTGGGATGGTTTGAACTTGGAGCTACTCTACCAACTGTACATGCATGTAGATTCCACAGTGCTCAGGAGCCCATCCCTGCTCTGTCCTGCTCTGCAGCCATCCCGCCCTCCTCCTCTCCCTCAACTATCCCAGAAGCCACCCAAGTGCCCTCACCCCAAATCCCTCCTCTCTCACCACAGTCCCTAACTTCCCAGCTGAACGTTTGGCACTGTTAGCTCTCTCCCGCCCCGTGTTACCCACTGAAAATATCTATTCCTCTGAGATCCTAGCCCAAGAGCACAGAGGCCAGCCTGGGGTTGGAAGGGAGCTGTGGGGCACCCCTCTCCCAGAGCCACCTAGCAGAGCTAGGCATGCCAGATGGGAGGGAGAGCAGGAACGTAACCTCAGCCCTCATTCCAACACCCCTCCGGATGTCCCCAGCAACACTGTCCTCGGCTCCGGGCCACAGGTTTTGGGGACCTTTTCCAAAGTCTGGTGAGAACTGCCCCTGCCCAGGCTGCTGTGAAGCAATGGATTTGCCAATGAAAGGATTAACAGCCATGTCTGGGCGAGCAAGGACAAGGCTTCCAATTCTTAAAAATGAAATTCCCGTATGAAGAAAAGTGACCCAACCTCTTTACATACTGTGCTTGGCAGCTTCCCCTAAGTGGAATACTGGCAAAAGAGGGCACAGAGGGAAAGGGCTTGACAGACCGTTGCAAAATGTGAGGAAGTCACTGCCATGGGGTGCTGTGGGCCAATTTTGGGGCCCAAGGCGGAGTCAGACAAGGACATGTTATTGCACTAAGCTGAACAGCTGGAAAAACTCTGAGCCTGGACACCAGGGTTCCAGAGCCAGGGTGGGAACTGGAAACAGAAGAGTGCCTTCCTTGCGTGCGTACGTGCCTCTCTCCGTGTGCGTACATATGTGTGTGTGTGCAGACAAGTGCACATGAATCCACAGCCTCACAACAGTGTGTTCCCTGTAAGCTGGTAGTGCTACGGGCATTCGCAGGTGAACTGCATTGTGCTTCAGCAGGTGAATTTGCAAATGAACATCCTTTGAGCATGCAGGGGCACAGACTCGGGGGCGAGGGCTGTAAGCCCACCCTTAGGAACCATCTATGGGCAATGTGTTCTCCTGAGGAAGAGGTGGTAGTCCTAAGAAGACATGGTGTCCTGGGACCTTCAGCAATATCTCAGTATATCCTGTTCCCCATAGAAAGTGCAGATCCACCCAGCTGAGGTGCAGAACCAACCAAGTCAGGCGAGCCCTACCTCCATCTAAGTGGGAGTAAAGAGACGAGGCCCCTTCACCCCCACCCCGCTCTACCTTACAGCAAGATGGACCCAGCTCACAGAGTTCTTTCTACTTGAAAAGCAATTGGAACTTCTCCCCCAGCACCCTTGCTTGGTCCATAACCTGTAACATCCCTCATGGTCTGATCTGTTTGGCATTAAAAAGCTGGGTTAAGTCTGGGAGTTCAAGGCTGGGAGCTCAGAGTCCTACCTACCCAGAAAGCTCGGCAGGAAACAAGTCCCATTCCCCACACTCTGCTCCATGCTCTGCTTCACCTCCACTCCAGCCCATCACTACGTGGCTGCAAAGGGCATTGTGGGAGTTGGGGGAACGAATCGCACTGGGGGGAGGGAGCCAAGCCTCCTCCAGAAGCTGAGGTGGGGGTAGGGGCAGCGCTGGCTGATTTCCAACTACCCCCACTCTGTCCCAGTCTCTGGCTTTCTCAAAAAGAACTCTCTGTTCTCCTTCAGCATTCAAGAACCAAAGAGAGGGACTTGTGCTAGGGGAGGGAGGGAAGAGCAGAGGGAGAAAGGGGGGTCGCTTCCTCTTTCTTTCTTCCCTGGGCAGCCACCGGTCCCAAGTCTCTGCAGGCTCCTGGCTGAGGAGCCTGAGATCCTTGCCAGGACAGGAGGAGGGGGAAGGGCAGTGTGTCCCAAGCTTTGCACTTATGGGAGGACAGGGTGGGAGCTTGGAAAAGAAAGGACCATATGGAGCCGTTTAGCTGTTTAGCTCAGCCACAACTCAACATACTAACATACCAGCACATTTTTCAGAGACATGTGTTTGTTTGTTTGTTTGTTTGTTTGAGATAGAATCTCACTGTATAGCCCAGGCTGGACTCAAACTTCCAATCCTCCTGCCTCCACCTCCCGAGTTTCGGGAATACAGATGTGCACACCACCACCCCCAGCTCCAGAAGTGAGCATTTGATTCTCAACTTCCTGTATTTCATTTTACATCAAAAGTACAGAGATTTCCCCGGGCTCTGCTGTTCGGCCTCTAGCCCAAACCTCTCCTCGATGTGTACACAGGCTCCCGTCCCTGAAACCCCGAAGGGTCACATTGAATTCTGTCAAGATTGCTTTCTTGCATTCAATCCCTTCGTGGTTTCCCATCCTCTGCCCAGCTCTGCCTCGCCAAGGATACTAGCATTCTTGGACAAAGCATTTCAGTTCACCCAATTAAATGAAGCCTCTTACATCACCTGGGGAAAGGAGAGGTAGAAGTCTGAGTCCTTCTCTCCTCCTTCGAATGGCCATCTTAGTCTCCCCAAGATGCTTGTCCTTTTGAAGATCAAGACCAGACTGGATTCGTAGCCATTTTAGGTAGAGACGGAAGCATGATGCATTGGTGACTTTTCCCAAAAGGAGGGTGCCTAAGCAACACAGCCCCCAAGAGCACATCTCCTTCTAGGTCATTGTATCCGAAAAGAAGTGCCCACCTTGTATTGTATGTCCCACGCTCTCCCTTGCTCCTGATTTCACTGGACAGAGTTCTGTAACTCAAGGTGCGAAGTTCACGATTTCCTTTGATCACAGAAGCTGTCATATTCTCCAGATTGGTGGCTAACTCCGATGGGTGGAAATACATCAGCTTGGTGCTCTGAGGACTTAGAATACCTCAGCCACGCCATAGCAAAATGGCAGATCCATGCTGACACACATTTGTGCAAATCCACAGAACATTCACTGCAAGAGCTTCAGCTGTAGCCACTGGGAGGTAGTGATGAAGCAATGTACCGTTCTAATAATGTGGGAAGGAGGCTGCCCATGTGTACCCATGTGTACAGGCAGAAGATTCATGAGAACTTCCTCCACTTTCCACTCAACTTTGCAGACAGCCAAAAAGTTGCTTTTAAAAAAAAATACCCTATTCAAAACAAAAACACCCCCCCTCCCTGAGGTGCATAATCTTGAAAAACAAAATAAACAAACAAAATCCCACACAGGCTATTTTTTCTACCAGGTATTCATTCTTTAGGGAGAACACAAATCATAACCATAGCATCGAAAAACTCACTCCTAAAAGCTCCGTGGAGCCTTTAGGGCCCACAGGAGAGCCAGAGGGACCAGGCAGAAACTTAGCTACACCTTGTATCCTGAAGGAGGTGGAGAAAGATGGAGGTAGGTGACAGTATTTTCCACACTATCCACAACTCCAGGCCTTTGCTAGCTCCCACTAAGCCCATTGCTAAGGCTGCCTCCATTTGAATGAAGAAGCCCCACCACCTCCTCCAAGAAGCTCCTATGAGACCCTGAAAACTTGGGTGGTCCTGAAGAGAAGGGAAAATGGGGGCCTCAAAAGATCACTGTTAAAAACACCCAGCTGACCTGGACAGACGGCCCAAGACCAACTCTGACTTACATGACTTCGGTTCTCTATTTACTCTCTTAGACATTTCTCGACAAAGGGAACTCAGTTATGCTTTGGGGTTTCAAGTTGCCTCTGTCCAGTCCAAGGCGAGCCTGACCAGTAGGTTGAGGAGGGCTCCCAGGACACCCTGGGCTCCCATTTTATAGATATACTTGAACCCGTCACCCCTGGCTTCTCTCAGTCCGTCATCCCTACCCACTCCATTTCCATCACTAAGCCTCTTCTCCTCTTGGCTTCCAAGGACTACCCAGCACCCAACACCTCTAAATGAGGCAAAGACCATCAACACAATCCCTGCCACTCCCAGAATTCTCTTAAGTAACATAGGATGGTGTTTTTCAAAATGTGTATGTGTTTTCTTTTTTTATCTGGCAGAATCCCAAATCACACAGTAAACAGCTAAAGTTCAAATGTGGGGTCCTCTCGGCTCTGCCAGTAGTCTGCAAGTGGAGAGCCTGAGCTCATCCATTTTCCCCCACCACCCTTCTTTCAAGGCCAGGGCATCCTTGATGGCTGGTGAGAACAGGTTCCAGCCAGTCTCCCTGATTGTCTGTGCCCTCCCTTCCTTTTGCAGGCAGGGCGTGAGTACTCTCCTGCTGCCACCACAGCAGAGAATGGGGGTGGTAAGAAGAAACAGAAAGAGAAGGAGCTTGATGAGCTGAAGAAGGAGGTTGCCATGGTAAGACCACAGTGCTTTCAGCAGGGCCATGGAGGAACAGCTCTGCTCTGGCAGTCACACACCAGCAGCCGTGGGCATCCAGGGAAGCATGGTACCCAGGCCCATGCTCCCTATTTAACCCTATGCCCCAAAGTGTGCTCAGCCTCCCTTTCCAAAAACATCTCTACTTCCCCTTCCCCAGGATGACCACAAGCTGTCCTTGGATGAACTGGGCCGAAAATACCAGGTGGATCTGTCCAAGGTGAGTGGAGCCATGAGGTGAGAGAGGCAAGCAGCCTGAGGTGGGAGAGCCTCCAAACTGGAACACAAAGCTCTTTGCAAGTGAGGGAAACAGTCCAGAGGTGAGAGACTTAACTAAGGATTAGTTGGTGGCGCAGCCAGAAATAGACTTTGGACCCCCGATTCCCCCCCCCCTTTCACTGTGGAACTGGAAGCTAGAATTCCTTAGAACCCAGGGCCCAGATCCCGGCTCTGTGATCTGCCTCAAGCAACTGCTCTCAGAGGTGATGGACGTGGACCAGCAGTGACTCATCCCCGTTATTATAGTGCTTGCCGGCTCCTGCTACGTCAGTGGCTTTGTAATAAGATGCAGTGTGGACATTTCTTCAATCCGCACCGTAGCTCTGTCAGGCACTGTCAGCCTGCTTATTAAAGCAAGGAGAGTCAGAAAGGGAGAATTGCTTTGGGGATATGTACCCAGGCCCATGCTCCTCACCTAACCCTGTGCCCAGAAGTATGCTCAGCCTCCTTTCCCAAAATGTCTCCATCTCGCCTTCCCCAGGATGACTGCGAGCCATCCTCAGAAGACCTGCATTCCACAAATAAATACAGGCCAGAGTCAGATTGCCAAGCCTATCATTTAAAATTATTTTAAGTTGTTCCTCAGAGCTAGGTGCACTGGCACTCACCTGCAACCCCAGCTGCTAAGACTGAGGCAGGAAGATTGCAAGGTCAAGGCTAGAGTGGACAACTTACAGTCGCTGTCACAAAATCAAATCAAAGAGGGCTATGGCTATGCATGTAGCTCAGTGGCAGAGGGCTGCGAAGCTTATGTGGTACCCTAAATTCAAACCTTAGTTTAAAAAACAAAAATCTTCCAAGTGCTACGGTGGTCAATCTAGTCCTAGTCCTAGGCACTCAGGAGGCTAAAGCAGAAAGAACACTTGAGCTCAAGAGTTCAAGACCGTCCTAGACAAATTATTGAGATCCTGACTCAAACAAATGAAACATTGTTAAAGCCAGCCACAAGTTCAAGGACAGCTTGGGCTATAACGCAATGTCCAAGCTAGAACAATACCCTGTCTTTAAAAAAAGAAAGATAAAAAAATTGAATGCGTCAATACCCCTGGCACACTCCTTCCTGTCTCTTACTAAACTGTTACCCTCCCAATCTTTAATCTTCCTTTATTTTCTATGACATGTTTTCCATTCTCTGGCGTCGACGTGTTTTTATTACGGTGCCGGTTTCCTCTTTAGATTGCCGGTGGGAAATTTGTTGATCTGGCTTCGTCTCTAGGCCCTTCCTAGTGCCAGGCATGCAGTCATTGCTCAACGTTTATGCATAAAGTAGGTGAACGGATGATGTGAAGATCAGTAACAAGTGGTTTCTGCTCAAAGTCGGTAGCCAAAATTTCAAAAACAAAAATCACACAGGTAGAATTCCAGTGCAATGTAGCCAGCACCAGTCTAGAGTCAAGCATGAGGGGTTACCTGGATCCACAAAGAGACCTTTGATGTAGCCTGGGTCCCAAAGAATGGAGTGCCTGGCTAGGCTTTCTTTGGAAAGTGATTGGTGTTTGCTTAAATTGCATGGCACTAAGGGTCAAAAAGCATTGAGAATTTCCCAGGAGCCCTAGAGAAAGGAAGAGAGGAGGGTGGTCAGACAAGAAATCTTTCCGGTGTGCTTATGCAGGCTGTCCCAACAAAAACAGGTTTCAACCCAAGAATAACCGAAGGCGGAGCCACAGTCAGAGTCCTTTCTAACCTTCAAGGCCCAAGTCCCATTAGAGATACCAGTTTCTCTGTGTGGTCCCTTCCGATGTTTCCACGCCTTCCAACCAAAGGAGCTATTCCTCTCTCCAGCTGGACATTGGTCTCCAAGGTGCTGAGAGGTAGAGTGAGGGTTGGGTTTGTCCCATACACTCATTCCTATGTCTTTTCTCGTTTCCTAGGGCCTCACCAACCAGCGAGCTCAGGACATTCTGGCTAGGGATGGACCCAATGCCCTCACTCCACCCCCCACGACTCCTGAGTGGGTCAAGTTCTGTCGTCAGCTTTTTGGGGGCTTCTCTATCCTGCTGTGGATCGGGGCACTCCTCTGCTTCTTGGCCTATGGTATCCTGGCCGCCATGGAGGACGAACCATCCAATGATAATGTGAGACACTCACACAACCCCTGGGTCAGCTCCTGGCCCCACCCTCCAACTTTCAACCCCAAATGAGGTGATGGGGAGGGCTCGGGGGGCAAGTCCCGGTCCCTCAGGCTGAAGGAAGGTGATATTTCTGTATACAACTTGGAGCACCCTCCAACACATACAGCCAGTAGTGATGAGTGACACGAACCCTCCATGCTCCTTCCACCAAAATGGGCTGGTCTGTATCTGTGGGTCTTCACTCCCAGAACAGCCTTGAACCATGGAACTCCCTTCTTTGCTCCTTCCATGCTTAGAGTGTGGGTTAGAAGACTGGATGGGGGCTGGGGTTGAGGAGAAAGACTTCTTACTACCGTTCTCTCGACTGGGCTCAGATGAAGGTTGGGGGTCCTACTTAGTATGACTCTGGGTGCTCATCCCAAGTGACACCCACCCCTGGAGGTGAGAAATGGCAGATCCTTCAAACACTCTCTCCTCACCAGCTATATCTGGGTATCGTGCTGGCAGCTGTAGTCATCGTCACTGGCTGCTTCTCCTACTACCAGGAAGCCAAGAGCTCCAAGATCATGGACTCCTTCAAGAACATGGTGCCTCAGGTAGAGAGCAGGGACTGGCTCCACCCAGCTTGGGGCATGAGGTCTCTGAGACGGCCCACCTACTACTGTCTTGTGGTCTGAGGTGAAAGAAGGATGGGCAGAAAACACCCTTTTGGGCTCTCCAGGCCAGAACCCACTTGTGTTGCTGAAAGTGTGGGATTTGCTTTTCCTCCTTTGAAGGGGAGCAACAAATTGGAGAACAAAGGTAGAAACAAATCTCTCATGGGGGGGGGGGGGCTCTCTGCCGTCCCACAGCAAGCGCTGGTCATCCGAGAGGGAGAGAAGATGCAGATCAACGCGGAGGAGGTGGTGGTGGGAGACTTGGTGGAAGTGAAGGGTGGAGACCGTGTCCCTGCTGACCTCCGGATCATCTCTTCCCACGGTTGCAAGGTGAGGAGGTGGCTGAGTCTGTACAGAGGTGAGAGAGGGCCTCTTGAGAGTTGAAATGTTAAGAAACCCAATTGCAAGGTCTCTGCTGTACTCCTCTGTACCTCCCAGCTAAAGGTCCTTCCAGCATATACACAACATGCTGCCTCTGTGTATCTTCATGTTAGAAATGCTCCAGGCCCTGGGATTTCTTTGATCTAGCCACTTTATAGCCACTGCATACTGAATACCATTTACGCAATAGATGCCCTAGATACACTATCTAATTTCATTCTGAAAGATTCCAGGCCAGCCTGGGCTACAGACAGACAGCCCCTCATAATAAATACAATTTTAAGGAAAGAAAGATGAAGAAGCTGGGTGTGGTGGTTCTAACCTATATAGTCTTAGCACCCCAAAAGTGGAGGGTGGAAACAGGAGGGTGGGGAGTTCAAGGTCAGCCCAGCCTGGCTACTTAAAGAGGGTGTCTGAGAAAACGATGTAATTATAAAGGCTACTATCTGTGACAGCCTGATGTATGTCAGGAGGTGGCACTTTCATAGACTGCCTTGGTGGTGCCTCTGAAGTTGCGCAATGCACTGATCTTGCTAGCATTCCCCACTTTACAGGTGAACAAACAAAGGCCTTGTAGGTTAAGCAAATAACCCAAAGACACACAAAAGTCAGGAAGAGTCATTCGCCCACGCCAAAGCCAGAGCAATAGCTGAGTAACGCCATAAATGTGTGATGAGGGCAACTGTAATTTTGTCCCTCTTGTCATGAAGATTGAGGGCAGCTGGATGTGGCTCAGGAGACAGCTGTGTGCACACAGCGCCACTGCTGCCGCCATTTTAACGACCACCCCCCTTCCTCCTCAGGTGGATAACTCATCCCTAACAGGGGAGTCAGAGCCCCAGACACGTTCCCCCGAGTTCACCCATGAGAACCCTCTGGAGACCCGAAATATCTGTTTCTTCTCAACCAACTGTGTGGAAGGTGAGAAGCTAGCCTCTCAAGAGAGCTCCTCAGCCCAGCACAGGGCAGGGAAGGGTCTGACTTGCCAAACTGTGCTTCCTTGGCAAAAGCAAGGGCAGACTGACTCTGTTGGAAGCCACCTCTCTACAGGAAGCTCATCCCAGACGGAAAGCTTTCCGAAGAACTCTGAGATGGCAAGCCAGGATGCTCCCCCAGTCCTTGCTCTCAGCAGTTTGAGGAGCAAGCGAGGTCCTCCAGGCCTGTGGTTCCAACCATTCGATTTCTCCCTTGACTCTTGATTAGAAATAGGAGGCTCAGTCTGGGTCAGGAAAAGTGTCAGGTGGAAAATCACGTCCTCCTTCCGGCTTCATCATCCACGTAGGCCACGATGGCGAGGACATCCTCACAGTGTGCAGTCTGCACTGGCTGTTCCTCCTCAGGTCTAGGTTCAAGCCATGAACGCTGGTGGCAAGTGAGAGCCCTGGGGGCTGTTACCACCTAAGGACAAGAGTCTAAGCACAACTGCAACCCAGACTCTCTGGCCAAGCCATGAGCTGAGTCAGGACTGGCTCCAGGAAGAAATCCAGGGGCAAGAGATGGTAGGCGAGAGAGGTTTACCTAGACCACAGACTTCTCACAATAAAGATAAAGAATACTTTCTTGCATCCCAACCCCATGACTTTCCTTCCCTGATCTTCCTTCTCCTCAGTATATTGGTTCTTTGGGCTTGTTTCCCTCCTTCAGAGGACTGGAATTACAATAAAAATCAGGTACACATTCAATTTCCTAAATTTTTAATGTACTGAGATTCTGATTTATCATACATTTCCCATAACTGAATGCATCTGAAAGGTCGCATGAGGCGTTCGTATAGCCTATGCAGCAACCAGCTCTGAAGAGAGGGCAGGAAATGGATGGAAGTCACATTTGCTGCATGCCTGCTATGTGACGGGCACTAGTCAAAGTGCTTCACACAGTTCCCCCATTTGACTGCTGACTCCTAGGCAGGAGTTCAAACAGGCACTCGAACCCAGAGTTGGCTGACTTCAACATGCGTCTCCTTCCCACTGCACCACACTTCCTTTCCAAATACCCCTGTCACATATTTTAGGTAATCACAAGTTTACCTAACTTCCTTTATAGAGATCTATACCTAACATTGAGAAGAGCTTGATTTTTTTTAATTAAAAAATATTTCATAATTGTGTGTGTGTGTGTGTGTGTGTGAGTGAGCACACTCAGGCCACCGTGCACAGGTGGAGGACCTGCCTGACCTGGTTTTCTCCTTCTACCGTGTGGGTTCTAGGGATCTAACTCAGGTCATCGGGGTTTGAAGGTAGTGACCTTACACAGTGAAGCATCTCTCTGGCCCGAGGAACTCTTAAGATTAAGCAAACAGAGATCGATAAGTACTTTGCTTCTGCTTATAACACGCCTTTGAAAAATAGCTAGTATAAGATTGATTTGCTGAAATGTTGCGGGCAATTTTTATTTCATTTATTGAATCTCTTCAGTTTGAACTTTAGTATTACTTGCAAGATGTCTTTTCTGGCCCAAATATAAAAGAAAGTAATTTGCTACTGTTTTCACTCTATGTCTGGTGATCCATACAGTGAGGGTAAGCCCAGCTTCCTAAAAGTAGCCTCCGGGGTCCAAGTCTTTGGCTTATTGACTTTGTGATGTTTTTATTTCCTTAGAAAATATGATGAGATTGCAGTCACTGGCAAGCCTGGGGCCCTTATTCCCTGTCCTGTCCTCTACTAGGCACTGCCAGAGGCATTGTGATTGCCACAGGAGACCGGACGGTGATGGGCCGCATTGCCACGCTTGCCTCCGGCCTGGAGGTGGGGCAGACGCCCATAGCCATGGAGATTGAGCACTTCATCCAGCTGATCACAGGGGTGGCGGTGTTCCTGGGGGTCTCCTTCTTTGTGCTGTCCCTCATCCTGGGCTACAGCTGGCTGGAGGCCGTCATCTTTCTCATCGGCATCATCGTAGCCAACGTGCCTGAAGGGCTTTTGGCCACTGTCACTGTGAGTGGATCAGGCTGAATGGCCACCAGCGCCGCTGTCCTTCCCCCTAGTTGATACAGACAAGGTTGCTTATTGCTTCCCAGCAATGTTCTTCCCTTCAAGTCCCTGCAGTCACATAACAGATGCTGGACTCGGAAATTGTTTATTGCTTGCCTCGGAGTTTTAGGTTGAAAAATTTTGGAGCTGGGCTGTATCTGAGCATTCAGTTTCTCTTTGGGGATTGTCATGGTCATGTTCTCGCCATCTGTGAGCCTGTCTCCCGGTGCAGTCTGGGTTCGTCCTGTCTCACTTGCTGTAAAGACTCTTTCAAAGGTCACCAGTGACTAAGTGGCAAATCCACTGACATTTCTAAGCTCCCATCCTTAACGCTGCTGCTGAAACAGATACTTCTGTCCACCCTCTTGCACTCTGTCCTTCATCAGCCACAGGGATGTGTCACCACCCTGGTTCTCTCTACTCACAGCAACCCAATGGCTGTCAAGCCCCAACTCCGCTTTCCTCTTTGCTGTCTGTAAAGAAACCCATTTTCTCCCACAGTTTCTGTAACCCTTTCTTTGAATATGGCTCTCACATCTTTGTGCCTGCTCTGCAGTCAGATACATTCAGCTTTCCTCCAGGAATGTACCACAAATACACCTGGGAACCTGTTCAATGTGCCTAAAGTTGAACTGTTGCTCTTTCCTGCTAGGTCCTACACAATCTTATTTGTGAGTAGGATTAAGAAAAAAAGAAATAGAGCTTCAGGATGGGGAAAGATCATGGACACCTGTCCCTCTAGAGTTGGCCCTTTTTATCATCTCCGTCTACCAGGTGTGCCTGACTCTGACAGCCAAGCGCATGGCCCGGAAGAACTGCCTGGTGAAGAACCTGGAGGCGGTGGAGACGCTGGGCTCCACATCCACCATCTGCTCGGACAAGACGGGCACGCTCACCCAGAACCGCATGACAGTGGCCCACATGTGGTTTGACAACCAGATCCACGAGGCTGACACCACGGAGGATCAGTCTGGTGATTGGGTGCTCCAGAGAGGGTGAAGGGAGGTGATGGTGTGGAGGGCCTAGGGTGTGAAAACGCTCTCACAGGGAGCCAAAGCTTCTCTCGCTTTTCTTCCCAGGGGCCACTTTTGACAAACGGTCCCCCACTTGGACAGCCCTGTCTCGGATTGCTGGTCTCTGCAATCGTGCTGTCTTCAAGGCTGGACAGGAAAACATCTCTGTCTCTAAGGTAGAGGGGTGGCCAGAGAGTACACACGCAGGTGTGTTAGGGGGGTGTTTCCAGAATTCCCTTGCAGATAGATGCCCAGCTTCCCCCCTCACGTCCTGTGACCTTTGTGATCTCGGTTGATGCCCTGTCTGCTCTGTCCTCCACTCCCTTCCCTCCCCAACTGTGATACTGAATTCTACTTTCTTCTGGCAGCGGGACACAGCTGGTGACGCCTCTGAGTCTGCTCTGCTCAAATGCATTGAGTTGTCCTGTGGCTCAGTGAGGAAGATGAGGGACAGGAATCCTAAAGTGGCAGAAATTCCCTTCAACTCTACCAACAAATATCAGGTCTGGCTGGGCTGCTGTGACCTAGTGAGAAAAGGGGGATAAAAAAAATGGGGAGGGTGGGTGAACAGAGACTCAGCGGAAGAAAGTGAGCCAACAGAGAGGCAACAGAAAGAAGGAATGAGACTCCCACCTCAATCCCAGGGCAACCGGCATGGCTGCATGTCTGCCTGCCATCATCCTCTAACTGGCAAACCTCACTACATGCAACCTGTCACCCTCTCTTCTCTTCTTCCAATAGACCCTCATCCCCTGGCAATGGTCCTCCATCACTGCCATCCAAATAACTAAAGCACACTTCCATAATTCCCTTACTGTATCCCTCAGCTCTATTCTGCATGCGCTGTAGAGGTAAAGTTCCCTGGGTCACTGGGATATGGGGATGCTAATGAAAGCCATCCAACCTCTAGCACCAGGCCTGTCCTAAATGATCTTAATGACTATTTATTGGAATATGGAAGTGACTCTCAGATTTTAAGACTCGGGACTATAAGCAAGCACCCTCTGCACACATTTTCTCCTTTGCTGACACTCTTTGATGGGTTAGAAGTCATTGTTATTAGGAAGGTTTCCTTCCCAGCAGCTGCTATCAGACCCTGTGCTGAGCAAAAGAGCCACCAAGGCTATATAGCTCCCTCCACAACTGCCTTTCTCCTCAACAGCTGTCCATCCACGAGAGAGAAGACAGCCCCCAGAGCCATGTGCTAGTGATGAAAGGAGCTCCGGAGCGCATCCTGGATCGATGCTCCACCATCCTGGTACAGGGCAAGGAGATCCCTCTCGACAAGGAGATGCAAGATGCCTTTCAAAATGCCTACATGGAGCTCGGAGGACTTGGGGAGCGTGTGCTGGGTGAGGAGGCAGAAACAGGAGCAGGGCTAAGAATGTGGTTCCTGAACCTTGGTTGTATCTCTAGCCTGTGGAGGTTTGGTTCTCCTCCTGCCTGAGGGCTGCTTCTGAGCACCCCATGAAGTCAGGAGGGGCAAGGGACGAGAAGCATGCCTGGTTGAGAAGAGATCACACACGCCACAGCTGACGGCTAGTTCAACTTTCCTTCCAGAGAACAAAGACTACATAAACCTAGTTGGGAGGCTCCAAGAATAGGTGTACATAATTAGTTGAAACTAGGCACTTCAAGGATGCTTGATTTGCATATAGGGGCAGGGAGGAGACGGCTAGCGGGGAGTTGTGCCAGAGGCCATATACCAAGTGTGACTAGGGGAAGCTATTCCTAAAGGCAGTCTCCAGAAGAAGCCAGGCAAAGAGCAGGGTACCCTGCTGAGGGGAGGGAGTTCTGCCTATAGTGCCTGGAGCTTCTGATGGCTACCAGATCCAGGCAAGAACTGCAACCTCAGCCAGCAGGATATCTCCA
Organism: Meriones unguiculatus; assembly: GCF_030254825.1. Lineage (NCBI taxonomy): Eukaryota > Metazoa > Chordata > Mammalia > Rodentia > Muridae > Meriones > Meriones unguiculatus. The sequence continues at coordinate 92,757,412 of NC_083359.1, read as the reverse complement.
ACACGGGGGTGGGTTGGGGGGGGGTGGCCTGGAAGCAACCAGACAGCTACTCTGCTGTTCTTACTCCTCCCTCTTGCTCCTCCCCAGGCTTCTGTCAGCTGAACCTGCCTTCTGGAAAGTTTCCTCGGGGCTTCAAATTTGACACAGATGAGCTGAACTTCCCCACAGAGAAGCTCTGCTTTGTGGGGCTCATGTCTATGATTGATCCACCCAGAGCAGCTGTACCAGATGCTGTGGGCAAGTGCCGAAGTGCAGGCATCAAGGTACTGGCCTCCTTCCCATCCCCCCAACACTGTCCTCTATGCCTGGTGCCAGACAGAGGTCCAGGGACTGTAGCAGCTGCTGTCTTGAGGAGACACAGGTTCCTGGTAGCCTCCTTCCATGGACACAGAGAAGTTGTCGACCTGCAGGGAAAGATGCATGCCTGACAAGAGCCCTCACCTCTTCCTTTTGCTCATGCCCATCCTCTAGCCCGGCTCACTGCCCCATCTACATGTGCACCCTTCCCTTCTCATTCTAACCACCAGTTGGCACTCCTAGCATAAACACTTGGTTCTCTGACTGCCCCACTGCTGCTCAGTCTGCCATTTGGAATGGGACTAGTAAGCTCTTGTCTACCCCAACGGGCTCACCTTATCCCTCCATATTCTTCTCTCTCACTCATGTCTCCCCACTGACTTCTTGTCCAACTGCAGTTACTTCTCACTGACCACTCTCTCTTATTTGCTTGGCTTGTTTTTCATTCAGCACGTATGTATTGCTTATCAGCTGTGCATCGGACACTTGGTCCCTGATGTCCTCTTTCTCGAGTCACCAGTTCTCATGCCTCCTCTTCCTCCTCCTCCTCCTCCTCCTCCTCTTCTTCCCAATGTAATTTAGCCTGCCCCTAGGGATACAAAGATGAATGGAAACTGAGCCACATCTCAAGATCTCTCAGGGAGGTAGATGCTTCTAAGCACGTCACAAAATGGTCATAAGAGTTGGGGTCATTGATTATCTATGGTCAGACACCCTAGTAATAAGTTTTCATTTTTCACATGCACCAGTCACTAAGCAGTAAGCATGGCTGCCTTCTGAGTAAGCGCCTGCATCTTCACAGTTACAGGGAAACTGAGGCACAAAATAGCAAGCCCAAGATCACATAGCTAGTTAGTTGTGAAGTCAGGATTTGAAACAAGGCAGTCTTTTTCTTAAGTATCACACAGGAAGACTTGTTGCTACACATGTGTAAGAGTTTTGACTGAAATAACCACTCAGTATGGGAAATGGGCAGTGTTACCCCACTGATAAACAAATGCATAGAAACTCAGAGTAGGTAAATAGTTTCCCCAGAATAGAACTGTTGGTAAGAGGCAAAGCACAGCTGGCTTGTCTGCAAGCCATGCTTCTTCTGCCCAGTCAGGTGCCTCTCGGCATGACGAGAAATAGCACAGAGGCTGGGCAAGGACTCTATGGAAAATCAGCCGGGAGCTGTTAATTCTGCCTCGGAGAAGCAGACAGGGTTTAGCAGAAGGGATGATATTTGACCTGGGCCTTGCAGGCTAAAGAGGATTCGGTAGGCTATAAAGGAAGGGGAGGCCTGGCAAGAACAGTCCGTCCCAGGATATGTCGACACTATCCGGAGGTGTGCGGGTCAGCAGGGGAGAGACGATGGGGGAGCACTGGGAATCAGGACCGAAACATTGGATCAAGGCCAGTTGGGAAGATTTCCTTTAAATGCCAGACTTGAGCCTTATCCTGTGCGCTGCCACAGAAGGCCACAGATGTCACAGATATAGGTTTAAGGATTCCTAGAAGAGGATGGGCTAGATTTGCGGAAGAGCTGAAGTCAAGGAAACAGGGAGACAGATTAAAACACATTAAAAGGTGCACAATGGCCCAAGCAAAGGGTGAGGATCTGAACAAGACAGTGACAAAGGGAACGAAGACACATAGTTGCAGTTGAGAAGCATTTTGAGAACTTGATGAGCAAGCTGGGCACGGGGTACAGAGATATGGGAAGAGAACAGGACAGACTGAATAGGGCAGATGGTATCTAAGAAGAGAGGAGTTGGAGGGGGTACAGGGAGTGCAGATAGGATCTCGGCTTCGACCTTAAGTCTGAAGCATTCATAAGAAACACATACACACAGAGCGAGAGAGAATATCTAGAAACAGTTATAATATAGCTTAGAGTCCAAGAAAGAAGGTCAGGAGTAGAGATTTAAATCTCATGAGCACATGAGTGCTACGGAAAGGTTTACTAGAATATTTAGATATCTTGCTCAGGAAGCAAACAGGAGTGAAGCAAAGGGTGAAGAATTAAAGCCTAGGCTCACTGACATTTCTGAGGAAGTGGAGAAAAAAGAAGCCAGTGGAGCCAGGGGGCAGGAGCTGGGGTGGCAGGACACAGCTAACATTTATTGAGTGAGTACATAGCCAGCCTAGAATGATGTGGGTCACCCCTGCGTTGTGCTGAAACAGAAAATTGACCCGCCTGAGGTCCAACAGCTGGTGAAGGTCAGTGTTTAAACTTAGGCTCCTGTCCAAAGCCAGAGCTTGCTCCATTCTGCCACCCCAAGGAAGCTTGAAAGAATAATCAACAGGATAGGAGGACAATTGGGGCACAGATAATGAAGGTGCAGAAACCAAGAGAGTGAAGGGTTTCAATCTGTTAGAGAGTCAAGGACAATGAGGTTGGAAGAGACACTTGTTTTTCAGTAGAATGCGACTTTGGGGGTGGTTTCAGGTTAATAATAGGGGTGGCAGAGGAGGCAGCGGGGCCTGAAGAGGTGTGTCTTGCTGCAGATCTGTGGGACTTCTACCACAAGCCCACATATGCAAATCTGTCCTCATCCAGCTGATCACTTCATGCTGATAATAGCCTCTTCCCAGGCCTACACCCTTCTCATCCCACTCCATCTATTCTGCAACAGCAAAGAGCGCTAATTATCCTGGCTAAGGCAAGAATCGCCTTCTCCCCGTGCTATGCAGGGCTGTAGAAGCAGGTGAGCATGACGGCTGCTGGACGCTGTCTCTGTCTTAGCCCTGCTCTGTCGAACTGCACTGCCGCAGTGGTCACTTGAGAAACCAGGAAAAGCAAACCTCTGCTCTGGGCTTCTGTGACCCTGCAGAAAGCACGAGGGCTCACAAAACTTCGGTCTTCTTAACTGTGCTCAAAAGGAACTGCTAAAGGCTGGAGAGGTGGCTCCGCAGTTAAGAGCACTCACCGGCTGCTCTTGGAGGAGAAAGAGGAGGAGGAGGAGGAGGAGGGGGAGGAGGGGGAGGAGGAGGAGGGAAGCTGTTAAAAGAAGTACCTGTCCAGCTCTGACTGCCTCATTTCCCACATACTCAAACCTTTAAAGAAATCTCCCAGGCAACCCAGACATGGTAATGTATGCACATAATTCCAGCACTTGACAAGGCACAGGCAAGAGGACCCTGTGAGCCCGAGGTCAGCTTAAGCTACATGCATCAAGATCTTGTCCCTGAGAGGATGGGAGAGAGAGAGAGAGAGAGAGAGAGAGAGAGAGAGAGAGAGAGAGAGAGAGAGAGAACAACCAAGTAAGAAAGAGACAGAGATGAAGAGACAGGCAGAGAGATAGGGAGACAGGGTTGGGGGAGAACAGACTCTCCTCTGCCTCATTAACCTGCCAACCTGCTGTGGATGTTTTTGTCTGTTTAAACATGCTTCTTCTGAACCCTGAACACACACACACACACACACACATGCACTCCTCCACTATTCTGGCTGGGATTCACCAACCTCAGATATCTAGTAGATATCTATCTATAAAGTTAGATATTGTATAAAGTTAGATATCTATATCTATATCTAACTTTATACAAATTTGGAGAAAGAAATGAGGGGAGGGACAACACTGCTTCCTATTTATTTATTTATTTATTTATTTGTTACTTTTACATCCCAATCACAGCCCCCTCCCTCCTCTCCTCCCTGCCCCACCCTCCTACCCTTTTCTCCTTTTCTCTCCTCCTCTTCTCCTCAAAAGAGAGGAGCCCCACCCTGGCACATCAAGTCGCATCAGGACTAAGCACATCCTCTTCCACTGAGGCCAGACAAGGCAGCCCCATTAGGGAGAAGTTATCAAAAGCAGGCAACAGAGTCCATGTGAGAGACAGCCCCCCAACCCCTGTTCCACTTGCTAAACAAAGTTTGGTCTCCACATGAAGACCAAGCTGCCCATTAGTTACATTTATGTTGGAGGCCTAGGTCCAGCCCATGCATGCTCTCTGGTTGATGCTTCATTCTCTGTAAGCTGCCATGGGCCTAGGTTGGTTGACTCTGTTGGTCTTCTTGTGGAGTTTTTGTCCTTTCTGGGTCCTTCCCCACTCTTCCACAGGACTCCATGAGCTCTGCCTAATCTTTGGCTGTGGCTCTCAGCATCTGTTTCAATCTGCTGCTACGTGAAGCCTCTCAGAGGACAGTTACGCTAGGCTCCTGTCTGCAAGCATGGCAGTCTGTCTTCTCCTTCCCATCAGGTGATCATGGTGACTGGAGATCACCCTATCACAGCCAAGGCCATTGCCAAAGGGGTAGGCATTATATCAGAGGGTAACGAGACTGTGGAGGACATTGCAGCCCGGCTCAACATTCCTGTGAGTCAAGTCAATCCCAGGTGAGGCCTTTACAAAGACCCTGTCCCTGACCAACACCTCCTCTCCCAGAGTCCCTGGGTGGTTCTTGGGGATATCTGGACAGCATCTCTGGGAAGCCCAGTGGCCAGTCCCTCAGACAAGCTTGTGTCCAGGCTGTGCCACCACTGAGCTGTGTCACCTTGGAAACATCTTGCAGTCCTAAACCTCTATTCTCTCAGCTATGAAATTAAGATGCTGTCCACATGGCAGGGTTGCTATAGGGATAGGATATGCCTAGCAGACAGCACTTAATGCTTGGGTGATACTGCACAGCTGCAGGATGTCATGTGGCCTTCTCTGAGGAAAATAGCAGAACTCAGTGTCACAGAAGGGGGCACAGTAGGAATGATGGAATCCCATCTCACAGAGGAACTAAGGCACTCAGGGACCAGGGAGGCACAGCAGGACTGCAGTGAGTGTGAATGGTCAGCTGTCTCTGCCCCTGCCCTCCAGAGAAGCCAAGGCATGTGTAGTGCATGGCTCGGACCTGAAGGACATGACCTCAGAACAGCTGGATGAGATCCTCAGGGACCACACGGAGATCGTATTCGCCCGGACCTCCCCTCAGCAGAAGCTCATCATTGTGGAGGGGTGTCAGAGGCAGGTGAGCAAGACAGCAAGAGGCAAGGTCAGCGGCCAGACAGGCCAGGCCTTTGTTTTCAAACACCCTTGGTGTCTTCTCCCCAGGGAGCCATCGTAGCAGTGACCGGTGATGGGGTGAACGACTCCCCAGCCCTGAAGAAAGCTGACATCGGCATCGCCATGGGCATCTCCGGCTCCGACGTCTCTAAGCAGGCGGCTGACATGATTCTTCTCGATGACAACTTTGCCTCCATCGTGACAGGCGTAGAGGAGGGTGAGGAAGCTGTGTGGGCTGTGTGACATCCAGGATGTCTGAAACCAGACCTTCTGCTTCCTCTAGCTTGTTCACGCTGAGATTCCACGCTGCTTTGGCTTTCAACCTTCCTCTTAGAGAAAGGAGCAGCCAGCCGCAGCTCAGGGGCTGGGGTGGGGAGGGTCCCTCTAATCGTCCTGATGCCCTCAGAACCTCTCCACAGGCCGCCTGATCTTCGACAACTTGAAGAAGTCCATCGCATACACCCTGACCAGCAACATCCCGGAGATCACCCCCTTCCTGCTGTTCATCATTGCCAACATCCCCCTTCCCCTGGGCACTGTGACCATCCTCTGCATCGACCTGGGCACAGATATGGTGAGGCCAGAGGGCGGGGTCTAGTCAGACCGGGCAATCAAACAAAACAGGGCTGGGGTGAGCAATGCATAAAGGAGCTATATATACCAGGGCATCTGACCAGAGACCCTTACCTAAGCACAGGCCCGGAAGAAAACAGGAAGCCCCTCCCCACCACACTGAAGTGCTGTAGTACCCAAGCCTCACTCTAGGCAAGCCTGAGTGAGCTGTGTCCCTGGTGATCATAGGCTCTTAGGTACCAATGTGCTGAGCTCTGTTGACTCGGCAGTAAGCTGTGGCTGCTCTTGTTTGGAAGATCTCTTCAGACACCCTCTCCTTCCCATGTCCTATGTACGCAGGTTCCCGCGATCTCATTAGCATATGAAGCAGCTGAGAGCGATATCATGAAGCGGCAGCCACGGAACTCCCAGACAGACAAGCTGGTGAACGAGAGGCTTATCAGCATGGCTTACGGACAGATTGGTGCGCCCAGCTAAGGGATTGGGAGGGTGTCCCCCAAAGGCTGCTTCTGGTGCCTGAGAGAGATGAGTGGAACTTCAGGGAAAAGTCCAGCTCCCTGAGAGCCAGAGACTTCAATCTCTGTCCCCGAGGGGTGCCTCCTTCCTGCCGCTTTCTCCACTCAGGTTCCTTTTGCTTACAACTCCTTCCAGGCATGATCCAGGCCCTGGGAGGCTTCTTCACCTACTTTGTGATCCTGGCAGAGAACGGTTTTCTGCCGTCACGGCTGCTGGGAATCCGCCTTGACTGGGATGATCGGACTACCAATGACCTGGAAGACAGCTATGGGCAAGAGTGGGTGAGTGGGGCAGTGTAAGTGTGATGCAAAGGAGAAAGGATGGGAGTGAAGCCCTGGCGGGAAATGGCCAGGAGCAGCCTAGAGGCAGAAGGTGGGTTAGGTGCCACGTTCAACAACTGCCTAAATCATGTTGGCTGCTGATACTGTCCCTTCCTTTCACACGTTACCTCTTTCTGCCCGCCTTCTTCCCAGACGTACGAGCAGCGGAAGGTGGTGGAGTTCACGTGCCACACGGCCTTCTTTGCCAGCATCGTGGTTGTGCAGTGGGCCGACCTCATCATCTGCAAGACCCGTCGCAACTCGGTCTTCCAGCAGGGCATGAAGTGAGCACCTGCCGCCGCCGGTACCCACCATCCGGGCAGAGTCCTCCACACAGGGTCACCAACCATGTAGGCCAGAATCCCAACACCAGATCGCCTCAGCTCCTGGGCTGCTAAGGAAGTCCCTGGCTGTAATAACCTTCCTACTTACCCCGAGCCAGGTTTGAAACAGACCAAGAATGAAGACAGAACGGCAAGGCTCTTTCTACAGAGTTCTAACAATGCTCGTTTATTATGGTCTCCTACCTTCATGCTCATCTTCCTTGGTTTCTTCTCATCCTTCCTCCTTCCTTCCCCTTCCACTCCCTGTATCAACGGCGCCTAGCCACATCCTTTGCCCAGTTCTAAATCCAGGCGCAGGGCTCCTGCACTCCACTCCAGCACTTGACACACAGCGGGTTGAATAGCTCTTGTCCTGCGGTGCTGCATCTGCCCAGGGGCTTGCTTGGGCCTTCCCACACTGTGACGTCATGTGCAGGGCATTAGGTACCTCACTCTAACTCCACCACAGCTCCTCCAGGTGGATACCACTGTATGCTGTGTGAGCAAGAAGTCCCCCAGGGTTAAATGATGAGGTCGTTTGGCTGGTCAGGGCCCTCTGGGTTGGTCTGTCCACCCCACATTGTAGTACTTCACCTGTCATACATCTGTCACCTCATCCACTTGTGATTTTTAACATGGAGGCCGAGTACAGCATGGTCCTGTACCAGACATTTACAAGGCAGCATATGGGTGACACAGGAAAGTGGAGACAGAGCCAAACTGATTAAGTCAGCCCACCAAGAGGCAAATAAGAAAGAAACAGCATAACTCCTGCTAAGTACAGGGAAGAAGCGTTGATACCCACAAACCACCTGGCCAGAGGCAGCCTCGGGGTGCCTGGGCCTCACCTTCTGTTTTTGGACAGTTAAAGGTCTTCAGAGATAACTCAGCAGCATGGCAAAAGCCATGTGAAACCAGGCACTTGCTTGCAAGAATCTGCCAGGTTTTATAGTGGGTCATCCTTAAGCAAATTCCGAGAAGACAGTGATGGCATGCTAATCCAGTTCATTTTGGAATCCATGAATATTTATAATAAACTTTAATGTATTCATCATTTACTAACAAGTGTAACTTGGGAGACAAACATCAATTAAAATGTGGATTGTGCAGAAGAAAAGCAATGAGATATTCCTATGTCCTCTTCAGACATGGTCTTGTGCTTTATGTAACCAAAGAAAACTTGTCTTTTTCTTCTCCTTCTCCTTCTCCTTCTCCTTCTCCTTCTCCTTCTCCTTCTCCTTCTCCTTCTCCTTCTCCTTCTCCTTCTCCTTCTCCTTCTCCTTCTTCTTCTTCTTCTTCTTCTTCTTTCTTCTTTTACGTAGAAAAGAAGCATGAGGCCCCAAGAAATTAAATGCTGTTTGATCACCCAAAGTCAGGAAGTGGCTAAGCTAGCCATAGACTTGACAGGTCTGCCTCTAGAAACTGCTCTCAGAACTTGGCTCCAGCCCGCTTTTAAATTCTGATGCAGTGACTACGAGTTAACCACTTCCCGTGTGGTGACACAGGGACAAGCTGTGATCAGCATCAGTATCTTGCAAACATTCTCCTCATTCAGTGTCTGTGAAGAGCAGCCATCTGGGTCCATAGGAGATGCTGACAAACAGAAGGCATCCATGGGCTGTGCCCAGAGGAGCTTTTTAAGACATCTTGCTGGGAAGATGATATTTTCCCAGCCATAAGTCTGGAGCAATAACAATATTATATGTTGCCTGTGGGCAGGCCCCTGTTCACTACTGCATCTCTGGTAGAGAGTTACATAAGAAACAACTATTTAATGAGTGAATATACATAAAATAGACAGTAATCAGAGGTGAACAGAACAAGCACAAGGAAATTGTTCTCCCTTTGGTTACATAAAGCATGAGAGAAGAGGTCTGAAGAGGATCTGGATGAAGAACCCTTCCTGTTCCTTCCCTTAGGACAGTCTCCCACAATGCTCCCTGCCTTCTTTCCTTTGTCTTTCTAGGAACAAGATCCTGATTTTTGGGCTCCTAGAAGAGACAGCTCTGGCTGCTTTCCTGTCTTACTGCCCGGGTATGGGGGTGGCCCTCCGAATGTACCCGCTCAAGTGAGTGTCTCCCCACAGAGAAACTTTGGGCCCCTTTTGGCCCCAGGTTCTGATTCACTTGAATTCTGCTTTTGTGACACTGTGCCAGCCTCTGAGGCTCCTGACACTTCCCTCCATTGCTTCTAGGGTCACTTGGTGGTTCTGTGCCTTTCCCTACAGTCTCCTCATCTTCATCTATGACGAAGTGCGAAAGCTCATCCTACGGCGGTATCCTGGGGGTAAGCATTTTCACTCTGCAGAGAGAGTTGACCTAACGGCCCAGGAGCCCTGCGCATGCCCACCCTGGCCTCCTCCTTTTAGATCCTGAATCTCATGTAGCCTAACAAGGTTCTTCAAAGCCTCCACTTTCCTCTAGACCTCTCAACCTTCCTGATGCTGCAACCCTTTAATACAGTTCTGCATGTCATAAGGACCCCCTACCATAAAATTATTTTCATTGCTTCCTTAACTGTAATTTTTCTACTGTTATGAATTATAATGTAAATATCTGATATGTAGGATATCTGATGTGACCCCTGTGAAAGGGTCATTTGACCCCCAAAGAGGTCATGACCCACAGGTTAAGAACTACTGCTCTAGAATCACAGATTAGAAAGGCCCTTCAAGGTCATCTAAGCATCTACACATTTGCTGACAAAAAAAAAAAAAAAAGGATGCATGGAGGTGATTTATTTGTTTAGGATCCTAAGGCAAGGAATAGAAACTGGTACCAGAACACACAGGGCTCCTGATTCTTGGGCTACAACCCGGAGCTGGTTTATGTATTTGTTTGTTTTTGGAGAAGGCCTGGTTTATTTTCCCTAGAAATATTTTTGATCATTTGCTTGGTTGTAGGTTGGCCTACAAACGACACCTCATCCAAGAACAGTGTTCGGTGTTGAATGGCCCAATATTTTATGTGTGTGGTTTTCTAACGGGCCCAGTATCTAAAATGTCGGTGTTTTTCACATAAAATCTAAAATCTGATTTCTAAAACAAATGCTAAGGCTGTCAGTCTGCAGCACCAGTGGTACAGCTGCTTCCTTAGATTCCTGTCACCTGGGGAGCCCAGGAGACATTTCAGCATCTGCTGAGCAGAAATGCAAGTCTCCCCCCAAGGCAGGCTTGTGCCCTCCTTCCCCTTTAAAAGCAGATAGCCCACCCAGAAGGCCTGAGGCTGTCCTTTCCCTCTGCCCTATTCCCCGGGGCTCTTTGTACCTCTAACCTCAGCTATTTAAGCCCTGGGGTGAGTTGATCTTTTGCCTCCTTTTACGCGCCTGCTGCAACCTTTATCCCATCTCTCTGACAGGCTGGGTGGAGAAGGAGACATACTACTGAGCTCACTGGAAAAAAAAGAAGAACGGGAGAGATGGGAAGGCCTGGAGGTGTTGCTGGGGTAGTAAAGGAAAGGGCTGGGCGGAAATGTGAGGTGATATTTTAGGGGAAGATTTGGGGAAACAGTGAACTAAGTTGGCAGGCTTGGGTAAATAGACGAGGTGACTGCTCCAACCACTCCATAGGTCCAGCTGTGAACCCTCAGACAGTATATGTTGGGGTCACCTCCTCAGCCCCCTCTCATCCCGCTCTACCGCGTTGTCTACTTTTCCCGAAGAACTGAGGGTTGTCCCAGCAGTCCCTATGTCCCAGCCCTTCACCCTCACCTGTGTTATTCAAATAGATCAACACCCAAACATTAACCTTGTCTAATCCTGAAGAAAACCTCAGACCACCAAGCAGCTATGTCTCTGGCTTCATTCCTTTTCGCCTTCCTTAGCCTCCTACCTGGAGTCTTCCCCAGCTCCTCCCCCTCATACCTTGAAAACACCAAATTCTCCTTCTATGAGTGCAAGAGCCTGAGGCCAGAAAAGGAAGCTGGTGGGACAGCTTCCAGCTGGTTGGCTGGTAGGTCTGTCTCCAGCCAAGGCCAGCCAGCAACCAGAGGAGAGCTGGGCTATCAAGGAGAGGTTGGGGTGGGCTGGCTGAAGGAGACAGCAAGGAAAGAAAGGCAGGCAGTGACCAGAGCTTGTCATCTTCAGTCTTCAGGTAGGTGGGGTGGGCTCTGGCTCTTAGCCCTGGCTTACCAGCAGACCAAATTCCCGTCTCATCAGACTAGCAGCAAGGGCAAGACCACAAGGCAGTGTGCCATTCCACTGCCCCTGGAGTGGTCCTCTGTCTACAAGGCTCAGGTGCCACAGAAGGTCCTGTTATCTCAACCACACACTCTTGGGAACACCCCCCCCCCATCTTTAGAATAATAAGTTCTCAGGTGCATCACGCTGTTCTGAGATGTCAGGTAGCTGCCAGTTCTCCTCCCACTCTCCCAGTCCTTCCCCTTCATGTCCATCTGCTGGACCCACATCATTTCCAGTATTGCCCAGCTGGTCCTGGAAAAGGATGTCCTGGCCATTGACAGGAATTAGCATAGAACAACCCTGTCTTTCAAGGACATGCAGAATCAGCTTAGGTCATGACACTGTCAGAAATTTCAGACACGAGAGAAAATCTTAAGAGACCTACCTGCCTTTGACCTCTCAGACGGCACGGCCACTGCTCTCAGACAAGTGCCCACTTTCCTTGACACAGGAAGCTGGCTTCAGGTTCCTATGGAATAGAGTTTTCTTTCCTTACTCTCTTCTCACCTAACATTTTGCTCTGCGGACAGCTGCCCATTCTCTAAGCCTGGCCTAGAAAGCATTGCATAGATGGACCTACATGAATGAGCCAAGCAAGAGAGAGACAATAAGGAAACTGGAAGGCTTAAGGTGGAAATATAAAGGACAAGCATTAGGCCAAGCCTGAAGGCCTCCCAAAGGCTACTGTCTTATCGCGGTAGAGTTTTGCTTTATCATTCAAACTTTGAAATTTGTCAGTCCTGGTCTTCAGTTGGAAGTCTAAATGGAACACCATAATTATTTGGGCCTAATTAATTTGAGATTATTGACTTTGAATCAATGACTTTATTGCACAACCAATAAAGAAGTCATTTGGTCAGCAAATTAAGAGCATAAACAATATTGCTAGAAGAGACATGTTTAGTCTGTCTCAGAGTATGCTTTTCAGGCACTTTAGAAATCCCCCTCTAGGATCAGCAAGTGCATAGGCTAATTATCACCAGTCCTGATATATTTGTTAAAGGAACATCTACAAGATCCTTACTGATGACCTTCTGTAAGACATTAGTTTGAGGCACTACATATGTACTTGAAAATAATAAAGTTGCATTTCTTTATCAAAAAAAAAAAAAAAAGAAAGAAAAGAAATTGCTCTCATGGTTGGTTTCTATACTTCATATTTGCTTCCCTTCAAATTGTGGTACTGGCTGTGTGCCATGGAAGGACACACAGCTTATAAAAGGAACTGAAAGAAAGGGCAAATGTCCCGAATAGTCAGGAAATAATCTGGCCACAGACAGTGCTGTGGGGAAAGCTGAAGGGGAAGATGGTAGGTTGCAAAATAACCTAGAAGAAAATGTAGCCAGAGCTCTCTTCCTCATAACCAGTCCCACTTGGAAGACAGTAGAGTTTGTCCAGGACAAATGGGTCTATGAAAGGTATGGGGATATCTCTATCCTTTCTGCTCCAGACCAAATCAGTCCATCTTGGGTTGAGGTAAAGCTCGTATAGCCTTGAAGTCTACCCGAGTAGGTGTTGGCAACATTTTTGCAGAGTGTGTGTGTAAGGGGCAGTAGAGAGGGACACTGTACTGAGAGGAGGGATGACTAGATGGTGCACGTTCCTGCAGGGGTCAGTGGGGATGGGGGACAGGAAGACACTGGCTCTTACAACCCAGACCAATCTCAGAATAACCACGAGAAGCCGGGACCAGCCCAAGCGTGTCCTGGCCCCCCTCTATTATAACTCTTCAGTAGTCATGGTGGTGTCCTGGAGGCGGTCACAGTGGCTGTAGCTCACTCAGTGCGTGTAAAATATCAGTTTTCTTTGTAATGGTTAAGAATAAAGCCGGATTAAAGTTTACTTTGTTCTCAGCTCAGGGTCTTTGAGATGGGTCCTTTGCCAAGAGCACTTTTCTTTCCCATGCCTGGCTTCCCCCCTTCATTCAGACACTACCTTAGGCATGACATCTCTCAGGAAGTACCTCATAGCTGCCCTCAAGTAGCTAGCATTCCTGGCATTCCTTTCTATTCAATTTGCTTTTATTCATAAACACTAACTCTTGATCAGTGCGGGAGTTTTGACGTGCTCAGTTTCCGACCTAAGCCAGTTCACCGCTCCTTAGGCAATCTGGTGTTCCCGTGCTGCCAGGAGGTCACCGTATTGTCCACTTAGTGTGGACACCAGATTGGCACAGTGCACTGCAGTCCAGAACTCCTGGACTCAAGCCATCCTCCTGTCTCAGCCTCCCTAATAGCTGGGACTACAGGCATGTGCCACCAAGCCAGGCCATAAATACTAACTCAAATTTAGGTTATAAAAATGGGTGGATGAATGCATGCATGGATGGATGGATGGATGGATGGATGGATGGATGGATACAGTATATTAAAGTATATGCACATAACAGAGGCTGGAGAGATGACTCACCAGTTAAGAGCACCAAATGCTCTTCCAGAGAAGAACAGGGTTCAGTTCAATTCCCAGTTTCATGGTGACTCACAGCTTTCTGTAACTCCAGTCCAAGGTAGTCCACACTTGTCTTTTTGGCCTCTGTGGGCACATGCACATAGTGTGCAGACATGCATGCAGGCAAAACACCCATTGTCTTAGTCACTGGTCTACTGCTGTGAAGAGACACCACAACCACGGCAACTCTGTACAAGAGGAAGCGTATACTGGGGCTCGCTCACCAGTTTCAGAAGAGTGGACCCTCACCATTGTCACCATGGCAGAGAGCATGGCAGCACACAAGCGGGCTGGCGCTGGAGAAGTCACCGAGAGCTGCCCATGCAAAGAGAGATGGGGCCTGGCTTGGGCTTTTGGAGCATCAAAGCCTATCTCCAGTGATACGCCTCTTCCAACGAGACCAGACTTCCCAACCTTTCACAATAGTTCCAATGAGGAACCAAGCATGCAGAGATGCGAGCCCACAGAGGACAACCTCACTGAGGCCGTCATAGCCATACACACAAAATGCACAAATAAATAAAAAAAAAAATATGTAGAGACACAACTGACCGCTAGAGGATCTTTGCCAAGATATAGACTCTGCTGGCTGGGCACGATGGAGCATGCCTGTAATCCCAGCACTCAGAGGGATAGAGGCAGGCGATCTTAGGCTGGCCTACAAAGCGAGTCCAGCACAGCCAAGGCTGCGCAGAGAAGCCCTGTCTAGGAAAACAAAAAGATTCTGCTGGTGGTAATGCTAGAAAATAAGACCAGGCTCCCACCCAGATAGAAGAATTCCCTACAGCATGACTCCTTTACCAAGAGAACTGAAATGTGATAATTTCATCAGAAAAAAAGATGACAAGCTAAATGATCAAGACGCTAAGAACACACCCCAAAACAGTAGAAAATTAGTAGTTCAATATCAATAACAAAGGGAGATGCTGAACAAAAAGATTTTCTTTTTCTAAAACAAGGTCTCACTGTGTAACTCTGGCATTCCTGAAACTACTAGTGTAGACCAGACCAGCTTCAAACTCAGATCTTTGTGTCTCTGCCTGCAGAGTGCTGGGGGGTAAATTTGTGAACTCAATCAAATTGAGTCTTTAAAAAACATCCCTTGACCTGGGTAGCCCTATGTCAGTAATCTCAGCCTATGGGACCCTAAGGTAGGAGGCATGTGTGTAAGACCAGCCTGGACCACAGAGTGAGGCCCTGTTTCAACATCAAATGGGCTGAAGAGATGGCTCAGGAGTTAAGAACGCTTGCTGTTCTTGTAGAGCACCCATCTTCAGTTACCAGCACCCACATCCAGAGACCCGCAAGCACCTATAACTGCAGTTCAAGAAGCACCTGATGACTGCTTCAGGCCCCTGATGGAACCTTGCACACACACGGTATACACACCTACACTTGAGCACACATATATATATAAAATAATCTTTAAAAAAAAAAAAACTTAGCTCCAAGATTGAAGATTTTTTTTCT
The DNA here is from genome assembly GCF_030254825.1 of Meriones unguiculatus. Taxonomy (NCBI): domain Eukaryota; kingdom Metazoa; phylum Chordata; class Mammalia; order Rodentia; family Muridae; genus Meriones; species Meriones unguiculatus. The sequence goes on along the minus strand of NC_083359.1, from coordinate 92,742,306 downwards.
TGAATTCTTCAAAGAAGATTCTTACATTATTTAAACTCTACTAGAATATATAGAGAAAAAAAAAACACTTGAATTGCCTAGCTGATTTTATGAGAGATGGTATCATTTTAATAAAATTTTATATTGCTTATAATAGCTCCATGGGAATTCAAGGAAGTATATTACAAGGAAAATGTCAGTAACAACTCAAACGAACTGAAAACATGACTGAATAATTACTTAAAATGGCACTGAGGCGGCTATCCGGAAAACTCAGTATCTTCTCATGGTTCAAACACTGCGGAAAAACCTACTTGGAAATGCAATTGTATTCAGAAAAGAGAGGAAGAGAGGAAGCCCAAAAAGCTAATAACTGCAACTGTATCAAATTTGATGTCAGACTTTGAAACCCTGAGTAAGGAGTTTTGTTTTTTTTAACTAGAGACAATGGCTGGGTCGATGGCTACCAGTAAAGCACTTGCCAGATAAACATGAAGGACCTGAGTTCAGAACCCCCCAAGCACACATGTAAAAAGCCAGGTATGGTTGTATGCATCTGTGATCCTAATGCAGGGAGGTGTGGACAGGAAAATCCTGTTGCTTGCTGGCCAGCTAGTCTTGTTGAATCCGGTAATTCTAAGGTCAGTGAGTTGAAGGAAAAGAACCACACATCTGAGGCCAGCCTGGGCTAAACACTGAGACTATTTTTAAACACACACACACACACACACACACAGTAAAGAGACAAACTGTAACAAACAAAAAAACATACTGTGTTTTGAATGAGCACAACTGTCTATGACACCAAAAGAGACAGCCTATGTGGCCTGAGTGAGAATAGTCTTATATAGTTGCATACTTGGTCCCCAGTTGGTAGAATTGTTTGGGAAGGATTAGAAGGAGTGGTGTTGTTGGCAGAGGTAGGTCACTGAGGGCCTTGAAGTTTCCAAAGTCTGTGCCCTTTTCAGTTCTCTCTCTCTCTCTCTCTCTCTCTCTCTCTCTCTCCCCCTCTCTTCTCTGCTTTGTGGTTGTTGTCTTATCATGTAAGCTCTCAGCTACTGTTCCAGCACCACGGCTGCCTACCTGCTACCATGCTTCCCACCATGACGATCATGGACCCTAACCCTCTTGAACTGTTAAGCCCCCATAAACCTTCCTTTTATAGGTTGCCTTGGTCACGGTGTCTCTTCACAGCATCAGAAAAGACACAACCCAAACAAAGGAACAGCCCCAACAACAAAGAGCCTTGGAAGCAGGAAGCTCAGTCACAGGATGCAAAATTCAGTCAAATGTGTTTTTAAAGGCTAGAGATAGAAAACTGATAACAAAGGGCTTATTTTTGCAACAGAATCCAAACAAACCATGCTTGAGTCTTAGTGTGTGCAGTATAATGTATTAAAACAAATTTAAAATAAGGATGACAAAAATTAAAATGTGAGAACATGGAAAGCTGACCCTAGAAGACTAAAGGTATAAAGATAAGCAAGTTACTCCAAAGGAGTTGATCTAATACCGGTCAACGTGTTTACTGCATTTTTTTTTAATGAAACAGAACACACAGTTTATGAAATTCAGCTTTAATGGTAACCAGGAAGAATCTGAGTTCTTAAAGAGAAAATTAATAGATAAGCCTTATACTTAGTATTTAACCAAACAGGTTTTTAAACACTAAGTGTGTTTCATTCTCACTAAGTGGCTTCATTATCAAAATATGATAAACATGAAATCTGAAAACTCATCATTCACTTGACTTTGACTTGGGAACTATTTATGGACTGGCTGCTTTGAACCAGGCACCACTCCAGAGGCCAGCAAAGGTTGAGGGGAACGGGCAATTAGCAAGTCAACAGATAATGGCAGGACAATGTCAGAGGGTGAAAGTGCTGTGAAATGATGGATAGGGCTGGCCAGAGGCCCTACTTTGTAGTAAGCCACTGAAGCTGTCTCTGAAGAGGTTAGCTTTTGGGCTAAGATCTGTGGATCAGTATGATCTTTCAAATAACAAGCTGGATAAATTATGTCCCCTCAGCTCTGCGTCTGCTTCCCACCAAGAGAGAGAAGTAAACACCAACCTAGCCACAAACCTGTTCTACAATGGTGTCCCGACTGCAAGATCTGCTAAATGGTAGCACAAAGCTTGCGGGACTAACCAACCAATAACTGATCAGACTTAAGACCCACTCTATGAGATGGAACCCATCCCTGATGACACTGCCTGGACCAGACCTAGGGCAAAGCCAAATAAGCTGGCCTAAAAAAATATATATATATATAAAATATATATATATATATATATATATATATGTATGTATATACGCACACATACATACATACATAGAGGGGGGAGAGAGAGAGAGTGGTAAGATGACTCCAATGATATTCTACTATTCTCATAGTCCAGTGCCTTGTGCCACCATCATCAGAGAAGCTTCCTCCTGCAGCAGATGGAAATAAATACCACACCCAGACATTACACAGAGAATAAGAGACCTTGGAACGCTGCCCTTAAATGGGATGTCTGCATCAGATTCCTCCCCTCAGAGCTCAGAGAAGCTGGTGGAAGAGAAGGCAGAAAGAGCGTAAGAGCCAGAGGGGATGGAGGACACCAAGAATGGAAGACCCTCTAAGTCAACATGATCAAAGCTCATGGGAACTCGAGACTACAGCAGCACGCACAGAGCCTGTGTGGATCTGCACCAAGCCCTCTGCTGTGAAAGAACTTTTATTTGCCTGTTTCAGTTGTTGCCTCGGAGGTTTACTGGTTCTGTCTGCTAACCTAGGCTAGGCCTAGTCCTCAAATCTTGTAGCCTCCTTACAATCTAACCTAGGCCTAGACCATTTTCAAGCTCTGAGACTTACTACTTAATAAGCCTTTCTTGATCTTACTGAGCTCTGGGCTGGCTGATGCAACTCAGCTGTTCTGGCTCTAACTCCTCTCCCAGCTAATTTATTCAGTCTGGCTTTTCTCTCGCCCCTGAATTGCTTTTCTTGGCTCCAAACTATCTCCAGCAATCTTTTCTAATCTCCTAGCTCCTTCTCATTCTCCGGATCATTCTGTCTTTACCTGAGTTATCTCTCTACAACCTCTACATATATTACTGTCTCTCCTTTCTCTGTGTTGCCTCTTTAAGTAGGTTCCCTTTCCTCTCTCTTCTTGTGAGAGTTGGGCGTATCCTATTCTGTCAACTCTTTCTCTGATTTGTTGATTTTTCTGCCACTCAATTACAAATCACTTTTAAACATGGGTGCTTCCTCTACAAACTAACTTTACCTTAATTGTTTGGGATTAAAGGCACACCTGGACCTAAGCTTTTCTTTACCTGAAACTTGCTCTATACCAGGCTGGCCTTGAGCTCATATCTGTTTGTCTCTGTCTCCTGGATTAAAGGCGTGTTTGTATTCTAGCCCGAGCACACAGATGGAGAAGGTCTTTGGAAGGTATCTCTTGCCAGAGCAGCCATGTGGGCCCCAGTGACAGTTTTTGTTTTATCTTTTATTATTATTTTTATAAAAATGAATAAAAACCTAGCCACTAGGGTAAAGGTTAACCACTAAACTGTCATTTATACCTGCTGAGAGAAAGAAAAATCAGATTTCTCCAGTGGAATGACACTGGGTACATCAACCACTCTGGGGGAGTTAGGTCTCATTTTAAGAGTATTAGACAACAAATAATGGACTCCACAGTACTTTTTGTGTGTGATTTTATTTGGTTGCACTTTGTGCTTTTTGCTTTGTTTTATTTTGTTTTCTGTTTATTTTGTTTACTAGGTTTGGAGAGTTTTATTTTTTTTATTGAGTTTTCTTTTTTCAGAAAGAGTTTAAAGTTGTTAGGTAGGTATGGAAAAAATCTGGAAGAACTTGGGAGAGGAAAAGAATATGATCAAAACTATATTTAAATTTAAAAAATTGTTTTATATAATAAAAATATAAAAAACCCACAAAGAAGGTGAGAAAACATTTATAGTGTAAATGGCAAGAGAGTCTAACAACTCAATTAAAAAAAAAACAATGTAAAATTGAACAAATGATAGGATAATTTACAAAAAGGAAACTGCAACCCAGGAAATCCACCACCATATTGGAAAATACAGAGACAATAAAGAAATGCAAATAATCACCCCTAGAAGCCAAGGTCACCTCATGTGGAGACTGGTCTTTGTTACATTTTATTGCTAAGCTCCAGGCCAATGCCCTTTTAATAGCAGTTGGCAGAGTATTTTAAGATTTTAAATGAGCTTTCCATATGATTCAGCAAAGGAAATTGATTCTACAGAAATAGAGGCTAAGGCTACCTCTACCCAGTTTGCCACCGTGGCAATGTTTTTCATGGTTAAGAAAACAAATGGAAAATAGCCTCTCAGCTTCTCAGCTTCTGGAGTGCCTGCATAAGCCATAACCAATAAGGACTATGGAAAGCCTACAGGAGCTGCCTGATGCACCCAGCAGGTTGATAAATAAAAGGAAAATTGAACAGTCATGTGAAGATTAAAAACACATCTCCTCTTGGGTATCTATTTGAATAAACATAAAAAAAAACTGGAAAGATGGACAGCACATTAATATCAGTTACAAGGAAGCCTTGAGGGAAGGGAAAGGTGGACTTCGGGCTTTTACTTTGTACTTTTTTTTTTTTAATACAAGATCTCACTTGTAGCCCAGGCTGGTCTCCAACTCAAGGTTCTCTTGGTTCATCTCCTGAGTGTTGCTGAGATTATTTTATTCTATATTTAGAATAATTTATATGTGTTAGTATGTGCATATGTGTGTGGAGGCCAGAGGTTGGTGCAGAGGATCTTCTGTTGCCCTCCAGCAGATTTTTCTGAGGCAAGGTCTCACTGAACTGGGAGCTCACTGATTCAGCTGGACTGGCTGGAGAGTAGCCTCGGGGATCTTCTTGTCTCCCTAGCCCTATGAGTACAGACACACATCACCACAGCCAGCTTTTTACATAAGTGCTAGCGATCTGAACTGAGGTCCTTAGGCTTGCATGACAAGTTCTTTGCAGACCAAGCCATCTCTATAACCACACTTATTTTATTCTTTTTATTAAAGAAAGAAGACAATCTCTAACTACTACTACTACTACTTATTATTATTATTATTATTATTATTATTATTATTATTAAATTTTCCTGTGTAGCTTTGGCTGTCCTGGAACTCTATTGACCAGGCTGGCCTCCAACTCAGAGAACCGCCTGCCTCTGCCCCCCAAGGGCTAGTATTCAAGGCAGATGTGGGCTGCCACCACCACCAAGAGACTAACTTCTGTTTCAGCTGGGAAGGGAAGTAAGGGTGAAGGCCACCATCAGCACAGTGATGAATGCTTTCAGATTACCTTTAGACTCAAAGCCACACCCAGCCAAAATGCAATTAAACAAATATCAAATAACAGAAATGTACGTGATCTCAGAACCGAAAAAATATAATTGATAGAAACACATGGGATGGCTGCTTCAGATTCTTTTACATAAAATGTTAAACACAATTAGCACAAGGCACTAACAGTTAGTGGAAAAGAGGGCAAGAATTTGAAGGAGAGTGGGAGGGGCCTATGGGGGAGAAAGATTGAGGGGAGGAAAGGGAAGAGAGAATTAAAACATAATTAGCCCATAAAAGTCAAGGCACTCTTTGACAAAGATGCCCAAACCATACAATGGAAAAAAGATAGCATCTCCAACAAATGGTGCTGGTCTAACTGGATATCTACATGTAGAAAAATGCAAATTGATCCATACTTACCACCCTGCACAAAACTAAAGTCCAAGTGGATCAAAGACCTCAACATAAAACCAAAGACATTGAATTGGTTAGAAGAAAAAGTGGGGAATACCCTAGAACTCATTGGTACAGGAGACAACTTCCTGAACAGAACACCAACAGCACAGGCTCTAAGAGCAACAATCAATAAATGGGACCTCATGAAAATGAAAAGCTTCTGTAATGCAAAGGACACCATCATCAAAATAAAACGACTACCTACAGATTGGGAAAGAATCTTTACCAACCCTTTATCTGACAGAGGGCTAATATCCAGTATATATAAAGAACTAAAGAAGCTGAAAAGCAGCAAACCAAGTAATCCAATTAAAAAATGGGGAACAGAGCTAAACAAAGAGTTCTCTGTAGAGGAATACAGAATGGCAGAGAAACACCTAAAGAAATGCTCAACGTCATTAGCAATTAGGGAAATGCAAATCGAAATGACCCTGAGATTTCACCTTACACCCATCAGAATGACCAAGATGAAAAACTCAAGTGACAACACATGCTGGAGAGGTTGTAGAGAAAGGGGAACCCTCTTCCACTGCTGGTGGGAATGTAAACTTGTACAACCACTCTGGAAATCAATCTGGCGCTTTCTCAGACAACTAGGAATAGTGCTTCTTCAAGATCCAGTCATACCACTCCTAGGCATATATCCAAAAGAGGCTCAAGTACACAACAAGGACATTTGCTCAACCATGTTTGTAGCAGCTTTATTTTTAATAGCCAGAAGCTGGAAACAGCCCAGATGCCCCTCAACTGAAGAATGGATGCAGAAATTGTGGTACCTCTACACAATGGAATATTACTCACAATGAAAAATAAGGAAATCATGAAACTTGCAGGTAAATGGTGGGACCTGGAAAGGAGCATCCTGAGTGAGCTATTCCAGAAGCAGAAAGACGTGCATGGTATATACTCACTCATATAGACATGTAATATAGAATAAACCTACTAAAATCTGTACATCTAAAGAAACTAATCAACAGGGAGGACCCTGACTAAAATGCTCAATCCCCATCCCAAAAGGCAAAGAGGATGGACATCAGAAGAAAACAGGAAATAAGCTAAGAACATGCCACAGAGGGTCTCTGAAAGGCTCTGCCCTGCAGACTATCAAAGCAGATGCTGAAACTTATGGCCAACTGTTGGGCAGAGTGCATGGAATCTTATGTAAGAAGTGGGAAATAGTAAGATCTGGAGAGGACAGGAACTCCACAAGGAGAGCAACAAAACCAGAAAATTTGAACACAGGGGTCTTCCCAGAGACTCATACTCCAACCAAGTACCATGCATGGAGATAACCTAGAACCCCTGCACAGATGTAGCCCATGGCAGTTTAGTATCTAAGTGGGTTCCATAGTAATGGAAAGAGGGACTGCCTCTGACATAATCTGATTGGCCTGCTCTTTGATCATCTCCTCCTGAGGCGGGAGCAGCCTTACCAGGACACAGAAGATGACAATGCAGCCACTCCTGATGAGATCTGATAGATCAGAAGGAAGGAGAGGAGGACCTCCCCTATCAGTGGACTTGGGGAGGGGCATGCGTGAAGAAGGGGGAGGAAAGGTGGGATCAGGAGGGGAGGAGGGAGGGGCTTATGGGGGGGATACAAAGTGAATAAAGTGTAATTAATAAAAAAAAAGTTAAAATTAAAAAAAAGTCAAGGCACTTAGTAAGATACCAGAGAAGGTGAACAGACTAGCTAAAAATATCATTTAATTTTGTATATGCTTTTTTTTTTTTTTTTTGTATGTATGTAGGTGCATGACACGAATGTGAGGGTTAGGAGACAACTTTCAGAAGTTGGTTCCCTCCTACCAGGTGGGTCCGGGGCCTGGAGATGGAACTTAGCGACAAGTGCCTTTACTTACTGAGCCATCTAGCCAGCCAATACATTGCACAGTAAGGGAATAATGTATATAACGCGGGACAGTTTTACTTTTGCTGAGAAGAACTGCAATGCACATTTAGCGGCACATAAAACCACCAACAGTGAATCCACACTGTTCATTGAACACAGAGCAAATGCTGCCGGCAGTTCTTATGTGGAGCGAGGCTTCTTCAAATGTTCCACGTGTGACCTCCTTTCTCCAAAGACATTGTTACAGACATTTACATACTAATGAGATGGATGTGCTTGTTTATTTTAGTATAAAAAAATTAAATCTTGGCTGGATATTTGATATTGCCCAGCAGTGTTTTCAGAGCTGATCAATATTTTTTATAATCAGTCACCAGTGCTGAGACCATCTCTTCTCATAAATATTTTGTGCAAAACAGCAGACGTATATTTCAAAATTGCTGTAAACTTTGTCTTAATTCCAAGCCAAAATTCATTTAGTGATATATATATATTTTTTTATTTTAATGAATCTCAAGCCATCAACATTCTAGCTAGCACAATGCAATCCAAAATGTAATACTTCCACGCCAAGGAATCATGGGATGGAAATGGTAAAGGTCATTTTCAGTCACATTTCTCCCAGAACAGAAAATTTTGTTTGGACAGTAAAAACACTGAAGGCATAGGGGGTGGCTCAGTAGTAAAGGAACTTGCTTCCCAGGCCCCAGGGCCTGAGCTCTCGCCCCTAGAACTCAAGTGATAAAAGGCGAGAATGACTCTTTTTAAAATTTTGTATTAGTTTATTTACTTTACATCCCAAGGGTGCTCCTTCCCTTCCCCTCCTCCCAGTCCCCCACTTTCCCTCCTCCCCTCTTCCTCCTTCACCACAGAAAAGGGGAGCACCCTCCCCCCCATATTAACCCTCCACGGCACATCAAGTCACTGCCCATCAAGACTGCGCGTATCCTCATCCCCTGAAGCTAGGCAGCCCTGCCAGGGGGAAGCAATCCAAAAGCAGGCAACAGAGTCCATGTTATAAACAGGCCCCCCTCCACTTGTCAGGCAACCCATATGAAGGCTAAGCCGCCTTCTGGGTGCATGTATGCAGGGGCCTAGATCCAGATCACGCATGCTCCTTAGTTGATGTCCCAGTGAAAGAATGGCTCTTACAGGTTGTCCTTTGACCTCCACACATGTACTGTGTCACATACATGCATGCAACTCCCACACGAAATCAGACCACAGGATTTCTGGCAGCGTGTGTTGCACCCCCGCCACACAGTGCCAAGTGTGCTTGTGGTGTGTTCAGAGCCAAGACGATGGGGAAGTTACATGATGTGACACCAATGGGCACTGCTAGAAAAGCTCAGATCCATCACGTTCTTGATTTCAAGTTAATCTTGTCACTGTATAATCAAACACTCTTTACTGTTGCCAATTCTTTGCACACACACAAACTCACATGCCGTTTAGTTACCCCACCATAGAGAGGGCGGCCACATACTGTCTGAGAAGCTAGAATGTAGAGTACCTCACTTTCTTACTATTGAGGCTTTACAAGGGAGGAGGTATCTTTCCAAACAGAGAAGGGAAGCGCAGAAAGGGCAGTTAATTTGTACAGAGTCACACAGCTGTTAGATGAGGGCTCAGTATTTAAACACAGAGCTTATCCCCCTAACTAATCTCCAAAACTAAAAAAAAAAAAAAAACAAACAATCTTGGAGACAGTGGCCCACACCACTAATCCCAACACTCAGTGATACAGAGACAAGACAATCAGCGTACGGTCTAGGTGCAGAGCAAGTTCCAAACCAGCGGGGGCTCTGTAACAAGGCCATCTATGCACACACACCACTGTTGTCGAGTTTTGAACCACCTAACAGGATTCCTAGCCTCAGAAGTCACAAGACCTTACAAAGACTTTGTTCCAGTTCTGCTATCTGACCTAAATTTTCTCTGTAGCAGAACCTGCTCCAGTCATCCCCACTCAGACAGAGGTTTGTGTGTTCTTGATTAGATCTTTCATGAGCCCATTATGATGCCGGGCCTAGACTGTTGCCATGGTACACACAGGACCTAGGGCTGAGGACATCAAGCCCGCCCAGAAGCTCACTCTGACCTCGGCTCCCACTGCACTTCCCACCTGCTGAGCCCCCTGAATCTCCATCATTTAGGCACCCAGGTACCCTCTATGCCGATCTCCCTCTTTGCTTTCACCCTGACTTTCAGAGTCTAGGCTCACTCAGCTTGATATTTCCTTCTCTATCCTTGCTGCTCAGACCTGCTCCCTCACTCACGTTTCCCTTCCCCTGTTGCCCAGACTCCTTACTCTACCTCTCCCATTCTGTGGCTGGCCTGCACCCTTTCCTCCACACTGCTCTTGCCTCCAGCCCCTCAACCCTTCCTTCCACTCCCTCCCATGCCCTTACCCTCTTTGCTTTCTTCCCCACCAGTTGAGCCGAGCCAGCTCTATCTAGAGATCACATTATGGAGCTTGAAAAGGAAAAAGGGACAGCGGCTGCTCAAGAGCAGACTCTAAGCCCAAACACTGTTACTAAAAACATGAATAAAAGTCCGATAAAAACTAAAAAAAAGAAGAAAGACTTAGAAGACCTGAAGAAGGAAGCAGATATGGTGAGACTACCCAAAGCAAATTGCCCTTGAAACACCTATCAGCCTTCTCCCTGATTGCCTTCCACATCTGCCTGGACAACAGAGCACACTGCTAGGGCAACCCCTTCCCGCTTCCTCCCTCCTCCCTGCATTTGACCTGAGGTCAGGTCACCATCTCACCTTCATGATTCCTCTGTCCCCTCAGAATGATCACAAGCTAACCTTGGATGAGCTGAGTGCCAAGTACTGTGTGGACTTGATCAAGGTAAGAGCTGCCTGAGGGAGGCAGAGGTTAGCACTGGCTTGAGACCATAAGGAAGGACAGTGAAGAGACTGAAAGTGACCCCCACCCTTCAACTCCAAATCCAACTTTTCTTACCCTCAGCCCCACAAAGTTCCACAAAACTCTACTCGGAAAAGATGGCGGTGGTAACTACCCCAGAGAGAGGCTATACAGGTAGATGGGATAGTAAGGGGGTTGGGAATATACCTTTGTTTTAGTCCTCTACCTGTTTATACTCTTGGGGTTTATCAAAGACCCCAGAGAGCTTTTGCTTAGGTACAAACAACATTATTGGTATTTGCCATAATAAATTTAAATTGGAAAAATTGAAGGTATTTAAAAGTATTCCTCAGCTCATCTGTAAGTAGAATAAATACTAGTAAATATGTGTGGGCAGAAAGCTGAGGGTACAAGTCAGTAGTAGAGCATCTGCAGGACCTTGAATTTGATCCCCAGAATGGTGACAAAAAAGATAGGAGAGAAAAAGGGGGATTAAAGGCTCATTGCAACTAACAGCAATAATATTTTGACCAAATAACTACATTTCTTAAAAAAAAAAAAAATAGTGTCATCTTACATTTTACAAACTTCTTTAATGTCTAACTTTCTTTCTTGTTTGTTTGTTTGTTTTTTCGAGATGAGGTCTCACTATGTAGCTCTGACTAGCCTGGAACTTACTATGTAGACTAGGTTGGCCTTTAACTCACAGAGATCCACCTGCCTCTGCTGAGATTGAAGGGGTGCATCACTATGCCCAGCTAATGCCTAGCTTTCTAGTAGAAAAATATGAATTCTCATACCTTTGGTATTAAATCTACTGGTATATATCATGAATTCTTTGGAAAACTTGAAGTGTTAGCTTTTTATTATTGTGACAAAATCCTTGAATCTGGTGTTTGAACAAGAAGGAACCCCATAGGCTTATATGTTTAAATACTTTGTCCTCAGTTGGGGGAACTTCTTGGAAAGAATTAGGGGGTGTGGCCTTGATGGAGGAGGTGTGTTCCTGGGGCTCTGAAGTTTCAAAAGTGCAGCCATTTCCAGGAAGCTCCCTCTTTGCCTTGTGCCTATGGATCAGGATACAAGCTCTCAGCTACAGCCTGCGTGCGGTTCCCTGTCATGATGGTCATGGACTCTAACCCTCTGGAACTGTGAGCCCCAGTAAACACTTTCTGGTCCAGCCTCATTGGTCATGGTGTCTTCACAGCAATAGAAAGAGTAACATAAGGCAGCGGCAATGTAAAGGAGGGAAGAGTCGTTCTGACTCACAGCTCATTCTGGTCATGGTTGTGGTCTCTTGACTCTTGGTTCCCGTGGGGAGGAAGCCATTTTTTTTTTAAGATTTATTTATTTAGTGTGTGAGTGAGTACCCTGTCTGCATGTACACCTGCATGCCAGAAGAGGGCATCATATCCCATTATAGATGATTGTGAGCTACTACATGGTTGCTGGGAATTGAACTCAGGACCTCTGGAAGAGCAGACAGTGCTCTTAACCACTGAGCCATCTCTCCAGGCCCCTGAAATGTCTCTTACAACACCATCACAATACCACCATCAGCTGGGAACCAGTTAATTTGCGGAACATCTAAAAGTCAATACTTACTTACCATACTTTATTTCTTTGTGGCCAACCAACCATTCCCAAGGATGAGTGAAGACAATGATTTAGTGCTGTTAAGAGCTTTAGACCTTCTGGACCCCTTGAAGAGAGTATTGGAGGTCCCTTGGGTCTTTCTAAGGAGAGGCTAAGATGATGGTTGATAGGTTTTGATAAATTCAATTATCACATAATAGAAAGGAAAAAGCACAGAAGTGTGTGCGTAAGACTAGAATAAAAGATCTTTGCATTGGTGTCTTTAATTTGATTTTCGCTACTTTCCAAATTGGAAAGCCAAAGTTTAAATGTCAATATGTTACCAGCATCATACCCCCAGTTAGTCTAGTACATCATAGTTATTTCTGTATGTTTGTTTCCCAGCTTGAACTCCCTAGGAGTAAGGACCATTCTTTAATTTTTATTTATTTAATTGGTTGATTGAGCGAGCACTTAAATTTATGTGTGGAGGTCAGAGGACAACTTGAGGGATTCAGTTCTTTCCACGGTGTGAGTCCAAGAATTAACTTTGTCAGGCTTTTCTGTAACCTTTATGAGCAAAAATCTTCAGATGTTCCAAGGCCTGCTTTTGGGTAGACCCACTCTGAGGCTGTAACAAGTAGGTCCTCCTTTGCTGTAACTGGTTTTTTGTTGTTGTTGTTGTTTTGTTTTGTTTTGTTTTCACAGCTTTCTCTCCATCCCTGTTTCTTTTCCACACAGGGCCATAGCCTCAAAACCGCCCAGGAAATTCTGCTTCTACATGGACCAAATGCACTGACCCCTCCTCCCACTACTCCCGAGTGGGTCAAATTCTGCAAACAGATGTTTGGTGGCTTCTCCCTCCTGCTGTGGACCGGTTCCATTCTCTGCTTCCTGGCCTACGGCATACATGTACACCATAGCGGGAAAGCCCAAAAAGATAATGTGAGCGTGCTCATCTAGTACCATCCACGTGCAGCTTGGAACTCCCGAAGTCTTCTGGCCCAAATCCCCAGTAGTTCAGGAATTTCTAGAAGAGACCTTGGTCCATCTTGGTCCCCTGCAAGCTCTTATCTAGAAAAGCTTCCGGTTCAACTCCGGGAGAGGCATTCTTCCAACTGTCTTCCCACCTAGTCGTCGCCAGAGCATTTTGTAGCCCCTCTCGCTTATACAGAGTGTCTGTCTATTCATCTCTCACTTTCCCTGGCTTATTATCCACCTCCTACCTATACAGAGAGGAGAGGAAGATTTACATTCTCTGTCTGGGATGTTTCTGACCACTCCACACAGTAGCTTAGATTTTCTTTATTTTTTTTAATTTTTTTATTATTATCATTTATTCCATTTCATTCAATTTGTATCCCAGCTGTAGCCCCCCTCTCTTATCTTCTCCCAATCCCATCCTCCCTCCCTCTTCTCTCCCTATGCTCCTCCCCTAGTCCACTGATAGGGGAGGTCCTCCTCTTCTTCTATTTGGCCCTAGCCTATCAGGTCTCATGAGGACTGGTTGAGATTTTCAAGGAAGCCAAGTGTGCTGTTGCTATCCCAGCCCCTCCGCCCTATAACTCAGTCCTATGACTTCCTCCACCCAGAGGAAGTTGTTACCTTGGCAATCTGTCTGAGGATAAAGAAGGGAGAAAAGGATGTGCCAATGATACTTTTTTCCTCCCAATCTTCAGCTGTACCTGGGTTTTGTGCTGGCTGCCGTGGTCATCATTACTGGCTGCTTCTCATATTATCAGGAGTCCAAGAGCTCCAAGATCATGGAGTCTTTTAAGACCATGGTGCCTCAGGTAGGTAGGACTTGTGTGGGAGGATCTAATGAGAAGCAGATTGTGGACAATTATATAATCGCTCAGTCCCCTGGAGACTGTCGCACACAGTGGGTGCTGGTGCTCTGGGTGAGGCTGGTGATGAGGGGGCCTGGAAACTACCAGGAGAAAATGTGAGACTCAGATAATACCACCCCAAAAAGGTCTAGTCCCAAGGTAACAATCAAATGAAGAAATGCCCTCCACCTCTCTCAAGAACATCTCTTGAAAACCAGAAGTAGAGAACCGGTGGATAGACTAACATTAAAGTAAATGAATCTTCGGAAATGTCCCAGTTTATAAGAAGCTAAAAAGATATGACGATACGGATATCCTGGCAAAGATAGAGGTCCTGGGTCTGGTGCTGTGCTGGGAGACAGTGTCAGAAGACATTTTGGGTCATGCGACAAAAGCTGAGATGTAGACAGTAGAAGTATTGCTTCAATGTGAAACCCACTGAAACCAATCGCTGTATTGCATAAAAGAATAATCCAGAGGCCAAGAGATGGCTCAGTAGCTTTGTTGGCTGATCTTAGGTCAAGCTGACACACAAGCTTAGAGACATTTGGGAAGAAGAAATTCAGTTGAGAAAATGTCCCCACCAGATTGGCCTGTGGACAAGCCTGTGGTACATTTCCTTGATTGACGGTTGATGTGGGAGGCTCCAACTCACTGTGGCAGTTCCCCTCCTGGGCTGGTGGTCTTGGGTGCTATAAGAAAGCAGGCTGAGCAAGCCATGAGGAGCAAGCCTGTAAGCAGCACCCCTCCGTGGCTTCCCCATCCATCCCTGTCTCCAGTTCCCTGCCTTGAGTTCCTGAGTTCCTTGGATAATGAACTGTGATGTGGAAAGTTTAAGTAACATAAGCTTTCTCCCCAAAGTTGACTTTAATTGTGATATTTATCACAGTAATAGAAACCCGAAGACTCTGCCCTCGCTGAGGATCGACGGTGGCTTACAACCTAAAACTCCAGTTTCAAAGGGCTCCCTTCTCTTCTAGCCTCACAGGCATCAGGCATGAGCACAGTGCATTTATGTATGTGCACATAAAAGAAAATCTTTTTTAAAAAAGAGAGATTACATAATTCTTAGAAAAATGCACTCAGAAGTGTTTAGGATAATTGTCAGGATGCATGCAACTTAGAGACAGAAAAGGACAAAGCAATTGAGATTAAAGTTAGTGAGTGGAGACAGGTAAAAGTTGTGTGTGCTTGTCACTATTTTCATTACCGAAACTTTTCTGAAATTTAAAATTTATTTTCAAATTGAAAAATTTAAAGGTATCTGGAAATAGTATGACAGCAGATTGGAGTTCCTAAATGCACGCCTAGAAGCTTATTTTTAAAAGTCTCCAAACTCATGCAACAATATTACCATGTTTTCGCCTTGTAGCCTAAGATTTTCTCTCTCCCTTTAATGTCAACATAATTTAAACTTTTCCTTGAGTAAGAGTTTCGTCTAGGAGCTTAGAGTTTATCCGGTAGCATTGATTGCCTAATACAGCACCCCAAACACGGCTTTTGTCCTGATTCTGTGTCGGGCTACTACTCCGGTCTGAGTTGACTTCAGCTTCCACTAGGTAAAAATATAAGATGACCGTATTCACTCTGGAGCCTTGGTTGAAATGATTGGGATGTGATGCTTGGAGCTCTGGCTTGTTCATGGGAGAAGAGGGTTTCCAGGAACAGGGGGGGCAAACCTTAACATGAACAATTTTTTATTAATTAATTTATTTACTTTACATGCAGATCTGCAGTTTCCCCTCCCTTCCCTTCTTCCAGTCCTTTTCTCCTCCTCTCCTCCCCCCATCCACTCCTCCTCCCTTTCTCTTCAGAAAAGGGGAGACCTCTCTTGGGTATCAACCAGCCTTGGCATATCCATGCTGTAAGACTAGGTGCATCTTCCACTACTGAGGCAACCCAGTTAGCGGAAAGGGTCCCAAAGGCAGGTCCCCAGAGTCAGAGACAGCTCCTGCTCCCACCGTTGAAAGAATTTTTTTTTTATCTTTGTTTGTACCCATTTGCTAATATCTTATAGGCCAAAAGTAAGTTTGAAAAAAAAAATAAATTATATGGTCAACTCTACATTTAGAGACAAAGAGATAGATCCCACCTCTTAATAAAAAAAGCCACCAAAGCCACATTGCAAAGGTTCTGCAGACAGCAGTGGTAGAAATATGCAATGTGCCAAAGAAAGACCTTTCCAAGGCTATTGTGGTGGATAACACAGAAGGATGGAGATATAAATGACAATGCAAAGGGTCCGGGCAAGACAGGAAAGGCGGGAAGCCGCGTAATCATCCTACGTTGTCTGCCTACAGCAAGCCTTGGTAATTCGAGATGGAGAGAAGATGCAAATCGATGTGAAAGAGGTGGTTTTGGGAGACCTTGTGGAAGTGAAGGGTGGAGACCAGATTCCTGCCGACATCAGGGTTATCGCTGCCCAGGGATGTAAGGTGAGGGGGTGTGGGAAGCCAGAGGAGGCAGCCTAAGGCGGTGTATGTTCTAAGGCATGCTAAAGACCCGGGATGCTGTTATTCAGAACCTCCAGATAGAGACGAGGGTGGTTCGGAAGTGAGACAATGAGATTCCAGGAGCATATTTGCTTATCTCTGCGTGTTAATGATGTGCTGATTCTGACAGCTAAGGCAAGGCTGCCTCTGTAAGTGAATTCATCCTTTGTTTTAGGCTCGCCTTTTTAACCTATCCTCCTTCCCACCCCAGGTGGACAATTCCTCCTTGACTGGGGAGTCAGAACCCCAGTCTCGCTGCCCTGATTGCACCCACGAGAACCCTCTGGAGACAAGGAATATCCTCTTCTTCTCCACCAACTGTGTAGAAGGTGAATATTGAATCATACACAGCATGGACTCAACAGCAGAGGTGGAAACCCAGACTTTTAAGACCTTTTGTTTTCTAAAGTTTTTGGAATAGGAAGATAGTAACCAGGTTGGCTTTTCCACCACTCAGGGGCTTGATGACCTCTGGCAAGAGGTCAAACCCTCATCTCTAAATTTGCATTCTGTTAATACTGAAAACTGTTACCCATTGACTGTTTATGGACTAAATGACATAAGTATGAGATGCTTAGCACAAGGTCTAATACACTATTGACAATTGCTTTGGCTGTTGGAAATAACAGAATGGAGGAAAGTTATCTCTCTCTGCTGGGTTACTCTCCTAACTTCCTTTTACCTTCCAGAGGAAGATCTCAATGCTGCAAGTTTGAGTTATCAGAGGTACCCCTCAAACTTTACCATTCAAACGCTGGCTTTGTCCCTAGACTGAAAGTAAGGCATCCCTGAACCAGGACTTAACATCATTATGTCACTCTCTCCTTTGCCCTTTCCCCTTAAGGAAACTAAGTACACTCTGGAATCCATCTGCAAATCATTGTTAATGTGTAGGAATAATGTGTTTTACTGTCTGAAGATAGCTGTTTTCTGCTGAATGCATAAATGCACGTAGCTGTAGTGTCAAGTACTGTAAACACTCTTTTTCTGTTCTCACAACGACACACACCAAACTCTAAAGTTCAAAGCAGCTGCATGCTCGCCATATTTAAGGCTATGACTCAACAGAAAAGAGGAAGATTAGAGATTCTAACAAGTCTCTCTCCAAAGCTTATGTTCTTTCCTCCCCTTCTCCACTCGGCTCAGCACCTCTCCTCATCATTTAACTTGAAAGTGCCATAATAATAATAATAATAATAATAATAATAATAATAATAATAATAATAATGTTCGATGTGCATTAAGAAAAAATCCAACTAAAAAGAAATATCACTTGATTTGTACACAATACGTAAAACATGATTAATTGAGTTTACAGAAAAATGCAAATTAGCAAGACTTCTCTAAAAAGATTGTATTTCTGCTGTTACAGTTTAGGAGGAAATTTGCTCATATTTATCTTTCTGAATTGTTTCATCAGCTAAAGTACATGCTGCTGACAACTGGGTTGGGCAAGAGTAACAAGGGTCTGTCGGGTGAAAAGAGATTTAGTAGAAGACAGACAAAACCCAGATGTAGCCCAGAGGGTAGAACTAGCTAGATTAAGTTAAGGACTCTTGTTTTATTTGTTGAAACATGTCAGGTTTCATTATGTAGTTCTGGCTATCCTGGAATTCGCTTTGTAGACTAGGCTGGCCTTGAACTCAGAGATCCTCATACCCCCCACCTCCTGAATGCTGAGGTCAAAGAAGTGTTCTACCATGCCCGCTAAACTGAGGAATTTTTGTACAGCTTGCTGAAAATTAGCATTTTCCTTAGTCCCGTTCCCCCTTTAACCTTCTCTCTAGACCAATTTACACATTAGTAACATAAACACAACTTTATCCTTGCCTCCCGGCTGTCATTGCTTATGGATCTTAACAGACAAAGGCACGAAGGCCTCTCTCTGTGTTCCCATGCTTCCAGAGAGCCTGCTCTTTCTCTGATGGTACATGGGAAGGAACGTGAGGCAACAGCGTAGCCCAGGATAACAGGAAACCCGCCCCTATCCGTCTTCTAGTTTGACGCTAACCTACTCCATCTCCAAACACATGAGGACCATTTACTATATGTTATCTTTTCAAGCTAAGCATTTGCATGAAATGGATTTAAATGACACTATAGCCACCTATGCCCACCCTATCAAAGATAAGAAATCCTTTGTGTCTTTCAGTCATTTTAGTAGTTTTCAGGAGCGTTCAGAGAACTCTGTCAGCCAGTTGTCTATAGGGAGCTTTACACTATGATCCTGTCTAGATTACACTTCCCATAATACTGGCCTGGTCCAGCTGAGAACCCTACCCCTAGATTTTTGAAAAATATTTGTGTGTGTGTGTGTGTGTGTGTGTACATGCCCCACATGTATTCAGGAACCCAAGGAGGTCTGAAAAGGTGACCCCCTTGACCTTCAGTTATAGATGGCTGTGAACCACCGTGTACATTCTGAGAATCAAGTCCAAGTTGTCTGCAAGAGTAGTAAACGCTGTGGACAACTGAGCTATCTGTCCAGCCCACACTCCTGGACTATTGCTAAAGGTGATCCTAGAACTATAGACCTCCAGCTGCTGTGCCCCTGGGTTCCTGTGTTTGTCAGAGCTGCTGCTACTGAGGCGCATGTGTAATTTTATACTGATTCTTCAGAAATTCCTTTATTCACCTGAATATGAGAATAAAGTTTAGTGTCTACATATACCCAACCTTGTTCTAGGCTCTTTTGGAGACATTTAATTTCATGGCTCTTTGGATCCTTTGTTTCTTCTTCTCCTCCTCCACCTCTTCTTCCTCCTCCTCCTCTTTCTTCTTAAATGAAGTAGCACACACTAACCTAGAACTCACTATGTAGCCCAGGCTGGCCTTGAACTCAGGGCAATCCTCTAGCTTCAGCCTCTCAATTACTGGGTTTCTAGGTGTAACCCACAACATCTGGGCTGTGTTTCATCACATGTTAAGTATGAGGAAGCCTGAGCCTCAGGGAGTATAGTACTTTGTATCAGGGAAAAGAGCTACTTGTTTAAAAAGTTGACCTTTCTGCCTTATGCCTTTCTGCTTCTAAAATAAAAAAGCTCTGCCCTTGAGTTTCTTTCCTTGATAATTCTATGACTTGAATGGTACGAATGACAGGCACTGTGGTAAAGCAGAAAGAATGAGGTTTGGTTTTGTTTTTTTGAGACAAGGGTTTCTGTGTGTAGTCTTGGCTGTCCTGGAACTCATACTGTAGACCAGGATGGCCTTGAACTCAGAGATCTGCCTGCCTCTGCCTCCCAAGTGCTCAGATTAAAGTCGTGCACCACCGCCGCCCAGTTCAGAAAGAATGGTTTTAAACAATCTTGATTCATGCTTGTGGGTGACTGCCCTGTGCCATGGGTGGGTAAAGTGGACCACGGTATCCAAGTAACTGCACCTCTAGGGTGGGGAGCAGAGCTGGTGGGGAGCAAGGGCCCTGGGAAAGCACTGGGCACAGATGTCATGGCTTGTGCTACCCAGCAGAGGTCAGACTAGTTCTAGTTAGAAAAGCAGGGAGGGGGCTCCTCAAGCAGAGTTTTTCAAATACTGACAGCTGAGAACTGGAGAGGTCTTCCTTGTGGGCCAAGCTGGAGGTGCACTGTGGGAGGCTCCGCAGGCTGTGGCTCGCACCCCTACTTTTTCTGTCCGCACAGAATCCTCTGTCCTACTGTATCAGTCCAATTTTGACACTAAACAACCTCAAAATAGCATCAGATGAGGGCTCAGTCCCATGGGACTCTCCTTACTCCGGTCTCCAATCCAAGTAACAGGCTGTCATCCACGCTTCTGACAGGCTCACTATGAACTGAGATTCCAGGACTCCTTTCTTGAGGCTCACGGAAGTGAGGGAAGCTCTTGATCTACATTTTCCACTCATTACAGAGGATAAGACACAAGTGAACAGGCAGATGGGAGACAGGCATAGGGCTGGTGGTGTGTGAACAGGAGTTTCTGTATCCTGAGTATGCTGTTCTCCAGACAGCTCCATGTGTTTGCCAGCCTGGAAGCTCTCCAAACCCAGTTGTCTTGGCTTTTTAATGGGTGTTTTATTACACAGACATGACTAATTATATCATGTGCCATTGGTATTCAACTCAACCTTCAGCCTCTCTCCCCTTCTCAGAAGTTGGGCTATAGACCTGAAAGTCTACCATATAATCACATGGCTGGTTCCCATGGCAACTTCTCCCTCCTCCTGGCTACCCAAGAGCCTACCAAGAATTGCTTCATTGAAACAAAAGGTTTTCTTAGCACCTATGGAATTCTATGGAATTTGGAAGCTCTACGCCCAATATTCCTATCACTCCAGAAATAATAAAATGTTAGGAACCAAATATGATGACAAAAGATTCTTGTAGCAATACAATCTAAGGATTTTAGAAGTTCTGTGACAGTAACTGGGATGGAGATACCAATCCAGGGGGTTGTTATTTTACCACAGTAGGGTATCATAGCCTCTTCCTCCATTCACAGGAACAGCCCGGGGTATCGTGATTGCTACAGGAGACTTCACAGTGATGGGCCGAATTGCTTCACTGACGTCAGGATTGTCAATGGGCCAGACCCCCATTGCCACCGAAATTGCACACTTCATTCACATCATCACTGATGTCGCAGTCTTCCTCGGTGTCAGCTTTTTTTTCCTCTCACTTATCTTGGGCTATACCTGGCTAGATGCTGTCATTTTCCTTATTGGCATCATTGTGGCCAATGTGCCCGAAGGGCTGCTGGCCACTGTCACTGTGAGTAAACAAGGTTGGGAGGGGTGGCCCCTGGGCAAAAAAAAAAAAAAAAAAAAAAAAATGACCATAGGGAAGTGAAATCCCTGGTGTCACTTGTTGTTATTGAACATCTTAAGTGTGAGGTGTTCCTGAGATGTAAATAGGCATCAAAAGTCATTTAGTTCCCACCTTTACACCGACTTCCTCTACTGGGCCTCTGTGACTACTCTTCTCAGTGAAAGAAAAAGCAAGACACAACAGAAAAAAGGAGTGTGTCCCGGTCTCAGGTGCATTGGCTGTTAAACTCAGCCAAATCACTTAAGACCAACAGGCCTCAAGTATTCATTAGCTTTTAGAAAAAGATTATTTTGGAAGTACAGAATCTTACTGAAAAGACTTCAAGGCCATTTAAAATAAACCTTTGACCCAACACTGAATGTTCTCTATAAAAATCCATGAAAGATAATTGTGGTTTGTTTTTTTTTTCTTTCTGAGAATGGAGAACATAGCTCCTCTTTGTCTCAGCCTATTTTGCTCTAAGATCACTTAGTTAAATTTCATTATATTGAGCAGAAATATGATCCCTGTTTCATCCTAGCTTTCCCAACCAAAATAAGTTGATTCTCTGTCTCCCATGGTCTACCTTTTTATGGTAGCCATCATGAACCCTCAGATTCTCCAGGGTAAACCCTTTTTCCCTTTCTTCCTATAACAAGGTCTTAGCTCTTCATCTTACTAATAACTTGTTTAGGTAGGCTCTAGTTTTTTTACATTCTTCTTAAAATAGAAATAAGAATAACATTTAGGGTATGTTTGGACTGGTTTAAAAACACTGGGACTAATGATATAATGTAAATAAATTGCAATTCCATAATTGGAATTCTATACTTACATATCCACAGAATAATAATTTGTTAGCTTTTAAAACCAACCTTGCATTCAATTTATGATTAACAAAATTTTTCTGGCTTAAATGATTTCTCAAAGGCTTTTTAGTATTGTGACATTCTTTCCCAATGTCATCATTGTTCCCTCCTGCCCAAACTTTTCTGAAACTACTGGCAAAATGGCCTGTTCATAATAAAAATAAAATATCGCCCATCTGCGTGGTTCTTGGAGAGAGCGGATCTGAGAGAGAGGAAGTGGCCCAGGATGGAAAAGAGGCTATTGATAGAAAATCTAAAAGTGTCCAGGGGAAAGAGCTTGTGCTCTGTGACAGGCATTCTGATGAAGGAAGACAATGAAAACTCCTGCCATAAGCACACACCTAAATCATTTCCGTATCATTTATGCTGATCGCAGGTGGGATTTCTAAAGACTAGGTTGGGATAAAAGGGAAATAAAAATGATCAGATTCCCAAAGCAAAATAATGTACACAGCCCTCCGCGAGAACCCGTTCTTTCCTCCTTTGGCGGCTTTCAGGTGTGCCTGACGCTGACAGCCAAGCGCATGGCCCGGAAGAACTGCCTGGTGAAGAACCTGGAGGCGGTGGAGACGCTGGGCTCCACGTCCACCATCTGCTCGGACAAGACCGGCACGCTCACCCAGAACCGCATGACGGTGGCCCATTTGTGGTTTGACAAGACTGTGTATGAGGCTGACACCAGCGAGGAGCAGACTACGGGTGAGTAGTAGCATTGGTAGCCGGAAGTAGAAGGAGCTGGGGGTGGGGGATGGAGAGGGGGTGTTAGGAGAACGATGACTCCAGACAAAATAGGAGAGAGCTGGAGAGTGGAATGGAGGGAGGAGGTGTGATAAATATGACGGGAAAAATACCTCTGTGCAATATTTGGGTGTGAAAAGCAAGCAGTGAGAGTAACTTCCTGTTTGTTTGGACTTCGGTTCAATATAGAGCTGAGAATGACCTTGAACCCCCTAATCTTCCTCAAAGTCGAATCCCTTGTCTTAAACTCTGTGTATTTACAGTTCTCCCCTTCTTCTTCCCTAGGGAAAACATTTCCGAAGTCATCAGACACCTGGTTTTACCTGGCTCGCATTGCTGGCCTCTGTAACCGGGCGGACTTTAAGCCTCATCAGGAATCAGTTCCCATAACAAAGGTATCAAGTTGAGGTGGAAAGCGGGCACCTCAGTGACTAGTATCACCTGCCCTCTTCCAAAAACGTCGGCTTCTCTGCCCTCAGTGATTTTCTACACACACCCTTCCCTTCTCACGGAGACCACAGGTGAACCCCAGACGGTAGACCCCTGGGACTTATTATGCAAACCCTTCCTTGCAGCGGACAACCACGGGGGATGCTTCCGAGTCAGCCCTCCTCAAATTCATTGAGCAGTCTTACAGCCCTGTGAACGAAATGAGGCAGAAAAATCCCAAGGTGGCAGAGATTCCCTTCAATTCTACCAACAAGTACCAGGTACACAGCTGACAAAAATAGGAGAAGGGAGGGAGGGGGGCGTCACGGCTTGGTCAGTCGGGAAGCTATGCCTTTGCTGCCAGCTGTGTTTTGGAGCAGGGCAAGAGCTCAGGAGAGCCAGCCTCCCAACTAGGAGGAAGGCTCGCCTCAAGCAAGAGAGGAGAACTAGGTGGTAAAGGGAGAAGAGGGGCTTCTTCATCCCCAGCAGAATTCTCACCCATGCCGCCTGCAAAGAAAGCACATCAGAAAATGCTAAGACAGAGTAGCCCAGGCTGGCTGGTGGGAGTCACAGCAGAATCATACACAACTATGAGTTTACACCAGTATCTGCTATGAGATTTGCCACCGTAGACACAAGGCTGTGTCTGCAGATAAACCCTTCGCCATCAACTATCCCCCTTCCCTCCATAATGTTCCTGGTGCAGCCATCAGTGAGGCAGATAGGAGTCACCAGCACGTGTGACCCCTCTTTTGTTGTTTTGTTTTTGTGTTGCTTTTTGAGACAAGGTTTCTCTGTGTGGCTCCCCCTGTCCTGGAACTTGTTTTTGTAGACCAGGCTGGCCTCAAATCAGAGATCCACCTGCCTCTGCCTCCCCAGTGCTGGAATTAAAGGCATGTGCCACTATGCCTGGCTTATGTTTTTCATATTTAAAAGAACTGATTCGTTATCCACGATGAAGCAGGTGAGGGGGAAAGGATGAGTAATGGTCATTGTCACAGACCATGAAATCCAGAGAAGCTATGCATGGTGGTTCAGCTAGGAGGGGTTGGGCAAGATTACTCTGAGTTCCAGGTAAGCTTAACCTATAGTATGAGACCCCTGCCTTAGAAGAAGAAGAAAAAAAGGAGGAGAGAGAGGAGGAGGAGAAAGAGAAGAGAAAAAAGAAGGAAGAAGAAAGAAGATGGAAGAAGAAGGAAAGAAAGAAGACAGAAGGAAGAAGAAGAAGAAGAAGAAGAAGAAGAAGAAGAAGTCACCAAAATAGCCTCTTGAAGGAATGAGAAGCCAAGCCAATGTCAAAAAGAAGAGTTCAGTAAAAAATAGAGAACAATGAATGGCCACGACATGGCTAGAGGACACTCTACTCAGACAAGTGTTTCTTCCAGTTCCTTGTATTTCCGTGAAGACTAGAAATTTGAATGTGTGAAGCAGAGTTGTTGAATAAGACTCCTAACTGACCTTTGGCTTTCTGTCTTCAGACATAACAAAATAACCATCTATAGAGATATTTTTTTTAAAGCCCAGTTACTTGTCCTAAGAGATAAGTAGATCCACACTTCCCATCTAAACTTGTCTTACTCACTGTAATAAAATAGATCTCCCAGATCTACAAATAAGCTGCAAACGCTATTCCCACTTTTTTCCTGACACTTGGTGGTCTCACTAACCAGACAGGAATTCTGTGGCTTGGCAGAGCATACGGCCTTTGGATGAATTAGGTACCTCTCACTCTTGTGTGGTTAAAAATAAAAAGTCAGACATATTCATGACATTGTTGGAATGTCTAACAAGTAACCATGTTCCCCAAAAGCTACCATATGACTGCTTCTGAGCCACTGAATATCATTCAAGCAGCAGAACTGGTCTCTGTGGTACATGTGTGTGATAGACCAGCCGACTGGACTCAGCTCCAGAAAGGCTGTAGCTCTGGCAAGCTCTGAGTGAATGTCTATAATTAGCTTGCTCCAAGGGCAGAGACTCCAGTCTCTGAAAGAAATGTGTCTTACTTAGCCTGTCAGTCTTTTGCCATCTCTGAAATGAAAATTAAGTAGATTGTTTTTGTTTTTTTATTAATATTATTATTAGTTACATTTTATTAACTCTGTATCCCGCTCCCTTATTCCCTCTCAACCCCACCCTCTCTTCCTCATCTAATTAAGTAGATTGTAGTCTGAGCATTTCTGATTATTCTCTCTGTCTCCTTTATGTAATCTTTAAAAAAATAAAATAAAACAACACAAAACAGGCGTTCTCTGTGTGGCCCTGGCTGTCCTGGAACTCACTGTGTAGACCAGGCTAGCCTCAAACTCACAGAGGTCCACCTGCCTCTGCTTGCTGAGTGCTGGGATTAAAGGCGTGCATCACCACCACCACCACCACCACCACCACCCTGCTTTATGTAATCTTGCAAAAAAATAATTCTTTTTGGCCAGGTATGATGGCATATTCCTTTAATCCCAGTACTCAGGAGGCAGAGCCTTGAGGATCCCTGTAAGTTTGAGGCCAGCCTGGTTTACATAATAAGTTCCAAGTCAGCCAGGGCTACACGGTGAGACCCAGCCAAACAAATATACAAACAAACAAAACAAAACAAAACAAAACCCAACTATTTCTTTTTCTTTTTCTTTTTCTTTTTTATTTTTGAGACAGTGCTTGTAGCCTGGAACTTATTATGTAGACCAGGCTGGTCTTGAACTCACAGAGTTCTGTCTCTGCCTCCTGAGCGTTAGAATTAAAATCATCTGCCACCAGGTCCAGCTGAAACACGTATTTCTTTTGGGGAAAGGCATGTCGTGGATTCCATGTATCAGCCAGAGGACAATCTGTAGAAATTGGTCCACTCCTTCCACTGTCAGTCCAGGGATCAAGTCTTAAGTCTCCAAGTTTGGCCTCAAGCCCCTTTATTTGCTGAGCCATCTTGTGAGCCCAGTCTGTCATCTTCTAACCAAGGTTTTTATTCCCTGTGTCCACGTTAGTAGAGGTAAGGAGCTCTCGTGCTCTCCTGAGCCTTTTATTCATTCAACAAACAGTCACTGAGCCCCGAGACAATTGAGTTTTGTTAATCTTACAGCTTCCTCCTTTAAACAAGGTTGTTTGTTTTGTTTTTCCTTTTAATTACTTAGGCATATCTTGAACATAACTGATAGTTCTCTGACCAATCAGCTGTAACCACCTTTTCCGAGCCAGTGGCTCACCCCACTCAACCTCCGGGAAGTGCAGCCTGGCCTCTTCGTGTTCCCACGGTTCCTTTCAGTCTGCTGATTCGGTCTCCAACCGGGGCTGTAGCCCGGCAGTTCCTAGGAGTCTAAAAGAGGAACTCAGCAGGGTGCCTTTACGGGAGATCAGAGTTCCGAGGGAAAGGCAAATCCGGAGGCACCAAGTGCTGCCTCTGCCCGCTGAGGCCTCTGCAGATTCTTTTCATGAGCGCATACCTGACCTTCCTTCAGACATCCAACCAGCTGGCAGTCTTTCTCCGTGGCCTCTCCTGCCTGTGGAGAATGGCTGCCGGGCAAAGTTATTTAGAATTTGTGCTTTAGTTTCCATTTGGGGGGGGGGGTTGTTGTTTTTGTTTCACAACTTTCATAAAAACCCATGAACAGAGGCTGGAGAGATGTTTCAGCGGTTGAGAACACTGGCTGCTCTTCCAGAGGACCAGGGTTCAAGTCCCAGCATCCACATGACAGCTCACAACTGTCTGCCGTCCAGCTCGCTCCAAGTGATTTGACACCCTCACACAGACACACAGGCAGGCAAAACAGCAATGCACATAAAATAGAAGTCAATAAATGATTAAAAAAATAACGTAGCCAAGACAAGATATTTTTCCTCTCTATGGAAGGAACTGAGGTTTTGCAGGATCGAGTGGACATAGTACGCTCACAGAGCAGATGAGACACGGATACTGGCTCTAGAACACTGGTCTTCGAGCACACATGAGCCATCCAATCAGCAAGGAACTGGGGTATGCCCTCAGAGAAGTTCTGAGGGGAAACTAGATTCCTGTGCAAACGATAGGGCTGTGCACGGCTCTGAGCCTGATGTGACCTGAGGGAGGGTGGGTATGGAACCGGTCTCCAGTCTCTTATTTAACCTTCAAGAACTTTCCCGAGGATTTTTTTTACTCCACCCTCCACCCTCTGCATATCTGCTTCCATCACTACCGTTCTCTCCCTAGATGTCCATCCACCTTCTGGAAGATAACTCCCAAACCCATGTGCTGCTAATGAAGGGTGCTCCCGAGAGGATCCTGGATTTCTGCTCCAGTTTTATGCTGAATGGTCAGGAGTACCCTATGAATGAGGAAATGAGGAGAGACTTCCAAAATGCATACTTAGAACTTGGAGGTCTGGGAGAGCGTGTGCTGGGTGAGGAGCTGTGGAAGGGCTGTGAAAGAAGGTCATTGAAATGGCCGTTGGTGGGGTGAAACATTTAGGGTATTGGGGTGTGTGGTGGGGGGACATACATTGGGTGACTGCTGGACCCTTCATCTCTCTCCCCAGGGTTCTGCTTCCTGAACCTACCCAGCAGCTTCTCTAAGGGATTCGAATTTAATACAGAAGAATTAAATTTCCCCATGGAGAATCTGTGTTTCACAGGCCTCATCTCCATGATTGACCCCCCTCGAACTGCTGTGCCAGATGCTGTGGCCAAGTGTCGAAGTGCAGGAATTAAGGTAAGTTTCTGTGTCCCCCAAAGGTCACGAGCTGAGGCAGCTAGTAGAAAGCTCAGCCCATAGTAGATGCCCAGTAATCTTGGCCGAATTGATTGCTGCCTCCTTGAGTTTATGGTGTCTACTCTTCGGAGAGGTCTAATAGGGATTTCTTCCAGAAGCTTATCTCGAATCGATTGTTGGAAATCACTGGGGAAGCTTGAGAGGTCAGCTGTCTAAGCTAGACCCCAGATCCCAGGATGGACCTCCAAAGTTTCTGGAAATTCTAATACAAATCTGAGACCTCTGCCAAACAGTGCTTCTTTGACAAAGTGTGATTGATCTGTGTCTGTCTCTGTCTGTCTTTATGTGTGTCCCTGTCTTCCTCTCTCTCTCTCTCTCTCTCTCCTCTTTCTCTCCTCTCCTCTACTCATATCTTGATTCAATAGACCTAGGGCCTCTGGAGATTGCACACCTTGAACAAGCTCCTAAAACACATTACTGCTGGCCCGCCCACCGTAGGAGGAGTTAATGCTGGGTGGTGGTACTATGAGGCTAAGCTCCAGGCTGGAGCAGACAATAGTGATGATGGACTATTGAAAGCTAGGTAGCTCTCCATGGGTCTGACTTGCAACTTGTAATGTTCAGCTCAGTAATAGCACAAACCTCTGACCCTCAAAGAGAAACTAGAAACTAGGAGTGAAACTCCACTATAGGGCAAACCCAGAGGTAGGAAGTCTTTGACATGAGGTAGGCCTTGAACTTCACAGGAAGGTGGCAATTGAATTTTTCCAGTTCCGAGATCCTGTGTATTTGTGTTTCAAGGTTCAAAGACTCATATTTTTTTAAAAAATGTTGATTGAATGAATGATTGTGTGTGTATCTGTGCATTTGTGAGTGTGGGCACACACAGGCCACGATGCAGGGGTGTTGTTCAGAGAATAACCACCTTTGGAAGTCAGTTGGTTCTAGCTTGTGGGCTTCAGGATCTGAACTGCCAGGCTTGTTGGGCAAGGGCTGTTAGGGAGCCATCTCACTGGCCAGGACTCATATCTTAACAGATTAGATGCTGACACCTTCTGCTCACACCTAATCTCCCGATCACCTGCACCCTCTGGACTTGGGAAGAGATGGCTTCGGAGCTGGAGCCACTTAGGGGGAGTAGGTGCTCTCGGTTGGAGATGCTCTTATATCAGACCTGTGACTACTGGCAATTTGTCTGAGTTCTCAGGAACAGTGTTTAGTTAAATAATGGTTCACTGGAGTGGAAACTAAAGAAATGATGTGGGAAATTACGGCGAATTAAAATTTTAATCACCACCTTATAAAACATTTGAGGTAGTGAGTTCTTTGTAGAGATGACATTATTACAGAACATCTCCATAGAATAACCAGTGTCGTTTCCCCAATGTGCTATAAGCTCACATCCCATACCATGGAAGAAGGCACTCACCCGAATTTTCTGAGCTTTGAGGTAGGCTATTAGAATGAGGACTAACGTTGTGAATGTAGTCGGCAGTTATCTCACCTGGAGATGTGTGGATCTCTTTGGCAAGAAGAGAGCCACAAGAGCGCCAACAGGTAGGGAGGCCCAAGTAGGGAGCGAAGCAGTAATGAGTCAGGATGCCTAACAAGATCCAGGGTATCACCACCGCCGCAGGCACAGCCAGCTCATTGGAGTTTGTGAGGACCCGGAGGGGCTGTCCCTGACCTAGGGTCCCTCAATGTGTTCTGAGCACCCCCTGTTCTGGGCCTGCCTATGGGTCTCCCTACAATTGTGTACCTCCTCCTGGACTCTAAACTGATGGAAAGCTGGCAGGCTAAATTGAGGAATCGTGAATCATTCTGTCTCCAGGGAGGGAAGTATAAGACAGGCCAGCGGCGGCGTCTTTCAAAATGTACAAAAGGGAACAGGCACATGGGAGCTTGTTCTGAAGTAGACCCTTCCGGAGCTACCCCCCCCCCCGCCCACCCCAGGTGGTAGTGACGCACAGCTGGTGACTTGTCACAGACTGCTAAATAAAAGAAGTCATATAATTGTTGCATGGCCTCAAAGCCTATGACAAGGAAATGATTGGATGACTGAGCAGGTATTCGTGTGCCCATGGCTCTGAAAGAAATGTGATTTTTAAGAATTAAAAAAAAAATACTTCCATCATATTTATCACTAATATTTCAGTAGAATGGAGATACTAGGCACATTATAACCCTTGTCCCTGCTTCAAAGTCAGGCTTTGAAAGCTCTCCTGGGCGCATAGCTTCCGTACTAACCTTTGAAGGTTTCTTTCAGATGGTCTGCTCTGGGAGAAGAGGGTAGAAGGGAACATGGAGTAGCTGGTACAACTGTGAGACATGAGAGCCATAGGCAGCATCAACACATTGGAAATTAAGCTTTTCCAGAACTTGATGAATTCCAAAAGCAGTTGGATACCCTTTACCTCAAAGGGAGCTAGTCTTTGTAGAACTACGCTTTCTGTTGTATGAATTCATCTCTACACAAGTAGATCACTGTAGAGTAAAACTGTGTCTAAGGCATGCGCTCTAGGAATACTTAGCATTGTATTTTTATGTCTCTGACTTGCTTGGGGGTGTGGTGTGGCTGAAGCCATGGACGACAGTCCGTGTAATGCTCAAACGTGGTGAGCGACTAAGAAAGCGTGAGGATGACAGGCATGCCTTGTGAAGCAGGTCCTAGGCCACCATGGATGAGCCATTGGGAAGTTTCTATTGCGTTGTGACCCAGAATCACATGGCTAAGGGCTCAGTCTCAGCCACACGTAGAAGACATTCCTCTTATGGTTCCTTTCTAGATCCTCACCATCAGGCAGCCACAGGCCAACCTCCTGATGATCCACTGTCTTGCAACTAGGCTGAACAATCAATATTAGTGTTTTGGGGTATAAGCTCAATGCAGTTTTCACTGAGTCTTTGGTAATTACAGCTTAGGTAGCACTTTGTTGTCTTTTATCAATTTGAGGGTGCTAGTGTTGAGGAATGATGGGGGCTTGTGAAACTCTAAGGTTGGTTCTTTGAGGAAAGCCACTTCATTGCATATTTCTACACCATGAAAGCAAATACATAGACCTCTTCTGGACCTTTGTGCCTGAAAGCGGTGGAAAATGTTGCTCTTGTCAGGCATTTTACTTATCCCTGCTGTCAGAGCTTGAAAACTTGTATGGATCCCTAGAGGACAACTGGGAACCTTGAGAAGGAACTCCCAGGTAGTCGCCAGACCTTCAGGCCTCATTCCATAAGTTTTTGTTGATGGCTTATTAAGCGTAGGATGTTGTAGTGGGACAAAGTGCATATGCCTCTCATCTTCACAAAGCTCTCATTCCAGTGGGGAAAAGATCACTATCTAGAGAAGTGCTGAGTGGTGGCACATGGAAAGAGCAGAACGCTGTGAAAGCACAGAACACAAGAACCTCATCTTTGGGTAGAAATAGGATACACTGAGCTTTCGGGTTGAAAGTGCAGGACAAGGCAAGGCAAGGGGCAGAGCAAAGCTCTGTATTCCCTGGGGCTTGAGGAAGTCTTGCTAAGTGACATATCATTCCAAGCATCCCTTCATAATATGTGGTACATACTTCTGTGTTATTGCTTAAAGTTGCAAACATCTTCTGGAACAAGTTGGATGAAATTGTAAATTTTGCAATGTTTCCCAATGACTGACTTCTCCCTGGGCAGCGTAGAACCTGATGCGTCTGTGTCACATGGGCTGCTTATCCCCACCTCCCTCCGAGGACTGACCCCCACAGAAGCACAGCTCTTGACTTGTATGAGTTGTCCTTGGAATTGAGCTGCTATTAGGTGGGGGCAGGGGGGTAGGAATCCAGAGTTGGGCTAAAGCATTCTCCTTTTCCTTCCCCTTCCTAATCCAGGTAATCATGGTTACAGGGGATCACCCCATCACGGCCAGAGCGATTGCACAAAGTGTGGGCATCATTTCAGAAGGCAGCGATATAGTAGAGGGCGTCACTTCTCATCATATGCCTATCGACCAAGTCAATAGCAAGTGAGACCCTTAAAGAACTCAGATCTGACATCTCTCCCTCCATCCTTAGACTGCCCCACCAAAAACTACTCCCTAGGGTTCCTGGAGTCTCCTGCAGCAAGTAGGATTGTGGGATTTACACTCCTGCAAACGAAATATAAAAGAAGTAACAAAGTGATTAGGTCACTGAGTTTTCAGAGGAAACAGGAAAAGAAATAGAGCCAAAGGGAGGCGTGGTTGACAAAGAGGGACAAGGATAGGATGAGTCAATATGAGGTCAGCACACGTGGAGAAGGAGCCTGGGTGGGAAGGAAACCAGAACTTAGGGGTTTAGTAGGGAATCCTGGAACCTGAGGTGAGTCCTCAGCACTTTGATCTAGCCTTTGGGAACTCCTTCCCCTAGGTCTGTGAAATCCATTGTAGTGCATGGCTCAGAACTAAAGAACATGGACTCAGAAGAGCTGGACTATATCCTCAAAACCTACAAGGAGATAGTATTTGCTCGGACCTCTCCTCAGCAAAAGCTCATCATTGTGGAGGGGTGTCAGAGACTGGTAAGGGTTCCCAGGTCCTGAGGAGCCTGGCAGAGGCCAGCCACAAAACCAGCAGGGGAATATGTGGGATGGGTAGAAGAGTACTGGAGGGAATCCTATCCTAAACCTCATTGATAGCCTTCAGTTTGGAAGTTCTCTGAGAGCGTAAATGGCTCAGGGGAACAGAAGACATGGCCGAGCATAGATAAGTCAAACATGACAGCATTTAGAAGTGAGATGCTGGAATCAAAGTGACCTTTGGGACTGATCCTGAATCTAACAGATACTTTTTTTTTTTTCACTCTTGTCTGGATTTCACAAGGGAGCCATTGTGGCAGTTACTGGTGATGGGGTGAATGACTCCCCGGCACTGAAGAAAGCTGACATCGGCATTGCCATGGGTATCACTGGCTCTGATGTCTCTAAGCAGGCAGCTGACATGATCCTTCTGGATGACAACTTTGCCTCCATTGTGACAGGCGTGGAAGAGGGTGAGGAGGCAGGGTACCTCGCGGTGGGACTTGATCCTTGAAGTGGAGCTTAGTGTACATTACCTTCATTGCCTCTGATCACCATCTAACCTCCTAAAGCTGTAAGGACTTCAAGAAGTCACAAGACAAAATCTTGAAGATTCTGTTCAGCTTGGCCTTGGGGAACATGGCTACTGATCTAGGAGGCATAAAGCCCTGGGCTTAAGGCCCAGCACCACACAGAATATCTGTTATCCCAGCACTCCAAAGACAGAGGCAGGAAGACCATGAGTTGAAGGTCATCGAGGCTTGCCTGTATGCCATAAAAGACCTTATATTTTTTAAAACTCAGCTAATATTTGAGGGTGCTCTTTTCAAAGATAAAGTTCAAGGGTTGTCCAGATTTTCCAGGAAGACCAAGACACTGGCATCACATCATACCTTCCTTATGGTCTCACAGGGATTCAAGTGTATTTACTTCAAGTTTTTAGGGGTAGCCATAGGCCCGGAAAATTAATGCTTCAGTCTTCCGCAGGGACCCATAGAAACTTGTTGTCTGAACAATAGAGACATGTTAAGACCAACTGAAAATTGTGTGCAAATTAATTGCATGAACTCAATTACCCTCTTTCCAGAGAATCCTAAAGAGAATGCCGATTGGAACAGGAAACCCCATAAGGCTATATGCCTGGCTCCCTCATTTCTGTTTGAACTATCTCACTAAACTAATCCATTTTATTGAAATCTGGTATGATCTGAGAGTTTGCTCAGTATATTTAAATTTAATTCAGTAATTTTTTGGAGCACTATTTGCAAACTAACTATCCCAGATGCAGGAGATGAAAGACATGAATTCCTGCCCACAAACAACTTAACTTTGTAGTGGGGAGAGACAGACAATGAACAAGGCAAATTTCATAGTATGGCAAAGTAATAGGAAAAAAATAAAGCATGGAGTTAAGGAAAGACTGTGACAGCCTCTAAAAGGGTAGCCATGCAGACTCAGTCATATTGCAAGGCAGGAGAAGTGTACTCAAAGGGCAGAAGAAAGGTCACAAGTTAGGTAAGGCAGAAAAATCAGATTCAAACCCAAGCTTGGGTTCTTTCCACTCAGTCTTAATCTTTCGAAGACTTTAATACTGGTATTTTCAGACACCTCCAGGATTAACTCTGCCTAATTTCCAGAGATCAGATAACACTAGCCATGTTGAATCCAAGAACAAAGAGTACAAAATGTGGCCATGGCTAATGAACCATGGCTTTACTTGAGAGTCAATACAATTTTTGGACAAAACATGGATCCCTCCCCACCTTCTCCAAGGTCTAAGACTCCCCAGCATTTTCATGGGCCTCTCTTTCCTAGTAATTCCTTTGCCCAGGAGTTGTATCATCTGGTGGTTTCTCACAGACGTTTACTCATCCTCCCCAGGTCGCCTCATCTTTGACAACCTGAAGAAGTCCATAGCGTATACCTTGACCAGCAACATTCCTGAGATCACCCCGTTCCTGCTCTTCATCGTCTTAAGCATACCCTTACCCCTGGGTACCATAACCATTCTCTGCATTGACCTGGGCACTGACATGGTGAGCACCGGGTCTCACTCTGGGAATGCTAAGATCGATCAAGTATAGGGGAAAATCTGTCACATGAGGGGACAGAATTAGAGTTTCTTCTGAACGCTGTGTACCTGTCGTTCCCACCAGATCCCTGCTATCTCCTTGGCTTATGAGACACCTGAAAGTGACATCATGAGGAGGCTTCCACGGAACCCAAAAACCGACAATCTTGTGAACCACCGTCTGATTGGCATGGCCTATGGGCAGATCGGTGAGCCTAGAGAACTGAGGGGTGAAGGGGGGGTGAGGGCTGCCTCTGGTTGGCCATTTAGACACAGCTATTTAGAACTCAGGGAGACAGTTTCTCAACAACAAACTGTGTTTGGTCCTGGGACCACAAAGAACTGTTGATCTCTGACCTGTCCTCAAGGATCAATAGGAAAGGAAAATAGCCACATAATATGACACTTTATGTATTCACCTTTCCACACGTGAAGCAAAGAGGAAAGGGATAACATGCTTCTGGAGCACACAGCATGCTAGCTCACCAGTTTGGAGGAGATAGAGCTTTTAGGGAGGAAACAACTCGCACTTGAGGATAAGGCTTTGACTGGTAAGTAGGTAAGCAGGTATGCTGGGCCAGCAGAGAAAGGAAATTCACAAAGCCACAAATCATGGTCAGTGAAGAGTAAGTTGTTCTGGTGGTGTTTGGTCTTGATAATGAAGTAGACAGAACCATAACGAGGCTGCAGACATAAGAAATATTAACATTGGGATAAACTTTGACAGCCATGTGAGAACCATATAAGGTTTCTGTCATTAACCAGCTCGGTATAATACATTGTTTCAGGTAAGGATGGACAGGGAAGAGACTGAAGAAATCACCTAGGAGAAAAATGTGTCCAAAAAGTAGTGGCAGACCTGTGTGAAACCTAATTCATCACTTCCTGCCTCTATGGCCCAGAGGATAACCGAGTCATGTGTTCAGATTTTCCCCACTTAGGATAATAGTTCAAAATGAGAAGGAGTTATGCCCACAAGAACGTGCAAAGCTCTGTAACAAATTATAACCGTTGCTGTTCTTCAGCTCCCACTCAGTAGGGAGAAAGAATGAACGGCTCCCAAAGTCCTTTTTAATTTTAAAATTGATTCAAGGGCTGGAGAGGTGGCTCAGTGGTCAGGAGCACAGCCTGTCTTGCAGAAGACCCAAATTCAATTCCCAGTTCCTACTATGTATAACTCCAATTCCAGGGGAGCTGAAGCTCCCTTTTGACCTCTGTAGGCATTGTTTATGTACATACCTGCCCAACACACACATGATCAAAACTAAAAACACATCTTTCAAAAGATTATGTGATTCAGAAATAACCTTAGTTAGACCAAAGCAAGACCAAAATCCAGCAGGGCAAACTCCAAATGCTATAGCTCTATGTTGGGTGTCAGAGAGCTTAAACAGCTCTGCTCTGCAGGCTTAGGGTTTAGAATCAAATGTCAGGGTTTTGGAGCCAAATCTCTCAGAGATGGCAGGATCGGATCACTGATGACAAGACTCCTCATCATTATGTAGATACACACCAACCCTGCTAGAAGCAAGGACCAGCCCCAACACTGCTATGATCTGCTTTTTGAGGCCTTTCTTTGAACTGACTCTCCTCCCCTATGACTGTCACACACAGGGATGATCCAGGCTGTGGCTGGGTTTTTCACCTATTTTGTGATCCTGGCGGAGAACGGTTTTAAGCCTTTGGATCTGCTGGGTATTCGTCTGTTCTGGGAAGATGGAAGCCTAAATGACCTAGAAGATAGCTATGGACAGGAGTGGGTAAGCAGAAGGTGTAGGATCTGAATTGGAACTAATTAGACTTGGGAAGCTGAGGTAGGAGTAATGCAAATTGAAAGCCAGCCTCCTCAACATAGTAAGTTCATGGTTAGCCCAGGTTATATGCTAGGAGACCTTGTCTCAGAAAAATGTGTGTTCAAATCTTAGTTGTTGAAAAGATTGCTTTTGGGGCTGGAGAGTTGGCTCAGTGGTTAAGAGCACTGGCTGCTCTTCCAGAAGACCCTGGTTCAATTCCTAGCACCCACAGGTCAGCTGACAACTGTCTGGTCTGTAACTCAAATTTTAATGGATCTGACCTCCTCACAAACATATATATGTATTCCAAACACCATATATATATATATATATATATATAATTTTTTTAAGAAAGAAAAGATAGCTTTTATACACTTGTGGCTTCTGCCAGCTGAACCCCATGAGACCATCAGAAGTCCATGTTCCCATGCTCCAGTAGCCACACGATGCCCAGTGTTCTCACTGTTCATCATATCAACATCTCCCCAGCCCTCAACTCAAGCTCTTGTTAGTTTTACATCCTACACGTCTTCCCTACAGCCAAGATGTGACATGATGTTATTTATAATAGATTAAATCTAATTAAAAATAATTTTACATAACAAGAATTTCTCTTACACACTGAAGACCTTATAAAGTATTATGGGTTAAAACAGTTGTCATGCTTTCGTATCTATTACAGAGATGCCCCGGAAGGGTGCTATTCACAGTTAAAGTAGGAATATCTCCTTGCCTTTCACATTAGTTACTTTTCTCTTGCTGTGATAAAATACCACAAACAAAGTTACTTTTAGAAGAAAGTTTATTCTGGGCTTATGGTTCTAGAGAGCTAGATTCCATGCTGGTAGATCAAAGGTACCAAGTTGTGGGCAGCTGAAACAGCAGCTGAGAGCTCACATCTTGAACCATAAGCAGAAGGCAGCGAGTGCACAGGGGGATGGCAGGAGGCTTCTAAAACTTCAAAGCCCACCCCTACCCAGTAGTAGACAAGATGATCTAATCCTTCCCAAAGAGTTCCATCAACTGAAGACCATGTAGTCTAACATATGAGCCTCTGAGGGCCATTATCATTGAAACCACCACACTCTGCTTCCTCGCCCCCAAAGGTTCCTGGCCATATAATAAAGCAAAATGCATTTAGTCCACCTTCTAAAGTTCCCAATGGCCTTTTATGGTCTCAACATTGTTTTAATGTTCTAAGTGTCTTCTGAGATTCAAGCCATCTAATTTGTAAACCCCTGTAAAATAAAAAAGCAGACCTGACCATGTGGTTTTCTTAGAGGAATTTAGAAAATTGCAGTTGGACTAAGCGCTTCCTTTCCCACTGAGGCCAGACAAGACAGCCTAGCTGAAGGCAGACAACATAGAGACAGCTCCCCGTCCCACCCTGAGCTTGTTGTTAGGAGATACACATGAAGAACAAGCTGCACTTCATATGTGTAGGGGTCCTAGGTGCAGCCCATGCATGCTCTTTGGTTGGTGGTTCAGTCTCTGTGAGCCCCTAAGCCATGAGTCTTATGAAGCTTCTAAGAATCATGGAGGAGAGGGAGGAGTAGGACAGGAGGGAGGAGAAGAGGGGTGTGGAGGGGTGTGTGTGGAGGTGTGTATAAAACATATCAAGTTTACAGATTTTAAGTAAATCTAAGAGAGACCAGAAAATAATATTAAAATCAAGGCACTAGAGTGAGGTAGAAGGATAAACATGGAAGATAAATATGCTTAAAATTTAAGCTGCAGAAAAACTGTAGGTATTGGAAAGGATATAGGATAATGTCCACAGCTTAACTATAAGAGTGTGGAGAACATCAGAATTAGAGGGGATAAAAGCTGGGAAGAGTGTTCATAAATAATGGAAGATTATTCATAAATATGAAATTTAAATCTAAAAAAAAATGAGGACAAGAACAGAAGTAGAGTAACAGTGAGTCAGATGCTAGACTCCGCAAGCAATGGCAGGGATTGGCACCGACGGTGGTGCAAGAGCTGCTGGCACTCAGGGAAGCTGGCTGGGCTTACTTCTCTGTTCCTTCCACGTTTGGCTCCACAGTGTTTGTTTGTTTGTTTGTTTGTTTGTTTGACAATTGTTTCACTATATAGACCAGGCCAGCTTTGAATATAGTCTGCCTGCCTCTGCCTCCCAAATAATGAGATTTAGGGTGTACAGCACTACCCCCAGACAATTTTAAACCCTTGTGTTCTAGTCACTTAAGGCTTTTCATTTCTATCTAAATACAACTTTAGGTATAATCCAAGTGGTTTTATATATAGTTAGTATCTTTTTTTTAAGCTTCCTTTATATTTTTTTAAATTATTTTTATTTTATGTGCATTGGTGTTTTTGCCTGTATGTCTGTGTGAGGATGTCAAATCTTGGAGTTATAGATAACTGTGTGGGTGCTGGAAATTGAACCAGGGACCTTTGGAAGAGCAGTCAGTGCTTTTAACCACTGAGCCATCTCTCCAGCCCCTACAGTTAGTATCTTAATATTGTGTAAACCTATGTATTAACTTATCTATATTAAGAAACATTTTGTTTTTAGACGTAGGCTCTGTTGTCCAGTTTTTCCCCCAGTCTAACTTAGGTGCACCTCTTCTGTGTTCCCACAGCACTCTCGGCTTCTCTGTTGTAATAAGTCACCTATTGCATTGACATTGTGAACATTTTTATGCCTCCTACTAGATTCTAAGTTCCTTACATACAAAATATAAATGAAAGAACCATGGGATGAATAAGGGAGTACCTCCTATCTACCATTCCACAGGGCCTTGAGCACGCTAGGCAAGCATTCTACAATTGAACTACAGCCCCAGCCTTCTGGCTACCACTCTTGGGACATTCCTTTCTGCTCTCTGCTTATCCCATCCTTCCTGATCTATGACCTCTGGACTCTGCTGGTCTAAGTTCACCTTCTTTTAATCATATTCCTAATTTTTTTAAAATGTGCTTAGTTGTTTTTTTAAATGTGCTTAGTTGTGCTTAAAACAAGCTAGCACCATCAGAGAGGAAGGAGCCTCAGCGGAGGAAATGCCTGCATGAGATCCAGCTCTAAGGCATTTTCTCAATTAGTGATCAATCAGGGAGAGCCCAGCCTGTGGTGGGTGGTGTCATCCCTGGGCTGGTGGTCCTGGACTCTGTGAGAAAGCAGGCTGAGTAAGCCCTGGGAAGCAAGCCAGTCAAGCAGCACCCCTCCATGGTCTCTGCATCAGCTCCAGCCTCCAGACTCCAGGCCTGCTTGAGCTCTTGTCCTGCCTTCCCCTAGTGATGGACTATGATCTGGAAGTAAGCCAAATAACCCCCTTCCTCCCTAACTTGCTTTCTGGTCATGGTATTTCATCACAGAAATAGAAACCCTAACTAAGACAATTACCTAATGAGGCACGCCACATAACATTTAATAGGCAAAGCATGGTGAAGGGACCCAAAGAGCTTTCAGTCATGTTGGGAAAAGACACAAACACTATAATGCAGTGTGAAAAGTGCTATAAGAAAGACAGCTACAGGTGCAGTGCTAGAGGAAACCAGAGAAAGTTAAAGCTCAGACTCTGGATCCTGAAAAGCAAGAAAGACGAGAGAAACTTTTGGGTGCACCTAAACTCCTTTCTGACACAGATGTCGCTTTTTTGCTCATCCTACCCCCAGACCTATGAGCAGCGCAAAGTGGTGGAGTTCACATGCCAAACGGCCTTCTTCATCAGCATCGTGATTGTGCAGTGGGCCGACCTCATCATCTGCAAGACACGTCGGAATTCACTCTTCAAGCAGGGCATGAAGTGAGTGCCCAACTCAAACACGCCATTTCCTCGCCTTTTCCTCCTATGTCTCTTACACTCATGGATCTTTCTTCCCAGAAATAAAATCCTATTATTTGGAATCTGTGAGGAGACGCTTCTGGCAGCTTTCCTGTCCTACGTGCCGGGCATGGATGTGTCCCTGCGAATGTACCCACTCAAGTGAGTAAGGGAAGGGATTCCAACACAGGGAGAACACGTGGGAGGAGAAGAGTGTTTGAAAAGGGCGATCGCCAGGTAGCAACTGCCC
This sequence comes from Meriones unguiculatus, assembly GCF_030254825.1. Classification (NCBI taxonomy): domain Eukaryota; kingdom Metazoa; phylum Chordata; class Mammalia; order Rodentia; family Muridae; genus Meriones; species Meriones unguiculatus. Next base: position 92,702,032 of record NC_083359.1, on the reverse strand, counting down.
AAATCATGGAGCCACACTCAGTGACTTGAGAGATTCTTTCCCACTCCAATACACTTTATTTAGGGTGCTATTAGATACCACGTCTAGAGATCACAAGCCACTGGACTCGGCAAGTTCAGCAGGCGTAGCACTGTTTCATTGAGTGGAATTGTATGACCGGCATCTGAGGGAGCCAGGCAATCATACATGTTTCTAGGTCCAAATATAATCATGGCAGTGGTCTAGCTTACCAGGTAGAGTGGCATATACCTATAACCCTAAGAGATAGAAACAGGCCCATGAAGAATTCAAGGACATTCTTGATGACATTGCATGTTTGCGGCCAACCGGAGATAGAATCCTTGTCTCAAAACAAAGAGCCAAATTTATGGTTAGCTTAACTAATTCTTTTGTTTTTTTATACAAATCTGTTTTAACTTGAGAATGTTTTACTCTATGAGACTTAATATATTAATCTGTTTTAATACATGAGAATGAACACGCTGAAATTGTTTACTGTCTGGTTCCTTGTCTTGTTCAATTCTCAGCTTTTTATTATGTTTTGCTTTAACATTAATATGTGCTTATGAACCCTTTCGAGCCAGGCTGTCATGCTCATGTACCCAGGCTAGCTTTGTACTTGCTTTGTAGCAGAGAATGACCTTGAACTCTCCCAAGTTTTGGAATTATAAATGTGTGCCACCATGCTCCGCTTTAGTTTATAATCTTAAGTTTTAAAGAGAAACAGGGCTGTGTAGCTCAATGATGCGGTGCCTGCCAAGCGTGGACAAGGCCCCAGGTTCTATCCCTGCATTGAAAATAAAAATCTAAATTTTACTAAGAAAAAAGCAGAACTGCTTGCCCCGTTGCCACTATGTCACCTGCACAGGCAGCCTTTAAGAATGATTTAGTAAGCTGGGCAATGGTGGCACACGCCTTTAGTCCCAGCACTTGGGAGGCAGAGGCAAGTGGATCTCTGTAAGTTCGAGGTCAGCTTGGCCTACTGAGTTTCTAGGACAGCCCAGACTACAGAGAAACATTGTCTAATGTCTAAAAAAATATATATTTAGTGTGTGTTCTTCCCATTCATTTCCTATGTTTTCACATGCTTTGCTCATCTACCCACCCCTTGCAGTGTTAGAAATACCGCTTCATACAATATAGGTGCTCAGTTAATATTTGATAGGGGAACCTTGATAGGGGAATGTAGACAGTTCTAAGTTCGAATCGCAACTCTTTACCTTATGTGACTTAAGGAAACATGTACCTACTCTGAGACTTGGCCGTCAGTACCCCTTGGGCAAGGCTGGGGATGCAGTGTAAGGGCAGAGCACAGCCATAACATAGATGAGGCCCTGGGCTTGTGCTCCAGCGCTGGAAAGAAAAGGCGGATCTGGCAGAGAGAGTGTTTGAGAATTACATGTGGAACTTGGTTTGAGGCACTGAGCATATTTGACTCCCGGAGGGTGTTTTATTAATAGTAGCTTTGCTTTTGTTGTGTAGATGTCAATAACAAATGGAAGTGGACCTACGGTACTCTGTAGGCACCCTGGCCACAGCACTTAGCACCGACTATTATATTGTGTTCCCATTCATCTCTTTTTTTTTTTTTTTTTTTTTCTGTGATCTCTCTGAACTCCTCAAGATAAAAGACCATCACATAACCACTTTTACTTCCCAGATCCTTTTCAAGGGATTCAGGGTATACACATAATTGTTGTTCAACAGATGGAAAGGTCTTGCGTAATACTGCTTATGTGTGTGGTGTGTGTGCAGGAAATGCATCCTGGACTGTATCTGTACCGCCCAATATGATAGCCACTGTCCATACGTGCTGCCGAGCTCTTGAATGTTATGACTAATGAGCATGAAAATGTGTATTTGTGATTTTAATTTTAACTCAAAGTTAAAAGTTAAAACAACTGGTGAGTGGTTTTGCACACCTTTAATCCTAACACTTAGGAGGCAGAGGCAGAGGCAGGTCCTTCAGGCCCAGGCTGGTCGACAGAGTGAGTTCCAGGACAGCCAGGCCTACCCAGAGAAGCCCTGTCTTGAAAAACCAAAAAAACCAAAACAAAACAAAACCCCAACATTAATTAAATATGTCTATAAACAACTTGGACTACATAGAGTGGCACTATAATGTACAATCCCAGTGATATAAGAGTAGGAGATTAAGACTGAAGAATCATGAATTTGGGGCCAACCTGGCAACATAAGACTCCATTTCAAAACAAACAAACAAACAAATAAAAATGGAAAGGAAAAGGAAGGATAAGATAATTTTATTTCTTTGGATTGTATTTCCTTTTAGCCATTGAAAATTTTATATCCTAAAGCTAGGCGTGGGACATGCCTGCACATGAAAGATAGAGCCAGAGGATCAGGACCTCATGGTCGTGACTGACTACACAGCAAGCTCCAGGCCAGGCTGGGGGAAGAGATCCTGCAGAAAGGGGTGGGAGAGAAAACTTAGCAGCCGAGTTAGGTGAGGAGTACAGGATACACACCAAGATTTCCAAGATTTAGTATTAGAGGAAGAATGGACACTATCTTAGTGTGGCAATGTTTATATTGATTGGCACGGAGGTAAATGCCTGTATCTCAGCACTCAAAAGGCTGAGGCAGGAGGATCCCAAGTTTGAAGTCAGCTTGGATCATACAGATACATCCTATGTCTTAAAACAGAACAGAACAAAATAATGTTCATAATGACTGCACACGTTAAAATGGTATTTTGTATATATTGAGTTAAATAAGAGTATTAAAATGTACTTCTTGCGGTTCATTTATCATAATGTGGGCATTGGAAAACTTTCAATTTTGCACATGGTTTGCATGATTTTTTTCATTTTTTTCTCTGGGTGTACATGTCTGTGTATGCCTATGCTGTGTGTTTGTACACAAGTCCAGGTGTGTACAAGTCCAGGTGTATGCTACCACAGCACTCATGAGGTCGGGGGACAGCTTCTGGTGCTAGCCTTCGCCTTCCACCTTGTTTGAGATGAAAGTCTCTCTTATCGTTCACTGCTGCATGTACTAGGCTAGCTGACTCTGGAGACGGCCCTGCCTCTGCCTCCCATGTCCCTTTGGGGGATTACAGCCACCCAGCTCACCAAGCTTGTGCAGCAAGCACTGTTTCCACTGAGCCGGTATCTCCACCCATCTCCCAGCAATGGCCTTATATTCCTATTGAACTACTGAGCAGGGCTATTGACTTCTGTGCCGTTCTCTGGGCCACTCAAGGGTATAAGACTCTTTGAGTCCATCTTCCCATTCCCTAATGAGGGAAGAAGCCCAAAGTGGAAAAGGGGTCTATTTTGCAAGATGGTGGTACGTGTAAACACGCCTAAGTGCATACATTGCCTTCCCTAGTTGGAGAGCTTGAGAGTATGCAGAAAAACAGCATGGGAAAGGGGTGACTCTCTCAGCAGCTCATGAAAGTTAGTTGGCAATATCTAGAAATGCTGCATTAACTCTGGCCGTGACATTTATCATATTGCCATTGACATTTCTGATTTCTGTGCTGTGTCCTTTCTCTCTACCCCTAATCCCTTAGCACTCAGGCTCTGACCTCCTCAAAGGGAAAATGAACCATATCTCAATTGATCAGCTATATCTCAAAATCAACTATATCCTCTTCTTGAGCACCCAGCTCAGTCTCTCTAGTTCCCATACACCATTGCTGCTTGCCCTTCTCTGGCCACTGTGTCTTCAGCCACACTGACGGCCTCTCACTCTCTACAGGATAAACTGGTGGCTGTGTGCCGTCCCCTACAGTGTTCTCATCTTCATCTACGACGAGCTTAGAAAACTCATCATCCGTAGACGGCCTGGTGGTAAGGCTACCCTGGACCTTGCTCTTAAGTGGTCACCAACCCCCTAATGAGTTTTCCCAACCCATCTGTTTCCTCTGGACCCACTGGCTTTCTCCATCTCACTGTCCGTCCTTTGCTCCTGCTCCCAGCCCTCTACTCCTGACTTCACTTTTCTTCCCGATGATGGTCGGGGCCCTGTTCCACACAGCAGGCTATCCCCTTGCTTCTTTTCTTCCTGTCTGCCAAGCTCCCCTGCGTGTCCCTGCTGAGACCTTCCCTTAGTTCGCTTTGTCTCTTCTCCACAGGATGGCTGGAGAAGGAAACATACTACTAAACGCATCAGAGAAAGAGCTTCAGGTGACATTGGTGTCACGAAAGCCAGGACTGAGTGTGATGCGACATCTGAGATTAAGCAGGGGGCAGAGACACTGGGTTGAATTTACTCTGGATGAGAGAGATGAACTTGCATTCCCGGGGCTGGAGCAAGAGCATCTGGTAGGAGATGGGGGTGGGCTGAGAGAAAGCCCAGCCTGGCCTGCCTGGAGCCCAGTGACTAGTTACACAGTCTTGTTACATCCAGCAGCCAACCTAGAGAGTAAACACTTGGAACAGCCCTCACATTACTCGGTGTGTAGAAGTCTGATTTTTTCGGGGGGGGGGGCAGGGGGCAGGGCAGAATGCTGTAAAGCTCCCTTCCTGCACCTACATTGAAACTAGGCAAGGGAGACCTCCAGGGAGCTAAGAAGAGGCCGAGAAGGTACTAGAGTCAAGCATCTGGGGCTGGTTGTGATGGCACATACCCTTAATACTAGCATTTGGAAGGCAGGGGCAGGTAGATCGCTGTGAATCTGAGGTCAACTTGTCTGCGTGTTGAGTTCTAAGCCAGACAGGGCTACACTATGAACTCTGCCCTTAAAAACAGAAGACCGAACCTACTTACCCCTGCAGGGTATTTCCCATTTTAAGATCAATCTCTGATGTCCTGTCAGCGCTAGTGACAAGGGACTGCTCTCAAGTCTAGCTCAACCCAGATGGTAAAAGAGGGACACAGGAAGACCAGCTGAGCTACGTCTTGTAGAGGTACCACAGCACTCGTATCTGTACCCACACTTGTGGGGCTTGTGGGACCAAATAATCTGGACCCTGACTTGGGTTTCCTCAGACCAGACTACAGGCCACAGAACTGATGTTCTAAAAGAGACCCAATAACGTAGGGTCAATGACTTGGGAGTGGTCACATGGAGTGGGGGCGTGGGTCCCTCTTCCGGGGCAAACTGGGTGGTTCCTGCCCTTCAACCCTGTCATCAGGAAATCTCTTCACGATCCCCACCCTATAGTCTTTTCTCTCTGCTATAGTGTTGAAACAGGCTATGTGCATGCTAGGCAAGTGCTGTATCACTGAACTTGCCTACTGCCTCAGCATCCTGAGCCCTGGGCCAAGCTCTTTTTTTTTGATCTGGTCTTAGTAAAAAAAAGTACAAGGAGCCTCAACCCTACCCACCCTCTTCTCTAGGTTCTTCCTCCCTTGTCTTGCCCCATCACAAACTGGTTTCTGCTCAGTGAACCTCTCTGCTTTGCCCTATTGATCTCATGAGGTTCATCCTCAGGTACCTCTCAGAGCTATCTGCCCAAAATGATACAGAGGAATGCTGAGGAAAACTGGGAGAAAATCAGTGGCTGTTACCAAGATGCTACACATTCTGCACTGCACACTTTCTGGCCTCGTGACAAGGACCGCAGCCACCATCCGTCCTCAGCACTGTGTTCCCACCACTGCATTCTGTTTCACAGGAGGAGAAACTAGGGGCTCATTCCGAAACTTGTGCCCCCTAACCATGTTTCAAACTAGTCTTACAGTGGTAACACAGCTACAAACAAGACAGACAAAACAGGACAAAGGCAGAGGACTGTGGATCCCAAGGATGAGCTCTATTGCAGGCTGACAGAAAATAAAGCAAAACAAAAACAAAAGAACCCTCCCATTGAAGATGTAGCCAGCCCCTCTCTGAATCAGGTCCCTTTCTCAGAGGTTTCCTTCCACTCCTTCACTCTTCCAATGCAAGGTCTCCTGGGGACAGAGCTATATCAGTGTGGGGTCCACCTGGGCTGCTGACAGGGCTGAAACAGACCCTGGAAGATGGAAGAGGGGCGGGGAGGTATGTGAGTGAGGTGGGGAGGGGGAGGAGGAGGGACCAGCTCCTCAAGTTTCAGCAGTGGGGAGCTTTGAGTGTCTGGTGGGTTAAAAATACAGACGCCCCAACTCAGGGTCATTTGATATGGGTAGCTGAGGCGTGTCAAATCCATGCCTGCACACAGGGAGCCTGGAAGGAAGGGGATTGAGTAAAAAGTAGAGAGCAAAGCATTAGAGAGAAGAGGCCTAGAGTAGTGGGTGGTGTAGGAGCTGAAGACAGTAAAGGTGGAAATGGAGCCAGAAAGGGCCACCAGAGGGGGATGGTGGCTGCATGGTAAGGAGGAGCTGAAGCAGTCAGGGTCAGCATGGAGTCCTGTTTCCCTACAAAGGTTCAATTCATGATGGAAAAAGTCTAGTGCTCCAATGTCTGTTCAGACATTTACATCTCCCCAGAACCCTGCAGTGCCAAGGCCAGATCATGTCCTGAGCAGGCCTGCCCATCACTCCTGAGTGGCCTTTGCAGCCACAGTTGTAAGCTCTGCCTGGCACGTCTGTCACTCTCCTGGGCTCTCAAGAGCCAGGATTCTGAGATCTCCTCAGCTCCAGTGCCATGCTTGGGCTACCTCTGGCCTCTCCTGATACGGTGACAGCTGCCCCTCTTGGACCTCCTCCTGCCATGTTCTTAAGAATGCTAAGTTAGCTGTGTATGGTCTGCTCCAAGGGCATGAAAGAAGTTATTCTGCTATCAAAACTTTATACTTCTACCTAGATGCAAAACAAGCACCATCCTTCTAAAATGAGAAATACCTTTCACTGGGCACAAGGAAGTGTGACTTTAAAGTGATCGCTCCATGATCTCCCTTTGAGCCTCAGTTTATCTAGGTATAGTATGAACCCTGGAAGGCCATAAAAGGGTACTCATAAAAGGCTAGGTACTCAAAGCAAAATTCAACTCTTGAGCTCCAGGCTAGGAGCCTGAAATTACAGCTCTCACAGCTCTGCTTTGGACCTCAGACACACAGACTTAATCCACAGCCTTGGGTAAGGGCACAGGGCCCACCCCTTCCAGTTTACCTCACGTTAATGTTTTCCCATACTTATATCGATCATCTGTGCCTTGTCAAGACGTAGGAATAAATAGTGGCTATTCGCTCTCTGTAGAAGCATGCAGGCTGGGGAATCCTCTCTGCCCCCTTTGCCCTAGAAACAGAGCCCCACAGGGTCGGGGGGGGGGCAGAGCACTCAGAGAGGAAGCACCAAGCAGCAGTGGGCTGGACAGGCAGACAAAGCCCAAGTCCCCATCACTCCAGGATGGAATATGGGCCAGCCCTGTCCTTCCCCCTACATTCCTGAGTTAGGACTGTTGAGTGAAGCAAAGGAAACTGACTGGAGCTAAGCCAGGTCTCTGGTCTTGGACTCCGCTCCATCTTTTATTCAGAGAATGATCTCATCCTTGGTCTACGTTCTTTAAAGGGAACTGCAAAGGGTTTCTTTCCTGGAGTCTGGAATGCTCTTTTATTGCCCCCGCCTCCTCTGTATCAAAGAAATAGACTTTACCTATAGAAGATCGCCAGATTTTAGGGGTCAGAAGAAATGCCGCATTCTCCCCCATTTCATCCTGCATTATCAGTTTAGCCTCTGACCCAAACTGTGTCCTCTCCACCTGCACTTGCTTCTGATTAGCCTTGTCCTATCCTGGGATCCCCAGTTACCCCGACACCTCCCCTCCCCCAAGCCCAGCTTCACTTACCCCTAACTCATCTGGTCTTATTTTTAGATCGGGCATCTCTCCCTTTCCCTTTCTTAATATGGCGATGAGCTCTTAGGCCTGCATGGGGCCAGGGGCTAAGGAGCCTTGGACACTGGGGGAGGGGGAAGGAAGGAGCTGCTGGGCACCTAGAGAAGAGGTATAGGCAGTGGGAGGACTCAAGCTCTCATGGAGCTGTCCCAGCCTCAGAAGGTTATCCATTTCTCCTGCCAACCACAGGGACATATTTAGACAGGACCAGGTGGGGACTGAGGGGTGCCAGTTTCAAGGGGCAGCTCCGGTTCCCTCCCCGCCCCTGCTCCTATTCCTCCTCCTGACCCTTTTTTCTCTTGGCTCTGTCGGCAGTTTCTCCAGGACCCAGCAGTGTCCTCTGTCTACTGCTCTGGCCTACTCTCTACCCCACCCCCACCTGGAGCCCCTAACTCGGGATTCTGTATCCAGGGGCACCTCCCTACTTCAGCTAACCTCCTCTGGACCAGGAGAGCAGACCCAGATCCTACTACCTCCATGAGAGCTACTGACAGGATGGGGGCCAGAGCAGTGTCCAAGCTGCGGCTGGCACTGCTGTTTGTACTGGTGCTGGGGACACCCAAGTCGGGGGTCCAGGGGGAGGAAGGGCTGGACTTCCCCGAGTACGATGGTGTGGACCGTGTGATCAATGTGAACGCAAAGAACTACAAGAACGTGTTCAAGAAGTATGAGGTGCTGGCCCTCCTCTACCATGAGCCTCCCGAGGACGACAAGGCCTCACAAAGACAATTTGAGATGGAGGAGCTGATCCTGGAGGTGAGTGGAGGATGGCAGGCCTGAGGAGCACGCCCGCTCTCCTCTGTGAGCCCCACGTCTGAGGGTGGGAGCTGGAGTAAGAACAGCATCCCAGGGTCTCTGTCTTTACCAAGAAGGTGAATGGAACGTGGCCTTAGCCAAAAGAACGAGACTCAGGGACCAAGGCCCTGCCCTTTTGGTAACTTTAGGGGGCTGCCCCCTCCATGCTGTAGGAGGCAGGGGTTCTAGGTTTGGCTGGGGTGGGGGGAGGTGATGGCGGCTGCACACAGCACTATGCATTGAGCTCCATACCACCAACGTCCTCTTCTAGCCAAAATAGCCCCCTCTCTACACACTTAGGGCTGTACTCCAATACCCAAACAGCAGAAGTGTAAACACAATTGATATTTTGCCTGCAGCTGACTAATATATATATATATATATATACATATATATATATATAATCACTAAATATCTTCTAGAGGCCTCCCACGGGCCTCCCAGCCCAGCCTCCCTCCCTCCTTCAATTCCTCTTTTGTCCCTCTTGGATCACACAGATGTCCTCACTAGAAAAATCCTTGTAATGGAGGCTTCAGCATGCCTTCCCCATCTTTTCTTTCACTATGACTTTGGGCCCAAAGCAGAGAGGGTTAACAGAAGGAGGAGGAGAGAGCCTTATGATTGGAACATGTGGCCACACACATCCTTAAGGGAGCTGGGATATCTTTTCATTTATCTGCACTTCTCTGGCTTGGTGATACAGAGAGGCCCCACCTTACACAGAGCTTGGGATATTTCAGTATAAGACACCAGGCCCCAAACTTGCACTTCTGTGTGCCCCGTTGGGCTCTGGAAACCGCTGTTTGATTAATGAGCCAAGTATTTTTGTCCTGATTGCTCAGTGGCCTCTGCCACCCACCTGCCACCCACCCTCCCATTCCCTTAAGTATCACTGAGCTGCCTTGCTTGGGTGGGGTGCGGCAGTGAAGTATGCCCTCAGCAGAAAGAATGGTCAGATTGCTGGGTGGGGAGGCTTTTGGGTAAGTGACCAGCCTGTGTGATTATCCATAGCCTACAGACTAGCTAGAAGTATTTTGTGACAGGAGGAAATGGGGCCTGGAAGAAGAGTGCTATTTAGTTTCTGCCAGTGGCTCTCCTTCTAGGGGTTAACAGTGACCTCTTGACTTTCTGGCCTTTCCTGCCCCTCAATAGCATGACCATCCCCATCCACACACCCCATTCTCCACAGCTCTCACTTTAGGAGTTGCTTGAGGATCCCAGGGTCCCACATTCACCCATGCTGAGTTTGATCATGATGGAAGGCAGGGCCCAGCCTGTGAGACTCCACAGCATCCCTCAGGAACATGGCAATGAGCAGTAAATATGCACGATCTTTTTAAAAAGTGGAACCAAAGTGAGGCCAGGATTATGAGTGCCTGGGGCTAGTCTGTATCCTAACCAGATGGTCAAGGTCAGTGCTTGAGTGGCCTGCACTTCAGCTGACCCGACGATGGGAAGGCATTAAACGGGGAAGGGGTTAATAAGAATTCTAGGGGCTAATTTACTCATGACTCTTCCAGTTAGCAGCCCAGGTCTTAGAAGACAAGGGTGTTGGCTTTGGCCTGGTGGACTCTGAGAAGGATGCAGCTGTGGCCAAGAAACTAGGTAAGGGAGGAGGAGGAGCAAGAAGCCAAAGGGGAATGCAAGACTGGAGAGGCCTAGATGGGGGACTTGGGTGGAATCTGAGGGCTCAGGAGTTCTTCCGCCACACCTATCCTAAAGTGGGAAGGGGGGTGTCTGACATTGGGGGCTATTCTGTACAGAGACCCATGCTCTAATCCCAGCATGAGATGGAACAGGGTGAGGTGGTGACTTATCTAGAAAATGGCTAAGGCTGGGCACGAGCCTGGGCATGGTGCCCCATACTTGTACGTGGAAGAATGAGTCAGGAGGATGTTGACTCAAGCCTCCGGGGCTACATAGTAAAACTCTCAAAAACAACAACAAAAAACAAAAAAAACAAAAAAAAACCAAAACAAACCCACGGAGTTTCTTTGTATGCTAACCTAAAAATGTTTAGTTAAAAAGAAAAAAGAAACAGGTGTTGGAAGGAAAGGTAAAATTAAAAAAAAAAAATACAGGCATAGTCAGACCTTCTACAAAGTCCTTTTTGAGCTCCTCCCCCCTTCCCTCCCCCTCCTCCCCTCCCCATTTCCTCCCTCCTTCCCCCACTTAGCTGAGCCCAAATATTACACCACCAGCCGCCAGGAGGCAGCACAGGCTGGACACCGGATATGGTTGGGGGAAGGGTAGTTAGCAACAAGGCATCTGGACAGCAACAGCAGAGAATCAGCTACTAGAGTCTTCAGAGAAGCTGGCAGGAATATTTGTCCCTGTCTATGTAGGCAGAGTAAAGGAGCAGAATTCGCATCTTCCAGTTTCCTCCCCTCAGACCCTACCTGAGCCCCAGCTTCTCCCTAGCTTCCTCAGCTGTGACACTAGCTCCTAAGCTAAATTCACAGACTTGGGCTTGGGAATGAAGGGTGTAAGGCAGATGCAGAGAGAAATGGAGAGGTGGAGGGTAAGTCTGCCAGGATTATCAAGTGGGCTGTAGCCAGAAGTCAGACTCTGGTCTGTGGGAAGGTTGCGCTCCTAGTTAACCGCCCTCCCATGCATTCCCCAGGACTAACTGAAGAGGACAGCGTCTATGTGTTCAAAGGAGATGAAGTCATTGAGTATGATGGCGAGTTTTCTGCAGACACTCTGGTGGAGTTTCTGCTTGATGTGAGGATTCCCCGGAGCCTGACAGCCTTCAAGTCTCCAATGCCCCTTGGTTCCTACTATATACCCCCTACATGCACATGCGCGCACACACACACACACACACACACACACACACATATACTACATCAGTCATACAGCACATGCAACATATCACATGCATATATCACACAGATCAGACACAATGCTCACAAAACACACATATACCACATATATATGATGACATATAATATATATCACACACCATATATATGTACCACATATACCAGACACAAAACATACATACAATGCACAGTCATATGCAGCACACATGACCTGTAACACACAAATCACATATAACATGGAACATATACAATTTACCATCATACATGTACTTTGCACATCACACCCATATATAAACCACACATACAGCAACGTATCACAAATAGAAGATACAGAACATACACATTACACACATGGCACAATACATACTACACATACACACCATTAACAGTGTACAACACCTAGGCCACATACCCACATCTGTTTCCCCTTCTCGTCCCCTGCCTTTCCCCTAGCTCTCTCTCCCTCACATTTCTGGGTCCTATCAGTGAGGACAGAAATGGTCTCCTCCTCGATGTCCGTGTTCTTCCAGGTCCTAGAAGACCCTGTGGAACTGATTGAGGGGGAACGAGAGCTGCAGGCCTTTGAGAATATCGAGGATGAAATCAAGCTCATTGGCTACTTCAAGAGCAAAGACTCAGAGCGTGGGTAACAGCCCCCCTGTTCCCCTTTCTGACCCTGCATTCAGCCTACCCTCCCGATGCGCTTCCTCAGCGTGGCTAAGCTAAATCTATGGCTCTGAAATCCCAGCCCCTCTTCTCTCTTTGGCATGGTCAGCGCCATCATCTGTTCCGTCTCTCTGCACTCTGGGCCGTTCCCAAACACCCCCGGCATTCCACTGCTCCCTCCACAATTCTATTGTATTTTATTCTCTGAGAACTAGAGTTTAGAGGGGATGGGTCTCATTCTGAGACCCACATGTCAAGGAAGATCTGCGGAGAGGCCGAGGGGAGTGATTCTCTGGCAGACCCTGAACATGATTGTCCCTTCCTCAGATTACAAAGCCTACGAGGACGCAGCTGAGGAGTTTCATCCCTACATCCCGTTCTTCGCCACCTTCGACAGCAAGGTTCTCTTCCCTGCAGCTTCACTATGTCTCCCTACACCCTTAAGTTACCTTCAGCCTTCTCTCCAAAAATTGATGGAGTCTTGGTGTGCCATTCTACATGCTGGCACTCTCCACCCCAAATTTCTCCTTCCTTCTCCTATGGAATTGAAGGAAAGATGGGCAATTAGACTGTCTAACCCACCTTTGTTAAATGAAGCCCAGAAAAGTTAAGTCATTCACCCAGTGACACAGACCCATATTTTCTCATTCCTTTTCTGCAACTTGTTCCCCCTTTACGCTGTTTCTCATTCTGACCCGGCATCTCCGACTCCACAACTCTCGTCTACTTCCTTAAGGTGGCAAAGAAGCTGACCCTCAAGTTGAATGAGATTGACTTCTATGAGGCCTTCATGGATGAGCCTGTGACCATCCCAGACAAACCCAACAGTGAAGAGGAGATTGTCAGCTTCGTGGAGGAGCACAGGAGGTGGGGACTGGGCAGCCCTCTGTGGAAAAGGTTCCTCTGGTGCTAGAGCACCAGTCTGTGAGGTGGGCTGGGAAACAAGCCAACAAAGAAGCAGGACTCTGCTGGAGACCAATACACTTCTGGGCATTGACACGCTAGCACTTCCCCATTATATTTTGTTCCCAGCACTTAGTCCTCTGTAAATGTGTGGACTGTGGGGCTCCTTACAACTTAAGTAATGTCAACAGATTAGTGAGTGCCTGTTCTAACCAGGAACTGAAACGTACCTTCTCCCTATTGTTGAAGTTAATTCCTTTAGCATCCTCGGTGAGAGAGGCTTCAATGGGAAAGAGTCAGAACTGGGATTTAAGCCTTGACTCAGTCCCATATCCTTTCTCCTTCTCTAGCAGTTTCTCATTCAACTAGCAGAGGGCGTGGCCAGTGGGCCAAGGCTTTTGCCTTCCAGTGGTTGTTAGGCAATGTTTCCAGGACACTTTTGGCTGTGAGGAGTGCTGCTGGTATTCAGTAATTAGAGGCCAGAGATACTATTAAGCATCCTGCAGTGCACAGGACACCCTCTCCCTCCATGTCAGCTGATGCTAAGAAAGCCTGCCCTATACTCACGTAATTCTCGTCCTTCATGTGACTCTACAATTAGATTTCCACTCATCCGTCTAAATACTACTTACCCCCTTCCATTCGCTTTTGTCCTCTTTGACTGGGGCCAACATATTGTATAGTGTAACTCTACCCAATACCTAACTCAGTACTTATAACCTTCATCAGCCTCCACCCCCTTCCTGGTACTGGGACGTGAACCCAGGGCCTGGCTCAATTAGGCACGCAATTCTACTGAGCTCAGGCTATCAATTTTACTGAATGAGTGAATGAAAAAATGACTATGCTGTTCTTACCTTTTCTCCCAAAGTCTCTCTTCCAGCCATCCTACCCTTCCCCACTGACCATTGTTTTGTAGTCATGCAGTGATCTGGGCCTGATGCCCAGAGCTTAGATTTGCTAGCTGGTTTTGTTCTGGCACAAGCTGTCTATGCCCTAGGCCTGACCCAGAGGTGGCTTCAGCTGTGGGGACATTCTAGAGAGAGAGGTCCTTCTTGCCCACTGAATAGGGACCCCCTGTGTCTCTCCTAGATCAACGCTGAGGAAGCTGAAGCCTGAGAGTATGTATGAGACTTGGGTGAGTGACTCTACCCAGGACCAGGTTCTTGGGGAGCAGGGATGGGTAAAATGGTAAGTATTGGAAATGACTGTCCCTGCTCTTCCTTGTGCCTTTCTACTAGGGGGAAAAAATTAAAAATAAATAAATAAATAAATAAAATAAAGCAGTGTGTCAGCCAAGGAGCAAGCTGGGTTTTTTGTTTTGTTTTGTTTTTTATAACCGAAGAATACATCATGTCTCAGGTGACAGACATATGACAAGGCAGACTCAAACTCTGGGGTAAAGGGATTGCTAGAGCTGAAAGAGCTGTTACTTCGAAAAGAGTCACCACCATGGAAAACACAACCTGGCATTCCATGACTCAGATTCAAGGAACATTGAGGGGGCTGGACAGGAGAACAGTGAGGTCTCTCTGACCCCCGACCTACACACACACCCCATCCCCCAGCTCTAACCCGGCTTCCCTCCTCATCTTCCAACAGGAGGATGATCTAGATGGAATCCACATTGTGGCCTTTGCAGAGGAAGCTGACCCCGGTGAGGAAGGAACGCTAGCGTGCCGTGGGGGAAGGCAGGGGCGGTTGGCGTATCTGTTGGGTCATAGGCCTCCTGTGGAAGGCATTCCTGGGAGTCTTCAAGCCGCCAAGGGCTTTGAAGTGTGTTGGTTTTGGAGGCAGGGAAACGGGTCTGGACTCTTGTCTCCTGTGTCCTTTTCCTATCTGTTCCACCTCACTTTTCTTACTTCTGCCTCTTCCAAGACGGTTTCGAGTTCTTAGAGACTCTCAAGGCTGTGGCCCAAGACAACACTGAAAACCCTGACCTCAGTATCATCTGGATTGACCCTGATGACTTCCCGCTGGTAAGAGACACTGCTGGAGCACTGGTGTCCTAAAGTAGGGACTTGGACTGGGCTACCTTTTTTGTTTCAGAATTCCTATTCCCCACATCCTAGCTTGGGACCCACAAGGTTATGCTTGCTTCATGTTCACGAACAGCATAGACACAGAGGGCATCCTGGGCTAGGGCATCCTGAGCGAGGGCATCCTGGGCTAGGGCAAAGGGGATGAGAGGTAAACTGCATGGGATGTGGTATGTGACTCCCGGATCAGAGGCGGACAGGTAATTAATGGACCAGAGCTGAAGAGCAGGGCTCTGCAGAGCGGCTGAGTACAACGCTGTGCATAAATTCAGAGACTCGGCAGAGTCCGCGTCCCAGGAGAAGGCTCTGTTCTCAGCCGAATCCCCGGCACCTAACATTTATTGTTGAATGGGCAAACAGGAATGTGACGTGCACTGATGATTGCCAGGTCTAAGTTCTTATGTTAAGAGATGTAGGAACTGGGCTGGAGAATGGCTCAGTGGTTAGGGGCACTTGCTGCTCTTCCAGAAGACTGGAGTTCAGTTCTCAGCACCCATGTGTGGTGGTTGTTCAGCTACAGAGGATCCATCGCCCTCTTCTGGCCTCTGAAGGTATGCACGCCCATGCTAAACATTCATACAAATGTGAAAAAAACCAAAACCAAAACCAAAAACAAAAACAAAAAACGAGAGAGATGTAGGAACTGAGGGCTCTCCCCAGAGAAGTGAGTTGCTCAAAGGTTCAAGGCCAATCATAAGCAGACCCAGGAACAAAGCAGGCGTTTCCATTCTTCTCCCCAGAAAAGAAAAGCTGTCCTCCTCATCCTTTTCCTTTGAAGTTTCTACACCTTCACCGATTAACTTTACCTCCAGCTTTGCGGCCCACTGCTGGTCTGTCCCTCTACCCATTACCAGCTCACCCTGCCTCCTTTTTTCCCTAGACGGACTGGCATCCTGTTACGGACTCCTGTTCTCCTAACCTGTATTAAGTTGCTGTATTTGGTTCTCTCTACAGCTGGTCCCGTACTGGGAGAAGACATTTGACATCGACTTGTCAGCTCCCCAAATAGGAGTTGTCAACGTTACAGACGTGAGTTTCCTTTCCTCACTCCTGCCTACCCACCAGCTCATCCCCCACGCAAGTACTAACCAGGCTCAACCGAGCTTCGCCTCCAAGATCAGACAGGACTGGGTGAGGTTAGGGTGGTTTGGCCTTAGACAGAGCACCAGTGCTTCTCAGTGCAGATGCTACCTAGGAAACAAGCCCTGCCCGGGAGCAGGAGACATTCCTGTCCAATGGCTGGACCTGTGGGGTAGGAATGCAAGATCTGAACATTTGAACCATCCACTCACTGGAATCACCTGTTCATTCTTCAAAGTGTAGTTCAACTTCTTTGTCCTCCACTTTGGAAGTATTCCCTCTGTGGCACACTTGGAGGTCACTGGCATTGAGAATTTGTCTTATAGCATCCTATCTCCTCCAGCAGATTCTGAACATTTTGAAAGCAGAAATCTTCAGATGACCACACAGCACACACTTATTTGTTGAGTTGAATTGAGTAGTACAGCTTTTGAGTATTCTCAGTCTTATGGAGTAGGCAAGTAAGGCTGGCTCTGGTAAATTTTACAATAATATAAATAAAATGCTAGCTAGCAAGGCAGGGCTTTCTGCTTGAGAGAACTGGAGTAGTTTAAGAGAAAGTAGCATTACAGTGGAGAGCAACTGTGTACAGGATTTCAACCAGGGACATATACAAGTCTCTGAATTCAGAGTAAAGGGTGATCAAAGGTCTAAAGCAAAGGCAGGCATGGTGGTACATAACTCTACTCCTCTACTTTCTGCACTGGAAAGGCAAAGGCTGGAGTACTGCTGTTAGTTTAAATCCAGCCTAGTTACGTAGCAAGTATCAGAGGCCAGCCAGCCAGCTACAAAGCAAGAGCACATCTTTTCTTGTTTCTTTGTTTTTGTTTTTTAGGTAGCTATCATGAAACTTACTCTGTAGACAAAGCTGGCCTTAAACTCCAAGATCTACATGCCTCTGCCTCGAAAATGCTGGGATTAAAGGTGTGAGCCATCAAGAGCACATCGTAAAAATAAAAACAACAACAGCAACAGCAACAACAAAAAAGGCAGCAAAAGTAGTGGATATCAGGTCTGGGAATACACTAGAATTTTTGAGTTTAAAAATCACCAAAGCTTGTACTAGAAAATCATTTTATGAAAATCCTTGAATGTTAAAAGCCTCTGACTTTATTATGCTTGCCATGAGTAGTCTCACTGCTTTTACATCATAGACATGACAGAGATGTATGCTTCCTGGTGCTCAGTACAGCAACAGTAAAGACAGACAGACTGAAGGGAGGTTTTCAGCCAAAGCACCTTTTCTTTGCACTCGTATCCATCACCATTCTAACTCTCATCTTCCATGGGATAGCTTCTCTGGCCACTGAAGGATGCAGGGAAGGGACAGAGGATGCACAATGGAGTGGGAGGAAGGTCCAGATGCGTACTGAATTTAGCTTCCGTCCCTACCTGTGCCGTTGCCTAGGCGGACAGCATATGGATGGAGATGGACAATGAGGAGGACCTCCCTTCTGCTGAGGAGCTGGAGGACTGGCTAGAGGATGTGCTGGAGGGTGAGATCAACACAGAGGATGACGATGATGACGACGATGATGATGACGACGACGACGACGATGACGATGATGACTAGTTGCTGTGGCAACCACCCACCAGCCCCAGTTGCTCTCTACACGTACCTTCCTACCATCCACGCACTTCCCCGAGCTCCGTGGGACGCTAGGTCATTCTCTACTATAGGGCCGACTATGGTCTGCATACAGGGTGCTTAAGGTCCTGGTATCCCTCGCTGATGAGAAAAGGAGCTGCTTTTCCTCAGACACCTGCCTTGTCTCTTATCCCGTACCTCTTCTGTATCTACTGTTTCTCTTCTGTCGCTCCCCATACCTTATGATTTGCCATCTCTCTGTCCCTTCCGTCAATACAGTCTCCCATCCCTCACACCTTACTGCTTTCTCACTGTCCTGACCCTGGCCAGGAGGAAGGGAGGTACTGTGTCAGGGGCTGCATCTCAGCCCTCTCCTGTTAATGTATTTGGGTCAAATGCAAGGCCTTAATAAAGAAATCTGGGGCAGAATGAGCAGGTGTTGGCTGTTGAAGTCTCACCCTTATGGCAGGAGGGAGGTGACCACTGGATAGGAGATTTAACTGTGGGTGTCTTGTTAGGAATGAGCTAGGGAGCTGATCGGCCGGGGGCGGGGCTCTGCAGGCAGTTATCCCAGGGAAGCCTGGATATTTATCATCGGCCTCCAGTCAACAAGCGTTTTCTGAACACATGGTGTTTGTCCAGTGCTGTTGTTGGGCTCTGGAAGAACAGAAAGTGCCAGGCCCGTCCCTGCTCTTGAGCTGATTAGTCTCACTAAAAAGTCAAGGCAAGCACCCTAAACAACTGAGGAAGAACACAGCAATATGCAATTGATCAATATGTAATTGAATATGTAACAGTGCCCCAGGCCCCTGCAGCTCTTTACTGGAACATAAGGACTGGGGTCACTGTCTGTTCTGAGCGAGGTCTCCCCAGACCTCGTTGGTCCTGCTGTTTCCTTCTGTACACCCCTCCATTCTGGTACTTAAACACCCTGTTCCGGTGCTTCAGTTACACAGCCACTAAACCGAGTCCTTCGGGCAGGAACCCAGGCTTTCTCTTTATTTCCATAGGGCCTGCGACATAAAGAACTATCTCCATTTTTGTTTAAAGAAGAAAATGAAAAAACAAGGAAGAAAAGAGATAACAATAGGCTTGGTATACACTAGGCTCTGGTTGTGCGCACCTTTAATTGCAGCACTTGGGAGGCAAAGGCAGGCAGATCTCTGTGAGTTGGAAGCCAGCCTGGTGCATAGAGAAAGTTCTAGGACAGGCAGGGCTACACAGAAAAACCCTGTCTCAGGAAAACAAAAAGGGAGCTTGGTGACTTTCACAATAGAAACAAACCTTCTCAGGGCCTTCAAATTGAAGAACTGGATTTGTCTAGTGGCAAAGGAATTGGGACAGGGACATTCCAGTCAATGAAACAAAACAAAACAAAAACAAAAGCATTAACAGGGTGTGTTTGGCATTTTGGCGACACCAGAGGTCAGCAGAAAAATGAAAAGAAATTGAAGCTGTGTCCATGAGGTTGGGTAGGCACAGTGGGGTTGGCTTGTGGAGGTGTCTGAACTGAATCCTATGGACTGGGATAGAAAGGCAAATTTTCATCTGGTAGCAAAAGCCAGGGTAGACTTGGGGAAGGAAGGGGACGTAAAGGCAGAGGCAAGAAGCCCCATTCCTAATCAGAAACTTATAATTAGAGTGCGTTTGGAAGAAGCTGGACTGTGTGGAGCTCATGGTGATAAGGAGGCACTGACTTTTGAACAGTCTCCCCTAGACTTACACCTGTCATCCAACCCCAGGATAGGTTCAGGTGGGAGTAGGCACATTCACATTGGGAGCATGAAAGAGCCAAACTGCCGACCGAGCTTCCAAACAAAGAGGCTCAGTCTGTGTTTTCAGATAGGGTACCACTATGTAACCCAAGGTGGGAATCCTCCTGCTTCAACATTCTGAGTCTGGAGATGACAGGTGTGTACCACCACATCATGTATGACAGTTTCTGCTAAGGCAGCGTGAAGTTATTGGATGCCTAAGTATGGAAAAATGAGCCCTGAGATTAGAGAGGCTTGCATTCAAATCCAGGGATTGTTCTTAGAGAAAGTGGCAGAAGTGTACAGAACAGAAGCCAAACATTCAATCAACCTGTTCACATATAATGGGTAAGTGATAAGCAACTGGGTATCAGGTTACATCATAGAAGTATTGTGGGGTTTGCTTAGTATAGGTCAGTGAAAAATGCTAGATGATTTGCTATTTTTTTAAAGCACCTATCTGGTAGCAGTCCCTAAAGACATTAATATTTCTGATTCTCAGAAGAACGCTATGAAGTGGGTGCTGTCATCCTGAACTTTATGTACTTAATTTGTCTAAGGAAACAGAGCAAGCATAAAGTCCATACTCTGTGTCTTGCTTCCTGATTTGTTTCATTTAAATACTATGTCCATGCACAAGTGATGTTGCTCTGAGTCTCAAAGATGGGTCAACAAGCTAGATTTTTTAGCCCTACAGCGCAGGGTGAATCAGAAGCAAAAGCAAATTCTGAGGGTATGTTATCTTCAAAGTGACAACGGCCAGCCACACCGGGGGAGAAGAGCAAAGAGAAGCACTAGGAAACCTAAGGTGTCAGGAACACCGCCTGCTTCTCCCAGAAGTGTGGCCCCAACAAAGGAAGGACTCTTCGGAGGCTTCTAGAAGGGTCTCTGTCAAGCTGGAACTGAGGCAAGATGGGTGTTCTTGGTGGTGTGCAAACATTGAAGATGTTCATACTTCTCAGGCTCAGACACACCTAGAGTTGAACTGAAATCCCTTATGCTGGAGATGGGGTGAAAATCGGATGCTTCTCTGATTCTCCCTTCCCTCTTTCAGTCTGGCTGAGAATCTGGGGGAGGAAAGTCCCTGAAGTGGAGGGGAAGTGAGAATTATCACACTGGGCCTAGGCAGAGGGACAGAGCTAGGAGACAGCTAAGTGTGGCTTTGTTAGCTGTCTATATTTGCATGCTGAGCTCATGGCTTTTTTCCCCAGAAAATAAAATTACATCATAGTGTGTGTGTGTGTGTGTGTCGGGAGGAGGGTGTGAGTGTGTGAGGGTATATTTGGGAAAGGCAGGAGGAGCACCGGGGTCCAGCTGCTATCATCCAGAAGAGATAATGGCTCCTGGCCAAGTAAAAAAAGATTCCCCTGCTACTGCCTGCCCCATCCCCATTTCTATTCCTAGCCCGGATAAACTTGATTATTTTCTACTGATCCTCTCTCTGATATAAGAGGCTAGGAAGGAGGTTTTTCTAAATACCAAAGCAAAGTAGCTAAGAGAACCCAGAGGCCACAGGCCTTCCAAACTCCCCAAACCAAATTGCCTCTGCCTTTGGGGGTCCTGGCCACCGTACTCATCCAAAGGTCAGAGGGCACGAAAGTGACCCACTGGGAAAAAATTAATCTGAGGATTGTTCCACAGTTAAAGGGGAAGAGGCAGAGTCCATACTCCATCCCAGTCCTGTCCCCAACCTAGGAGCCTTCCAGAACCCCAGCACTCAGTCTCTGTCCCCTCCTCCCTCCCCTCTCCGCTCCCCGCCCCCCGCCCCTCCCCCGGCTCTGACATCACCGGCCAGTCGGGTGGGGTGAGGCGGTGCTGGGCTCAGGCTCTGCTCCACGGGCGGAAGAGGCGGCGGCGGCGGCTGGAGCGGCGGCTGCGGTGGTAGGAGCCAAGGAGCAGGCTCCAGACGCTGCTTAGGAACCGGGGACCCGGGAGTGCCCGCACCCTGAGCTCTCAGCTCCGGAGGCGGTGAGAGGGGCATAGGGGAGATGTGTCGTGGGGGAGGAAGTAGATGGGGGGGGGTCTGGGTTTGGAGGGGGTCACGATCCCGGACGTAGGGGACAAATAAGGGAGCTTGAGGATCCAGACAGGTCCACGGTGTCAGGTTCCATGGGGTCTGTGCATTCAGAGGCTGGAGTGTGTTGCAGGCAGCGTGGCTTCGTCCGCCCATTCCGCGCTGAACAGCAGTTTGGGAGTCCGATGGCCTGGGGATTAGGATGTAGCCTGCTTCCCGCCCAGCCGGCTGGGCCAGGCCAGCTCCCGCCCCTCCCTCGTCGCTTTAGCTTCGGACTCGCCTCTGCAGGCGGTCTCTGGGCTCAGCTCAGCCTTGCCTCAGTTCCTCTGGCGGAGGACAACTGGTTCGTGTGCTCTCACACCCAACCTACTAGGTTTGGGGAGAGTGGGATTGGTGGAAGCTTGCCCGGAGAAAAGGAGGAAGGAGTTGGGGGTACAGAGCAATGATGTAGACAACGTAAAGACCCTAATTAATTAAAAAAAAAAAATCCGTGTCAAAACCGACAGGGACAGAAACACACCTTTCGGAAAAAAGACAGCCAACCACACAGTGACACACACCCATGTGACTTACATACATCCTCTCATACAAACCAAATCACAACATCCCTGCACTACGCGTCCACCCACCCACCACAACCCATTGCCTCCAATGTGGAGTCTCCTTGACCAGAGCCTGTAAGACATGAGTCTGAACAGGAATGTTGAGTAGTGGGTGGAAGGGGCCGCTGTCCACAAACGCACCCAGATTTTATGGACAGCTTTAGTAGACAATATATCTCAAGGACTGCTGAGCCAGTGCTCGTATCCGGTGAGGGGTTTCTTGTGACCTTTCTCACTGACTCTAAGTTTAGAGCATGGGGTACCTGGGAGTGGCTAGATTCTGGACATCAATATGGCCAAAGGATGGAGGAGGAAGTAGAAGCCAGGGAGAGGGTGAAAAGAATGAGTCAGCCAAGGATGGAACCCAAGTCAGAGGGAGAGAGAGAATGAGAGGAATGTGTGAGAAGACAGACATGGAGAAAGGGACAGAGAGCTATGGGAACCACAGAGAAAAGGAAAGTCGTGACGGCACGAACAGGAAGAATGCTGGACATCAGAAGTTAGGGATGGTAAAAGCAGGGAGATGGAAGGAACATGTGGGTATTTTGCGTCTTGTTTCTCTAGGTATGTGTCTGGCCCCCAGGCTGTATGAGTGATTAGTGTTAATTGTTCTTTGTGGTTAAACACTCTAGTGGGGAAACGGCCGGTGCGCCCCAGGCTGCCAGCTTCCCTGGTTGCCTCCTACTTAGATGACACCTGTGCTTAGCAGGTGTACATGTACTGTCACACATAAGAAGGTCGCAGGGTCACACTGTACCTCCCACACACACCTTCATGTTCAATGTCAAGATAGTCATCTCCACCAGCTAGTCAGTAGCCAACCATTACATACTCAGCTCCTCCTATCAAACTTTTTAGCAGGGAGGCTCATCCCTTCCGTATGGTAGCGCTGGGTATTGGGGTGGGGACACTGAGTCTTACGAAGTTTAGATGTATCCATGGTTACCACCAAATGGAATGAGTGAATAGGCGCAGGAAGGTATGGGTGCCATTCAAAGAGTAAAGGGGGGTTGGGGATTTAGCTCAGTGGTAGAGGGCTTGCCTAGCAAGCCCAAGGCCCTGGGTTTGGTCCTCCAAGGTGGGACAGGACTGGGAGACAAGATTACAAAAAAGACAGCAGAAAGAGGCAGAAAAAGAAACTAAAAAATGACTGGGGAGAGAGGAAAATAGATGAGGAGGGTACAAAACTGGGAAAGACATAAACAGCTAGCCTAGGGACAGTCACAGGGCCCACAGTCATGAAGCTCTCCCTCTTTTGTCCTGCCTAATCCCAATGTCAGCCATCCCTGGCTGCCTCCATCTTGGACATGGCCCTTTCCAGTCCCAGAGGCAACCTGTTTTTCTTTTTAGATGTACATTTTGGAGCCCTACTCCTAGGCTGACCTTGGAACAGTAAAGCCTTCTTCTTTGTTACTGGAAGAAGTGTGTGGTGAGATATCCAAAGCTGGATAAAAAGGTTGGGGGAAGAAGTCAGTTAAAGATACTGAAAGAAAGAAACTGCTGCACTGCTTGGATCTGAGGCCCAGAGAGCATTTAAATTACAATAGCTACAACCCTACTCACTCCCTTCCCACCTGTTTCCGTTGATTACTTCCTTCAGTTCCCAACTTCAGACAAGACTGACTAGAGTGCTCAGGAATCGCCTCCAGCCCATCAAAAGGGCCTCCAGGTCCTTGCATCTGTATGGGACTGCCCCTCCCCTCAGCCTTCAGCAGCTGTAACAGATGTGGAGGAAGGGGTATCGGCTAATCCTCAGGCTTCCTTTTTATGGTTCCTATCCGGAACCAAATGCTCGGGGAAAGTGGATAATCTACCGTAAATTAGTGTCAGAATGCTCAAATTATTTTGGTGCTGCCCCCTCCACTACAGGTGGTTACCCATTTGCTAGGCTTCTCTGAGCTCCTTTGGAGCTTGCTTCTCATTAGGCTGGCCTTCCCATCCCTTATGTAAAAGGCCTCTACTTTCCCAGCATTCTCAGTGGTCAAGGGTCTTCCTGGAGCCAGCTGAGGAGAGGTAGGGAGGAAGGAAGGAAGGTGTGAGGAAGCAGTGAACAGAATAAGGACTGAGATGGGAGGGAAGGGACCTAACTTCCTGGCAGCCTCAGCCCCGGTTCCCAGTTCCTGCCCTGGTATCCTGTCCGAAGAATGGCCTCAGCTGGGTGTTCCTGAGGCAGCCCTCTGCAGAGCTCCAGAGATGAGGATTACTCGGAGTCAGGAGTGTAGACTTCTCCATAGGCCCTAAGTCTTTGCTGAGGATAAAAGAGGCAAGCTCTGCCAAGCCCCACCATAACCAGACTGACCAGCCAGGGATAATAGCTGATTGGTGAAACCTGAAAGTCATGGAGTGGAGATTCTGCACCCTAAAAAAATGTTCCCTAACAACTCTGCCCTTGCCTCTGCCACACCTGGCCACAGGCAAATGCTAACTCCAGACTCTCCTTCGCTGCTCCCTCAAGGGCCCCTATTGGTTTCTTTCTGTGCCTTAGTGCTCCCCACACTCTTCCCAGCGGTGGTGTCATTGTCCTGATGACTGGGGGGTGGGGGGGACTCTGTACTGAGGTTGCTATGGTAACAGCTGAGTGGAGGCTGCAGCTTTGTGGACTCTGCTTAGTCGTGTGCCCCCCCTCCCGAATTCCTCATGTGCAGCTTTTCCAAGGCCAGCTTTCTTCTGTGACTGTGGATGTGTGTCTGTACGTAAATTTTCTTGCATACTCTTAACAGGATCAAACCTGAACACACGTAAGCTTGAAGTTAGTGCCCTCACAGCCACACATCTAGTTCCGACTTAGCCCCATTACCAGAAAACCCAAACAAACCGTCTCTTCCACATACCTGTTCTCACTCAGGAAAACCAGCGTGTGCATGCACACATGGACACACCACCCCTCCCCAGCCACTTTGTACACTTCCTGCCCACATTCCTCCTTGTATGTTTTACTCTTGGAAAAGCTCCTACCCAGTGCCCCCAACCTTTGTGGGTGTGTGTGTTACACACATTAATCCCTTCCCGCCTACCTCCCCAGTAGAGCTGTGTTTTAGATCCAGAGCCCTAAATCTTAACTCCTCCCGAGAGATTCACACACAGCACACTTTCCCTCCCACAGCAGCTCTCGTATTTACAAACTCTCCCTGCCTGTGGAAACAAGGCAGTGTGGCCCACTTTCCAATGAGGGTCTGGTCCTAGTGCCTCATTTGGGGTAGGGTCTTCGTGTCTCCATCCTATGTGACATTTCTGGCCCCTCCCCCACACCCCCTTTTCTGCCCTAGGATTATCGGTGGAGGCGGGGCTGGGCTTCGGAGCTTGCTGCTGTGACCTAGATTTCAAGGCAGAGATGGTTCCTGGTGCTGACAGTCAGAGAGCATTGTCCCTGGCCCTGCCTGGCAGGACCACTGCTGGGCCCTTCTGTCTGGTGGCACCTGGGTGTGCGAGGAAAAATGTTTCCTGCAGATTCTTCTGGGGGTCGTGCTAGCCCTGCTGTCTGGCTTATTGTTTGTTTGTGTCACGGCGCCTGCCACTGAGGAAGGTTTGTTTATTCTAGTCAAAGTAGGGGGCTGGGAATAGGGACTTCTGGGTCCACACTTACTATGCAATGCCCAGGGCTCTACCTTAGTTCCCCTACAACAGAAGTCAGAAACAAGGAAAACAGGTTTGTCAACCTGACCCCTTTGATCTGCCAGTTTCAGCTCAGTGGTGGGTGATGCCTGGGCAGCTTTGGTCAGGTCCAAGGCCATTCCGCTCCTTGCCCACCTTTTAGTCTAGCCACAGAATGTTTTATGATATAGTTTGCTTTTTTTATTAAGTGCTTTAATTTTCTGACTATAAAAATATATACTCATTGCAGAAAACAGGTCCTTATTTGAAACAAGATTTTGCTAAGTGGTCCAGGAAATCCTCTTGCCTCAAGACTCCTGGGAGCTGGGATTACAGGCATAAGTCACTATGATCAGTTAGGTCTCTGATTTTTGCTTACCACTAGTTTTACATTTTATCAAATCCATATTCTAAGGTCTGACTTTTTTTTAATGTACATTGTTGTTTTGCCTGCATGTATGTCAGATCCCCTGGGACTGAGTTGCAGACAGTTGTGAGCTCCCATGTTGGTGCTAGGAATTGATACTGGGTCCTCTGGAAGAGTGGCCAGTGCTCTTAGCCTCTGAGCCACCTCTCTGGCCTCAGGTCTGACACTTTAATTTTAGCCACAGTTCCTACTTTAGTGAAGGGTGTCGTTGAATGTTCTTTCTCACCTAAGGATCATGAGAGGTATGAAATGAAGAAGGCCTAGGTCAGATCTAGCCTGGCCTGTGAGAGGCCAGGTTGAAGGTAGTATCAGAAGATGTTGGTAAAAGGTTAGCCGTTCCCTTCCTGTCAGATTCTGGAAAGCCACATCCAAACTCCCCTCCCCCCATTACCCAGCCTGCATGGGAACTGGGCAGGGGGCCAGAGCCAGCCGCTTGGTATTCTTGGGCGCGGGGGCTGCAGGCACAGCACAAAGGCTAGGAGAGAAGGCTGAGTTGGGGCCCAGTAAACTATCAAGGGAGAAAATGGGCTCCACAAAGGTGGGGGTGGCCCATTGCTCCCTGCTATCCTAAGACTAATAATCTAATGCAGGGTTAAGAATGGAGGGGCCAGGGATCCATCAGGCCAAGTAACTAGGCAGCCATCCAACATGAGTCATCAGTGGGGTGGTGGGAAGATGAAATGAGGGACCCCTTTGCTTCTGGGGAAGAATGGAAGCTAGAACACATGGGCTTCAACTAACTCCTTTTTAGTTTCTCACTGCTAGGCAAGCCTGTGACAGGGGGAGGAGTTGTAGGTAGGTGGGGCAATTGGGGAGGGGGACTTGGAGACTGCAAGAAAGTCTGGAGAATGTTGCCATGGTAACCACCTCCTCAGTCAGGGGAGCTGTTTCCAGGGTTACTGCTAAGGGAGGGAAAAGAAGAAAAAGATTGTGTACTGGGGGGGGGGGGGTTATGACTTGTCATTCTGGGCTCCAT
This sequence comes from Meriones unguiculatus, assembly GCF_030254825.1. NCBI lineage: Eukaryota > Metazoa > Chordata > Mammalia > Rodentia > Muridae > Meriones > Meriones unguiculatus. The sequence goes on along the minus strand of NC_083359.1, from coordinate 92,675,046 downwards.
GCTGGCCCCTAGCTTCTCCTAAGTTTCTTCCTGTCTATGTAGGGTTTTCCTTTTCTTCCTCCAGACCTGCTCACTCTCCTAAACTCCCACATTTGAGGTACATACCACCCTGGCAGGACAAAGTGTGTGTGCATGTTGCTGGGGGTACACAGATAAGTATTGGCAGTTAGTGAACTAGACCCCATACAACAAGCTCAGCTACCTCTCCCTTTACCGTCTTCACCCCCAGTCATGGCAGAGTACGGGACTCTCCTTCAGGACCTGACCAACAACATCACCCTTGAAGATCTGGAACAGCTCAAGTCAGCCTGCAAGGAGGACATCCCCAGCGAGAAGAGTGAGGAGATCACTACAGGCAGTGCCTGGTTTAGCTTCCTGGAGAGCCACAACAAGCTGGACAAAGGTGGTGGAGAGGGCTCTGCTCACTCAGCAAACAGAAAGGAACACAAGCCCCTTACACAAAGTGAAACCCTATGACAAGGCGGGGTGGACATGTTCCGAGAGTGTCCAGGGTTCTAGACATGTTTCTTCAATGGCCCGTGTCAATACAAAGTGCTTTTTCAGTACTCCTGTGCCATCACTATATAACGGCACATGAAAACAGAATTTAAGAGTGGTAAATTTGAAACCACTGTCCTAACATTTTCTTACCTACTTTTAGAGACTGCTGCTTCTTAGAGGTGGGAGGGGGACACTGGATTAGAGCAGTGACATGCAGCTGGGACTGGCAGGGTAAACTGGTGTGTAAGACGGTCCCAAGTGCTGGCAGGGTAGCAGGCAGAAGTACTTGCCATGCAGGGCCAACAGTGAGAGGGGAGAGCCAACTCCCCAAAGCAATCCTCTGACCTCCGTAACACACACACACTCATACACTCAAGATAATGTAATAGACTGCCCACAAAAGCAAGTGGGATTTCCAGGGTGGGACCCAGAGTACCTGTTAAGGAACAGCTGGACTAAAAATATTGGGTCTGATTAGAGGTAGCTGTGTTACAGGTGTGTCCTCTTCTAGCTAAGAGTATATGATAGTAGGGAGGAAAGGTGGAGGAGGACCTATTAAGACTATTGCAACAATCGGAGGACAGGAGCCAGATGATCTGATGGCATGTATAATCTTCAAGCCATCCTGATTGTGTCGGTGCTTTCTATTCACTTAAGTAACTTTTTAAAAAAAAATTATTTTTTTATTTATACAGTGTTCTGCCTATATGTATGCCTACATACCAGAAGAGGGCACTAGATCTTATAGTTATGAGCCACCACATGGTTGCTGGGATTGGCACTCAGGACCTTTGGAAGAGCAGAGGGTGCTCTTAACCACTGAGCCGTCTCTCCAGCCCTAAGTAACTTTTCTTACTAGGCTCAGATCCTCTTTGCCTCTAAATCTCACCTTCCTGTTCCACATGTGGTATCGAATACTCATTTGGCAGAAAGTGAAAAAAGGACAGGCTGAGTGGGTTAATTTTGCAAGCAGCTTTTCTATTGTCCCTTCTTACCCCAAGACGGACTTGATATCTAGCCCAAAGTCCTTTTTTTCCATTTATACTGTACAGAATTTAATTGACTAAACACCTGTGGTTCCTAGGATTAGCCTTCTGAACTGTCTGCTGCTTCGAACTTTCTTCTACTGGCTTTGTAGTCCTCTCACTGTGCTTGTTCCCTCCAATAACCAATGCAAGCAACTCAGTCTTGATTCAAGAATACCAATTTGACAGGGTAGAAGTTGCCCTCTATAGCCTAGCTCTGACTCAAGCTGCTTTCCTCCAGACAACCTCTCCTACATTGAGCACATCTTTGAGATATCCCGCCGTCCTGACCTACTCACTATGGTGGTTGACTACAGAACCCGTGTGCTTAAGATCTCTGAGGAGGATGAGCTGGACACCAAGCTAACCCGCATCCCCAGTGCCAAGAAGTACAAAGGTAAGAGGCCATACCTTTGGCACAGCTATTCCTCTGCCTTTCCCCTCTGACTGTATTTTTAGAGGAGTCATCCTGAATTTGGGGAGTGGAGGTTGGTGTTCAATGGGCCCGCTGGGCAACTTCCATTCCTGGACTCCCCCCTACCCTTTGTTTTTCCAGACATTATCCGGCAGCCCTCTGAGGAAGAAATCATCAAATTGGCTCCCCCACCAAAGAAGGCCTGAGCAATGGGGAGGAAGAGGAGGAAGGTTGGATCTTCATCAGACCACTCCCTTCCCCATCCTCAATGGGAGGGGCTAGGGCAACCCCCTGCCCTGTACCCACTTACTAACTTGGTCCTAACCCCTTTACTATGCGCGTGTGTGTGCGTGTGCGCACGCTCTGGCTGTCTGTCTGTCTAGCTCATCTAGTTCCTCCTCCTCATGAGGGGATTGCAGTCAGGGGAGGGGGAACTTAATTTCCCCACTATAGGGGGAGGTAGAAGCTATTTCTATGAAAATAGAAATTGGCACATTCCTCCTCCTCCCCTTTCCTCCACTCTTCCCCCACATCTTTAAAGTATGGAAGCAGAAAGGACCTGCATTTTCCTACACTGAGGAGCTAAGGTAAAGATGAGGTATGGGAGAGATGGTTAGATCTAAAGAAAAGCAGTGGGGGAGGGTAAAGAGGCTACTCAACCTCCACCTGGAAGGGACGAAGAAAGGCCAGAATTCAGTATTTGTATTAGGCTGGACTGGCTAGAATCCAGTTTCCTGCTATTCCTTAGGCTGAAGTCCCAAGTGCCAGTGGTCCCTCCCCTTGCCATGGGCCTGGGATGGGTTTGAGCCAGAAATCTTAATGAGAAGACCACTAGATCCTTTCCTGGCCCCAAAGATCTAACCCCATGGAGAAGAGAAGTCAGTATTTGATGCCCCCAACTTCTGCTCTGGAGACTATGCTGGGACCATGCACTACTGAGCCTGAGACAGGAATGCAGGCAGAGACAGGCCCCCTTTCTACTTCTCTGTTCCTAGATACAGACTGTTGGAATACACTGACCCTGAGCCTAGGGAGATTGGGGAATGCAATCCCTTTTAGGTTTTAAACCCCAACCTGCCCACTCCTTCAGGGTCCCAATGTGGATATTGTAGACAACCTTCCCACTCTCCAGTTTAGAATTCCCCAAGCAAGAAAGGGTTAACTACAGTTGTTTCCTTTGCACTGACTACCACCCCAATTCAATCCAGGAAGGGACTTGGTGACCTTTCTCATTTGGCTTGTGAATGCCTCACAGCCAAGTCACTAGAGTACAGTGAGTGAACCCAGCCTCCTACCTGTCCCAAGATGCCCTTCCCCATCTTGACCGTGCTAACTGTGTGTACATATATATTCTACATATATGTATATTAAACCCGCACTGCCATGTCTGCCCTTTTTTTGTGGTTTTTAGCATTAACTTATTGTCTAGGCCAGAGCCGGAGTGGGAGGGGAATGCCACAGTAAAGGGAGTGGCAGAGCCAAATTGTTAAATAGTCCAAACAGAAAAGAAAGCATTTAAACCAACCACAACAAACATTAAATTTACACACAAGCTCAGAGAAAGTTGAAGGTAGGAGCTTTTAGGATGTGGGAGCAAAACTTCACAGGGAGGGGAGGATGGGCTGTCCGAAGAGAGAAGCCAGAGTGGCTAGAGCACCCTCAACTCCTAGCCAAGCCCAGTCTGCCCATCTCCTCTGGCCACTGCTGCAGACACCTGCCTTAACACACACCTCCAGTTTTGCCTTAAAGGTCCTTCCTAAGTCTCCCTAGTCTTGCCTGGCTTCTCCTTTAAAAAAAGAGATACTTGTACAACTGGGAGAAAGGAAATAAGCATAAACCATCCTTCCATCTGGATTGTTGTATGAGAGCAAGAATGAGATGGCGCTTACTTTATGGAAGAAAAAAAAGAGAAGAGAGGGTGCTTTTCAGCAGTTTCTCTATAAGGCAAAAAAACAAAACAAAACCCACAAACCTTAAAAAGACTAACCTGCCCGAATAGACTGATCTACCCTGCTACCCTCGTGCTGCTGGTCGCCCCTAGCCTGTGCTCCTCTGTCTGCAGCATGCACAGCCTTGTTCTAACCCTGGAATAAAGGTGACTGACTGTACTGTACCTAACTGACTCTAGAATTTCTGTGGGTCACTAAGAGTTTGGGAAATTTCTGAATGACTGGGAGGGGATATGTAGTGATCTTTTCCCTATTATTTACTGCAGTATAGAACAGGGGCCTGGAAAATACCCCGGAACAGTGTGTCCCCATCTCTAAGTACCACTGACATAAACAGGACTATTCTGATTACAACATTGTTAATGTAGCTCAAACACTAGCAACAGGGATATCCCAGACCGGGCTTTTTAAATATGGGCAGAATCAAGCATGTATGTATACTGGAAGGAACAAATACTCTACCATAAATAAACGGACCACATACCACACAAAGCAGCAGTCAGGGGGAAAAGCTTTACTGAGGGAAAAAAAAAATACAACGAATTTCAGAGAGCATGGTTTTGAGCCCACCTCCTCATCCCTCTAGCAGTGGACACATAACACTAGCCAGGTACCACACACTTCCTGCATCAGGAAGGAAGCCCAGTGGCTGGCATCTGGTCCAAGCTGCTAGGATGGGGACAAGAGGGAAAGTGTGTGGAGGAGTACTATCCTCTTTTTCTTTTCCCTCCCTCCTGGCCCAGTGTGCTCAAGCCAAGCTGTCCTAGGGTGCAGGATTCCTGATTGGATCTTGTGGAAACTAGGGGCAAAGGATAGCAGCAAAAGCATTTATGGGCAAGAATTTAACAGGACTTTCATACTCAGTGGCCAGTGTTTAAGACAGGGGTCTTAAGCGCCAGTCACTAGAATAAACCTTCCAATTACTGGCTTGTCCCTCAATTCCCTGGAAGGTTTCCCTTCATCCTTCCTTTAGGAAGGGAGCTGGTGCATAATTTAATGCTTAAAGAATCAAGCAGCTAAAGGCGAGGGGGCAAGTGTGCTTTCTGTCACACAAAGAATCAGGATACAGTCTCTGTAGCAGTGGTGCCCTTCCTGAAGTCACAATTCAGTCATGTTTTAAAGACAGGCGAGCCTCTAATGAGAAGAGCAATCTTGGGAGCCCCCACAAAACTTAAGAGAATTAGGAGACCTGAGGCAAAGTTGAAAAGAATTTCTTGGTTTTTTTTTTCCAAACCTCTGCACCAAGGCAGATAAGAGCACAGCTAAATATCCTTCCTTGTTGAGCCTTGTAAAACCTAAGGGTAAGCCCTAGGTTCTGATAGCCATACATAACGACAAGCTGACGTGTTACCTCTATATCACCACTCTCGCTCAATCTTCCTTTAAGTCCCTTTATTGCATTGCATTCATAGAGAATATATAGGTATTTAAACTTTTGACAATAATTTTAACTTGATACATCCAAGTTTAACTTGCTTTTTAATATATTTGTAGATATAAAATTAGGCCTCTAACAGTGATAGGGACAGGGAAATTGCTGCCACTGAACACAAAAAACAAAAGAGGTAACTTCTTCCTGTTCTTCCACCTCTTTCCCCTCCTATTTCTCCACAACCTCCATCATAGATCCCCATTTAGAGGGTGATGGGATGAAGAGGAGAAAGTGAAGGATACATAGTCAAGTGCAAAACACTGTGATACATACAGAGAATAAGTGTTGTGGAAAGGGAAGAGTACTGGGATGGTTAGGGACTCTTAAGGATTTTCCAGAGAAACAGGACCCTGGGATGTGGTTGCTCAGGGGCAAAAAAGAAAGGAAGAGAAAAAAAAGGAACTGCCTGACTTCTCAAAAAAATAAAAGGGGGAAAAAAAGAAAGAAAAGGTGAAAAACCTAAGCCAAAGAGAATGGCATTCTTGCCTTTCTCTCTGGCCCACTGGTACTGAACAACCAGTCCTCCCCCCTCCCCCCCACAAAAGAAACAAGGGAGGTTAAAGGAAAATAAGCCCCATTTCCTATCCAAGCCAGTTTACAAAAGGCTTTGTTTCTTTCCCCCTAAACAAAGGGCTTCAGGGAGAGGCCCATTTCTGCTGAGTCCTTTGCACCTTTCCATAGAACCTCAGAGGGGCTCGGTCTCATCTCTCTCTCACTTCTAGGGGCTCTCTGCTGGTTCAATTTCCTGTGGTCTGTCCTCCTCAGATATCTTCTATTTAAACAAAAGTCCAAAGTGCATTTCTGTTGAATGTAAGGGCCTGGGACCGAAAAAGAGTTGCCCAGGCAGGATTGGGCTGGCAGCCCCAGCCCATCCCTCCTATGTTTGGGGCCTCAGGATGGCATGCACTGCACCCGGTCTGGGCCCTCCTCCTCGTCGGATGTGTCTGAGGAGCTGGGAGACTCATCAGAGTCCGCATCTGTTGCCCCAACCCCAGGTTCTCGCCAGCGCTGTAGGATGGGAAATCCTTGTTAGTAACATCTCTGGATCAAGGGCAAGATTGTTGGATCTAGGAGAACTCCCTCCCCACCCTCCCCCGTTTAAATTAAATACCTAGGGTGACCTGTTTACTCTCAGTTTCCTACCTCGGCCTCCCTGGTAGCTAGAATTACAGTGCTTACTACAGTACCTGGCTCAGAATTTTTCTTAACAGGCCAGAGAGTAAATATTTTAGATTTAGATTTGCCATATGGTCCTGTTAGAAATGTTCAGCTCTGTCTCTGGACCATGAAAGCAGCCACAGTTAATACAGAAAACAAATATTGCTGCATTTTCAATAAAAATGTGTTTGTTGATGCGTGCTCTAGACTCTTAGCATGACAGTTAACACAGGTCACCCGGAGCAACTATTTCTCTAATCTCGACCCACAATCCAACCACTGCAACTGTAAGGATAACCCTCTGCATATATGGTGACAGAAGACAAAAATCACACAGCACCTGCCTTCTATTAGTTGCTCTAATGGGAATAAAGGCCTATGGATGAGACCTCCAACCAAGGTTACTCCATTTCTCTTTAAAGTAGTAAGAAAGTGTGCCGTGAAATTTTTTAGCCTTCTTTAAAGGAGCACAGTCCTTGGGAGTTCATTTCCAATGGAAGCTTACCCTATGATGGCGTCTCTGTCTCAGGTGGTGCATAAGGAACCAAAGCATGTGACTATCAAACAGGTCAGTGTGATGCAAGCTATCTTCATCCCGTTCTCGCTTGTTCTTCTTAATCACCTAAAACCCAAAAGGGTCGGGAGAAGGGGTAGTAATGAATCTCTGGGCTTGGTCAGTAAGGTTGGTATTCCTGTTTGCATGACTGTAGCCCAGCACCTGAAAGCGGATTACGGGATTACAAACTCAAGGCAGGCCTGAGCTACTCACTGAAAATCTGTCTCTGAAAAACAAGGGCTAGAATGTCTAGAATGAAGATCAGTGATAAGGCATGTGTATAATCCCCAGTACTTGGGACACACACAGAACCCCCTGCCCCACACACATACATACACAGCATGAGAAGACTGTGTCTTCCACCCCAGTAAATCATCCTTTCTGATACCATTAAGCTAATGTAGAGCTAGATTAGATTAGCACAGGATGCCCAAAGTCAGCCACTGAGAAGGTTGGATGATGTAATACAAAAGTTTTTCCTGAAGATGCTTCCTACCTACTAACTAGAAGCACTTCAGAGCTGACCTCTAGCTCAGGACTGTCCCCACAGAGGCAGGGAGTAAGGTAGAGAAGAGTGCTTAGAGCAATGTCTTTAAAGGACTAAGCAACAAGTTACTCCTTCCTTATGACAATGAGGAATGATAACAGTTACATGCATAAGTAGAAACAAATGAATATCTTCAGCTAGCCACTTACTTCCTTTAACCCTGTCAGCTCAGTGGAAGCTTCAGCTGTCGGTGCCCAGATCTTCACATCATGGTCTAGGCCACTGGTTGCCAAAACAGGTAGGTGAGGATGGGGCTCAAGACAGTTTACCTGGTTTGAGAGGAATGAAAGCATGGGCTCAGGAGTATAAGGGAGTAGAATTTAAAATCCAGGGCTGCCTTGAGCCAAATAGTTGCCCTTGCCCTGGGCTGAAGCAGGTCCACCTACCTGAGCCTACACCAAATAGCCCTGGCAGTAGAGAAGATACAAACTGGATGCAAAATCAGCTTGTCTTAACATTTTCAATATATAGATGGGGAGGCTGTATCCCTAGACATAGCCCCAGGTTATAGCCATACCTATTGCTGGCTTCATAAGCTAATGAGGTACAGAAAATGACTCCATTCACTCTAGAATCTAAAGCTCCAACTTGGCCAAGGCTTGGAAAAGGAAAAAAAGGAAAAAAAAAAAAATCCTTCCAGTGGCTTTCATCAAGTGCCAATTCAAAAAACAAAAAAAAACCACAAAACTTAGGAAAGCAGTAGCTGCCACTGCACTTCCAGAAAAGATGTGGAAAACAATTATACACACTTGGCACTGTTTGTGATCTGGAGGATGTCAGAGGCTGGAGAGAATAGGATGAACCAAGGGGGAGGGGGCAGTAAGGGAGGTTTGTATTTGTTTAAGAACTCTGTATCATAAAGGGCAACATCCTGATAACCTGCCCTAAGGGCATAGTAAACTCAGCCATAGGAAGGTACATTGTAACTGCAGATTCTCCACTCAATCAACTTCAGCTACCTCATTCACTAACAGTAGAAAAAAAAAACAGTAGATGGCAGACATCTGGTTTCAGACAGTTTCCTTTTGTCTGAAAGCACCCATGCCCTCTGCTGTCTGACTTGAAAATATAAGCTTCCTTAACAGGGAAGGGCAAGGCAGGGCAGGACAGGGCAGAACAGAGCAGTTCCCATCCCCACCGGAAGAGCCAGTCCCAGATCTAGCTGCTAGAGCATTTTTAGGCTTTTAGTCAGACGAGGAACAGATAGGAAACGCACCCCGCCTTGCAGCTGCTCTATAGTCCAAGAAAATATACCCTGGCAAAAAGCCTCTTCTAGTTTTCTCTGGACCAACCTTCACTGCTGGTACCTGCACACTCAGACAGAAGCTAAGGAAATGGTAAGGCAGCCACAGAGAATAAAGACGACTTCACTTTCTTTGAGTACAAATAAAACAGCCTAGAGAAGAGCAAATCTAAGTCTGAGCCTAAGAGTAAACCAGAAAGCTCAGTTTTCTTCTGCTCCTATTTCACATGTGAACTCATTGAGTTTCTTTTAGGCTACGCACTTGGAAGCCTGAGAACACTAGAGAACAAACTCCAATAATAAACGTTCTCAACAGATACTTGACTTACACACGCAAAGCTGACCTCATTCAGCCATCCATTTCCTAATGAAATCTTGCTAACGACCTGTATTCTTGAGCTATAGAAATATCAAACAAGTGGGTCAAATAAAAAAGCATAAAGGCAACAATTTCTTGGGACCTAAGCCTAAGGACAAAGTCAATGGCAAGAGGACAAGAGAATAAATTACATACAATACCTGAGTTGGAAGCTGCAGGGGAGCCAAAAGAGAACCTTTGGGCCAGGAGGCCTGGTCACTTCAGCAGACCTGTCTCAATGCCAGAACTTACTCTGTCAATAATGCTTGAGCAGAGAAAAGAAGTCTGGCCTTGCCAGACTGGGGGAAGAAGGAGAGGGATGGAACTGAGCATCAAAGCACTCTTGGGAGAGTAAGGAGTTGTTCTCTGACATCATCTCCCACTCCTGTCCCTGTGAAGTTGAATGGGAACAAAGAAAGGATCCCAAAACAATTAGGAGAACTGGGCAAGGCGGGCAATAACATTTAAGATCCCTCTGATGCGAATGTTCTACTTTATGATACAAAATACTTCATCATCTATGCCTAGACTGGAGCCTGATGACCTCCACTGTTGGAAGGTTGTAACAAAAACAAAACTATCTCAGAGGGAACCAGTTAAGAAGCACATGGATCATTCCGCTCACACAAAGGCAAGAACAAGCAAAGAAACTTTCTCTAGAGATAGTCACTACATCTCTTAGAATCATGAAAGCTCTGGCCTGGGGTCCACACATCCCAACTAGATGCTCTTCCCCTTGAGCACTGGGTTAATCAATGAACTCTGGTACTGGCTAAGCTGAAAGCAAACTGGTCAGCAGAATGCTTTTGCAGAACAGACAAGTGCTGACTTGGAGAGGGCACTCATCCCTGTATCTTTCTGGAACAAAATGCAAGACGATCATTTATGATCATGAAACAATTCACTTGTCCCTCTTAATATGTGCTTACTGCAAAACATTCATTAAGACTCCAATGTTCTGAACTTGTTAACTAGACACGACAGAGGAGGGACCTCTGAAGGAAAGGAGAAAGAAGTAGAGAAGAGTAAGACACACCTTGAACTTATAGATTCCTCTCTTCTTACATTCAGGCTATAGAAGACTTAATCTATGTATGTTCTAGACTCAGAAAATTTAGAGGAGATCAGAAAAAAATATGAAATATCCTCACTAGCGTATCAAGAGAACTGAAAGAAGGAATGGGCTCTTGACTGCCAAGGAAGCATTTTCAACTCTAAAACTGCTCTCTGGTATTATGCCTCATCAAGTCATAGCTGGACTCTGAAGTACCCCACAGCTTAGAAGAATGAAAAGGATGAGAGCCTAAGCAGTTCTAGTCATTTCTTACAGGACCCAGATAACCAAACCACTGAGGTAATCAGTAAAGTGTAGTATTTCAGATTGCCTCTTCCCTTTCATCAGTGGTTCAAAAACCTTGTTTAAATAGAAGGCTATTTAATTAACTCTTTCCTAATGCTTGGTCTCAAAAAAGGAAGGAAAAAATACAGTACAGTAGATACACAAGAGCTGACCGTTCTCCACTCCTTAATTTGATTTTAACAGTTTCCCTGACCCATTAATACAGAGGATGCTTGCAAAAACGTAAAACTCAAAGGACAGGCAGACATGCTCTGACGTACTATCTAGCAGGCCGCTCAGCCGTTCTTTCCAAGAAAAACAGGGATCTTATTATCTTTGCTCTTCTTTCTATATACATACAAGCATATTATGTGTATCTGTATTCGTTTAACAACAGGCATGGCACTTTATCCCCATGGGTCTCCTCCTAAATAGTACATTAAATAAATACTAAATTATGAAATATCCTCACTAGCATACCACGAAAACTGCAAGAAGGAATGGGATCCTGACACCAAAAAGCATGTTCAACTCTGAAACTGCTCTCTGGTATGTCTCAAGGTGTGTCTTACAATTACAAACTATACTTGTTTCCCAAAATGTTAAAAAATGTTTCTCCTAAAATAGATAAAGAGAAATAAATTTGCATCTAGCTTTTATCTGACTAACCAGGAATCAGCCAAGACTGAGAACTAGGGGCCAGCCAGTCCAGCACTCCATACTCACCACACCTCCCTTGTCCCCCTCCATGAACTGAATGATCTGGCAGGATGACTTCTCCCAGAGGAAGATGTGCCCGCAGTCACTACCGCTCACCACAAACTCACTCTTGGGGCCATAGAAATTGACGCCTTTTACTGAAATGATAAATGAGGGAAGAAACCACATAAGGGTTGGCACTGGGCCTGTATTTATTTACCTCACTGAGAATTTAGTAATTCACAAACTCTGAGTCATCCAAATGCCAAATAATTCTTTTCATTTCCACGAAACAAGTCAAGAGACTGCGTGTGGTAGATGATAATTACAGGATTCACACCAGTTCCAAAGACTATTTACACTTTCCCAAAGAGCTCTACCAGGTGCACGCCTGGGCAACAGTCTGCTTCAGCTACATTCTAACAGGCAGAGGCCTCAAGCTAACGCCCATCTGTCCCAACCTGATTCATTTCCAATCTGCACACCTTGGGCCCTAGGATTATTCTTGGTATGTATTTGATTGGTACCCAGGCAGTGTTTCTTAGGTCATCAGCTGATCTGAGACTGAAGGTATGTGGCATCAGCACCCATGGCATGGTGAGAAGCATAATGAGAAGTATCTCATTATGCTCACAACAGGAGTCCAACTACTAAAGAAAATGCCACATACCAACCACACTTTTTCTTTTGCTTGCCCATGGAATGAAATACAAAATACAGAGCCCTGCCCCTCTTTCCTTCTTACCAGTTCAAAAGCAGTAGTAAAGGTTATTACTGTCTCTAAATCCAATGATAACACACAGCTGAGAGTGGTGCCAACAAAGTGTAGTAATCCTCTACCTTCTTTCTATTAGAACCAGTTAGGATACTTTAAAAAATCCCAATGCTCCAGCTGCACCCAGCACCAATTAAATACAGTAGGGGGAGGGGCAGCACCAGTGCTCTTTTATTAAAAGACTGAGGTGAGTCCAATGAGCACCAATGTATGGGAGCTACAACACAGAACTAAAAAGGCAAACTTCACTGGAAATTTAGGCGCTATACAACTACTATTCTTCCTACTTTGCTTTATTTAAAAGAATCATTCCCTTCTCTCCCTCTAAAGACATAATCTTACCCACATTATATGTAGTTCAGTACTACAGCTTTCCCTGACTCTAAAAGGACCTCTGCACCTACTCTACGGTACCTGAAAATCACAGAACATAAAGAAGTCTAGCTTCACATTTAAACCACAGGAGGCAACATCACTGCAGTGAAGACGCTACTGAGTCCTCCCCAATCACTCTAAAAAAAAAAACAAAAAACAAAAAACCACACACACACACAAAAACCAAAACTCCAGCTCAACTATGGACAGCCCTTCACTGCCCAAGCTGACACAGACAGCTTAGTCCTTACTTCGTTCCCACTTACACAATGGGAACAAGATAATGTGGGCTGTCATGTGACCTGGGTCTCAGAAACACAGAAATGCAGACTGACCTGTAGCATTATTTCTGTGACCTTTATATCTCTTAATATACTGGGCCCCATCACTGTGAGAAGAGTTGAAAAGGTAAATGTCTTCATCATTGTAACTGGCCAGGAGCTCTGCCAAGAACAAGAACACAGCAGTGAAGGCAAAGGCTGAAAAATGCAGGAACCAGGAGATGTGGGGGTTGGGAGATTGTCTAGGATGGGGCTTCTCGATTGCAGTGCATCCTCTTAGCACCCAGATATAGCATCCATCTTACTTAGTTTGGAAGTGTAGCAAATAAGGTTATACAGGGTCTACAATGAACACACTGTCAGCCCAGGGATAGCAGAACACACAGAGATCACACTCTTCAGCTTACTAGTCAATCAAAGGTGTAAGAGCTTGCTTAGGCTAGTAGCCTAGGCTTCAGGACAAGCCCATGAAGCATCATCTGCAGCGTTTCCAAGGGTCAACTGCTGCATCCTCCCACTACATGCTCACCATCAGCAACTATTCCCAGCTGTTCCACTTGGAGCTGGTACAATGGTGAGTCCTCGAGGGCACATGCCTCATTGGCTCAGCAGTTCCTAGACAGAGGAGGCATGCCAGCCTAGGAGCTGGGCCTTGCTCACGTACCTGTGCCGTCGTGGCTGTACACAAGACAGGTGATGTTTGCTTTGGACTCACTGTTCACCTGCAATAAGGAGCAGATACTGACGGATGCCCCCACCCTCACCCCATTTGTTAAACCACTTTCAGGAACAGGTTTTTCTAGAAACTCCCCTGTATCTTTTCCCAGAGACAGACAGAGATAAATAAAAAGATAGGGGGAGGGATGAGTGAGTGAGAGTGAAGTATTTAACTGAGGAGACATATCCAGCTCAATGAGTAGAGTCTTAGAGAGGCCCTGTTTTGGTTCTCTTCTGTGCAGATTAGACACTGCAGCTGCATTAGGCCACACCATTGGTGCAAATCTCCATTTTGTTGTTGAGAACACTTAACACTAATAAAGGTCAACTGGCTGCCTAAAATCATAAAACTTTTAAGTGAGAAAGCCAAGATTAAAATCTGTCTGACTTCAAACTCTTCATACTATGCCAATGAATTTGAAGGCAGCTGAGAATGGAGTCAAGGAAGCCAGGAGCCAACAGCCCTTCGTGAATCTTACCAAGTGATGAGGACAGAATTTTTTCAGTACTCCATTGTTCTCATTCTCATCAATTTTCCTCTGGTCATAAATCCTATGAAAGCAATCAAAGTGTCAAAACTTACAAAGTGATTCCTTAGAGAGTTATAAGACAAAGCCTCTTTCCTAATCAAAGCTTTTGGTTTCTTTTTCGCAAAGGTGTTCCCCTCTCCATTCCATTTTCAAACTCTACCTTATCCAGGTATTTTCCATATTAAAGTAATCCTCTATTATGTCCCCAATTGAGTTGCTTATTTCTCAAGTTTTCTATCACTTACTACTTTAGTAAGGGGGTATGTTTCATATATGTGAACACCAGAGGATAACCTTAGGTGTCATCTTTTGGAACACCATCCACATCCCTTGCCAACAGGGTTTCTCACTGCCCCGGAGCTACCAATTAGACTAGACTGGCTAGTAGAGACAGGGATCTTCCTGTTTGTTTCGCCAGCAGACAGAAAGTATCACACCCCCTTTTTTTTTTTAAGTGTGTTCTAGGGATCAATCTCAGGCGCCATGTCTGTGAGGTGAGCACTTTATGGCTGAACTATCTATGGTTTATTTTCACAGAAGCAACTAATATACTTTTTATATGTATGTTACTTTTGCCAAAGCATTTCTCACTCATGGGCAGAGGCCATGCCTTCTATAAGGCAACAGGTCTGTAAGATTTATCTTTATTTTTGTGCATGAGTGTTTTGCGTGCATGTACATATATGGGTCACATGTGTAAGTGCAGTGCTGCAGAGCTCAGAAAAGGGTGCCCAGTTACTCTGAAACTGGAGTTATAGATGGTTGTGAGCTATCATGTGGGTGCAAGAAACTGAACCCAGGTCTTCTAGAAGAATAGCCAAGTGTTCATAACTGCTGGGCCATCTCTCCATCCCTTCTTCCTTCAACTTCTATTTAACTCTCATAGGCCACAGAAACTATCAACAAACCAATTTACCAAAGTTACCTGTAGTCAACTACAGTCAAAATGTTGAATGGAAAAGTCCAGAAAACAAAACAACAAACAACAATTTATTAGTTTTAAATAATTTTCATTATCGTATGTTGTGGTTCCATGCTCTGCTCCATCCCTCAGTGTCCATACACTCTTAGATGATCTTCGGTGAATCAGCTTGTGCCAGTTTATTAGTGAAGAAGTTTATGTCCATTTTTTCCACGGTAAACAGGTACTGTATGAACCTTGGGGAATGGGGGAGGGGGTTTGGGGTAAATGCATTCAACTGGTTGTGGCCAGCATGCTAGTGATGCTCTATTTGCATCCAGATACCAGCTATGTGACTACCTGGAAAGTTGGGGTCACCAGGTAAGGAGGGCCAGGGCATACAGGCTCAGAACAAGGCTAATTTCAATTTTGACATTTCTAGGGTTTGGAACCGCTCCACCTCACCAGTTTCATGCCAGTTCTCCTGGTGGCATGGTCCACATACCCCACAGTATTTCTATAACATTTTATTTTACTATTGGTCATTGCTGCTACTCGATGTGCCTAATTTATAGACTGTCACAGGTTTATCTAAGGAAAAAAAAAAAAAAGGAAAGAAAAACCAAAAAAACCTCCCAAATCTCCAAAACAGTATCAGTACCTTTCAGGTTCAGTACTATGCAGAGGTTCAAAGCTAACCAGGGAAGGAAATACATCCAATTAGGTTTAAATCAACAGCTCTTTTAAAAAACGCAAATCAACAGAGCTCAAATGTCATTAACCCTTTTAAAAAATTCAGAAAATAGCCAGGCATGAGAACACATGCCTTTAATGTCAGTACTCAGGAGGCAAAGGCAGGAAGATCTCTCCAGCCAGAGCTACAGTGAGACCCTGTCTCAAAACAAAAACGAAAAACACATCAAGTTTAGTAAGTCAGCAAATTAGTGAAAAGTACTAAATATTCAAGCTCCATGGGGGTGATCTGTGGTATATGGACAATTTTGTGTTTCTCGGTACCCAGTATTCATTGTTCTTTGTTTTTTAAGGGATACTTGTATCTTTATTTTCTTTTCTTCCAATCATAGTTAGGATGTCTGAGCACAGGCTGGCAAACTCTTAAGCAGAAGGAGAGAAAAGCCTGGCAGACTGCCAAGTATCAAAGTTGAATTCTGCCACTGAAGCACTGACATTCTGATGTGCAATATGTAAATGAAGAGTCATGGCTGTGATCCAGTAAAACGTTATTTTTTAAAAAAGATTTATCTTTAATTATCTGTAGGTGTGTATGCCTGTATTAGCGTATGAGCATATGAATGCAGGGGCCTACAGAGGTGAGGGCACTGGAACCCTAGAGCTGGAATTACAGACAGTTGTGTCCACCAAACATGGGTGCTGAGAACTGAACTGTGATCCTCTGGAAAAGTGGCATTTTACTTTTAACCACTTATTGTAAAACTTTATTAAAAAAACAAAAACAAAAAACAAACAAACAAACAAAAAACCAGAAAAACAAAAGAAGGGCCGGAGAGATGGCTCAGGGTTTAAGAGCACTGGCTGCTTTTACAAAGGTCCCAAGTTGAATTCCCAGCAACTACATGGTGGCTCACAACCAATTGCAATAAGATCTGATGCCCTCTTCTGACAATGCAGGTGTACATGCAGGCAGAACACTGCATACATAATAAATAAATCTTTAAAAACAGACAACAAAAAAAACCCAAAATTATAGCCAGGAGTGGTGGCACACACCTTTAATCTCAGCACTTGGGAGGCAGAGGTAGGTGGATCTCTGTGAGGCCAGCCTGATCTACAAAGTGAGTCCAGGAGAGCCAAGGCTACACAGAGAAAGACTGTCTCGAAAAAACGAAAAGGAATATAAAGGTTAGCACAGCTTACTAGCCTCTATACAAAATAGAGGCATTTAATAAGACGAACATAAAATTTTCCACTATTTTCTGAACGGGAGCTCGCTAATTCAGACAGCAAGCCCCAGGGATCTGCCTGTCTACCCCTCCAGTGCTGGGATTACAGGTATGTCCCAAAATGCCCAGCTATTTTTATGGGAATGCTGAGGATCTAAACTCAAGCCCTTATGCTCATGTGCCAAGTATCTTTATCAACTAAACCATCTCCCTAGTTCCTTACTCAAAGCCTATACCACAGCTCTCGCTATATAAGCTATCAAGCTAACTACTGACTTGCTACCCTACCCTAGACCCTTCTCAGCTATCTGACCTTCATCTGATGTTCCTCCAATGTAATATTCTCAATCAAAGGATGGGGGAACTATTTATCAACTCAGTCTTATGAACCAAGACCTATCCCCAATCTTACAGCAGTAAGTTTACAAAGTCAACCAACTAACTACCAATTCAAGACCAAAGGATTCACCCCTGATACTCTTCTTTCTAGTGCTAGGGATCCAGTCACGATAGACAGATGCTCCATCACTAACCTCCTCTAACTCTTATGGCAGTCTATGCAGAGTGTAGTAGTAGGGAGAGACACTCACACTGCCTGAATTTGTTAATATCTGTTTTTCTTTGTTTTAGCTTTAGATCAAAAAGTATGTCTCCCTAAACCTTCCTTTAAATGCTTTTTCAGAACCCTAAAGTAAAAATCAGTAATAATTATGTGAAGCCTTGAGTCTGAGCAGACTATTTCTCTGTATTCCTTGCTTCTTTCTTAAAAGGACACTACAGGAATTCCTCTAGGACAGTATCAAAAACAATGGTGTCATTACATGAAGTATTGGGTAAAAATGTTTTCAAATTTGTACCAGAAAATAAGATTCCAAGATTCATTTAGGCAAACTAAAGAAGTATCAGAGCAGCCGAGGTGAGTGTAGTGTCAAAGAAGATCTAGGTACAAAAAGGACAAGAGAATGTAGAATCGGTGTGGCTCAAATCCACATGCATGTCTGAAAGGTAAGTAAGCTACCATCTGCTAAGAGATTAGGGTGCACAAAGGGACTAAAAACACTGAAGCTGATAAAAGAAGAGATCAGTATTTCATTCCTCTGTGTGCTGAAATGCTAAGAGTAATTCTCAGCCCTACTCTAACCTTGGGAAATTATAAGCTGTGGAACAGGGCACTCGAGCTTTATTTAAACAGCCATCTTGATCCTTGTGGTTAAATTCTCCATGACAAAGATTTTTTCAAACAATCTTTTCCCAAGGGAAAAAATTTGCAACCAGAAGTTCAGTGAATGCTTGGAACTTAACCCAGAAAACTCTGACAACAACCTTTTTGATCAACAGCATCTTATAGAAAAAGAGTGACGGGACTGGAGAGAAGGGCCAGGAGCTAAAAGCACTAGCTGCTCTTGGAGAGGACACAGGTCTGGTTCCCATCCACATGGTGGCTCACACCCATCTACAACTCCACTTCCAAGGGTCCACAGCCCTCTTCCAGCCTCTGTGGGCATCAGGCACACACATGATGTACACACATGCATTCAGGCAAAAGACTCATACACACAAAATAAACACATGAAACACTACTTCATATTTAAAGACTACTAACTAAAACAAAGTGTGAAAGAGTAACGAATTGTCCAGAGCGCTTAAAAAAAGCCATATATTTTCTGAAAACTTCTCACGATTCTAATACAAGTAATTTCAAATAGTTACAAAAAATGTGCTTTCATTCCAAAAGAAGAATTTCAACCACCAGCAGAAGAAAAAAACAACACACTATTTTTCTAATTATGCTGCCCCTCCTTTTTCAACTGACAATCCCAAAGAAATGTAGTTAAAATACAGCAGCTGGATAGCTAGGGAATAAGGGTCAAAGAGAAAACAACTGGTACAATGGGGATTGAAAGAATGATGTCTGTTTTCCCTTAGGATGCGTCTCAATAGCCAGTGTTAAAAACAGATGTTCACAGTAACAAAGATATTATTACAGATAAAGAAAAGTGGTTCAGAACTACAGAAGCAAAAATTCTCAGTTACAGAGTGTTCCTAAGGCAAATTCTTTCTAAATCCAACCAGTGTTCAAAATTGCTAGTGCAGAGCTGTCAAGATGATTAAGTGGGTAAACACACTTGCTGCTCCATGATGCAAGCCTCATAATCTGAGTATGATTCCCAACCAAGTACACAGGACAGAGCTAGCTCCACAAGGCTGTCCTCCGACTTCTGCGTGCACTAACGTGCACTGTGGCAGACACACCCACATCTATTGTATAGATCTCATCTACTTTATCATACACACACAGACAACAGTAAAATTTAAAACCTATTTGAAAAGATTATTACTATGATGTTGATTTATACAGGAAAATAGTGGAAGACACATAATGGTTTATGTTTTAGCCACTATGTGGGACACATTTATCACTCTTCTTTAAAACACAATAATCTCAGGACAGAAAATAGGGCAAAGCAGCAATATTTCTTTCCTCAGGCACCACTCATAAACAACGTGCACTACTCATGAACATGGCACCCAGTTATACACATGCACACAAAACACTCATACATAAAAATACATTCATTTTGAAAATGACAGTATCTGTAAAACTCCTCAGGTTGCTGTAATAGGGAACAGAATACCTCAGAAGGTGCTTAAGCACTTCTAAAAGGGTAAAAAGTTCAACATGATAGTTAATGGACACAATTTGCTAACTTAGCATTGGGGAGCATCTGGCAATGCACAATCTACCATAAATCTCAAACTTTCAAACATACAAGAGACTGACAAACTCACCTTACAAACTGATCTCGTCCACCCACTGCAAACTGGTGGGTATTAGCAGGATTCACATAGATTGTATACAGTCCCACTTTCTTCTCCTTCTCTTTTGTCACCACTAGTTTCCTTCAAAGAGTAGAAAAAGCATACAGTTATATTCTCCTAAAGATCCAGATGGAGCTCTGCATGGGCCATAGTGACTTCTAGGCCAGCCTGGGCTACAGTAAAGTGTCTCAAAACCAAACCAAACAACAGCAAAAATCTTAAAGACCCAAGATGGTCATAAAAAGTGAAGAAATCAAAGAGCAAATATATATATGTACCAAAAAAGGTAGGTTTTTTTAATTTGTTTTTTTTGTTTTGTTCTGAGTAAGAAAATAAGAAAATGCACTATGTCATTTTGAAGACTAGGAAAAAACATGAAGTAATTTTCTCATGTTGTTTGATAAGTTGGTAATCATCATGTTAAGTAATTAAACCAGAGTCATAAAGACATACTGCATTTTTTCTTCCATGCATGGGATAAGAGAAAGGGGAAGTACAACGAGAGAGAGAAAAAGCTGCCATGGTGGCATGTCTGAAATTCCAGCATTCATTCTGAGCCAAAGCATATCCATGACTTCCGTCCTTAGCACCACATAATCTGGGTAGATGGCACATGTCTATAATCCAGCACTCAGAAAAGAGGCAAGAAGAGCAGGAACTGAAGTCATCCTCAATTATCTAAGGGATTAATGGCCAGCCTGGATTATAAGAGACTTGTCTTTAATAAAAGGAGAAATAAGAGGAAGACTGAGGAAAAGAAATATGATTTATGGGCTAAGAGAAGAATTTAGAGGGTGATTATAAACAAATCATATTACATCCAATAACTATATTGCAATAATTATATATATATAGTTATGTCACATATTATATGCAATAATGAAGCCATCATTTTGAACAATATATGAAATAATAAAAAGTATAAGCTGGGGCTAGAGAGATGGCTCAGTGGTTAAGAGCACTGGCTGCTCTTCCAGAGGACCTCAAGTCTGATTACCAGCACCAACATGGTGGCTTACCACTGTCTCTAACTCCAGTTCTAGGCGATCCAATGTCCCTTCTGGCTTCCCGCACATATGTGGTACACAAACATACATGCAGCAAAATATCCATCGACATAAAATAATAAATTTTAAGAATTTAAGTGTAAGCTAAAAGTATGTGCGAGAGTGTATTGTGCCTTAGTCATCACACCAAGTATGTGGAGATACAGGAAGCTAGAAGAATCAGGCAAAACAGTGAGCTAAAAGCCCTGGATATCACAGTCTATCTCCCAATCCCAAAAAAGTCACTGAAAACCTGGCTTTGGAGTTGAAGAGATGAACCAGTTAGTAAAGGGTTTGCCATCCTAAAATAAGCACATGAGTTAGAGCCACAGCCCCCACCCACAAAAAAGGCTGGACGTGAAGATGTGTACCTCTAAACCTAGTGCTGGGGATGCAGACATGGGATGCTCCAACAGCCTGCTGGCCAGTTAGTCTTGCCAAATTAGTGAGCTCCAAATTAGTGAGACCATCTCAAAAAAAAATAAGATGGAAAGCTGGCAAATGGCTCAGTGGTAAGTGGTTCGCTGCCATGCTTGACAACATGAATTCAAGCCTCAGGTTCCAGGAGGAGGAAGGAGAATAGACTCCCTCAAAGTGTCCTCTGACTTTCACCTTGGCATGCATGTGTGTAAATAAGCAAACAAAGATAATGTTTTTAAAAATGGGTGCCAGACTCATGCATGACTCAGGGTAAAGGCATTTGCCACCAAGCCCCAAAACACTGGAGTTTGATCCTTAGGACCCACAGGTAGAAGAAAAGAAACAGCTCCTTCAAAGTGTGTACTGTATATGTGTACACACAAATACATGTAATTTAAAAATTAAAACGACACATACACATTGAAAAACAAGCTATCACTTTCTAGAACACAAGTAATTCTAAAGAAAACAGCATCCTTTTCCCTTATCTGAGACAAATTAAGAAAGAATGGATTTATGAAGATAGCTATGTGTAAAACTGAAGAAGCACTTCAAAATTACTGATTTTAACACAGGATGATTCTTCTGATGACCTTCATGGCATGGGGTCCAAAGAGAACCCCAGGAAACCTCAAAACCTTGCTTACAAGAATTTAGCTAACCAGCCATAATTTATCCCACATTAAGAGTAATCCTACAGAACATTTCTTAGATCTAAGTGCCTATTTGTCAAATATGAAATCATACAGATTAATAAACTTACCGGAAAGATACCAAGAAACTATAAAGAGGGGCCTAATTTTAGCTTTTGTCTCTTGTTTTAAGCTTTTATTCATTTTGGAAAAATGGAAATGGAAACAAGAAAAAGGCAGTCACCAAAACAAATTTCTTTGTAAAGAAATTTTAGCATTCTCTTGGCAAGGTCGGAAGTCACTTGCCTACAACTGTTCCAGAGAATGAGATTTTGATTTTAAAATCTCCCTAGCTTTCCATTAAAAGAATACAGATCCCAGGTATACTGGTACACATCTTTAATCCCAACACATAGGAGGCAGAGGCAGGATCATCAGGAATTAAAGTCATTCTTGAATAAACTATGAGCCAGCCTGGGTTATGTGAGAGCCTATCTAAAAAATAGGAAAAAAGAAAAAGCAAAGTATAGAGATCAATGAAAAAAGTCATTAGGAGGAAAAAGTCATAGACATACAGATGCACATGCACACATACAACTACATTCAAAAGTGACTGGAAACTTATTCAAAATTACTAACAATAGTTATCAATAGCTAGAAAATGGGAAAAGATACACAGGGAGAATTTCTATTTTGTCCATGTGTTTTTATTATTTGAGTTTAAGATAGAACTATTGAAAAATCAACAAAAATGGAAACAGACAATGTATGTATGTATGTATGTATGTATGTATGTATGTATGTATATATGTATATACCCATGCAAATATGTATTACTGAACTTCTAGTAAGAAAGGGTGATATAACGAAAAATGGTAAAATTCAGATTACATAAAGTTATATAACTGGTAATGACTGGGTTGAGATTTAACCTAGACATGCCTGGACCCACAAGATGTTTGTTCTTAAACCAGAGAGATGGCTTGGTAAAGGCACTTGTTGTGCAAGCCTGGTAACTTGAGTTCAGTCCCAAGAACTGCATCAAGATGGAAGAAGAGAACCAACTCTACAAGGCTGTCCTCTGACCTGCGCGCGCGCACACACACACACACACCATGGCACATACAGCCTACTGTGTACATCATACACAATAATAGTAAAATAAAAATTACAAAACAAACAAACGGTGCTTTGTTCTTCTATGACACTACACAGTTAAAAAGGGAGTTCCATGTACAAATGATCTATAGTATAACAAAACTACTGTATGCATCAATCTTATTTTCAAGATTTATCTCTATTTTTCTATATGTAATTTAACTGAAAATTTACAGGACCATATCTCTAAGCTAGACTATAATGTACTTCCTCTGGTAAACTGAATGGTAGGTATCTAAGTGAATAGAGAACAGAAGATTATCAAATTTTTAAAGCCTGCCTATAAAAAGTAAGCTTTCTCAGAGAAATAAGTATAAGCATTTCACTGCTAAGAAACAGTGAACCTCTCCAAAAACTTATGCTATCTCTTAACATACATAGGCCTAAAAGTACTATACTTTAATAAACATAAGAGTTCAACATTACCATGACATGTGGAACATTTTCAAGACCAGGGAATAGAGTATTGCAAAGAAAACATGACTAGGAGCTAGAAAGATGGTTCACAGGTTAAGAGCACATGCTCCTCTTGCAGAGAAGCAGAATTTGGCTCCCAACGTCCATACTGGATGGTTCATTAACTACCTGTAGCTTTAGCTTCTAGGCGATCTGATGACACTGGTCTCTGTGGACATCTGCACGCATGTGTACATCATCCCCCCACACACATACAGAAAATTGAAAAATAAATTAAGTCATCACTTCTAGACATTTTGGTTAAAATTAAGTATAAAGATAAATCTTTTTTGACAGGGTTTCTCTGTGTAGCACTGGCTGTCCTGGAACTCACTCTATAGACCAGGCTGCCACTGCCTCTCAAGTGCTAGGATTAAAAGTGTTTGTGCCACCACTGCCCAGTTAACAAATCTTTAAAAGAAAGAAAAAAAAAAGTATTATGGTTAAACTTACGAAGCTGGCCGGTCTTGTCGCAGGTCAATGGTAAAGACAACAGCATCTTCACCAGCTGACAGGAACGTACAGGGAGAGTCTGGTTCTAGGGCCAACTGAAGGAGAGAAAGGGAAAGGATGCGGTTTCTAAAAATTAGAGGGACTCTAGTCCATTCACTTACCTTTAAGGGAAGCAATTAAAATGTCTTAGTGGGCTGTTGAGTGGTAGGGGTACCCAGCACTTGGAAAGCTGAAGCAGGAGGATCTTTGTGAGTTCAAGGGCATCCTGATCTACACAGTCAGACTATGTCTCAAAACAAAACAAAACAAAACAAAACAAAACAACAACAAAAAAAAAAACCCCAAAAACAACAACAAAAAACTTAGCAAATTTTGTTATAAAATTCTAAGAAGAGAACCAATTTAGCTTCAGTCACTCTTAACTGTGTGAATTAATAGTCCATTTATTCTAGGACAGACAGGGCTAGAGAAACTCTATCTCAAAAAAAACAAAAAGGAGTTCATTCTAAAATAAAGTCCACACCTTCAGGAGTACAAATAATATAGAAATTTCTTTCTTTTTCAGTCCCTGTATCTTAATTCTAAAAAGTAGTTACCTAGTAGGTAGACTTAATCAATGAAGAAAAAAAAAAAAATCAAAGACACAGGTATTTTTTAAACCTTCCTTTGCATAGTATGGAAAAACAATGTCCACCCGAGACTAGAAAGCTCTGAGAGCTTCACTGGCTGTGACCATCCATTCTATACTCACAGCTCTAAATAAAGCTTCCATCATTATTTGTAGGCTACTAGCTGGGAGCTAGGAAGTCAGGAATTTTCACATCAGAGAAACCAACCCCTTGGAACCATTAAAATGATCTTTAAAAAAAAAAAATCAGAATGAACTTCAGGGGTTTAAAAGAGACAAAGGAACTCAAGGATCTCTGAAGCAACCATGAGCCTAGCTCGGGGCGAGGTTTGTTTATTTTTATTTGGGGGTTTTCAAGGCAGTCTCGCTCTATAACTCAAGCTAGCTTTGATCTCACTGCAGTCCTATCTGCTTCCCAAGTACCAGGATTACAGGTATGAGCCACATGTTGTTCATTTATGAACTGAGGGTCTCTTCAATACTTGTTTTTCAGGAACTTTAGGGCAGCTGTTTTTGCTCCCTGCTTTACAAACCTAGGGGCTGACTGAAGTAAGGCAGGTAGGTGAACACAACAAAGGGGACACAACGGATAGAGAGAAGGAAAAATCCTGGCTGAGGTTCGTGGAGGATCTTGATTCCCCATCACGGCAACAAAGACTACTAACCTTGTGGGACGCTCCCTTGTGCTGGGCCACACGCTTTGTGTTCTTGCAACACTGTGTAGCAGACAGTTCTGCAACTCGGACCTGCCCATCCCGAGCACACATTGCCAGGGTGGAATCACCACTGTTAGGAAGGAACTTGGCCTGAAGTATTACAAATGAAAGAGACACACAAAAGAAATTAAAGAGGTGAATTTAAGGGGGAAAAAAAAAAAGGAGTCATGACCTCCTGTCACCTTCTTTCCTTGTACAGCTAGATGAACCTTTCCTACTCTGTACCAACAGCTAAGCCCAGATCTTTCCAGAAGTTAGAGGAAGAGAAAGAAAATCACTTCTGATATAGAGGTGCATTCTGGATGGTTCTAAAAGAATGAACACTACATGATTAAACACTATGGTAAACTACACTCATGCCTTACAGGGAGAAAAGCAAGGAATAAACACGGACAAATTTTCATATGCCAAACAAATATAAATTTGCCACAAAGGGAAAGGAACTTGGAAAGAATGCTCAGGCGTATGGATGAGTGGCTAGTCATCAGCATGAGGATGGGACTGAAGAGTAGTAACACCACAGAATAATCCTTACCAGATTTTAACTGCAATTAAGTACCAGCCATGAATCTAAGTGCTAATCTTCCTTTTTCTTTTTCAGTACTAGGGAAAAAAACCCAAGCATGTGCTTTACCACTGAGCTACACCCTCAGTCCATGCTCTGCTCATGGGATGTTACAAGCCCTATTTTATAGATATACAAACATGATGCACAAGTTACATAACTGTCTAAATTCATATGTGGCCAGGATTTGAAAACTTGGCCCACAAGTTTGTGCTCTCTACTTTACTGTCCTATATTGACACAATATAAGCTTCAAGTATCTAACCCACACCTGACTTAACAATAGTCCTTATGTTCAAGAAAACAAAGCTACCATGGGTCTCTCAGTATATTATGGAGTCAAGGCTGGACCAAGTCCTGCTGTTTAATTCTAATCACCACTTGCTACTAGCTTCTGCTCTAGGCAGCAACTCAAATTTGTCTACCTCATGCTTGATTTTCTCAGTTGCTATTATGTCTCTTTGCCTTACCTGGAAGACATTACTTTTGTGGCCACTCTCAAAGTCCAGTACTGGCTGCCGCCGCACCCAATCCCACACCACCACCTTCAGGTCATCACTGCCACTGGCCAGCCAGGTGCCACGCTGGTTAAAGTGCAAGGTATTGACACAACCGGTATGGCCCTCAAGCCCATGTTGCAGGCGGAAACGCTGTACAAACACTCTTGCCCCACAAGCCTCATACACAAAGCGGGCACTTGAACCCAACTCCCGCTCCCGAAGGGCAGGAAGGGCTTGCCAGCGAGGTCGGGGCAAAGCTGTTGTCTCTGAGGATACCCAGTCTTCTAGGGCTCGCTCATCATCTGAGGAGTCCTGCTCGCGGCTAGCCCGTTTGCGCTGTACACGGTGCCTCGGCTGTTCCTCCTCCTCGTCCTCTGAGTGGTCATGGACTCGGTTTTCATCATTGATGGAATAATGGCCAGTGTCCTCCATGCTGTCAGAGTCCTTTTCTTCACCTGAGCTCTCTGTGTCTGTGCCATGACTTTCTGTGCTGGTGCGGTTGGGGCCACCATCATCTCCAGTCAAGCTCAAACTCAGGTCTGAGGCCTCTACTTCAATACCTGAGGATGTTTCCCTCCCCTCTTCAGCTCCAGACATCTCTTCTGGACTGCTAGACAGGCTTCCTGAATATCAATGAATAGATGCAAGGAAAAACAATTAGGACAATGATTAGAAAGATTTTTCACCTTGGTCTAAAAAACTACATCAAAAACCAAGAAAAAAAATTAGTGAATATGTTTACTTTCCAAATGCCTATAAAGAGTAATTTCTACCCAGGCATGTTAATGCATGCCTGTAATCCAAGTACTTGGTTGGTAGAGGCAGGAGGATCTAAGAGTTCAAGGTCATCTTCAGCAAATTTAAGGTCAGCTTGGGTTATATGTCTCAAAAAAAGGAGAACAGGGGAATGGGGGAACTTCTGAGAGGAAATCTTGGTTTGTTTTTTAAATTTTTTTGTTTTATTTATTTTACATGTATAAGCACTCTACCTGCATGTACACAAGCATACAGGAGGAGGGCATCAGATCCTACTAAAGATGGTCATGAGCTACCACGTCGTTGCTTGGGGTTGAACTAAGGACCTCTAGAAGAACAGATAATCCTCTTAACCACTGAGCCGTCTCTCCAGCCTGGTTTTGTTTGTATTAAATAAAAAATTAAGTCCAAAGTTGCACAGGCACCAGACATGGAAGCACACACTGGTAATTCCAATACTCAGAAGGCAGCGGCAGGAGATTAGCCCAAATTCAAGGCCAGCCAGGGCTACACAAAAATGACTATTCAGTGCTGGTAGGATGTTTATAGCAACTCCCTACCAGGGCTCAGGAAATACCACAAAAGGGGCAAAAAGAATGCAAGAACTGGAGGACTGTTAAGAATTGTTGTCTTCTGGACATGACATAACCACTGTACTCATGAACTCACAGCAGCTGTGGTTACCTTCACATGACCTTGAAAAGATCAAGTCAGATTCCAGCATAAACGGGGAAGGGCTTATGAGGCCCTAACCCTGGCTGAGCAACTATTGGCAAATGAGGGTTGCTGGGGAAGGGAGTCACTTTTCTTCAGGGGTATAGCAACTATAGCAACTGGTAGATTACCCCTGCTCATGTGGATGGTCCTACTCATTTGACTGCTGGAAGCATAAACTAAATTTAATGGGTTATTTTTAAAAAACAACATTGACAACATGAAGGTTGGAGGACAAGTAGAAGGGTTCAAAGGGAATGGGGAAAATAGGGATAGATAAGATCAAGATATATTTTATACATGCATGAAATTGTTAAAGAACATAATTTTTATAATATTCTTAAAAAAAAAAGTATGTTGAGGTCTGAAGAGATGGCTCAGAGGTGGCTCACTGGCTGCTTTTCCAGAGGTCCTGAGTTCAATTCCCAGCAACCACATGGTGGGTGACAACCATCTATGAGATCTGGTGCCCTCTTCTGAGGTGCAGGCATACATGCAAGTAAAACACTGTATATAAAACATTGATGCAATTACCTTAGATCCTACTCTCTTTTTGAGACAGGGTGTCTAATGTAGTGCAGGCTTGCTTAGAACTCATTCTGTAGACCAGACTGACCTCCAATGTGACAATCTTTCCTTTTTACTTCCTGATGCTGGGATCACAAACTACCACACCTGGCTTTAGGCTATGTTCTGTTTCATAGGAGCTATTAATTACAGCAAATAAAAAATCTCAAAAGAAAAAAATTCTCAGCAAGGACTAACATGGCCATCTTCTTACTGGAAAAAGCACACTGGTTTATTATGACATTCCCCACATCAGGACAGCATCTACCCCTGCTGCTTAGCTGCTTTCTTTCATAAAGTTTTTTATCACTGTGGCATTTATTGGGGAGTGGATGTGCCACAGTGAATATTTAGCCATAAGATACCTTAAAGGAGAGAGTTCTCCCCTTCTACCATTTGGGTTCCAGGATCAAACTCAGTTATCAACCAGGTGGCAAAAGCATCATCCTGAGTTATCCTGCTAGTTAATCTAGGTTCTGAAAAACTAGAAAAAGGGGAGTTGAAGAATTTTAAAGTGCCATTATGATCACTTACACAGGTTCTTAACCCTTTCTAGCAAATGTACTTTAACTTACTTTCGTTAGTAAGCTTGTTAGATAGGGTCTCATTATGTAACCATAGTGGCCTCAAACTCATGAAGATTCTCCTATCTCAGCTTCTCAACTGTTAGGATTACAGGCACGAATCACTAAATCTAGTTTAGTAAATAATATATTTTTTTTCTTTTCTTCCATGTAAGGGATTAAACTTAACGGCTTGTACTTGCTTTCCAAGAGCTCTACCACTGAAGCTACATGCCCAACCCTAGCTTAAAATTTTCATCCAATTTAGACATGCGTTTTCAGTCTTTTTATTGAGAGATGAAATGGTTCTATCAAGAAGCATACATGAAGCTGATAAAAAGCAGGGCTACTGTATGTGGTTCTGGAGAGGCTCAATATGTTCTAGGCCTGCTAGCTTGGCAGTTATATAACTGGGTGACTTTCAGTGTTTACAATTAAAGGCTGTGCTCTTCTCTAGCAAAGAAATCACTGCAATGAGCATTTAAGCAATTGCTCACACCTAATACAATCACAACATCCAACCTACGGTCAGGGTTTGGAAAAAGAAAGGAAAAAGAGGCTTTTTAAACACTTTAACACTGCTTACTATTGTCTCTGAGTACAAAATTTTATCCTCTTACAAGTAAAATTCATCACAAAAAGGTAAACCAATTGTGTGACTCCAGTATAAGTTACTCAGGTCCAGTTCTAATGTTTTAATGGTCCAAAGCTAGAGCACCTTATACTGTCCAGTTGTGTGGACTGGAGCAGTGATTTTTCAAGACTGTTAAAGAAATACAAGCTTTTCAAAGAACTCTGAGGCAAAGCCCAACACAGAAAACAAAGCATTTGGTTTAAAGTAACAAAATAGAAGGCTGAACAACACAAAAGCACCCCACCAAAGAGCATAATCGTATGAAAACTGGGCTAGGAGACAGAAGAAAAATGGGGAACCCATAGAAATCTGAACTTAAGAAGCAGATTTGCTGAGAATAACATATGCTGAGAAAGTATAATAGATGAGTTTGGTGCACCTGAACTTAGCTTGGGGTTGGTAAGAAGGGATAAAAACATCATGCCCAGTGCTGTTTGAGTATAGCTCAATGGGGAGTACCTGTTTAGTGTGTACGAGGTTCTGGGGTAGATGCCTGGCACTGTACCCCTGCACATGACATCTAACAGAGCCCTAGATGCACAGGAAAGTAAAACCCCCAAACTCCTGGAATTTACTGTTAAAATCATGATAAACAAGGACCAGCAAGATCATCCAGCAGGTAAACGCATTTGTCACCAAGCCCGACAACACAAACTTTGATCTTCAAAACAGACAGAAGAACTTGATTCTACTAAAGTACATATGAGTACTAAATACATGTAATATAAAATTTAAAAAGTTGTGATTAAAAAAATGCAGACTTTGAAGGTGGTAGCACTTTAAGAGACAGAGTACACCACAAGCTTGAAGAAGGGACCAAGTAGTCACTGACCAAACTCTAGCTTAAAATATGGTAATTTTTTTTCTATATAAGCCCAAATGGTAA
Source organism: Meriones unguiculatus (assembly GCF_030254825.1). Lineage (NCBI taxonomy): Eukaryota > Metazoa > Chordata > Mammalia > Rodentia > Muridae > Meriones > Meriones unguiculatus. The sequence continues at coordinate 92,644,809 of NC_083359.1, read as the reverse complement.
ATACAACATTCATTCCCCAAAACTCCCTCCACCTTAGTTTTCTTCTTAATAGTATTTTTAAGTCTGCCCATCTGTAAACAGGCTTTCAAAAATCTAAACCACTTGACCTTTTAGAAATATCTCTGGGGTAGAGAGATGGCCCAGCAGTTAAGACCATGGGCTGCTCTTTCAGAGTGCCCAGGTTCAATTACCAGCACCCAGATGGTGGATCACAATTGTCTGTAACTCCAGTTCCAAGGAATCTAATGTCCTCTTCTAGCCTCTGTGGGCATCAGGCACAAAAGTGGTGCACAGACATACATGCAGGCGCAATAACCATACACATTGAAAAATATTTTAAAAAAGGAAATATGCCTATTTTGATCTTCTGAAAACAGATAAAAGTAGCAGATAATCCAAGATGATTCCTGTGTACTTTCTCATATTCAAACAACACACACAAGGCTCCTTTATCTCACTAAAATTCAGGTCTCCATTCTCCCTTAGGGAAGGGGGGAGACCTCAGCTGACAGTAAGGAGAGTTTCACCTGTTTTCAATGCCTTACCATTAGCTAAATCTGTTCTGCCATCTGTGCTCCCTTTGCTGGACATCTTGAAAATGGTATTTGCTGTAGCCAGCCTGGATTTGGAAAGAAAAAATAATAATAATTAGAAAAGCACCTGGGAAAAACAATAAAATAAACAAGGAGATTTAACAATTCATAGATTTTTACCACTTTCATAGGAATTAATCTTTTTTGTGTGTACATTTAACATAGCTATTCAGTTGCTGGGCCCAGCTTCTTTGGATGTAATTCCATAAAGAGACATAGTTGGGAGGAGGTCAACCGACATCTCTTTACCTTCTTTATTGAGTAACAGTTAGTGTTTTTTTCAGATGGGAATGAAGGACCTGAAATAAAACTTGAAACAGCAGATGCATATGTAATAACATGCTGCTGGCTAAGAACCTCAAATTAACACAGATGGCCACTCAGCACGGCCCTCTGAGCAAGAATCTCCCATTATAAGTACAGACATGTTTGCACAAACTCTGTGAAACATTTGTTTTCACAAAACGAATACACAAGTCAAGGTTCTGAATCTCATTTCACATACAAATAGAAGATGAAATCAAGCTCTTAAAAAGAAGCCTAACCTTTGGTCACTCAGGTGCATAGAGTCAAGCCTATTATAAGCAAAGACACATAAGCTATAAGCAGAGCTAGGCAGTATAGCAAACACCTTTGACCTCAGTATTTGGGAGGCAGAGGCAGGCAGATCTCTGGGAGTTCAAGGCCATCTTGGTCTGCCGAGCAAGTTCTAGACATCCAGGGAGGGCTACCCAGAGAAACCCTATCTCAAAAAGATTATCAGCAAAGATGGAATTTGAACCCAGGAGTATCTTACCACTAAGAAAAAAAATCTCAAGCCTAGACTTAGAAAACAGAGCCAGGCATATCTCAGTGAGTGTCAGACTGGCCATACAAAGGTGTGTAAAAGAGAATTCCCATTGAACAATCTTAGCTCGTGTCACACAGTGGCAAGCATTACTTCAGCTAATTCTACTAATTTTCACCAGACTTACCTCTGTGGCAAAGCCCTAAGTAGAACTAGGGAATGTACTGTATTTCTTTAATGCTCCTTTAACTAACTTTCCTACCCTTTCCAGGGCTTTACTGCCACCTCCAGCAAATTCCAAAGAGCAAAGAATAATATTATTCAGGCCAGAGTTTTGTTTAGCCCTTTCAGTGTCTTGAACAAAAGGCAGTGGTAAAAAGACAAAGTATGATTATGACCCAAGACCAAGTGCCCCGGCACCATCCTCCAATCTTTCAACAGCCCTTTCATTCTGCTAACAATTATCACAGAAGCCCATCCTCACCCTCACCCTCTATTTCTTCCCTTCACAGAATCCTATGCTGCTTCAGAAAAACTGTTCTCTGCAGAGACAACTGTCCAAAAACTACCTACAGCAGAGCAGGCCACAGTGGAGAAGCAGAAACAGTGTAAAAAAACAGGACTGAATCAGAGAAAGCACCTGGAGGAGCAGTGATGAAACACAGTACTGACACAAGCTGTCGACAACCCTTCACAAACACTAGCTATTTCTGGAGCAGACTACTTTCTTCCTCTCACTTTCCATTTATTTAGCTTTATTTTGTTTGAGACAGCCTCACTCTGTACCTCAGGCTGGCCTCAAACTCACAAGGACCCTTCTGCATCAGATTCCCCAGGGCTGGGTTAACAGCTGTGAGCCACTTCAACTGGCTTCTCTTTCTTTTGCTGTACATGAAATTTTAAACAAAGATTTATGTATCAGTTTTGCCTATATGTATGTATGTATGTGCACCGCCTATGTGGCTGGTGCCCAAGAAGATGGTTTTGGATCCCTGGAACTGGAGTTATGGTTTCTGAGCCACCATGTGGGTGCTGAGGAATGAACCCAGGTCCTTTGCAAGTGGAGTAAGTGTCCTTGACCTGAGCCATCTCTCCCATTCCATGTGCATGTATTTTGGTAAGACATTTCCAACATACAACAGTTACTATATATATGTATATGTATATATATATATACACATATATATGTATATATATACACACACATATATGTATATATATATATACACACATATGTATATATATATATATTTTGTTGTTGTTGTTGTTTAGTTTTTTGAGGCAGGGTTCCTTGGCTGCCCTGAACTGTTCTGTAGACTAAGCTAGCCTCAAACTCACAGAGATCCACCTGCCTCTGCCTCCCACAGTGCTGGGATTACAGGTATGCACCACCTCACCTGGCTGACTATGTATATTCTTTAGCATCTCAAAAATCTCTGAATTTAGTTTTAAAATTGAGATTATTATAAAAGTCCTAGAAAATAAGGAAATTTATTCCATTACTGGTCGTCATAAAGCACACTGCTGTATCACGGGGTAAATTAGGAGCAGATGTGATTATTTTTCCACTTCTAGAATTAAACTGTCTAACACATCACATTCTCACCCTATTATATCCATTTCCAGAGGATGAAACAGCAGCTTCCCCCAAACCATTCTCATAACTAGATAGCATACTTTCTAGGAGGTTGGAAATGTGTGAACTTGTCATACTGTTCTTAAAGGCCCAGCCTCTATGACCTGCTCTGGGAAGTAGGGAAATAGGAGCCATGATGTTCAACTCATATGCAGAGTTTACAGGAGTCTTTTGGGAGAGAAAATGGCTTAAGGTTCTTTCAAAAAGGACTCTTCTTTTTGAGGTAAAGTTGACAAACAGCATTACCAAATTCAGAAACAGAAAACTCTGTGAATGCTAATGCAAACCACAGCAGATAGTTTCTAAAGATTAAATTTTAGTAAAATCAAACCAGACTAAAAAGTACAAGTTCAAGAACCCAGCAATGAGTGAAGCCGTAAGTATACTGTACCCCGAGGAGCTCATGATCACCACTGGACTTTGCTTTCTTCATCTATAAGAGACTGAAAGCAGGGCATGATAGCACATGCCTGTAACCCCCGTGTTTAAGAGGTGAAAACAGGCCTATAAATTCAAGGTTATCCTCAGACACATAACAACTTCAAAGTCAGTGTGGGCTACATGAGACCCTGGCCTCAAAAAAGAAAACTGGAAGGCTGAGTGTTCCTACTTTAAGTATCCAAATGACCCAAGTCATGAAATTTTCTGAAAATTAACATGATCCTCAATTAGTTTCAAATTTTAGAGCATTTTCGATGTTCTTATTATTTATATGCAAACAATCCCAAATCTAGGCTTGAAGTAAAGATTAATAGTACAGTGCTTGGGCAGCATGCAACAGCCACAAATATCATTCTAGAAAACTGAAATGTAAATACTTCTGGTGGCAAACATTTTAGGTAAGGGATATTAAACTTGTACCTATTCTAGAGATGTTATACATTAATAGAATTTTAGGTTAAAACCTATGCAAAAAGGAGCAGTGAGCAAAATTTTATTAATGAACTTCAGTGTAAATTTTGAGCATCTAACCCCAGATATGTATATATGTATGTATGTATACACATACAATCAGCTTGCATAGAATAGTAAGATTCGACAAACACGGACACACACACACACTGGTAACTTCAGCACTTGAGAGGCTGAGGCAAGAGGACTGCCAAGAGTTAGAGGTGAATCTGGGTTACACACTGAGTAACAGCCAGCCAAAACTACAGAATACAACCCTATCTCAAAAACACAAAGTGGGGGAGGAGGCTGGAAAGATGGCTCAAAAGTTTAAGAGCACTGGCTCCTCTTTCAGAGGACCCGGTTCAATTCCCCAACACACACATGGTAGCCTCACAATAGTCTCTAACTCTAGTTCTAAGGAACAGGATGCCCTCTTCTGGCCTCCAGAGGCAACAGGCATGCATGTGGTGCATAGGCAGGAAAGACAACCATACACACAATAATATAATAAAAATAATTAATACAAAATAGGCTAGCAAGATAGCTCAGTAATGTGCCTGACCTAGCACTAAGCCTGCATATCTGAGTTTGATTTCTAGGACTCAAATTGTCCTACTGTCTTCAGATTTCCACACATTCACTATGGCACACACAAAAAATAAGAAAAATGGAATAATACTTTTTAAAAGGTATGTCATTTAAAAGGTATGAATATATACCAAATAAGTATTCAGCATTCTTTTTCTATACATCACTGGATCATCTTATATACCCTTTAACGAGTTTGTACAAATCTCATCTTGAAAACCATTTCTCTAGAAAACCAAGAAATTATGGGCTGAGGAGAGGTTTAGTGGGTAAAGGGCTCACCACACAAGTGTTAAGGATGAGTTCAAATCCTCAGGGCCCACAGGAAAAGCAAGTATGATAGCTCACATCTGTCATATCAGTGTTCTGGGAGAAATGGGAGCTAGAGACAAGAGAACTCCCAGAAGACTTACAGTCTTGTTAGCCTGGTGTACACAGGTGCAAACTACAAAAGCCCTATCACAAACAAGGTGCAAAGTGAGGACAGCCACCGAGGTTGCCTTGCCTCTGCCCCCAACATGCATGCTATGGCATACTTGCACATACAAATTCTCTCTCTCTTCCTCTCTCTCACACACACAAATTATGACAATACAATTACTTTTGAGAGAATGTATAATTCTCTTAAATTTCAGTCAAAATGAAACATAACCAATTCAACTCTAGTGCTCTAACAGCCATCTGAAAGTCATCCATTGACAACATAACTTCTGATGTGATAGCATTTAGAGATGGAATCTTTAGGATACAATCAGGTTTAGATGACGTCATAAAAGTGGATTTCCTCACAATGGGATTGGTGCCTTTGTAAGTTTTTTTTTTTTTTTAATTTCTCCCTTTCTCTCTAGTATGTGAGGGCACAGTGAGGAGGCAGGCATCTATAGGCTGGAAGACAGCCATGACCAGAAAGCACCCACCCTGGTACTCTTAGAATTTATCCTCTAGAATTATAAGAAAATAAAGTTCTGTTGTTTAAGCCACCAGTCATTGGTGTTTTGTGGTAACAGCCTGAGCTATCTTAAGATACTACCCAAACTAAAGCAGGCATAGACACTTTCACTGTGGCCTACAGTAACTTACATATCATAACCAGAATCCCTTCCACTCATCAACAAAATAAAAACCATGTTGATTCAAGCCCAAGCCATCATTTTGATTTTTTCAATGCTTTACATACCCCAAACTCCACTGTTTCCACTCTGATCAATTAACATGTAAAATCTGGTCCAGAACAAACTATGCTGAGCTGAAAAAGCTGATGAGGTCACTGTCTCAGGTAGCTGGAGGAGTTTAGATTAGCTTTACTGCCTGTACTCTAAAAATAACCAAGACTCCTGCCAAACTGAAGGTTAAAGAGTAAACTATCTGAGGATGTTGGGGGGGGAGGAAGAGATACAGGTGTTATTTCAAGTTCATTAGTAAATCTGAGCGATTTAGTTTATTATTTTTTCTGTTTTAGTAATAAGCCCTTAGAATTTTACCTAACTACATGACAGGTTACTAACTAAAAATCAGGGAGTAAAAGAACCAAGAATCTCTTATTTGAAAGTTGTCGCGGGGGGGGGGGGGGGCAGGAGGGCGGGGGCGAGCTGGAGAGATGGTGCTGCACTTAAAAGCACTGACTGCTTTTCCAGGGGCCCAGGGTTCAATCCCCAGCACCCACATGGCAGCTCACAACTTTCTGTAACTCCAAGATCTGCCACCTCACATAGACACACATGCAGGCTAAACACCAATGCACAGAAAATAAAAGTAAATCATTTCTTAAAACAAATGTCAGGGGCATGCATGCCTTTAACCCCAGCACTTGTAGAGCAGAGGCCGGAGGATCTCTCTGAGGCTGAGGCCATCCCGGTCTACATGTCTTGTTCCAGGACAACAATATGAAACCCTGTCTCAGAGTCAGGTGGACCTCTGAGAGTTTGAGGCCAGCTTAGTCTATAGAGTGAGTTCCACAACAGCCAGGGCTACACAGCAAAACTCTGTCTCAAAAAAGAAAAACGTCAGGGCTTCCCTGCTGATGAAAGATCTATATAACAAACCACATGTGCTAGAACAATTGGCTATCACAATGCACACAACCTCGATCCTACTGCATGATGCCCATAAGCTGAAAATGAGCGATAGCATGTAGACTGAGGTACAGCACATGCTTCACACACAAAAAGCTCCTGGTTCAATTCCTAACATCCCTAAAAGTAAATAAATCAAAGGATTTACACAACTTCATAAGGAAAACAATGGAGATAATTTTTATAAACTTTAAGTAATTATTTCCTAAGATAGGAAACAAGCATAAAGCTTTAAAATTAAAAAATAATCAGTTATTGAAGTTAAAACTCTCTCTAAAAGGCTAGACAATGAAAAGATAAGCTATAAACTGTCAAGGAAATAGCTATGAAACAAATGGAAGACAAAGGACAGTAACCAAAATACATTTTAAAACTCTTATGATGGTACATACCTTTAATCTCTGGGAATTCAAGGCTAGCCTGGTTCTCATAGTAAGTTCCAAGCCAGCTACAGAATGAAACCCTCCTCAAAAACAAACAAAACCAACCCATAACAACAACAACAACAACACTTCTTGCAACATATAATGATCACTTGAGGAAAGATTCTAAACATTATCGATAATTATGGAAACAAACTAAAACTGCTATGAGACTACACTAACCATCTTCAGAATGGTTAAAAAAAACTTTAATAAGGAAATTTTACTTTATATTAAATATACACAGAGAAAAATTGACCAGAATTTTCATATACAATTAGTTAAAATACAAAATGGTACAGCCAATTTGTAAAATATTTCGGCAATTTCATTTTTGGTTTTGAGGCAGCCATTCTGTGTGATAGCCCTGGCTGTCCTGGGTGCACTTTGTCGACCAGGCTGGCCTTGAATTCAGGGATCCACCTACCTCTGCCTCCCTGAGTGCTGGGACTAAAGGCATGGGCAACTCTGCCTGGCCATTTTTTTTTTTTTTTAAACTCCCCTTAGATTAAGTTTAAATCCTTTTGGTGTCTAGGGCTGATAAAAACTGGTCTGATAACTGGTCTGATAACACTCAGGCCCAACAGAAATATCAACATCTAAGTAATATTATGGTGGGTAATGTCCTTGATCCTTTTACTAAGAACCCAGTTTTACTTGCACAGAGAAACTGTCTTGAAAAACAAACAAACAAACAAACAAGCAAAAAAGAAAACCTCATTTTTAGTCAATTCTTATGACTTACAAAAATTTTTCCCTTAATTCTCTCAGGCCAATCCACGTTTCATTCTGCTATGCAGCTCACAGCTCTCCTACATAAACATCTATATTTAAATAAGGTAAGGTTCTAAAGTGTCTTCTAAAACTAAAAGATGATGTTCCAAAAGTTTAATTATTAGTAAGCAGACATCTGTAAGCCACAGGGTTCACAGTTCCTGTTGAGAAGATGGATGTCTCATACCACTTTTAAGTGAATAGCTGGTGAAGGCCAATCTCCACCCAAAGTATAAACTTGCTTTCCTAGATCCTATCACCATCTGCAATTAGTCCTCCTTTCCTTATTACCAATCCTTGTTTTCAAACAAAACAGCTCAGCCAACAATGGTGGCATGCACCTTTAATCCCAGCACTTGGAGGGCAAGAGGCAGGCATATTTCTGTGAGTTCGAGACCAGCCAGGTCCTGAGTTTCAGGACAGCCACGGCTACACAGAGAAACCCTGTCTAGAAAACAAACAAAAAAAATCAAATAAAATAGCTCATTTAAAGTTAATTTTTCCTGGCTCTTACACTCTTTCTGCCCCCCACCCCAGCCCCTTCTGAGATGATCCCTAAACCTCATGAGCAGTGCAGGAATTATGTAGTATCAATTGGAGCTGGGCACCACTGGCTCACTTGTTCTCTAGTATGATAGAGTACATCTAGAAATCTCTGAAGCTACCCACGTGAAGTCTCATCAGTGTGGCTGCCTAAATAAGACCTGAACAAGAATGACACCAGTAGACATGGTACCAAGGAATAGGAAACCCCACCAGGCCTCAGCCTTAGACAAACAGGAAACAAAGGAATGCTGACAGGAGAGGTCAAAAGAGTCTTCCCCAGGGAAAAGCCTCCTAATTCATTACCCAATACTATGTGACCTACAGTCAGTCACATAAATACAAGTGATATTAAACACAATGAACAGGTTATAGTTATATATTTAGAAATGTGTGTGTATAAAACAAAAACTAAAATGAGGCCATGAATTTGAGGGAAGGAGTACAGGGAGAGGTTGAAGGGAGAAAAGGGATGGGAGGATATTATATAATTATATTTTAATTTCAAAAAGTAAAGATAATAGCCACGCAGACACCTTTAATCCCAGAATTTGGGAGGCAGAGGCAGGCAGATCTCTGACTTTGAGGCCAGCCTGATCTACAGAGTGAGAGTTCTAGGACAGCCAGGGCTAAACAGAGAAATATTGTCCACGCCAGCACAAAACAAAATAAATAAAATAAAAATAAATACTTTTTAAAATAAATTATTTACAAGGGAAAAATGTTCATTGTTCTCACTCATTTTACCATTTTAATATTAAATAATTTAATCTTCACAACAAATAATTTGCCAAGCCAATTTTCTACTAATACTGCCAGTTACATTCTAACTATACTATTTATTTTCCAGAGACCCTAACAGCACTGAAACTCAAAACGAGGAGATTCATATTGTATAAAATGTTTATGGGGTAAGGTGTGGTAGTACACATCCTTGATCCTCCCACTTGGGAGGTAGAGGCAGGCAGGTAGAGCTCTGAGTTCTAGGACAGCCAGGGTTATATAATGAGGTCCTATCTCAATACACAAATAAATGTTTATGGGAGGCTAGACTTTGGGCTATTTTCTACTTCTAAATATTTAAATGAGGTGAATATAGGAACAGAAGGAAAACTGGGTATTTCAGGATCAAGGAAATTAACTTCTATTTCCTACTGTGCAAAACTCTGACAGCATGAGGCAACCCAATTGTACAGAAGTGCTGGGTAACCCATTCAAATTATAAGCCTTTGCACACAGTAGTCCTCCTGCATACAAACAAGCTGGTATACACCAATGTACCTGGCAAAAGAAGCTGAAAATATATCAATGAATCCACAATCCTTTGTGTAGGCAATTAATCAACTGGGGTAAATGACTATGCAATTATAATACAAAAGATACAAATATCAAGATAATTAAAAATAGATACAAGAGACTAAGGTTGGCAATTACAAGTCACCAGCTTGAAATCAGCCTGGGCTGCACAGTGAGATCCTGTCTCAAAAACAAATTAAAATAAATAAAATGTTACCATTAAAGAAAGTAAAGTTTTATTTTCACTTTTGGGAAGAAAGGAAAAGCTTCCAGGGAAAAACAGTTTTTAAGGCAGAATAAAGTTTCAAAGAGGAGGAAGAGAAAGTCAAAGAAGAAGATGGCAATGACAATAATATTCTGACTACCCAAAAGGAAAAATAAAATGGAAGTTAAAAACCTGATAAACTCAAGAAATACATGTGTAGTAAGCGTTAGCCAAAAAAGAGCTAGTCAAATAGAGAGGTAACACAGAAAAGCACAGAGCTGGCTGGGTGTGTGTACCTGTGTGACTGTGATGCATCAGGGAGCTTATTTTGTCAGATAAGATAGTCTGAAATGGAAGGAGAAACAAGTTTAAAAGCCCTTATAGTTGCCAACAGACTACCTTAAACTAGTGGCACATGAACATAAAGGGGACTGGACATGACCAAACACTGTAGGATTGACAGTATTTGGCTACATAAACAGTTACAAGACAAAGTTAAAAGACAAATTTTGAGTACAGAAATCAAATGCCACCAATGACAAGCTGGTACCTGGAAGATTAATTCTAATATTAATTTAAATCCAAGCTGATATATTACAAAGATAGTGAGAACCAATGCAGCAGATGTGGAACTTAAGAAATAAACCTGACTGAAAGGCTCTGCCCTGCAGACTATCAAAGCAGATGCTGAGACTTATGGCCAACTGTTGGGCAGTGTGCATGGAATCTTATGTAAGAAGTGGGAAATAGTAAGATCTGGATAGGACAGGAGCTCCACAAGGAGAGCAACAGAACCAAAAAATTTTGAACACAGAGGTCTTTCCAGAGACTCATACTCCAACCAAGTACCATGCATGGAGATAATCTAGAACCCCTGCACAGATGAAGCCCATGGCAGTTCAGTGTCCAAGTGGGTTCCATAGTAATGGAAATAGGGACTGCCTCTGACAAGAACTGATTGACCTGCTCTTTGATCACCTCCCCCTGAGAGGGGAGCAGCCTTACCAGGCCACAGAGGAAGACAATGCAGCCACACCTGATGAGACCTAACAGACTAGGATCAGAAGGAAGGACAGGAAGACCTCCCCTATCAGTGGACTTGGGGAGAGGCATGCGTGGAGAAGGGGGAGGAAAGGTGGGATTAGGAAGGAGGGGTTTATGAGGGGATACAAAGTGAATAAAGTGTAATTAATAAAAATTTAAAAAAAAAGGAAAAGAAAAGAAATAAACCTAAGGCTGACAAATGGATTCTAAAGCCCCACATGGTGGAAGAAAATCAACTCCTGAAAGTTCTCCCCTGGCCTCAACATGAAAGTCATGGCACGTGTCTCCCCCAAAGCATAATACACCAGACAAAATTAGTAAAAACAGAATTTACAGAAATAAATTACAGCTAGATACACAGACTTATAAATTATCTAAACAGAAATTTCAAAACCAGATACCTTGTAAAGTAAACCTCACTAAAACCAAACCAAATCATCACCTAAGAGTGTGCTCTGAGAGAAGTCCACGGCAGGAATCTTAGGATCCTTAAAGAAAAGACAGAGCGGTTACAGAAACGATGAGGAAATTCAAGGATTCAAGGATAAAAAGACGTCAAATGATTTATGTTTTCTCTTATTTCCACTTCTACAAATAAACTATGAAAAGGTCTTAAGAGTGAAAAGCTAGGCTGGGAGGTGGTGGTACAGGCCTTTAATCCCAGCACTTGGGAAGCAGACAGATCACTATGAGTTGGAAGCCAGCCTAGTCTACAAAACCAGTCCAAGACAGCAAAGGTTACACAGAGAAACTGCCTCGAAAAACAACAACAAAAAAAGGATTTTTGTTCTTTTCTTTGGGCAGGGGGACTTGGGGCAGTGCTCAGGGTGTCCACATAGGCCTTGAACTCAAGATTCTCTTGCCTCAGCCTCCTGAGTATCTGGTATTAACGGGCAAATACCTAACCTTTCCCTTGAGAATTTTCATCTTTTCACTTAAAGGAAGCATTTACAATTGCTCTTTGTAACTTGAGTTGCTGGCATCACTATTCTCCCACTTGGGTGCCATTTATTTAAACACAGATACTAATGTAGCGTGAGTGCTCTGATAACAGGTAATAACTAAGAATGACTAATGCTGTAGAGATGGCTCAGAGGTTAAGAACACTCACTGTTCTCCCAAAGGTCCTGAGTTCAGTTCCCAGTAATGGCGGCTCAAAACCATCTATAGTAAGATCTGGTGTGGAGGTAGAATGTTGTATAAATAAAAAAAAAAAAAAAAAGAGATGGCTAATGAGTACAGCTCAGATACAGCACCTAAAAAGGTAGTTCAGGTCCCAGGAAAGCTGGGGAAGATTCCATCTTTCTACTCAGAAAGGCACACAATTTAAAACTTATGAATTGTTTAAATCTGTATTTTGCCAATTAATATTTTTATCCCATGGTTAGGAAAAAAAATCCCAAACTACAAACAAAGGGGCTGACTGTAACCTGGTTACAAGACATCCATGCCTGCTACGGATTTCCTTCACTCGGTGCCTGTGTTCCAAATAAACTGTGTGAATAACAGATTAGCTCAGTTTACTGATAATCTATTTAAAAACAAAAGGGAAATTCAATCTCAAAAACTTAAAAAAACAACTCCATAAATAAATTTAAAAACGACTCTAACACCAATGTTACATAATAAAAACTTCAGTTTGGATCCTTTTTCAGACAGGGTCTCTCTTCATAGTAGACCAGGCTGGCCTCAACCTCAGAGATCTGTCTGCCTCTGCCTCCTGAGTGCTAGGATTAAATGTGTGTGCCACCACAATGGTAACTTTAGATCCGTGTCGTTTTTTTCTATAATCTAGGTATTTCCTAGACATGTTTAGAATAACTTTTATACAGCAAAAACACAGCAGTAAATGTACTAAAAGCATAGTTTAAGTAGAAAGCCTGTAATATAGTCAGTTGTGGTCATCCATGCCTATAATCCTAGCACTCAGGAAGTTGAGACAAGAGTAGCAGTATTACTTAGTGAGCTCAAGATGAGGCTCAGTTGGAGAGAGACAAACAAAACCAGGAGAGTGGTATATGCTTATGATGACATTAGGACGGTAGAGACAGAAAGACCAGAAGTTCAAGGCCATCTGCAGTTACATATTGAATTTGAGGCCAATTCGGGCTACTTGAGACTCTCTTTGGCAATATCCTTAAGAGAGACAAGAATTTTATAGCTGTAACACACAGACTAAGAATGTGATTCAATGTAAACAAAGATGTCACCTAAAATCTTGCCTGCAGGTTTGGGGAATGAGTGGTCCTATGGTGTCCTTATCCAGTACACAAGGCAGTAAGGGACAGTCAAGTTATTCTTTCAACACATTTCCTTTTCTCCTCCACCCTGTTCATGCAACACAAACCTCCAGGTCTCATAAAATACAAATGCCTAAACTCATGACCACTGTCAAGAGTGGTGAGAATTACAATTGGCAATCTAGCCCCTGGATGGTGGTGATAAAAGTTAATCAGCCTTAAAAATCACTGGTCTGAATGAAGCTGCCTTTACACTGTACTGTCATTAAAACTTTTATGAACCTTTGACTCTTCCAAAACAGATGTTGAAAAAAAAAAAAGGTTTAAATTCTTTACTTGCACTGTCTCAGGCTGACGAAGTTGTGAGATGAAAAGAGGACTGTATTAACTTAGCACTGCCTCACTTCAGAAAAGACAGCATTTCCTTATCACATTCTGAATACACTGGTGGTGAGGCTCACCAGAGCTCACAATCGTGGAGAAAAATGCATCCCTCTTGGTAGCAAAAGTGAAACACACAGGGGACTATTACAGGATATCTGATCACTCTGTGAACCCGAGGGTGTACTGGAAAAATCTGTCTCTAGTTGTAGTACGGCTCAGCTCAATCACATACCTTTATGTATTTTCTGTTTATTGCACACAGGTGGTTGTGGTGTGGCTAAACTCTAGCACACACCTTTAATCCAAGAGCTTTCTGTAAATAGGATTAAATAAAGTTAAGCCAAACTGGGTGTGGTGGTGCACACCTGTAATCTCAACACTCAGGGAGCAGAGGCATGAGAATCTTAGTGGGTTCAAGGCCAGTCTGGTCTATAAAGCAAGTCCAGGACAGCCAAGGCTACACAGAGAAAACATATCTCAAAAAACCAAAATAGATAAATAGATAGACAGGTAAGGTAGTTTGATAGACTGACTGACCGACCCTTGGTAAAGAGGCAAAGCAAACAACTAATTGACAGAAATGAACTTGGGGAAAAAAAAACAGATAATGAAAGGAAGTCTGAAGGATGGACAGAGAAACACACAGGAATAGAGAGAAGGAACATTGAGCTGAAGGGTATTTAAGATAAAGTATTTAAGGGTATTGAAGGATATTTAAGATAAAGAGAAGGAGAGCGGGCTTTTTTCTTCTGGGACAACGCCGTTCTGGGACATCAGTGGAATAGGAAGGTCAGCTGGGTACTTTCTTTGCCTCTCTGAGCTAGCAGGCTTTCACCTCAGCATGTGGCTCAAGTCTTCATTGGTAAATATCAAACATCTGTGATTTTGTTTTAAAAACAACAGGGGATAGTTGCAACACCAGTAAACATTGTAGCAGAAAAGAAAGGAATCTGAATATACTGATAAGGTATGCTAACAGACCAAGAGGAATAAGTCAATGAAATAATAATTGATGTTTAGTTTAAGAATGCATTTAGAAACACACATATAAGCATTTCCTATTCCTATGCTCAGAAATCTGGGTTAAAAGACACCCTACACAGCATTTACAAAGCAAACATCTAATATGAACAATCAAAACTGAATTTGAGGGGAATGGCTCAGCAATTAAAAGTGGCCACTGCTCTGAGGACCGGAGTTCAGTTTCTGGAAGCCACATGAAAGTTCACAACAGGCTAACTCCAGTTCCAGGGGATCTAGTGCCTTCTTCTGTTCTAGCCCCCACAGGCACTTTGCTTACATGCATAAACTCCCACAGGCACATGAATCTTAAAAATGAGTCTGACAGACTGAGGCTGTGGCTCAGTAACGGAGAACTTGTTTGGTATACCTGAAACCTAGGCCCCAGTTTTTATTTGTTCGTCTGTTTGAGACAAGGTCTCATCTCACTATGTAGCTCTGGCTACCCTCAAACGCAACAGAAATCCACCAACATCTACTTTCAAGTGCTGGGATCAAAGGTGTGCACTAGGCCCAGTTCTTAAAACAAAACAAAGCAAAAAAAAACCTAGAAAGATGGATTCAAACAAACACGTGTATTACCCATGTGCCTCAACTTGTATACCCAGTATTTGGGAGGCTAGAAAAGTTTTCAAGACCAGCCTGATCTACATAGAGAATTTCAGGCCAGCTTGGGATAAAGTGAGTCCCTGTCTCAAAATTCAAATGGGCTGTGGAAATGGTTCAGTAGTTATGAGCACTGGCTGTTCTTACAGAGGACCCAGATTCAATTCACAGCACCCATATGGCAGCTCACAACCATCTCACCCTCCAGTTCCAGGGATCTGACACCCTCTTCTGATCTCCTCCAGCATCAGTCATGTAAGAGAACCATGCAGGTAAAACACCCATACACATAAAACTAAATTAAATTTTAAAAGCTGCGTTTTTATTCTTAGAGCTTACATATATGCATCAACACAAAAGTTTTAGTTTAGTTCATAATGAACACTTTCTAGTTTGGGTACCATGTGAAATAAAACAACACAGGAACTCTCAAACTTTTCCAATACAAAGTCATAAAGGTCAAACCTACCTTCCACAGCTGCTTAGCTCTTCTATTAAAAAGTCTTACGAATCTCAAACCCAGCTCTACCCACTGCTACCTGAAACCTTTAAAAGTCTTACAAAAACTACACTAACAACTGTGTTTCCCTCCCGCTTTGGTTTGGCTCATGTTAATGAATGCACACTGATAATTCTACTAACCAAAAATTCTGCAGACTAGCTACTTTTTTTTTTTTCTTTAAAACCAAAAATTTCCCACTATGTTTTAAAAGTTGGATCTCTGGACTTAGACACCAATTAAATGGAGAATCACATCCCTCCTAGCTTCTAGTCATCTATAGTTAAATACTTTCTAAATGGCATGCATGATAACTTTTGGGTCTAGGAGAAGAGATCTGGTTTGACTAAAGGCTAAACAGAAGTCAGACAAACCAATTCCCAAACAGTCTAAGACATGATCCACACAAAGACAAAGCACAATGCAAATAAAGAAAGAAAAAAAAAAAAAGAGAGAGAGAGGCAAGAGTGTTCACTCTAGAGTTAACTCAAATCATCTGAAGACACACGGAAGAGTTTAGGGCAGCAGGTCAAAACACTGCCAGTTATATTTGTAAGTAATTTAACCGAAGCTGGAACAAGGCACGAATAATATTCAAGCTCTTGGAAATGATAGTAAAATTGTTAAAGAGTTTAGCGGTCTGCATTTGAGCATCAGGAATCTGTCTTGAATTGAGGAATTAAATGTCTTCAACTCCCACTCACCTTTCCTCCTTTTATCACTGATGTAAGGCCAGGCTTAGCTCCTGAGAAAATTGGTCTGGAGGTTCACTGAAGAACTGAGAAAAGTTAAAGTTTACATGGCAAAGGTGTCTCTTTTGAACAAGGCCAAACATTTATGAGCACAATTTACTATTTTTAGTCCTCCTTAGAACTATTTAAAACCAAAATAACTTACCTAATTCAATTCTGACTACTGAACAAAACCCCATACTCGTAACGGAGATAGAATTAACACAAGATTTAAACGCCAGGCAAGTTATCTCCCAGCTCTACCAACACTAAAAAGTCACTTATAAGGAAAACCTGCATCTTTTCAACTCTAAACCAAACCACCCTCGTTAAGAAACTACAGAGGGGGGAGGAGGGAATCCGGGGGAGAATGTGATAGCGCTAGTGCCGGTTTGTTTACAGACTCCACCAACAATCATGAGTCAGAAATTCAAGCCACCAGATGCTCTCCAACTAATAAGGACCAAGTGGGACCTTTCTAAGGTGTCCTAAAAGATCTCGGGACAGGGGGAGGTACACTAAGAATTATATCACAAAGCGTACAGGATCAGACCTCAAGAACAGACTGCTAGGTTCTTGGCCCGCGGCCTTCCGTACAAGGTGCTGGGCCTCAGAACTTGGGATGGGGGAGGGGGTACACAGCGCGGTGGGCCTGAAGTGACAAGGAGACGCAGACAGAGCCGAGTCCTCAAATTATGAAGGGAGAAATGAGAGCATACAAATGGGTCACCGGACGAACAAGAAGTCCCTGTGAATTATGGGGATGGCTCTAGGGGGGAATCCCGGAACTGACCCGGGCAAAGGACAAGCAGTCCTCCCAGCACTGACTCGGGTGAGGGGACTAAGACCTAAACCCTGGGAGCTTAGGAGAGGGATCAGGCCCATCCTGCGGGGAAGCGGTCAGGGAGAGGGGGGAACAGGCCGAGCCGGACGAAACACGGACCGGGTAGGTCAAGGGGAGGG
This sequence comes from Meriones unguiculatus, assembly GCF_030254825.1. Lineage (NCBI taxonomy): Eukaryota > Metazoa > Chordata > Mammalia > Rodentia > Muridae > Meriones > Meriones unguiculatus. The sequence continues at coordinate 92,627,512 of NC_083359.1, read as the reverse complement.
CGTCCGGCTGGGGCAGTTACAAACACGGGAGCCGGCGAGGCTCGGCAGCCCGCTTCCCGCCTTGGGTCATCCTTCTGCCAGCGGATGCTCCGACTGTTCCAGGCCCAGCCGCCCCGTCCACTGCCGCCACCAACGCCGCCGCCATCTTACACTGGCCAGCGGCAGCCACCACCGCCGCCTCGGGTCTCTGCGCCTGCGCCTGCGCCGTCACGCTTTCCGGCCGGGTTTACGACGCTGTGCTGGAGGAGACTGAGCGAGAGCGGTCGCGCGAGCTCGTGGCTCCCAACCCTCCCGGTGGCCGCACAAGGGGCGGAGCCTGAGGCCAACCGAAGCCGCGAGGGGCGCGTGCGCGGTGCGGAGGAGTCGAGTTGTTTTCGTAGTTTCTGAGTGATAGCTTGTGTCCTTGTATTCAAATCACATGCGATTTAGGGCCTCCTTAGCGTTGTGGTGGGAAATGAACCTCATTTCAAAGAGACCGGCAGGCAAATTACTAGGTGTCCTCTAGTCCTGAAGTTCTAATTTTTGCCACAAAAAAAAAGTGTTTTTTGTTTTTTTTCATGTTTAAAGAAAAAAACAACAAAAAGCAAAAAACCCCGGCTCCTCTGAGGCTCAGCACTGCATTTCCTTCATGGCTTCTTAAGAGGCCTCCAAGCGAGGGTCATTTCTGTCTGACAGCACCCATTTGTCCATTTGTTTAAAAGAGCCTCTAAGAACTGGGGATTGCTCAAGTGTTGGAACGCTTCCTAAGGGTATAAAAGTTTGATCCCCAGGCCTGGGGTTGGGGGTGAGAAGGCTTAGAGACAGGATTTATTGGCTTTTTTGAGACAGGGTCTTTCTCCAGAACTTTGGCTGTCGTGGAACTCACTATGCTAGATCTCACAGAGATCATCCAACTGCCTCTGCTTCCCAGGTGCTGGAATTAAAGGGTGCGACACCACAGAATTTTTTTTTTAATTAGCATACAAACCAGTAAGTTTCAAGCTGGACATAGTGGTGCACGCCTAGCACTCTGGAGACTGAGGCAGGCTATACACAAGTTGGAGGTCAACCAAGAGTAAGTTCTGGGCTGGAATGAGTCCATCCCCCACCCCCAACAAACACACACAACACAGACACCAAACACACAGAAACAAAATAATAGGTTTCCTTGTGACATGTTCATACACGTGTTATACCTGGTTCTTACTGTTCTCCTTCCCCACTAACCGTCCCCTTCTTGTTGGTTACTTTCCTCCGGTAAGTTACCATTAGCTTTCATGGGGAGTGTATATTGCATTCCTTTGTTTTTTTCCATTCTTCATAGATGAATGATTGCCTTGTGTACGTATTCCATATTTTCTTTACCTATTCACCTGTTGATGTCTAGGTTTATTCATAATTGAGCTGTTTTGAAAACGCAGCAAAAACATGGATATGCAAAGCAACTCTGCAGGTCGATGGTTTCAGGTGACTTTTGAGCATTGCTTTGTGCTAACCTCTGAAGGAAACCCACACAGGATTCTAGGGGTGCAGACTGGCCCCCGCTAGCAGGCTGAACACCCTTACTTAGTGTGTGTAGCAGGGAATCCAGTAGAATCAGTGTGTCTCAGGTAAACATTAGAATAAAATAGTTGTTTTTCACTATTAGGGTAGACATGAGAATGAATAGTTGTTTTCTCGAAATCACTGTAGAAAACCCATTCTGTTTTCTGTTACCTATGGAGTTGTTTTTCTAAAGGAGCTTTACAGCCTTTGCATGACTCTGCTCACAAGATAGTTCTGGCACACCTAGAATGTCTTCCGTTATTGAGCACTACAAACAGCACGCTATACGGACTAAAGTTGCAGGGACATGATGTTTTTCTTCAGGAAACATGGCTCAGATTAGGGGCTTTGGTTTAAGGAACTTGGTGTACCCAAAAAAACAACTTTTGTGTAACAATCAATAAATACACTTTGGGGAAGCTGTTCAATATTCAGTCCACAGAGGCTGGATCTTCCTGCTGCCTGCAAGGCTATTCTGCAGGGTCTTTCTCTCTCTGATCGACCAGCAAGACGCCGAACACCAACAGCTGTTGAAGGTGTTCTTTTAGACAGGGTCGCCTATATCCTAGGCTGCATTCCAATTCACTACATAGCTGGGAATGATGACCTTACATTACAGAACCTCCTGACTTTACCCTCAGAGAATTTCAGGTGCGCATCACCATTCTGAGTTTACGTGGTGCCGGAGGTTGAGGGCAGGGCTTTTGATCTTGTTGAGCAAGTACTCCACCAATTAAACCACACCGTCAGCCTCTATCTCTTTTAATCAGAAGGTCAAGGTTCTGGATTCAGACTCTTCAACCCCGCCCCATACCAATACCATTCCCTCCTTCCCCTCCCCCTTCAGTTGTTTTTAAGACTGGTGCTTAAATGGCCCAGAATAGTTTCAAATTCACTTCTATAACTACTGCCTCCACCTCCAGAGGGCTGGGCAGGCACCGCCTTGTCTGATTTTATTCATTGCTGGGAATCCAACCAAGGGCTTTGTGCATACCAGGTAAGCACTCTAACAACTGAGCTCTAGCCCCAGCCACATTCTATTCCAAGCTGTCTCTTTCTTGGCTACTTGCTGCAGTAGACATGTGGTGATTAATACTGTTAACCTGACAAGATCTATAATTAGTTAGGAGACAAACCTCGAGGCATGCCTGTGAGGGATTACCTAGATTAGGCTGAGGTGGGAAGAGCAACCTTAATTGTAGGTGACATCATTCCATGGGCTGGGGGCTTGGCTGAGTGAAAAGAAAGTGAATTGAGTACCAGCACTCATCACTGTTTCTGGACCAGGAACACAATGGGACCAGTAGACTCATACTCCATCTGCCACACTTTCCCCATCGTGCAGAACTTCCCCTCCAACTATAAACTGCAGTAATTCTCCATTAGTGCCCTGATACAATTAAACATAGCCAGCCAAAGTGTCTTCAAATATAAGCCAGGTCATAGTCCCCTACCCAAAACATCCAATACTTTATCATATAATAAAAGTCAAAATTTATCCAGACTGAGGGCTCAGCAGTCAAGAACACTAACAGCTCTTCCAGAGAATTGTGTTTCAAGTCCCAATACCCAACAAACTAACAAACTCCAGTTCCAGGAGATCTGATGCCCTCTTCTGGCTCTGTAGGCACTGCACATAAATAGAACACAGACATACATGGAGGCAAAATAACGCAAACACCATGTTATTTAAAAAAAATTATCACAGTAGCCTCCAAGGTTCTACATGATCTGGTACCTATCTTATTTCTGATCTTATCTCTTGCCACACTACCTGGATCAGCTCTAGCCTTATTATCCTTCTTGTTATCACAAACACCACAGAAAGTTCCAGCTCCAGCTTGGTGTTTGTTGTTTTGGTTGGTTGTTTTTGGTTTTTTGAGATAGGGTTTCTCTGTGTAGCCTTGGCTGCCCTGGACTCACTTTGTACACCAGGTTGGCCTCGAACTCAGAGATTCACCTACCTCTGCCTCTCTGAGTGTTGGGATTACAGGGTGTGCCACCATGCCCACCTCTCTGGCTTGGTGTTTTACCTTGCAATGTTCAGCTATGTTTATGAGACTGCATCTCTCCGAAGACAGGTCTCTACACAAATGGTACTTCCGAAGAGAGGCAGCTCTCAAGTACATGGAATAACATATCCTTGTCCACGTCTATACTGATTCTGATTCTACTTATGTATTTATTTTTGAGTCAGGATCTCACTGTGCATTTCTGGCTGGCCTTGAACTCACAGAGATATACCCGCTTCTCCCTCAGGGGTGCTGAAATTAGAGCCATGCATCACTATATTTAGATCTGCTTTTATTTTTAGGACATGAAGTCTCACAGCTGTGTGGTAGCCCACATCTGTAATCCCAGCACTGGAGAGGTGAAAGCAGAAGGATCAGTAGTTCAAGGACACCTTGGGCTATAAAAGTCCCTACCTCAAAAACAAGTAAAGGAGAGGACAGGGAGTGGGGCTCCAACTCTTGGGCTCAAGTGATCCTCCAGCCTCAGCCACCAGAATAGTACAGATGCACACTGCTACTCCCAATCTGTATCACTTTTTCATAACATGTTCTATAACATGCTCTATAACACTGTTATTATATTTAATTTATTATGTATGGGCATTCTGCCTGGACCGCTTGTGTGAGAACAGTGCCTTTGGAAGCCAGAAGAGGGCAACAGACCCCCAGGAACTGTAGTTACAGCCAATCAGGAACTGCCATGTGGGTACTGGGATTCAAGTCTGGGTCTTTTGGAAGAGCAGCCAATGCTCTTACCCACGAGGCCATCTCTCTAGGCTTCAGTTATATATTTTAAATCTAACTGTATTATTAGAATATAAATTGTTGAGGGCAGGAACTCTCCCTTTTTCATCTTTGTAACTTTAACAGCTAGAAGAGGGCTAGTGAACAAAGTAAAGTCCTAGCACTCTTTCATTCAGGGAGCAACAACTCACTGTATTCCTATTACACAAGAGGCCTTGATCTTGGCACTACAGCAGTGAATACAAAGATCCTTTGATTTACAGAGCTTTTTAGTGCAGGGGTTGGGAGTGCAGGGGGAGGAAAGATACACAGAAAATAATATAAAGTCACAAAGGTTATTGTGAAGGGAAACAAGGTAAAGGTAGGTTACCATGGTAATGAGTTCCAGGATGGTTATGCCCTTTTACCCTGGGAGTTTGGAGAAGGAACCTTTACTGAGGTGACCTCTAAGTAAGTGAAAAAGCAGTCACACTCAGGTGGGAAGATTTGTTCCAGACAGAAGGATGAGCAAAGCCCCCGAGGGTGGGGTGGCAAGAGGAGGAGGGCCACCACAAGTGTGTGGACCAAGGACAGAACGGACTTTGTCCTAAGAGTGTGCTAGAGAGTCATAAAGGATTCTGAATACAAGTGTCACGATTTGATTTATAACTGGAGACATTCACTCTAACTGATTTCTTTAACTGCCTTCGGGGAGGCAAAACAGAGGCTGACAGACTCGTTAGTTAGGAAGGGATTGCAACAGACCTGCAAGACTAGTATTGCAGAGCAAGTGGTAAGAAGCGGCTGCGCTGAGGCTGTACTCACCAAGTGGCACAGAAGGGAACTCACTGACCGACTGCACGTGGGTGTGCGATGAAAGGAAGACGGCACCCTGACTAAATAAACAGTGATGCCTTTTACTGAGGTACATGTGGGGGACAGGCACTGGTTCTGCCAGGGGAAACATTCAGTTTGGTTTGTCAGATTCCAAAGCATGGAGTTTCACACCACAGAAATAAACAATGTTACTTCTTACTGGGAAAAAACATGTTGGTTGTAATGGTTCCTATTTTGGTTAATGGGTTTGAGCCTAGTTAGGTGACTTAAAATTCTCAGTCCAAAATCACACCCAACCATGACTTGACTGGTGGGACAATAACCAGCAAGCTACTACTACTTCTCCTCTTTCCTCTTTTTCTTCTTCTTCTTCTTCAAGAGGAAAAATTTATTTTGGCTTATGATTTCAGAGGATTCAGTCCATGGTTGGCTGGTTCCATGGTTGGGCAAGACATTACAGCAGGAGGTGGGGTGAAAGCTGTTCTTGGCTTCATGGCAAGCAAAAGGCAGAGAAACAGCAGAAGAAGCCAACTAGATACATAGCCTCAAGGCCATGTAGTAACCTACTTCCTCCAACTACACCCAGCTCCCTCCTTTTAATACCTTCCAATAATGCTATCATATTATGAATATATTAAGTGAAAACTCCATTGATTACATCAGTTCCTCAGGATCTGTTTCCGGAAAGCCATGGTATTTCATTAACCCCCTAAAGTATTTTTATTAACATTTTTACATATTTTTTTTTACTCATGTTTTCCCTTCTCCCAACTCTTCCTAGATCCTCTCCACCTGCCTACCAACTTTATATCTCCCTCCCCACTTAAAAAAAAAGAACCCAAAACACAAGAAAACAAATAAGCAAGAAACAAAAAGTCCTCAGGAAACCCACAAAAATGAAACAATCTAAAAACTAGTAAGACAAAAAAAAAAAAAAAAAAATCCGCCAGCTAGGCGTGGTGGCACACACCTTTAGTCCCAGCGCTCAGGGAGGCAGTGGCAGTTACATTTTTCTGAGTTGGAGGCCAGCCTGGTCTGAAAGGGAGTCCAAGGGGAGCCAAGGCTACACAGAAAAACCCTGTCTTGGAAACAAACTAACAAAGCAACAACAAAACAAAATCTACAAAAGTACCACCGAGTTCATTTGGTGCTGGCTACCAACTCTTAGGCAGGGGTCTACCCTGGAGTGTGGTTCACATACCCAGAGTCGCCTAATACCTTACGGCTTAGGCACTGAATTTCTACTGAGGCTCAACAGCATGCCAAAAGACGTTATTCAAAGGGTAGCTTTCTTTGCTGAAGGCACAGTCTCACTCCAAAAATCACGGATGTTTAGATTCCGTACAGACACCTCTATTGCCATATTTTTCAGGCCACATGTCCTACTCACCTCCCCTGGGTACCTATCACAAAAACTTTTAATTCCTAAGTGCAGACTATACTGTCTCCAAAACTGAAGGCTTACTATGACTGGCCTTTCACTTTAGAGGAAGGAGCATGTTCCGGCATGCTTCTGATAACATCTCCTAAGTGTCACCATGTGGCAGGTTCTGAGACTCTGCAGGATGTAGCTCCCCATCCCCGTCAAAACTGGGAGAGTAGCTGCACTGCCATCATTTGACTAACATAGCCTTAAGACCTAATTAGCATGATCTTACTGAAGCAAACAAGTATGATCAGCTAAAGAATGTCTAGGTCTCTGGACATTCTGGATTATTGTATAGCCTAGAGTAATAATGTATATGTTCAAGGTTAAGACTATAAATATAGACTGTCACCTATCCTTTATGAACACAAAGTACTTCTGACATTTTCTGATGGGAACTGAGAGAGCATACACGCTAAATTGGGGTTTTGTGAATTTTAGTTACTAAATATTTTAGGCTTTGCAAGCCTATCATGACTTTACTTGGCCAAGGTAGCACAAAAGCATTCACTGTGTAAATAATCAAGAATGACAATAAATCTTTACAAAATGCAGGCAATTGGGCCCATGATGGCTTTATTAGACACGGGCTAATAAAGGTGGAAGTAGAGAACTGACTCCACAAACTCATCCTTTGACATCCACATGTTCATGGTCTCACCCCCATCAAACACACATACACACAATCACCCCACACAAAACGATTTTTAAAACTGGGTAACTGACCACGTTTGGCTTAAAGGCTGTAATTTGCTGAATCCTATGCACCTGTCACATAATCTATGCCAGATGTTGTGCTACCCTTTTCAATACAGAAAACATCTGACATAGCAATGCTTTGGGGATTACTTGCTCTGGCTTGCAAGCTGTTTACTGTAATCCACCAGTTTTTGCAAAAGCCAGAGATTAGACTAAAGGAGGATATGATGTACCCTTTAAGTGTGAACTAATCCTTGCTATTTCCCTCACAATATAAGCATTATTATTATTTTGACAGAGGTGGGGGTGTAGTTCTAGGAGTTTCTACTTGGTCTTTCTGCCAAATGCTGGGCAACTTCATTGGCAGGTCATACAAGAGATATACATTTGGATAGTGGGGAAGTGATCAGAAGATGGAATCTGTAGATCCACTGTAGGGCAGACTGGTGCAGCATTCCAGATTTCCCTAAATGGGGAATGTGTGAAGAGGAGCCACTGTTGTGGTGAAGGACATCAGATGCCCTGGAACTGGAGTTACATACAGTTGTGAGCCACCATGTGCATACTAGGACCCACATTCCGGTCTTTTGCAAGACTAGCGAGTACACTTAACCTCTCCATCACCACGATGGCCTATCTTTGATGTTCAACCAAGAGACACACTTGTGGGCAGGTCTGTGAGGGAGGGCAATTCTGTGAAAGGCTGAGAAAGGCCCTCCCACAGAATGGGAAGCACCTTCCAGCACTAGCGGTATTGCCTGCCTGTTTTGATTCTTACAGGTCTATCCATCATTGTTGCTGCCATGAGAACCCAGCTCCTTCAGTATCCCAACATGCACTGAAAACCAGGGCTCTCCAGAAATCTTCTAAGCACCAGATTGGGACTACTGAGACATCTAGATTCCTCACCTGAACAAGCTCCCTAATTCTCACCCTTTCCATCAGGCTAACACCACCACTGAACTACTTATCCCATATCATGTAAAGCCATCTGGTAAGTCTGGTTGCTCTAGAACACCCTATCACTGTATTCCAACTCCTCTGGATGTTCTTTCCTGAGTGTGCAGGTAACTCAATGGATCTGTCAGGTGATAGTCTAAGAACAGTTGGTGACTTAGATGCGCACCAAAACTTACAACTTTTCTTTGACCTCAATTTTGATGGTCCTATTTATAAACCTTGGCTGCCTGTCTGTCCTGCTCCTAAGACCACCTGTGTTATATTAGCCAATCTCCACTCATGATGTTACCCTTAGAATAGCTGCCACCCTGCTTCTAGCAGTTACGTGCTGCCTTGGCTTTCCAGAGGGAGATGGTCAGTGAGTTCTTCAGTTACACAGCAAAGCCTGTGTGTCTCCTTCCTGAATCCTTTTTGTACATTCTGTATTATCTGCCATGTCTACTATTGTGGGACAAGGCTGGAGGGAGGCTCAGTAATTAAGAGCTACCTGCTCTTTCAGAGAACCAGAGTTCAGTTCCCAGCATCTACAGCTTGAGGTTCACAACCACCCGTAACTCCAGCCCAGGGAATCAGATGCCCAGCACACACATATAGACACTAACATACAGAATAATAGTAAATCTTAGAAAAATTTAATGTAAGGTGGCTAAATTTTTTTTTCTGATGTGGGCCATTTTTCCCAAGCTTCATAAAGCCATCCCAATGGCCTGGTTATAGCCTATGAGGCCTTACGAGGATGTTCTGGGGTCATAGAAAAACAGCATTGTACATCTATGAATTTCCTGTTTCATGAAGCCATCTATCCAGTCACAACTTTGTTACCTGAACACACAGAATTTTGGAAGGGTAGCACTTGTAAACTTTGACAACAGTTTAAATACTGCACTAAACTTAAGCTATAATATGGCTATTTTTAGTTATCAAGAAAGAGAAGAAAAGAGCCAGGCTTAGTGGTGCATGCCTGTAATCCCAGTACTCAGGGAAAAAGAGAAAGGTGGTCTGTGAGTTCGAGGCCAGCCTGGTCTACAAAGAGAGTTTAGGGCAGCCAAGACTTCACAAAAACTCTATCTCAAAAAAAAAAAAGGAAGCCAAGTGCTAGATAACCATATAGTAACACGTTGTTTCCTTTTTTTGCTGAAGACCAAGTTCTCCACAGGTGGTACGTGGGAGAGGACTTCAAGTACTTAAGTATACATTGGCTTAGGACCTGTGAAGAGACTAAGAAAAGCCCAGAACAGTATTATTCCCATGAAGGTTTTGTTTTAATCACTGTATCAACTTGTGACAGTAGGAATCAGAAATACAGTGTCTAAAAACGTTAGTGTTTGATATTGCTGTAAAATTCAGTTAAGCCCACATCTCTAGACAGTTTAGGTATTTTCAAATTTACATGACAGGTTGTATATAGTCTCAACTGCATACCTGTCATGAGCAGTAAATAGATCCACATACTGATGCCTGAGGTTCTGGATGTTTAAAGACAAAAACTCTGATGCTTTACCACACATCATTTGAGGAGGACCCTGCGAGTGCACCAGTTTTTTGTTTGTTTTTAAATTTTTATTTTATATGCATTAGTTTGAGGGTGTCAGATCCCTTGGAATTGGTGTTACAGACAGCTGCCATGTGGGTGCTGGGAATTGAACTCAGGTCCCCTGAAAGAGTTGACAGTGCTCTTAACCACTGAGCCATTTCTCCAGCCCCAGGGTACCAGGTTTTATTCAGCTATAAGTCCCAGAGAATTTCAAATGGTATTTAGAAAGAGATCAATCAAAGGTTGACTTGTTCATGTTCAAGCAAAATAAAAATGAAAAAAAGTCTTGAAAATCAAGCCATGGTAGATTGTGGCATCATCACCAAAAATGAGAATAAAGGACAGCTAGCATGCACTGAGCACAATTCCAAGGGCAGGTCATTCTGTCTCACCTGTCCTTGGCAAGCTTTTGCCAGGAGCATCGATAAAATATTGGCAATTTAGACCCCATTCATCATCACAAATCAGCTTGTACTTCCCTTTCTCTGAGCATGAAGGGATCTCAAATTCAGACCCTGTCTTCTGTTCGATGAGCTGCGACAGCTGTATAGTCTCCACAGCCTGAGATCTCAAGCACATTTCTTTCCATAGAATGTGTAGCATCTTTAAGGGTGAGTTTAACCAGGGGGAAATGATGTGTTTATGAGCTTGAAGACTCAAATGATAAATGTGGATTTGTTCTTGAAAAAGTTATTTTCCAGAGGGGGTGGTTATGATCAGAATACATTCTATACATGTATAAAATTCCAAAATAAACATACTTTTAAAAAGTTATTTTCCAAATGAACCAGGACAGGTAGGTGGGCCAAAGAGAATATCTATAAAATATATATGGCAGCCATGGATGGTCCTTAGACCCACTGAGAAGGTCAATTCAAAGTTAGGTGATCTAGAAAACATGTTAACAGTATATCACTAACACCAATTATAATATAAAAAGTTAAAACTGAAATACCAGGGAGATGAACAGTATCATTTTGCCAAAGAAGTGCAGCCTGAGCTGGGGGGCTGGGTCAAGGTACAGCCTAACATAACATTATACAAAACTATACTCTGCAGCTTACAGAAGATGAGAAAGATTAGAAACAGACCTGGATGAAAAATAACCCACATACTCGCTCAGAATATTTATTATTACTGCCCCATGGGGCTTGCAGGAAAAAAAGACTCAGGCTACACCCCTTTCCCAAGCACCTTCCTGAACCAAGGATTCTATAGGAAAATCTGATGTCTCAAATAAGCCAGAATTTATGTGGGTAGAATGGCCACTCATTTACAGTTCTGACTTTACAATCACGTGTTGGCCAGGGAAGAAGGGAAGGGTCTAGTGAGCATGGTACAGGCACTAGATGAAAGGAAACGAGATTGGCCGTCATCTATCACAGCATTGTTAAAAGGGGCTGGAATAAATAAGAATCTAAAAAAAAGGGGAGGTAAGGGGATAGTCAGGGGGCAAAGGAAGGTCAAGAGCGGGGTTCCCCCAAATCACAGCTGTAGGAAGAGCCAGGGTAGCAACTAAGTTCTCAGGAGAAAAGAGGAACTAGGGGCAGCACCTAGGTACAGGAGAAGCCCAAGGCTTCGCTTCCAACCTGACAACGAATAAGTGCAAATTCCTTTCCCTTCAGAGAATTCAAAATGAAGTCAAGGAGATGTGGTGACAGGCCTGCAGCCCCAGGCTGCATTTCTCCTCATTCCCAGAGGCCCTGCCTAACAGAAACACAGAGTCCAAAGACTCAGCTCCTGCTCCCCAGATCCAAGAGAGGGAGTATAAACAAGGCACAGAGACACTGGGAATAAAGGGGAACATGAGTACAGCCATATATAACATTATTTTGGGGAGCGGGAAGAAGTAAAATGCCCCAAAAGGGATGCCTTCCTTCACCTGGCAAATAATTGGCCTGTTTCTAACAGCAGAAACCATAATGGAGGAGGACTCATGGAAACGGCCTACAGAACAGGTCCTCAGCCGGTATGGCACAGTCTTGAATGGGATGTAGAGTGTGGGGCAGCCAGCTCCCAGAGACGATGCTCTTGCCTCAGTTTCCCAGTGATTCTGCTGACTCCAGATGTTCCCCATGGCTGGGACTCAGGGAGGAAAACATGTTGTGTTTCACATGATCAGACATTGTTCGCCATTGGCACCTGGTGGGCCCGATAGATTGAGGGTATCCAGGTCAAAGTTGAGGCCAGGAGGCTGGAGAAAAGATGAAGGGACTGAGAAAACCACTCATATTTCAGGTCAGAGCTTCTGAAGGTTCATCCCCTAGCAGCCACAATGATCACCTTATATGGATTAACTAAGAATTAACTGCGACCTAGGAACTGGGTTAAAATATAAAAGACAAACTCACCATCTCCCCAGCTAGCTCTTTTGGAGGATGGCCCAAGTCTTGTAACTAGAAAATAAAAATATGAGATTAAAAAAGAAATAAAAAACAAACACAACAGGATAAAAATCACAGAAAACAACACAAAAGCAATAAAAGGGATCTGATTTCTTCTGACCATAGTATGTAGTCTTTCTTGGGCTCCCTCCTCCGCCCAGGTTTAGTAGTGTAGCCCCCTTTCCAGGCATCTCCATTTAACAGCCAAGAGAACAGCAGCAGTGGGAAGGCAGTGAAAGGAGGCCTTACCTGCTGCATAAGATCTAGCACGGCCTCAAAACGGGCCCTGTGAGTGGCCTCACTGTCTGCGGGTGTCTCTGCCTCCAACTGCTCACAGATTTTGCCCATGACACTGTGCTGCTCCTGATACTTTTCAAACTGCTCTGGAGGAAGAGACTCCTGGTGACTCTGCAACCATTCTGGATACTGCACAAAGAGGAGGGATAGGTGAGAAAGAATGAAGGGAACCAGGAGGGAAAAGCACAAGTACTGTTGACTCCAGCTCATCTTCCAGATGCACTGGTACTTATGGTTAGCTGCAGAGAGCAAACTCTGTCGGTGAAAAGCAACAAAGTAAATATGCTAGCCTCTGAGGGTTATTCTAGTTTCATTTCTGTTGCTGTGATAAAACATCAAACACAATTTGTGGAGGAAAGGGTTTATTTCATCTGACACTTACAGACAACAGCCCATCACTATGAGCAGAAATTCAAGCAAACACCATGGAGGAGCACTGCATGCTGGCTTACTTTCTTGCTTGTCTTTTAAACTTCTTATAAACTTCCCCGCCTAGGGTTGGTGCTACCCACCATGGGCTATGCCCTCCCACACCAACCATCAATCAGGACAATCCCTCACACATGGCCATAGCCCAATCTGAGCTGGGCAATCCTAACTGAGACTACCTCAGATGACTCTGAGCTGTGTAACGTTGACAGCTGCAGCTAACTAGGACAAGGGTCACGTATGGTCTCTGTTGAATATTGTTGTTCTCTATTGTTTTTTTAAAGACTTATTTTTATTTTGTATGCATTCGTGTTTTGCCTGCACGTATGTATTTGTACCATGTCATACCTGGTGCACCTGGAGGTCAGAGATGTGTGTCAGATCCCCCAGGACTGGAGTTATGAATGGTTATGAGCCACCATGTTGGTATTGGGAAGCAAACCCAGGTCCTCTGCAAGAAGAGCTAACAAGCTCCCTGTGTTGTTGTTATTTAGAACTGTTAAAAATTCTATTATTTTATTTGTATGAATGTTTTCGTCTCTATGTATATCTGTGCACCATGCGTGTGTCTGGTGCTCTCAGAAACTGAAAGAGGGCATCAAGTCCCCTGAAACTGCAGCTACAGACATTGTGAGCTGCTATGTGGATGCTGGCAATTGAACCCAGGTCCTCTGGAAGGGCAGCCAGTGTGCTTAAATGCTGAACCATCTCTCTCTAGCCCTGTTGTTTTTAAACTTAAAAATATAAAAGCCAGGGCTGGGGAGATGGCTTAGTGGTTAAGAGCACAGACTGTTCTTACAGAGGACCCAAGTTCAAGTTCAATTCCCAGCCCCTGTGCTAAGCAGCTCACTTGCCAGCTCTAATTCCAGCTCAGGGTGGTCTGGTGCTTCCATAGGCACCTGAACTCATGTGCACACACATGCACACACATACCTAATTTAAAAATAGTAATAAAAATAAATCTTTTTAAAACAGTGCAAAAAATAGTCTTAGCTTGGGAGCTGGACTTAAGATGAACATACATTGGTCTGCAGACTCCTGATCTTGCTATTCGTTTCCCACTCAGTCACACACTGTCCTGCAATGCCGAAGTGCTTCTATTTCTCTACTTCATTTCTCTAGGGGAACTATAAGCTCTGTTGACAAGGACCATCATTTAAACTACTCTCAAACTGGACATAACACCACTACAAAATCCAGTGAGTTCTTACTGGAAAAATTAACAAAGCTAGAAATATAAGGAGGAATGGATCAGTCAAACTCAGATTCAGGAACTAATTTACAGAAATCTAGAGCTGAAGAATTTCCCCATCTTGCCCAGACATTCCCAGTGTGGACAAGTGATTGGATCACCTGTGCAGCTTCATTCTCTCAGGAAAAACTTCTACCTCCTACAGACAAGAAATTGTAAAAAATGTGCTTGCCCACTTAAAACTACCCTTTTACTATGAGTCATCTGAGCAAAGTGGCCCCCAAGTTGAAGCAATGAAGTGAGGAGAAAGGCAGAAATGGGAATTCACAGACCTTTTCGGTGATCTCCTTCAGGGATGGGTACAGTACATCCTTAGACAGTAGGTTCTGCATGATGCTCTGCATGATGGGAAGAATGTTCCCTTCCCCATCACCCTCATCCATGCCCAGCCCTTCCATGGCTTTGGTCAGTTCCTCTTCAGACATGCCCGAGTTCTAGACAAGACAAAAGAGGGGCGAACAGGTACACTGCTTTCCTGGAATGCTCACCATACTTCCAGGTGGAAAGAACTATCTGAATTTGCCTGTAACATAAATCAAGGCAGGGCCAGATCTGGAGAGATACTCTAGAGCATCTATTTTGTGAGACTGCTCAGGAAGTATCTGAGAGTGTACCCCTCTTCCTTTCCCTTTACCTGAAGATCTGTGGCATTTTTGGCTAGCCCACTTAATGTCTCCTTTAGGCAAGAAGTAAATTCTTGTTGAGAGTTTGCATCACTGCCTAGGAGAAATGAAAAGAACCAGGATTACCTAGGATTTTAGCTGTCAGCTTGTCTAGACTGATCTAGACACCAACCTGTATATAAAGCATTTACTAGCAAACTACTACCCCTTCAAAAACCTTAACTGTTCTTTAGTTACTTTCAAGGTCATGCCATGAATCTATATAAGTAATATGCCAGTTGTTCTCCACAGTAAGACTCACAACACTGTCCTTTAAAAGGGTTGGTTTGGGATAATCTTCTTTATTTATTTTTGAGGCAGGGTCTCTAGTTCTAGCTGTCCTGGAACTCACTATGTAGACAAGGCTAGCCTTGAACTCACGAGATCCATCTGCCTTTGCCTCCCAAGTGCTGAGACTGAGCGAATACAGCACTACACCTGGATCGAATAATCTTTTTTATTACGTTCCAAAACACCTTAAGCTTTTCTTTCAGAAGCAAGGTTCCTATACCTCTTTCTCTTGCCTGCCCTGCTCCATGGCTGTCACATCATGACTTATCAATTTTACAATCCTAGTATTATCAAGCAATTAAGAGGTCTGTCCAGTACTTCTTGTTTGGGGTTTCCTCACCCACTCTCCCAGCTGCCTCTGAGAGCTTCTGGAACTGTTCCACCAGGTGCGGCTCTTCTTCAGCCAGCTCCTTCATTGCCTTCTCAAACTCTGCAGTAGCTTGGGAAGCCAGCTCACTGTCAAACAGTTCCTGGAAAAATTTCTCTTGGGAGGCGAAGAGAGCATCCTGTAGGGGAGGGGAGGACAAAATTCACCTCTTACAGCACCACGCTACGTCTAGCCTCTAATAAGAGCTCAAGTGGTAGTTTTGGGAAATGAAACCTCTCCCCCACAAGCACCTCCACTGAACATTCTACCTGCCTATTCTCAGGAGGGCAGCAAGCAAAGAATCTGGCCACTGAAGGAATAATATGAGGTAGCATACAAATCCAAGCACTTCATACTGCTCTTTTCTCAAGACACTTTCTTGCTATCCCTCTGTACAACAACAAGTTCTTTTTCACAGGAACTGGGGCCTGGAAGAACACTGAGCAGTGTGAGGCAAAGGCACCCACCCTCCCACCCACCCCTCTGGCCCATAGGGGCCTGGCCCCACCCCTGCTCTGAGTTGCACGCCCATCCTCCCTCTCCCTTAAGGGGGTGGAATTTATACTTTGGCAGTGTCTCCTGGCGATCTCTTCTGGGGCCCTGAAGCATCGGGGGCCGAAGTGGTAGGAGGGGGTGCTGGGGAGGGTTTGGCTTTATCGAAATCATCAAGAGCACCTTCGGAGACAAGAGACATGGTGGGTATGTTGAGGACGGATAAGGCTAGAAAGCTGTGTGATTCTAAGCAATCTGTTCCTGGACTTTTCTCTCTCTTCTTGGCATCTCTCCTGCCTGGTCCACTGATCACTGATCAACAGGCTTCCCACCTTCCTTGGGAATTATGCAATTTACTGTGAGCAACCGGGAAGAAAGCCCTTTATACAGAACCAGTGTTCATCTCAGAACTAGGAGGAAAGGATTAAATAAGCTGTGCAGAGAAATCTCTACATGCATACTAGAAAATTCAAAAAAAAAAAAAAAAGTCACACAATTATCTAACACGGATAGAGAAGAGAGACAGCCTTATCACTTTTCACTCTGAACTCACTCTGAGGCCTTAAGGGCCGTAACATCTTTTAAGAAAACACAAGGTATACTGCCCAACTTTGCATGGGTCCTACTACTGGTACAAACCGCACACATTCTACAGCAGGGTACCAAACTCTTACATTACCCTCCAGCAGGCGCCTGCAGCTCCCCTTGGCCTTAAACGCAGTACTCCTGGACCAATCCAGTCAATCAGCATGCCCCACTAAATCTGTTCATTTTCTCCCCGCCTACATCCTTGTGACTGAGCAGCAGATAAAAGGTTCACCTCTGCCCTCAAAAGCCTGTGTTGTCACCACCACTCAGCTTGCCAGGCCGAAGGAAAGGGCACTGCCCTCACTCTGGGCAGGAAACCAGAATGGAGGGCAAGGCCAAGAAAGAATCCACCATGTTCTCAGGAAGATGAAATGTTTCTCCCTGGGACTGGCTCACTCTCAGTTTCTCCCAGAGATTAAAAAGGATGTCAGGCTTGGTGGTGCCACGCTGGAATGGGGAGGCAGGGGCCAGAAAATCACAAGTTCAAGGCCATCCTGCAGTAGTTACTGAGTTTGAGGCCAACATAGCCTACAAGGGAGAGTCATTCAAAACAATTTTAAAAGGTATCTTCCTGAACTACTGACACGAAAGAACTTGGGGTCTGGTAAAAGAATGAGGAAAGATTATGAGCTTAAAGGTTATTTTGTTCCACGAATGCTGGTACTGAGAGCACAGATGATTTCAATACTTTACTAACGCCGATCCAGCCCGTAATCTCAGCACTCGCAGAAGCTGAGGCAGAAAGCTGTGTGAGTTCTTGGCCAGCCTAGGATACGGGGTAAAATCCTTGCCTCAGCAATAACCCAACAATCTAAAGCTAGAGAAGTTGCGGGGCGGGGTGTCATGGGACATCTCACTACAGTTAGTTTTCCCTCCGCAGGGAGACGTGTGGTCTGGACAAATCAGTGACCAAGGTGAACACACAGCTCTAGCTAATGAGGGCCGGGGTCGAACTCAGACCACCTCCCCCACCAATCACTGAAGAGGTTCTCCCGTCCCGTCCAAAAATCTCAAGGATCCACTCGGCCCCGACATCCCTGGCCTCTCCCTTCACGGGCTCTTACTTTCCAGAAGCTCCTCCAGTTCCCGGTCCGCTTCCACCCCAAAATCGCAACCTTCCTCAGCAGCCGCCATCTTGCTGCCTCCGACTTGCCGTAGGAGGTGGAATCTCTCTGGTGCCACTACATGCCCCGCCCCTAACTCCGCCTCCATGACTTGTGCAGCCAATAATATCGTCCTACGGTGCAGGACCGCCATTTTTAAAGGGACAGGAAACTGTGGGTTTGTTTTTGTGGTTCTGTTTGTTTTCCTGGTGCTGGGGCTCAAACCTAACTTCTTGCAGGAATCAAGCGAGCACTCCACCACCTGAGCTACACAGCCACAACAGTTGGTCTTGCCAGGCTGGTCTAGAAATCGGGGTCCTTCCGTCTCCATTTCCTAAATGTTTGACCCACCAGGCCCAGCTTGATGGGGGGGGGGGGGTGTTCCTTTCCCTTTAATCTTTAATCTGGAGAGGTTTTGTTTTCAGGCAGGGTTTTCTAATCCTGTTCTCTCCACCTCCCAAGGGCAGAGGTTACACTACAAGGCTCAGCTAAATCTGAAGCTATTTAACTCTTCTGTTAATGCGCACTTTTTTATACGGAGACAGGATTGCCAAATTGAGGCAATCTTGGTTTCATTGCCCCGAAGGAGAGACTTCTACCATTCACTGAACTCTGACCTCAACGTATGCTTCTTGGTACATACACAAAACAGATGATAAACTAAAGATCACCCAATCAATTTTTAGCCCGGAGCTAGCATCTACTGTCATATACAGTCTTATGCTAGGCACAGTGAAATCTACAAGTAAATCAGAGTTGGTCTGTAAAGGTTGAGTGGAGGTACAATCTGTGTGTAGATCAGGCAGTCCTCAAACTCAGAAATCACCCTGCTCTGCCTTCAGGTTGCTGGGACCAAATGGGTGTGGCACCACCCCTGGCTCCGCTCTCTATTCTTAGTACTGAGTTGCTAGCTTCCTACTTCAGTGCTTATTTACCCCGACTGCTCTTTCTGCCTTCCTAATATTTAGTGAATACTGGCAAAACGCCATCATGTGCTTTCTTCCATACCAGTCTTATTTAAGGGCTCAATGGCTCCCCACTGCTTATTGATTAACCAGATTCTTGACTGATAGTCATGATTATTTTACATATATCTATTTCCCCCAGTTAGATAAGCTTCAAGGAGCAGAGATTGTCAACCTTGTTCGCAAAACTCACCTTAGAATGTTTGTGTACAATCTTGTAATTTAATTTTGTAAACTTATAACAAAGACTTTTGAGACAAGGTCTCGCTATGTAGGTAGCACTGGCTGGCCTAGAACTCACAGAGATCTGCCTGCCAAGATTCAAAAAATATTTTAAATTATTTATAATTGTGTGTGCTGTGCATGCATATATGCATTTGAAGATATGTGAACATGAGTGCACATGCTCTCAGGGGCTGGAGTTATAGGCGGTTGTGAGCCACCAGATGTGGTGCGGAGAAGTGAACTTGAGGCCTCTGCAAGAGCAGTATTTGCTCTTAACTGCTAAGCCATCTCTCTAACCCCCAAGATGTCCAGTTTTTGAGACAGTTTCACTCTTTAGCCAAGGCTAGCCTTGAACTTCAGGCAATTGTTCTGCCATAACCTTCCAAGAATTTGAATTCTGGGTGTGAACTGCCAGGCCTGATTCTTGCCTGTACTTGCAGGAAGAATGTATAAAATTTGAGAAAATATTGTCATAAAAGTCACATTTTTTGAGAAAGCAGTCTTAGTTTGAGGACTATACTTAAGAAGGCAACTCTTAAATCTGAAAATGTAAACAAAGCTCTGTGCCCTTTGAAGCAGGTGTTCGTCTTGTAGTTCAGCCTGAGGCACACTCAGCCCGTTCTATGTATGCTCAAGTTAACTTACTGCAACAGTGCTGATAATTGCAAAAAGGTTGCAAATAATTCAGAAACCGTGAGACACTTTCATACCTTAAAATATACAATGAGAAAAAATATATATTTGGAAAAAATTTAAAATGTGTTAAGTAAAAAAAATTATGTTCCCATCATGTATAAAAGGGAGGTGGGGAAGAGCAGAGTTCTATCTGCTCATAACTATATACTCTTTTTGAATGCTAAAAGAAAACTGGTAACTAGTTACCTGTTTGGGGAAGGGTAATAGGAACTGAGTGGCTCAGGAAAAAGGTACACAATGCAAACTTGTCATAGTATAGTTGGTCTTCCCCCAACCCCTTGCTCCCAGACAGGGATTCTTTGTGTGGCTCAGGCTATCCTGGAACTTGCTTTGTAGAGCAGGCGGGACTTGAACTCAGAGATCTTCCTGCCTCTGCCTCTGCCACCACTGTCCTGCAGTATAGCTTATATATATGTTTTTTTCATTATATAGATCATATATATTTATTTATATCTATATTTTATATTATATATATAAAATGAAAAGGCTGTATTTTGTGTGTTTGTAGGTGGGATGGTGCTTGTGTGGATGCATGATGCTTGTGTGAAGGGTATATGACAACTTGGGGGAGCAGGTTCTCTCTCTCTCCTTCCACCCTGTGAATTTCTGGGATAAAACTCGGGTTGTCAGTCTTGACCTCAGTGCCCTTACTTCCTAGGCTATTTCACTGGCCTGACAGCATAGTTCTAAAGACTGGTGGTTTCACTACATGGATTGTTAATTGGGAAAAAAAAATGAATTAAAATGAAACACTGAAGTAATCCCAGCACTCAGGAGGTCAAGACTGGAAGATTAAACTTTGAAGGTCATTTTGACTACATAGTTCAAGGCCAAGCTGGGCTATTGAACCTATTTCAAGAAACACAAAGACAGCAACACATACTTTGTACATCATTTTCCCTGTGGCTATAGATAGCTCAGTAGTAGAATACTTATCATACGTAAAACCTTAAGTTCAGTCCCCAGTAACTCAACAAAATTTCTGCACTTACCTATTTTGAGGAAGGTATGTGCTACCCTGTGTAGTGCTGGGGTCAAAGCCAGACCCTGCCCGTACTAAGCCAACACTGCATGTCCGGCTGTGCAGTTCTGTGCGTCTATCTGTATGTGGGCTCGTGCACACGAGTGCAGGTGCTCCTAAAGGCCAACAGAAAACACTGGATGCCCTGGAGCTAGAGTTACAGGTGGTTGTGAGCTGCCTTGCCTAGGTGATGGGAGCTGAACCCAGGCCCTCCAGAAGAGCAGTAATTGCTCTTAACTGTGGAACCACCTCTCTAGTTTGTTTTGCTTTTGAGATAGGGTAGTCTAGACTGGCCCTGAACTAGCTGGGGTTACCCTGGACTTTCAAAGTAATTATTTTGTGTATGAATGTTCTGTGTGTAAATCTGTGCACCAAGTATAGGCAGTACCTGTGTCTACCAGAACAGTGAGTTAGATCTGCTGGAGCTGAAGTTATGAATGGTTATGAGCCATCATGTGGCTGCCTTGGAATTGAACCTGGGTACCCTAAAAGAACAGAAGTGCTCTTAACTGCTGCTCTGGTCTAGAACTTTCTAGACAGGAGCTCACTATGTAGACTGGACCAAGTTGGTCTTGAATTCAGAGAGACTTGTCTATGCCTCTCAACTGCCAGGATTAAAGGATGTGACACCAAGCCTTGATGGTCTTGAACCCTTGATCCTGTTTCCATCTTGTAAGTGCTAGAACAGATGGAGCCACCAGGCTGGGCCTGAATTATGTATTTTAAATCGAAAGAATGCATCACTTACCCAGTTACTAACAATTGTGATAATTCTATCAATTGACATAATCTGGAATCACCTGGTAGAAGGACCTCAGAAAATGTCTGTAAAGAATGATTTTAAATTTCGTTAATTGATAAGGGAAGACTTGCCCACTGTGGGCAGCAGCATTTGCTGGGCCTGAGGTCCTGAATTTAGAGAAGCTATTCTCTGCCTCAGAGTGCTGATATTAAGAAGAGGTAGAGTTCTTTTTCTCCACTCCTGTCAGTTCAGGGCCAGCTAGCTCCACGTATCAAGCTCCAGCCAAGTGAGACCCTGTCTCACAAAAATGAAAACTCTAGTTGAGTACTGGCAGGAATCCTCATGTTCAGTGCTCTCTGCTATTGACTGTGGATATAATGTGACTAGCTGACTCAAGTTCCTGCCACCTTCACTTCACTGCAATGATGGATTGACTATAACCTGGTATTGAGAATAAAATAAACCCTTTCTCCCTTAAGTTGCTTTTGTCAGGGTACTTTAGCACAGCAATATGAAAAGAAGCTAAGACCACTATGTACTTACTGTAAATATATAATTTGTACTAATTCTTTTCTATGTGAACATAATATATAAGATACATAAAACAGTGATGGACAGATAGGTGCTCAGCAAATACTGGCTGTGGTTAGCAATAAATAGAAAGTTGCAGTAAAAAATGGAACAGGGAACTGTTTTCACTCCAACAATGTAAGTCTGTGTTTCATATGTCTCTCTTCTTGAGACAGGGTTTCTCTGTATAGCCTTAGCTGTTCTAGCTCACTCTGTAGACCAGGCTGGCCTCAAACTCACAGAGATCCACCTGCCTCTGCCTCCCAGAGTGCTGGGATTACAGGTGTGTGCCAAGTCTCTTAAAAAGAGTGTCATTTTCCCCTTATAGTGTACATTAGTTTAAAAATGTATATAATGCATATAATAATTGAAAAATGATTCTGAACAAAGAATCTGCTCTGGTGAGAGAGCTATATGGGTGTGAACAGGGACATGAAAGAAAGTGCCCAAGAAGTTAAAGTGGCAAGCCAGGGAGGTCTCAGAGATACACTTTATTTAATTTGAGACACAAAACACAAGAACAATTGTTATAGAGGACAGAAACAAGTCAATGAAAAGTGCTATACATTTTGCAAAACCAAATAACTTCTTCTCAACCTAGAAGTGTTTGGGTCCACAAAAGGAAGGAACCTTTTTATGACATTAAATTCCCAAGAAAAACACACGACAGGTAAGAATTGCATGTGGCTGAGGAAAAATGTTGTTTATTATAGAAAGCAGTTGTCTAGCTGCTTTCTAGTGGAATTGAAACAAGGTGGTTAAGTAAAGAAGGAATATTGAAAGAATTTGCTAAACAAATAACCAGCACAAAGTTTTCATTTGTTCCTTGGAAGACCCAAGCTGAAGGGCAAAGTCATTTATGATCACAAGCACAGTAACCTTCAGTAACCTTCAGGAGAGACGTCTGCAGGAGCAAGGAAGTCAAGGTTGACACTTCTGCTTTGCTGCAGAGGCGAAAAGACAGGGAGTTTTAGGGAGAACCAGTATCAACAGGCTGAAGCGTGGCTCTAAGGGGAGAGTGGGTTTGCAGCTAGAGTATGTGATGAACCATGCACTTGAGGACCTTAGCGAAACTGAAGAGGACTGATCCTCAGCCCAATCACATCTTTGCCAATCTCTGTCACCTGTGGAAGTGGAAAACAGGTTCAAGTTAGAGATTAATAAGACTGAAAACCCCAGAAAGCTTATTCCCAACACCTGCCAATGAGCAGTCAGAGGATGCTTGGTGCTGAGATGAGAACAGCGAGCAGAAGCTCTGGCTTTCCCCAGTGTCGCTGCGTCGAGGAGCCGGGCAAACACAAGGGCAGAGAACACCTAGCACGCTTCCTTCTCCTGCCCCCTCAATATCCTACACACATTTTTTATTTTTTATTGGATCCCCACCTTGACCTTCCCTAGAGACATTCTTTTTTTTTCTTTTTCCCCTAGACACATTCTTGAGGGCAGTACTTACTGTAGTGACCCTGCAGATTTGCCCCTTGAACTCAGGAGAATAGCAGGCCCCACTAAGTGGACACTTCTCCACCGGTTTTCCACGATAGATGGGCCGGTAAGATGCAGCACAAATGTCAAAGGGGTTGTGCATGTCATAATTGAGCTGGCAGGCATCTGTGGGGTTTTTTTCACAGGCAGACAGGATTTTTCTAGTCTAGAAGAGGAAGGAAATTTTATTTAAGAGGACAGAAAACAACACAATCTCTGATACAAGATGCAACTATTTGCTGCACATGATGGTCTATTTCGATAATCCCAGCACTCAGGAGCAGGAAGGTCTGAAGTTCCAGGCCAGCCCGATTTACACACTGAGACCCCGTCTCAAAAAACAAAACAGGAAACAAAAGTAACTATACTACATGAAAACAGACAGGTCTCATACTCTGTGTAGGATGTACGTGAAAAATGAACAATTGCCATTGCTGCTGGCTGTACTGGTGCATCCCAGAACTCAGAATGCAAAAGCAGGAGGTTTAGGAGTTTGAGGGTCAGTTCGGGATACACAGTGAAATCTTTCTCCAACATGGCTTCACTGTTCTAAAGCCACAATCCTGACCAAGTCTGAGAATCAGATTATTAGGGTTGGGCCCAATAAAAAGTTAAAACAGGTTAATATTGCCCAAGAAGGCTTCTGGATGGCAAAGATACTAGAATATGAATGGGAAGTACGAGGTCAAAATGGGTCACCTGGGGCTTAAGGATAGATGCATTGTCCGGTGGTGGTGGCATACACCTTTAATTCCAGCACTTGGGAGGCAGAGGTAGGCTGATTTCTTGGAGTTTGAGGTCAGCTTGGTCTATAGAGCAAGTTCCAAGATAGCCAGGGCTACACAGAGAAACCCTGTCTAAAAAAAACCAATTCTAGTCTGGGTGTAGGCACAGGCCTTTAATTCCAGCATGCAGGAAGGCAGAGGCAGTCCCTATGAGTTCAAAGCCACCCTCGTTTACAAAGTGAGCCCAGGACAGCCAGGGCTACAGAGAGAAATCCTGCATCAAAAAACCAAAACCAAACCAAACCAAACCAAACCAAAAATAGAAAAACCAACGTCCACCCAATTAAATCAAGCTGGGTGTGGCGGTAAACACTTTTAATACCAGCAATTAGGAGGCAGAGGCAGGCAAATCTCTGTGAGCTCAAAGACAGCCTGGTCTACATAGTGAGTTCCAGGACAGCCAGGGCTACACAGAAAAAAAAAAAAAAAAAAGAATTAAATCAAACTTAGGCAAGGTATTTTACTTGTCTGTATTGTTTTCTCACTACTAAAATATAGTTAATTATAGGCTCTCCTCCATTTAAACATCTATATAAAGTATTTGACCCAATGCCATGTCTGAATAAATTATTACTCTGCTTTCAAGAGAAAAAAGAAGTCCCAAGGTCAGTAAGTAACTAGAGGGCAGCACTCTACTGGCTTTTTGGGTTGAATATTGCTATATTGTTTTGTTTCAGAGACAAGAATGTTGAGCTTCTGCTCCCTCCATTTAAGATCTGGTTGTCCTAAAGTCACTGATGGAATTCTCCTGTACCTGTTGGGCTACTTCAGGCTTGGGCCCAAGTTCCAGCAGGCGCCGGGCAAAGGTGGCAGCTGTCTTGAAGTTCTTGAGCTTGAAGAAAAGGTTGAGAGCTGTCCGCAACACCAGGATCATATGCACTGGCTGCAGGTTTGAGTGTGTGAAATAGGCTGCCATCTAGT
Source organism: Meriones unguiculatus (assembly GCF_030254825.1). Taxonomy (NCBI): domain Eukaryota; kingdom Metazoa; phylum Chordata; class Mammalia; order Rodentia; family Muridae; genus Meriones; species Meriones unguiculatus. Next base: position 92,602,525 of record NC_083359.1, on the reverse strand, counting down.
GGACAGAAAGGGATACAAAGCAGGCTGATGTTCAGTTGTTTATAAACAGCTACACAACCATAAAACAGCAACAACAACAAAACCAAAGCCAATATGATTGACTATAAGACAGATTAGTTCTACTTCTTAAAAAATAAGAACTCATGATCTGAGGAATTCTCAATTCCTCCAATTTCTCTTCCTCACCAAAGTCAAGAAACTTTCAAATTTAGATGTAATTGAGGGCTAGGGGGATGGCGCTTCTGCAGTGCTGGCCTCACAGCTTACCTCACAGATGCGCTTCTGCTGGTCTAGGGTCTCCTTAGGTAGCTTCTTCCTTTCTATCTCCATGCACAAACCCACAATGTATTCACGGCAAATGGTGATGAGCTGCTGGGCCTGAAGAGGTTGCAGAACACAGTCAAGACATGGGCGAGAATATGCAGGTGCCCAGGTTTGAGCATGTGACTAGATTCCTACCTCTGCAATCTCCTGTTTATTGTCCACGACAAGAAGAGGCACACTGAGCAGGATGGAACGGAATTTTTCCACAGCTTCCTCAAATTTGCCAACTGTGGTGAGCTGGTAGCACAGCTGCAATCGCTGGATCAGGTCATTAAGCTTTAGGCCCACAGCTGGTACACCATTTTTTAGCCCTGCATCCTTCCTGGAAAGGGAAAATTATGAAGAATATGGGACTGTCAATACCAAACTAGGACTCATGATCTGTTTCTGGCAAACACGATCACCAACACCCTACTGTGAAAGTAGCTGGGGATAGGATGGCAGCTGGTGTAAACCAAACCCCAAAGTAACATGCCACAGAACTTTTCTCCTGGAAACTTAGCTCTGAAGCAATTCTGTCAATGTGGCTACCATTTGAAGTATTTACTTCAACTTGGAACAGACAGCAAGGAGCAAAGGGACTTACCAGTTGCGATTAGGGTAACTATACATGGAGGGCAGGCAGGGCAGTGCTTGATAGGTGGTGCGGCCTCGAGCATATGTCTGCAGGAACAGTTGCTTATAGGGGCCAAACTGGACGACTCCCACCTGGTCATGAAGAAGCTAGAATACACCATAAAAGAAACATAAGGATTTGCTTTCTACCAACTAAAAACTAAGTCAGAGTTGGGCAAGGTATTTAACTTCTCTGCATTGCTCTCTCACTACTAAGATGACATTAGTTATAGGATCTTTTCATCATCTATATAGAGTATTTTAGAATAGTCAACACAGTGACAATAACTGTTGATGGCTGCTGCAGTTGTGCCTGTCATCACAGCACCTGGTACAGTGTTCACAGTACACAGCTATTCAGGAAGTGGTGCTTAGTTTACTAATGTAAGCCAGAAAGCAGGCTATAATGCAGTGGAAATGGCTTACTGGCAAACACAACCACAGATCAAGTAGAGAGCACATAAGAGGCCTTTATGAAGCAAATTCCTTTAGCGAGGCCAACAACTGCCATGAAACAGAACTTTGGCCCTGTGGGTCAGATCATTCCCAGGTGGTTAAAAGATGAGTCACTCATCCTCCCCAGAACTCTGGAACAAACACTCAAAAGAAAGGGCCAAGGGTTTTAGAGAAGAACTTACCCGCATGGCTGTTTCGAAAGAACCTGCCAGGATATGATCAACTGGAAGTTGGGAGTTATTGCACCATATCTAGTAAGAAACAGAAAACCTAAGCCAATGGAAAATTTCCTTTCTCTTTCCAATTCTCCTCCTCATATCTGATAAAAGTAGCCAATATTTTGTACACAGTAACCAAATATTAACCAGCTCAGAAGTACTCATTCCTATATAATTGGGTTTTCCTGCTTACTTGAGTTGGGCTTGTTCCCTTGGTTGGGGGCACAAAGAATCCATCTTCAGCACCACCAGCTACCCCAGAGGGTACATCCTAGAAGGAAAAAATTAAGGCCTTATTTATCTGTTTAAACAGAGTCTGACAGCCTCAAATTCTCTATGGAGCAAGGACTGAATCCTCCTGTCTCTATCTAAAGTGCTAGGACTATATGTCACCACACCCGATTTATGCATTGTGGAGATCACGCCAAGGGCTCTGTGCATGCTGGGCAAGCACCCTAACAACTGAGGTATGTTCCCAGGCCCCAAACTAAGATATTTTAAAAAGCCATATTGGTATTATGTTCTGATGAATTCAAGATACAACATTTAGATTCCGACTTTTGTTCAAGAAAAGAGGTGATGGTTATGGTTGGGACAGAATGGTAGCCACCTCACCAAAACATATGACACACCAAATGACATACCAAGAGCTGTAATTCAGATATTAAACACTTCCCTTTTTCAAATGAAATGCAAGCATCAGATTAGAGGGAGGCTGTACATCCCTTCTCTTATGTTACACAGAATGAAAACAACAAGGCAGCAAACTGCCTCTCCTTTTTCAAATGGGAGATATAAACCAAATTAGGAGGCTGGTCTGGACCCCCTACTTTGTGAAAACCTCAGAAGAGAAAGAAAGAGACTGAGAGAGAGAGGGCCCCCCACCAAGCTTTTATAGGTTGACAAGGAGAAAAGTTCCAGAGCAGGAACTTCATATACCAGCTCAGGTGGGAGCTCCAGATCTTCTTCTACATCCCAGCCACCTCCTTCTTCTTGTCCCTTGCCAAGAGCATCCTCTCCCAAACCTTCTGATGCCTCCACAAACCCATCTGTAAGGAAAATCCAGGATCAAAATAGACTTGGGTGGTAGCATAATGCTCTAAAGGCGAAAAATGAGGATCCTATTGGCTCCACGAGTTAAGCTTATAGACCGCTGCATGAATAATCTCCACCCACAGGGCCTCAGAAACACAGCACCCTTACCTTCGTCTAGCTGCAGTTCTGCATCCTCTCCCCAGCCTTCAGTGCCAACAGTGTCAATGTCAATGTCAGCAGCCAATGCTCCTCCCTTCCCTACCAAGGGAAGGACAGAAGGAACTGGTTATAGTCTGGTAAGTCTCCAGTGTGATCTCCTCTACATACAAGTTGCATGCTTCCAAAAGCAGTTAACTGCTCAGGGCTGTGACCTCAGAAATATGTGCTGTTCACTTAGAAATTGATAACTGTGAACATCAGTAAAAATGTTTTATTGTGTTGCTAAATCTCAATACAAAAAAAATCCAAACAGGGCTGGAGAGATGGCTCAGAGTTTGAGAGTACTGTCTGTTCTTCCAAAGGTCCTGAATTAAATTCCCAGCAACCACATGGTGGCTCATAATCGTCTATAGTGAGATATGATGCCCTCTTCTGGTGTGCAGGCACACATGCAAATAAAATGCTGTATAAATAATAAATAAATCTTAAAAACAAACAAACAAACAAACAAACAAAAAACAACAATAATTGTCAAGGTTCTAACCTGTTCTGCTCTGTTTGTGTGTGTGTGTGCGCTCGAGTATGTGTGACTGTACTTTCAGTTTAAGGATCCAAACTCAGGTCCTCAGTCATGCATGGCAGGCACTTTACTGACTGAGCCATCTCCAAAGTTCCCATCCATATATTAGGAGTTATTGTTTTTGTCATATATGTTATGTTAACTTGCAAAAGGTTCCACAAAGAGGAAATAGAAGAGAGATAACCAGAGGTTGGGTTTTATTCTTTTTTGGCTGGGGTTGGGGGTGGTGGCGGCTATGGCTCAGTGATAGAGAGCTTGTCTAGAGACTATGAGAACCTGAGTTGAACCCCTATTGAGGTAGAAGAGAACTAACTCCCTCTTACCAAAACCTGGCTATCTCTGGCTGCCCACTCTGGGAATTTCTTCCTGAAATCTTTGCTAAGTCACCATTACTACAGTCTGTGTAGAGAATGGGGGCATGAGTGGGTCCAGAAGGCTGAGGAAAGAGCAAGGCCAGACACAAAATGCCCAAAATCTGCTTAGGCTCTTCCATAGAGGTGAACTAGTGGAAATATCCAAGCAAACAGGAGGGTACACATGGCGATAAGAAGTGGTTGTCCACACATCCACACATACGAATCCACACACAGCACATGATAAACAGGTAACACTAGTGGTGAATTGAGAAACTCACCATAGTGTCCACAGACCTCAGTGGCAGCCAGGGCAGGTACACTCACTGTGGGCCAGCCTGACCTTAAACTAGACTGAATCTGTGATGGCTCTGAACTGTCATTACTCCTGCCTCGACTTCCTAATTGCAGACACTACAGGTATGTGCTGCATCTGGCTCAAATTCTCTTTAATGATCTCAAAAAACTTTCCTCAGTTTGTGAGACTATATCATAGCCCTGGCTAGCATTTCAGTGCTCTGTGAAACTTCACATAGAAAAAAAGAACAAATGAAACTGTTAGTGGTACTTTCTAAGATTTTTTTTCCCTTTGGCTTTTTGTTTTTCAAGACAGGGTTTCCCTGTGTAGTCTTGGCTGTCCTGGGCTCATTTTGTAGATTAGGCTGGCCTTGAATGCACAGAGACTCCAGCCTCTGCCTCCCAAGTGCTGCGATTAAAGGTATACACCACCTGCTCCTGATTTTTTTTAAAATGCACATTCGTGTTCTGCCTCCGTATGTGAGGGTGTCAGATTCCCTGGAAGTGGAATTACAGACAGTTCTGAATTGCCATGTGGGTGCTGGAAACTGAACCTGGGTCCTCTGGAAGAGCAGCCAGTGTTTCTAACTGCTGAGCCAGCTCTCCAGCCCCCTTTTGTTTGTTTTTAAGACATGATCTTATGTAGTCCAGACTGTCCTAAAACTGAATATGTGGCCAAGGATGACATTGAATTTTTGATTGTCTTACCTCTACTTCTTTAGCTGATATTATAGGCATGTGCCAGTTATGTGCATAATGCTAGGAATTGAACCCAAAGTTTTGTACATGCTAGGGAAGCAAATGATAGCATAGTTCTCTATAAAACAAAATTTAAAAAGTGCTATTGGAGAAATGAGTACTTACCCTTGCTGGCAATGGAGCCTTCAAAGAACCCTTTGGACACAGTTAATAAGGGCCAATTGGTATCCAGTGGCATGATAGGTGCAGGTGGCTGGAGCAGCTTGGCATTAGGATCGATGTCTGGGATCTGAGAGTTGGAACAATAGAGATGCTAAACATGAATGGTTCTTAAGAGTAATACAGAGGAGGTTATGCGGCTTCCTCTTGACTTATCTCTAAGCCCCTCTCTGTATTAGGTGGAAGAATAAAATTTACAATTTTAAATTACCTCAAGATGAGAATGAATCACATTATATTATGTTATGAGAGACACTTGTGTAAATACTCACTGTCTCTTTCTCCGGGTCAAATGTTTCCTTCAGACTCTCAGCTTCTTCATCTAAGCCATGTGTAGCAGCTGTGAGATAGGCCAGGGACTCTATAAAAGAAACAGGTACATTTCTAAGAGAGTTATTTTGGTAGACTCCTGAGGGTGGGGTGACCCCTATCTCCTAGGATTCAAATGCTTGCACAGCACTCAACCATAAGTGTAGGGTGAAGTTGTTAACCAGCTTCTAATGGACAGAATATGTCAGAAGAGATGAAAATCACACCTGAGATTAGCTTACAATAACTGTAGACTGTACTTTGGGTTTTATCTTCTTAAGCTGTCTTGAGGGAAACCAGGTGCCATATTGTGAACTTTGTGATGGAGAAGGTAACATGGCAAGATGGTGCTGTCTCTCAGGGAAAGGGGAGCAAAGACCCAAGGAACACCTATACCCATACAATTGAGTGTGGAAATGAAATTTTCTTCTATTGGGTTTCTGTATGTCTGTCGTCCTGACCAATACTTTGAATGCAGCTTTAGTAGAAACAATGAACCAAAGCTAAGCCATACTCTAAATGTGAGGAGGTGTTTGTTTTATTTTATTGTGTGCATGTTTGTGTGTGAGTCTCACAGCACACATGTAGAGGACAGAGGACAACCTTTTATGAGTTTGTTCCTTTAGTTGTTTTAAAACATAATTTAGAAAGAAGCAAGACACCACAAAAGTGATAATAAGCCTCTGAAACAGCACAAGAAGTATGCCGACAACATGGTTGAAAAGGCAAGCTTTTTAAATAAAAACAGAATGAGGAAAGTTGAGGAGCTAGAAGCAAAGACCAAGGGGGAAATAAGAAATCTTGGTCTATCCATTGGGTTCCTGGCCAGCCATGGCTTCATAATGAGACCACGCCTTAAAAAAAAAAAAAAATATATATATATAGATAGATATATAGATATAGATAGATAGATAGATAGATAGATAGATATAGATACACATACACAAACACACACACCTGGTTAAAAAGAAACCTGTTTGTTGTGCTTCATTCTATTCCTATTTAAACATCTGAGTTCATTGTCACAACATCTTTTTGCCAGTTATAGCTAGAAGTGTTATATTAGAGTATACATCAAATGTCCGTTGAAAAAATAAATTAAATTAACAACTCTAGGGGGCTGGAGAGATGGCTCAAAGTTTAAGAACACTGGCTGTTCTTCCAAAGGTTCTGAGGTCAATGGTGGCCCATAACCATCTATACTGAGATCTGGTGTCCTCTTTTGTTGCAGAATGCTGCATACATAATAAATAAATATTTTTGTTTTTTTGAAAAGAACTCTAATTTAGGTATCATTTTTGAAAACTAGACTGCAAATTTTAGAAAATTTTAGATTTGTAACATTTGCATAGAAATTTCACTGTGAGTATCCTCATCTGAAAATAAGAAATCTGGACATCAAGATGGCTCAATAGATAAGGCTCAACAGCTAAGATACCAAGCCCGCCTGAGTTCAATCCTATAAATACAGTAAGTGAAAGGAGATCCAACTCCCACAACTTGTCCTTTAACTCCTCCCACCCCCATACACACCCAATGCACAGTGACAGGAATATACCTACCCACCCAATAAGTAAGTAAATGTAATAAAAGTCTTGAAAATTTTTGAATTTTAAATTCAGAAATTTCTGAGCATTGTACTGACATTTGAGAAGTTAGATTTTTAGCTAGTGAGTTCCAGACCAGCCAGGGCTACATACTGCTTGGATTTTGAAGCATTTCAAATTTTGGATTTCATTTAAGAATACTTAACCTATGCTAAGTTTTAAGGTAATTTTTTTTTCGGGGGGTGGGAGGCTAGACATATGCCACCACACCAGGCTCTTTCTTATTTTTAGATTTGTTTGTTTGTTTGTTTTGAGACAAGATTTCTCTGAGTAGCTCTGGCAGTCCTGGAACTCCTTCTGTAGATCAGGCTGGCCTCAAACTCAGAGATCCACTTGCCTCTATCTCCTGAGTGCTTGAATTTAAGGCACGTGCCACAACACTTGGCTCCCATGTGGTAATTTTGTACAAAGAATACAGTTACTGGTCTTTTTTGATTCTTTTTAAAAAATTATTTTTCATTTTATGTACATTGGTATTTTGACTGCATGTATGTCTGTCAGATCCCCTGAAACAGGAGTTATAGATAGTTGTGAGCTGCCATGTGGATGCTGGGAAATGAACCTGAGTCCTCTGGAAGAGCAGCCACTGCTCTTAATTGCTGAACCATCACCCCCTACCCCACGCTATCATCAATGCTTAATAACAACCTTGGATCTATCCTTGAATCCTCTCTGTCATAGCCTACATCTACATCTCACACTTGAGAATTTTTTCTAGAGTTATTCGTCTTATTTTATGTGCGAATGTTTACCTGCATGTAAATATGTACATCAAGCGCATGTTTGGTACACATGACAGTCAAAAGAAGGCATCAGCTCCCCCGGAACTGGAGTTAAGCATAGTTGTGAGCCCCCTGATGTGTGGCTGGGAACTGAACTCAGGTCCTCCCAACAGCAACAAGTGCTCTTAAGAGCTGACCCATCTCTCTTTGTTTTTGAGATGAAGTCTTTACTCTGTAGCCCAGGCTGAGTTCACTCATGGAAATCCTCTTGCCACAGCTTCCTGAGCGTTAGGATAAGATGTGAGTCACCATGCCTAGAACCTCAAATTCTAGCATAGTAGCTGGTAGATAGTAAGCGGTCAACAAACAACAACAAATCAAATCTTGTAAACTAAATGCAATCTTTACAGCAGAAGTTAAAGAAGCACCAGGACTCCTTGTTTGGCTCCACCATTTGGTTTAGAAGAAAAGTTTTAAGCACATCATCATCATCATCATCATCATCATCATCATCATCATCATCATCATCATCATCATCATCATCTCTCTCTCTCTCTCTCTCTCTGTCACACACACACACACACACACACACAATGTACAATAAAGGGCAATTCCCAGAAAACACTTCCAAAGGTCTCAAAGGAGCTGTTGAGTCTTGGATAGATACTTACTCTGCCCACAGTTCTTGAGGATTCGCACTCTCTCTGACACATCACCCAGGTATAAGGCATTCTGATAATGGCCACTCATGTCCTTCCGGATCTCAGCTGCATCAAGTCAATGAGAAACCAATTTAAGCTTTCTCTCTAAAGCTCTCTCTCCTCTCTTTACTTTCTTCCTTCCCCACAAGTTCCACACTTAGCTTTAGAGAACTTACCAATCTTCATCATCTTTCGAAGTTTCTCCAGGTTGCCGGTGATAAGGTACAAGAAGGAGAGCTTGTCAAAGTTTTTGGTGCGCTGATAGCACATTTCCACAATCTGGTGATTGCCCTGCAGCAGGGCTACTTCTCCCAGCTTCTCCCAGCAGTTCTTGTCATCCAGGGCTTTGGCTGCTTCTAGAGCAATCTAAAGAATTCCTGTGTCAGGGTTTCGTGTGGGCAACATGACTCAAAACCACCGGAGTCTATCAAAGCATCTATCTCTAACATTTCCAAAGCATTCTCTATACTTGCAAGCACTACCTTCCCACTATGGAGTATTCTATCTACACATGGGATTTGAGTCATCGATGAAGAGTCACAGCACAGTAATCTGCCCCCACCTATCGGCGTGTGGACTCCACACACCATCCCTTGCTGATGCTGTCCTATTTTCCTAGTTTTGAAGCTTCCCAGGGGCTTTAAAGAAGCACAGAAAGTAATAAAAGAAGGAATGAATTTCAGAACTGCAAGGGCTTTCCTTCAGAAAGGGCTTTCCTAAGCCCTTTCTTCCTTGAAACAATGTCTATGCCCTCTGGGCTTCAACATTTCATAAGTACTTCATCCAGCAAGATCAAGTGTCAAGGAAAATAAGCAGATTCTTCAGACTTTCACTACCTAGTTTTTATCCTGGAAATTTTTAAATTCAGTTTGAAAAATGGTAACAAGAATGGAAATACTGGGCAGAAGAGACAGGAAGAAGCAGAAACAGAAACAGCAAGGAAAATGGTCAATTTAACTAAAAACATCCTGAACTTTACTCTGGCTAAGATGCAAGGCCAGGTCAGGCTTTCTGGAGGCCAGCCTTCAGCACTCTATTAGGTCACATTGTTCTAAGCCTCTCCCTTTCTCTACAGGATGAGCACATTTCTCTCACCTCAATGTTCCCGCACTCTAGAGCCAAGCTGAAGCGAGTTTTTTCATCCTTTACAAAATGCAGTGCCACTTCAGGATAACCCTTCTTCTGGAGATAAGCAATGATGGACTGGCCTACCAGTTTGGCGTTCCTCACCATGTGCAGTACCTAGACATTCAGTATGACAGGCAGGAAACAGATTACTTATAAGGAAAAGGTAGCACTACCTCTTTTAACACTTGGTTAGGTTTCCTTGCTTCCTACCTCATCGTACTTTCTGTTGATCAGGGCCAGTTTGAATTTGAATTCGGTGGGGTCAATGGTGAGTACCCGAGGACGACACTCCCTATCTAGGCAATATACATTGTTGCCCTTCACTCTTGTGACATAGATGGGTAAATCCAGAGTTCGGATGATCCCATGGTCCCTAGGAATAGGGGATGAAAGGCACAATTTTCAGGAAGGGAGAGGAAATCTAGCTTGTAAACAATGAACAAAGTATTTTCAGGAGAGTATTTTCTTGTTACCCTTTCACCAAGTGCTACTTAAACAATGGTACAGACAGGAAGTGTTTCAAATTGATTTTATTCTTTTCTATGACAGAACAGATGCTATACACTTTTTATTTTTTGCAGTGTGAGGGATAGAACCTAGAGCTTTGGGCATACTAAGAAAGCAGACCACCAATGACTAGCCTCCCTTCAAAACTAAAAATCCTGACTATGAATGTGTGTGCATCATGTGGTGCAGGAATGCATGCTGCAGTGTGTGGAAGTCAAAAGACAGATCTGTAGAGTCAGTTCTCTCCTTTCACCTATACAATGGATTCTAGGGGTCAAACTCAGGTTGTCAGGCTCACATATAAAACACATTTTTGTTTTTGCCTGCTGAGCTATCTGATTGGTTTCTCCACAGTCCTTTACAATTTTTTGCTAAGTTTTGAAAAATTTTCCTTTATGTGTATGTGTTTGTGTGTGTGCGCACACAATGTGGATGAGGGCTGGGGTGGAGGATAACTCTTGGGACCTGATTCTCTCCTGCCACTTTGAGAAATCTAGGGATTGAACTCAGGTTGTCTGGCCTCAGAGAAACTGCCTTTACCCACTGAAACAACACGCACACACATGCCACTTACACATACACCTTAGTACATATATGCACTGTTAGCGTTTTCATGGAGAATGTTAACAGAGAACTGTAGTTCTATCTCCTGAGCTAGCATAGTGATTGCATGAAGCCACTTTCTCCCACTCTGTGTCCCAGATAACTAACTTACCCAGTGGTGACAGCATATTTGATGTGGTTGCTTGTGGTATAGATAAACACCCCACTCTCATCCCAGGCCCCACTCTTGACACGAATGTTCTCATGAATGTTACATAGAGCATCCAGCTTGCGGTTACAGATCACAATGGCTGTAAGAGGCAAAGGGGATGAGTGCTCTGCTGGACAGGGTGAGTGCAGTAAACTGGCAGAAGGGAAATGGGCTCTAAGATGGTGGATATAATGAAGCCTTACCATGTTTGGCCAGTAGTGCTACATGAGACATGTCTGCTGACCAGATAACATATTTCACCTTGGAAATCTTCACTGACGCCAGAGTCCTGGGATAGCAAGAGAAAGGTAATCATGAATAGGACTAATTCCATTGTCTAAAGCTATGACCTATGCCTTTTTCATCTTTACTTCATGTAAAACTCAACCTCAATGTGTAACACCAAAGAAACATTACCTACGCTGTAGGTCAGTGAGCTAATATGTCTTGGCTCACACTTTGCACTGTATTTCCTCATTCTCTGCCTTCCCACTACCCCCTATATTGTTAGGCATTTACATCTATCAACTTTCACCACTAGGCTTACTATGTTCTTTCAGACCAGCAACTGTTCCATTCAACTTTGTGTTCTTCTCATCCTAAGACCTGAAAGCATTCTTTGCTCAGGTATGTACTAAAAAAAAAAAAAAAAAAAAAACAGGCGTAAGTACACAGCCCTTGCTATAATGCTGGAATGTATACACATGATGAATGGCCATGAAAAGAAAAAAGGACTACAGTCTTGGAGTTAAGTGTACAAGCTAGGTCATGTGGCAAGCTTAGAAAAAAAGCTCCTGTTAAAGATTTCTATTCTCACTAACTATGTATCTATCTGTCAGGGGAATGTGTCATGTTACCGCTTCTGCTGGACGTCAAAGAGTGTGATGGAATCTGCATCCCGAAGCAGGAGGTTGCCCGTGCCAGCATAGAAGATTTCATCACAGTTGGGCACCTGGATTTTTTTGGTGATCTCATTCTTTAGATTCTTTATCAGAAGCTGAAATGAGTTCAGGTGGAGTTACAAGAAGCTAATGATGTCTCTTAGCAATTGTTCCTTTAATAAAGAATTTTTTCCCCTTCCCCTGTCATCATCATCAAGTTGATCACTCCAAGGACATTCTTATTCTTATTTGTTTTTCAAGACAGCGTTTCTCTGTGTAGCCTGGGCTGTCCTAGAACTTACTCTGTAGACCAAACTGCCCTCAAACTCACAGAGATCCACTTGCTTCTGCCTCCCAAATGCTGGTATTAAAGGTGTGTACCACCACTGCCTGCTACAGGGACTTATTATTAACCTGCCTTTCCTTTCTTCTTTCCTCACCAGCTAGCTCAACATTCATTCATTCATTCAACTCTGTGTGCACAGGCACACATGCACATGAAAGCATGGGTACATATACATCATGGTGCCCATGTGTGGGGATCAGAGGACAAATTGAAGAAGTCAGTTCTCTCCTTCTACATGTGGGTCTCAGAGACTGAATTGAATTTAGGCCATCTACCTTGGCAAGGGTCCTTACCCACTGAGACATCTCACTGGCTTCTAACTCCTCTCTTAAAAAACAAAACAAAACAAAACACCACCACCAACAACAACGAAACTAAAAGAAAGGGCTGGAGAGACGACTCAAGGGTTGAGAGCATGGCTGTTCTTCCAGAGGTCCTGAGTTCAATTCCCAGAACCCACATAGCAGCTCATAACTGCCTGTAACTCCAGTTCCAGGGGATATGACACCCTCACACAGACATATATGCAGGTAAAACATCAATTTCCATAAAATAAAAAGAAAAGAAAAGAAATCCTAAGAGGCTGGGCCTCATGGTGCAGGTCTGTAATCTCAGCCATTTGGGAGACTGAGGTAGGATTATAAATGCAAACTCTGGGCTGCAGAGTAAATTCATTCCTAGTCTAGGCAGATCCTCACTAGTCTCACTGAGATCCTAAAATTACACAACCAAAAAACAAAAAAGTTAAAACTAAAATTAGTGGCAGAGCACGTACCTTGCATGAACAGGGCCCTAAATTCAATCCCCAGTTCTTAAAACAATAAGCAAACACAAAAAAAGATATTCATCTTAATCTCAGTTTCTCAATCAACTAGAAAGAAAACAGCCAGCTTTTGTTGCATATTTTATTAGAAGACCTTTGCTTATCCTGTGCTGGGCTTAGTACATTTTATTCACAAAGGTATGTATGTATGTATGTATGTATGTGTGTATGTATATGTAAGTGTGCATGCATTTCTTTTGAGGGTTTCTTTGTATAGCCCTGGCTGTCCTGGAATTCAGTCTGTGGGACAGGTTGGCCTCAAACACAAAGAAATATGCCTACCTCAGCCTCCTGTGTGCTGGGATTAAGCATGTGTGCCGCCATACCTGGCTCTCTCAATCTATTACATTTTAAATACCGGTTAGGGGAGTGGGACAAGGAGGAAAATCTCCCACTCATCTAAATCATATACTTAAAATCTGATGTAGCTCTTCCAAGTTCAAAAGCCCAGAGACCCAGTAATACCAACCCAATCAAGAGATTAGTCTGGGGCTAGGGCTAGCAGGAGACCCAGAGCCCAAGGATCACCACTGCCCCTGAGAGACTAAGGAAAACCAGTACTCTTTACTGCGCAGTACATGGGCCACTGCTACTCTTCTCCCTGAACTGTTTTCCACTTTTAGTCTTAACTCACCGAATGCATGCGATCTAGGACAGCAAACCGATTCCGAGCAACCCAAACCGCTGTCAGTCCTGAGGATCGCTTTCCTTCAGGGGCTGAGGAGAACAAAACCAAAGTGTGGGAGCATGTGGTGAGCCACTAGCAGGTGACAGAGTCAGGTGCCATGAAGCTGCCATTTTGGCTTTGCCAATTCAGCTGCTTCCTAACTAATTCAGCCATAACCTCAGGCTATTGTCAGTGACTTTTCCCCACCAGTTCCCTCCAAACTCCAGCCCCCACCCCTGCCAAGCCTCTTATCTCTAGGCCAAGTGGCTGCATTTCAGCCAGTACCACATACTGGCAGAAATGCTGCCCATCTTGGGAGACAGCATACTCCATCAAGCTAACGAGCAGGGCCTTCCTTGCCAAACTGAGACACAGCAAGCAGCCTGTCAAAGTCTAAGCCCTCCTATCCACACAAGCTGGAGAAGTGACAGAACCCCACCCCAGGTCACAGCTGCTTTGCTGCTTTTAACATGCTAATGCAAGCCTCCTAGTCCGGCAGGGTGGGACACAGCACTTCCAGCTAAATCTTGACAGGCTCAGTGCTGGGCAACACAGCATCAAGCTATTGCTCTGTGAATGTCAATTCACCATTATCACCCTGAGGAGAGCTGTAAAATGTTCCTCAATTTGCAGCTGATTAGAATTTTGAAATGGATACTCTACTCTCTGAGAAACTTGTAAAGAATATATTGAAATAGCCTTATCTGTTATACCAATAGAAACAGAAAAGAACATGCTGGCCAGCCTTGCTTTGTACTTCTCTGGTACCTGGAGTACCAAAATATTTTCAAAACAAAATTTTACCACAACACATACTACACCAGTTTCTGCTTTCTCCTCTCTGGTGCTCACCACTGGACCACACCTTTACAATTATTATCCCTCTCAAAGGATGCAGAACACAAGTTCTATTAATTGTTAACAGATACGAAACAACGAAGACTTAACTGACTAATCTATGAGGGAAACTTTACTTTTGGATCCCAAATTTCGATAGGTGTCCTGTTTCATCATCTCACTCAAGCATATTTAAAAGGGTAAAATGAGTTGGCATAATTCCAGTACGAAGGGGAACCATGAATTCTAGGCTAATTTGGATTATACAGTGAGACCCTGTCTCATACACATACATATCTCCTCCAAAAAAAAAAAAAAATAAGCAAGAGTATTACAATAATAATGACCTGTTGGCACTCATAAAAGGAACAGAGCTAGCAAAATATTTCTCAAAACTTTGCAAGGTATAAAACATCAAAATGTACTAGTAAAGGGGAGGGCCTGTGGAATAAACTTCAGGCCTGTAAATCCACCGGAAGAACTGCACTGAAAAGAGCATAAATGAGATTCCAATCCCTTCACAGAATGTTTTATCAGCAAGTTCTAATAGTAAGGACATCAACAAGGGATGGTGGTGATGAAAGAGGCAGGCAAGGGTCTCAGCTGGATCCTGGGATCCCAGGTGGGTCATGGGGCTGTTAGCAGCCTCATCTTTTTGACATGCAAAAGGCAGCAAATCGGATCTGGAAATAGAAAGGAGTATAAATCCCCAGTCCCAGGATGAGACATTGTAAGACTGGAGCCACATTTTTAAATAAATGAAACTACCAGGGTGAAAGTCATATCAGCTGACAATAATCTAGGATAACATGCTGTGCTGAAAGAGAAAATGGAGAGTTTCTAATAACCAAATTATAAAATATATATATCTAGCTGGGGTAATAAAATGGAGGCAGAACATGAATATTTCACAGCACAATTGCCTCTGGTGCAACTGTCAGCAGCACCTGCCAACAGACAAGAGTGATGTAGCCACAGCCTGGGGATGGGATGCGCAAAACTTGAAGAGAAGTGATGATATGGGTGAGGAGAGTGGAAAGCAGAGTGGAGGAAACAAAGAGCACCTACCATCAGGATTCTGGGAGTCTGCATCTTTGGGGATGGTGTATAGATCATAGGTACTATTCTCTAAATTGCTTGCTCTCTGTAGGGGGAAAAGGGGAAACATGTTTAGCGAGCAGTACTTTTTTCTGACAGAGAAAACATTTCTGCAAGGCAGACAACACTGAATGTATACTTCCACTACCTGCATGCAGAAGGTATGAGTTATTTCCATATGTAATAATTATAGTGTTCAGCCAGGCAAGGACAGCCAAGGCTACACAGAAAAACCCTGTCTAAAAAACAACCAAACCAAAAAACAAAATACAAACAAACAAACAAAACAAAACTAAACAACAACAAAAAAAAAACAACAAAAAAAACCAAACCCCAAAAAACAATAAAAAAAAACCCTAAAACAAACAAACCAAAGAATTATAGTGCTCACAGTCAAACAACTAAACACTGATGGTACTATTTTCTTTATCCTCTAAAAATGCAGATATTATCTGAATAAAAACAAAGACTTCTCTCTATTCCACAAATTAAAAGCTGAACTTGGTGCCTCATCTGATTATTCTCATCAAGTTAAAAGTCTACTTGAGAAAAGAAAAAGAAAACAAAACGGATCAAAGACGACAGTGAAGAGAATTGTCACGAGTATGGTAGTGTTAGATACTAAAGGACCTAGATTACATATGAAAAGCTATATAGGGAAAACAGTTTTCATTCAGCCACCAGGGTACAAGAGTTAGAATGTCATTTCTTCATTGTTTGCAAATTGTACAGCAGGAAACCAGGAGGGCTCTAATAATTGTGAAGGTGGCTTCCCTGAAAAGCAGCAGCTTTCCAACCCAGGTCTCCTGTGTTCAGCCAAGCACGATGACAGAAGAGGCACCCTCTGTACACCATACAATTCCAAACATGCCTTCTGGTCACCTCACAACCCGTAACAGGTTTCTGAGTGGTCATTGTGTTAGTTCTTACCACATGTCCAGTAATAGGAAAGAGGACAACTTGCTCAGCAGATCCACACGTTTAATTTTCAGTACTGGGGAATTTTTTAAAATTTTATTATTATTATTATTTTGGCTTTTTTGAGACAGGGTATCTCTGTGTAGCCTTGGCTGTCTTGGACTGGCTTTGTAGACCAGGCTGGCCTCAAACTCACAGAGATCTCTCTGCCTCTGCTTCTGCTGGGATTCCAGGTGTGCGCCAACATGCCCGGCTTAGGGAAAATGCTTTTAAGAGACTATTAGAGTTACAAAACCTGAAGAGAACCTACAGAGACTCCGTAATTACTTACGTTGCACAGAAGCACTGCATTTTCTGCTGGATTGTATGACATATTGAACACTGGAAACTTGGAACCACTACATAAAAAAGAGGAAACAAAAAACGGAGTAAGAATAGAGAAGAGAATTATCCTTTCACTCTCTACATAACTACTCATAACACATATGCTCACCACTTCTATACTGAGGAAAAACAGATTCTGTATTTTTTCCTCTTTATATTAAAACCTGACTACTTAATAGTGCAAACAATAAAGAAGTCTTATTTTTATCAGAGATGGTGAGTGGTGATGGTTCTGCCTGCTACAAATTTCTATGCGTAACTGCAGTGGACACCACAGAATAGCATGATGTGATTTCTCTGCCTCTTTTCTGTTCCTGGGATTGTTCACATAAACCCATCTTTCTGTCACAGTGAAGCTAGTGGGTGGTTATCAACCTCGCATGCCAGTTTTTGCTACCATGAATGTTTCAGAATGTTGCAGCTGGCATTCCAACGCACAGCTCCTTTGGCCAGGCATCCCAGAGGTTATCGTATCTTCAGAGTGACAGTTCTGCTTTTTAGGGTTGTGGTATTTTGCTGTAAAGGGAGAGTTGTGATAAACTGTAATCTTCTAAAAATCTTCATTATTTTATTATTCTGTACTGTAGTCATTTAGGTCTATCGCTCTGCCACAAGTTTCCTCAAGGTATAAATGACAAAGGCAAAAAGTTGTATTATCAAATTGGGCTACTCTCTACCAAGGAACTTTCTGTAATCTACAAGAGGTTTTGCAGGCATCAGTAGTAGAATGTCTTCACCACAGGGTCACTAGCAGTCCTAATAGGGGACCTTTCATTCTCCCTCTAGATCTATCATAAAAGGATTTAAACTGAGGAGGTTTATTCAGTGAGGAGTCCATATCTGATAGCTGAGATCCAAAGTGTTGGTTAAGAGAGTCCTGCTTCAGGGAAGTGCATTATGGCAACAGATAAACAGGTTTGGAAAGAAAAATAAGTCAGACTTGCCTCCGCAACTGCATCACAGCTACATCTTTGGAGCTGTTGAAATCCAGCTGACGGAGGAATCGGTCCTTTACATAATGCAGCATATTGCCATGAACAGCATAGGCTGGGCGCTCACGTTCCAGCTTAAATACAATCATTCCACCATCGTGGCCTAGAGAACAGAGGGAAGAGACAAAACAATCACCTGTAGCCAAAAAGGACTGCTAGAAACTGGAGACAGACAAGGTCAATTATATTCACATGCTAAAGGGGTAAGGAGCATCCACCGTGGCTTGGAGATAGACTGTTTCAGGGTTTACATGGACAAGATTGGTGTGTGATGTTAGGGTGGTAGAACCTTTAAGATATGAGGCTATATGAAATGTCATTAAGTCATCAGAGAAGCACCCTGGGATTAGTGTTCTCTTAGGATACTGGTTGGTAACCTGGGGAGAATGTTGTTATATAAGGAGTACCCTGAAGTCTCTGGATTGATGCCTGATCATGCAATCTCTCTCTTGAACAGTTCTATCATGTTCTTGTCATACTGTGACTAAGCCAAGGAAAGCTGAAGTGGAAGTTTTTGGTTTCTTTGAAGACTCAGCTGAGTCATGTGGTATCTTGCTAGAAGTTGTCTTGTGAGAGGGCACATGATGTTTTGTTGTAGGCTTTCTTGTGTGAGGGGTGTGACTTTGGCCAGCTGAGAACATCTGTGGGTGAACTCTGAGGAGAGGAGATATACAGACGCCCATGGACAGTGAAACGTTGGTTTTTGGATTGACATCATTGTGCTGATCTTTGTGCTTCAGTACCGGACTTCCCAGAGAGAAATGTTCCAGAAAACTTGTTGGGGCAGTCCAACCGAGTCCTTTGGCTTCACTGACTTGTCCCAATCTTCTGAATCATTCTGATTAGTGTTCCTGCACAGTGTTGGCCTTTGGACTGGACTGCTGGTATCCAGGCAATGGGAAGTGGGCCCATCCCAAGGACCTACTTCTATAAAGGTCTACATGCCCTTTTACCTAATAACCTTCTTTCTCCCCTACCGCTAGTCAGTGGGTACAAGAGAGATAGAAGTGTTTAAGAGCCCTAAATAAAGCAGGTTTGGTGAAAAAAGAAATCTAAGCCTACAGGAAGCCTCACCAAAGGACAAGCAGTTGGGGCTGCTCAATCCTGGATTTCCACTTCCAAAATGGTAATACCAACCCCCTTTTCAGATTTATTTATTTTTATTTTATGTCTATAGGTGAGTGGTTCTATTCATGTTATGTGCTCACTGTGAAAGCCAAAAGGGCATGTCAGATTCCCTAGAACTAGAGTTACAGGCAATTGTGAGCCACCATGTGGGTGTTGGGAATGAAAACTTAGTCCTCTGCAAGAGTAGCAAGTGTTCTTAACCACTGAGCCATCTCTCTGGCCCAAATCTCTTTTTTAAATGTATGTAGTGTGAGGTATTTTGCTACAGCTATAGAAAACAGAATACAACATCTAAACACATTCTTAAACTTTCACAATTCTTAGGATCTTTTCCAAATAAATTTCTGCCACTTGTCTTCCTGCCCTTTTTTTTTTTTCTTGAACCCAGGACCTCAAACAAGCTAGGAAAGCACTCTACCAATGAACTAGATTCCCAGCCCCGTGAATCGCAGCACTATTCAACACCTCTACATGTAAACATGCCCTTCCATCTATTCCCTGACACTTTGTATAAGCGCCCAATAGCATTCAAGTCTTTCAGCTCCGCTATTCCACGCATTCTCTGAAGGCAGAATTTACAGTTTTTCATTCTTCTTCAGTTCCCAGAAAATAAGAAAACCATAAAATCTGCTTTAAAAAAAAATTGAATGTTGATTCCTATATAACTCTGCCATTTGGGCCATGCGCTCTCTTGGTTCTCTCTTTACCCTCCTCTCTCTCTTTTCTTCCTCTCTGTTTTCATGGCCCAGCTCAGTCTGGACTCTTTCAGATGCCTGTGGCTGTACTTTCCCTCATACCTAACAATAAAATCCCTTTCCTCAATCATTAAAAAAAAAAAAAAAAGTTAAATTTTTTTTTTTTACATTTATTTGTTTCTGGGGGAGGGCATGCCATGATGTATATGGAGGTCAGAGGACAACTTATAAAAGTCAGTCTTCTCCTTTTATAATGTAGGTTCCAGATATTGAACTCAGATAGTCAGGCTTATTGGCAAACACTTTTACCAGCTGAGCCATTTCATCTGCACGGAAATGTTAGAAAAGATTAAAAAGCATTTATGAGATAGTCCTGGCTATTTTAGAACTCACCATGTAGACCAGGCTGGTCTCAAACTCAGAAATACTCCTGCTTCTGTTTCCCAAGTCCTGCAGTTAAAGGCATGCACCGCTACATCCAGCCTAACAGAAAAGCTTTTATGATTGTTATTAAGAAAATGTTTTGTGCTAGGCATGGTGGCACTGGCCTTGAATCTCAGCACTAGGGAGGCAGAGGCAGAAGCAGGTGGATCTCTGTAAAAAGAACTTTTACTTGCCTGTTTCAAGTGTTGTCTCACTGGCTTACTGCCTCCACATGCTAACTTAGGTCTAGTCCGGGAAGCTCCCAGCCTCATTCAATCTAACCTAGGCCTAGAACGTTTTCAGCCTCTGAGGCTTACTGCTTAATAAGCTCACTCCTTCTTGTTCCTACTGAGCTCTGGGGTGGCTGGTACAACTCAGCTGTTGTGGCTCAAAATCCTCTCTTAGCTGACTTATTCACTCTGGTTTTTCTCTCAGCCAGATTTGCTCTGCTTAGACTCAAACTAACTCCGGCAATCTTTTCTAATCTTCTAGCTCCTTCTTATTCCCTGGCTCTTTCTGTCTTCACCCGAGTTCTCTCTCTGAAACCTTTCTCTTTATTACTGTCCCAGTAAAACTGCTTCTTTTCTCTCATTCTGTGCTGCTCCTTATGTAACTTCCTTTTCCTCTCTCTTCTCCTGAGAGGTGGGCACATCCTATTCTGTCACGTCTTTCTCTGCTTCGCCACTGTTTCTACCACTCAATTAGACATCACTTTCAAACATGAGTGCTTCCTTCTACAAACTAACTTTACCATCATTGTTTGGGATTAAAGGTGTGTACCACTACACCGGAATCTAAGCTTTTCTTTACCTGAAACTTGCTGGATACCAGGCTGGCCTTGACATCAGATCTGCTGGCCAGCTGTCTCCTGGAT
Source organism: Meriones unguiculatus (assembly GCF_030254825.1). NCBI lineage: Eukaryota > Metazoa > Chordata > Mammalia > Rodentia > Muridae > Meriones > Meriones unguiculatus. The sequence continues at coordinate 92,581,776 of NC_083359.1, read as the reverse complement.
TAAAGGCGTGTTGGTATTCCAGCAGGTTCACACAGACCTAGAAGGTCTTTGGATGTGATCACTTGCCATGTTCTGAATTAAAACTCCTCCACAGATCTGTGAGTTTGAGGCCTCTCTGGTCTAGAGAATGAGTTCCAAGACAGCCAAGACTATACAGAGAACCCTTGTCACAAAAACCAAAAACCAACCAACCAACCAACCAACCAACCAAACCAAACAAACAAAAAATCCCACAAAAACCAAACATGTACTTTCATAATTAGCATCATTCACTTCTATTGCCTGCTCCCCACATAAAAACCAGCTTCACTTTCATACTCAAAATCTTCCAGTGGATTTCCCAAAAAATTTTATTTGGAGAGGGGTATTTTTATGTATATGAATGATTTGCCTGCATGCTGTCTATATACATGTATGCCTGCAGAGATCAGAAGAGGGCATCTGATCCATTAGAACTATGGATGGTTCTGAGTCACTGTAGGTGCTGGGAGCCAAATCCAGGTCCCCTCCAAAAGCAATAAGGGCTCTTAACCATTAACACATCTTGCTAGTCTCTTTCTAGTGGCTTTTAATTCATTCAGAGTAAAATAATAAATTCTGGCCATAGCCTAGAAGACCAATACTTTCCAATACTTAATGCCTTACTATATTCCCACTGCCATCTCTAATGTTCCCTTACCAAGCCAAGAACTTCTCTTTTCATCCATTCCATGTATTTTGCCTATGATAGTCTTCCTTTCTCACTAATTTTCACTTTTCTGAATACTCAATATAAACCAGTAGTCCACACACTGTCATCACCCTTTTTTTCTGACTGATTTTTGTTCAAGGCATTTTCAAACATACACCACTTTATATATTTAATGTTTACAATCCATCTCTATTAAAAGCTCCACCAAGACACGGATTATTTTACACATTGCTTTGACAACAGCACCCAGAGTAAGGCCTAATGTTTCTTATGTATTTGACAAATGAATTAGACTTCTAGTTTCTCAATCTGAGAACGCTAAATGTTCAATATTAGTCTCCCATGAGCTCTGAAAAGCACATTAAACAGAATGAGCTTAAGGTGAAGCAGATCTGGGTAAAGAAGAACACTAAAGACCACTATCTTTCAAAAATAGGAGGAAAAGGGGCTCTTTGTTATCTTATTACAACTCACTGGAGAGAAAGCTAGTGAAGAATCACTTCAAATCTTAAAACTATCAACTCTCTTGCACCTCCCCTGCCAGCATGGAGGAGAAGAGAACCCTGTGCCTGCTAGGGCTGGGGGTCAGGGGCTTCTGTTTTTCTATCAAAGCTTTATCAAATCCTCTGAACCAGGCAGCTTTTGGGATGTTTCGGGATGCTCACTACAGTCTATGCATTGCCCATCTAGCATGGAGTCACAGTGGGGCGAAAAGAGGGTGAGGCATTGACCACCAGATTGTTTCCTCTGGGCCTCAGTTCAAATTACATGGCCTCTGTTGCTCCTCTCATTAGCTTTTTGGCTAGAAACTCTTAGCTCTGAACAACTGAAAGCAGAGTGGGCCATATTCACTTGGGAATGGTTCTTGTGTCACGACGGCCTCACTACCGACCTACTGAGGAAACGGCATTCTGGGAAACCCTGTTTAAAGTTTCCTTTACAAATAAAACTTTTACCCAACCTTTAAAAAGCAAAACAAAACAAAACTTTTAACTAAATCAGAGAGGCAGGAGAAGAAATGTGGGGCACTTGGACCATGCTACCATGGGAACTGGCATTGGCGATGTGGAGCATGTTCAAACCCCAGAAATCTCAAACTTAAGACCAAAAATCTGATCCTGAGACCAGTAGGAGTAGGACTGCTCCCTCCCTGCTTCCATAACTACATGTACAGTGGCATGCAGGACAGGAGAACCGCAACTAAAGGTAACCACAGGCAGTCATGTAGCTGGCACCTGGGTGCAAATAGAGCATCACCAGCATGCCAGCCACAACCAATGAAATGCATTCACCCCAAAATGACCTCCCCACTCCCCAAGGTCCATAAGTACTTGTTGACCATGAACTAAGTGGGACAATCTGCTTCTCAAATAAACAGACACAGCTATTTCACTTAAGATGGCCTGAGAGTGGCTATTTTTATTGAGCTTTAGCACTTGGGGAGCTGCTTCGGTTGCTCCTGGCTTGATCTCTCCAATCTCATGGTGCTCACTGTGCTCTCCAATTTTGTGGCCCTAGCACTGGACGATAATCCGATGCTAGACAATCTCACTTCGCTGCTAGACAATCTCATGGTGTTCATTGGTAGACTATCTTATGGTGCTTTCGCCACTAGACAATCTCTCTTCGCCGCTAGACAATCCACGGTGTTGGTCGCTAGACAATCTCACTTCGCTGATTAGACAATCTAATCTCAAGATGCGATGCTCGTGGCTGGACAATCTCCTGGTGCTTGCCACTAGACAATCTCATGATGCAATGCTTGCAGTTAGAAAACCTCACGGTGCTCATCGCTAGATAATCTCAAGATTCTTGTGGTGCTTGCAGCTCATCTTGGCGTTCGCTGATCTCTCCAATCTCACATTCTCGGGGTGCACACAGCGCTCTTCAATTTCGTGGCCCTGGAGGCTAAACAGTCTCGCAGAGCTTGCCACTCACCACCGACCTCTCCAATCTCACAGTACTCACCTATCTCACGGCCGGCCGATCGCAGTTCACAGCTCCCACAGCATTGGCCATGCAAACTGCTCTGCTCCGTTTCACCTTGTTTCTTGGAGCCCCTGGAGAAGGGCTATAATCGCCCACCGAGGTAAGAGAGCTGTAAGGCTAAAAACTTGCGGAGAAGATCTCCTGCGGTCACAGTTGAACCAGGATCCTGCAGACACCACCTGTTCCGGACTCTGCTTCATTCTTCCCGGCTTCGTGTACAGTGGCGGCTGGGTGTTCGGAGGCGCATGGACTCCCCACCCCCAAGGGGCAGATTGGAACATGAAACCACAAAGAAAGGGTCCTTACCTGCTGCAAAGAGGTTAAGGTTGGGATGGGCCGCTAGGACCCAGAAACGATCGTGATCCCTGCGGAAAGTCTGAACCCCAGTCCTAGGAAACCAGAAGATACACAAAGAAAACTTAAAAAAATCCTCAGCATATCACGCACAAGAAAAGTGAACAGGAAGCCTATAAAATGATTTTAATTAGGGACAGTAAACAGTGTAAGGGAAGCGATTTAGCAGGATAAGATCTATAAGGAACAAAGTGAAAGGCTTCAAATTATCCAGGGCGGTGACGTGTCCGTTTCCCTCATAATTTCCTACTTTCATTTCACATTTCTCACCTCCTTAACTAAACAATGAAGGGAAGGAAAAAAACATACTCTAACTTAGAGCAGAAAAAGAATACAGGAGATTTCTATCTAATAAATATCTGTTGATATTGCAGTCACTAAGGTTTGTTTGTCGATTTTCCCATCACTGGGATTAAATTTAGAGCCTCGTGTATGATAGGCGAGCACTTTACCACTAAGCACTACCCCCTTCAAATTTCATAATACAGGACTTGATCTTTCTTCACGAGGAAGAGAAAAAATAATCTTTTTTTCTTTCCCTTTTAAAAATATTACTACTGTATATGTGTGTGTCTGTATGAAAGAGGCAGAGAGAGCCTATACTGAGAGAGTCAGAGGACAACTTTTAGGTGATGTCTCTCTTCTTCTGTAGGTTTAGTGATTAAAGCAGGTTACCAGGTTCGTGTGGAAAGTGAAATTTTTTTTTTAACCCGCTGAGCCATTTCACTGGCTTTTTTTTTTTTTTTTTTTTTAAATTTTTGAGACAGGGTCTCAGGTAGCTTAGGCTGACCTCCAACTTAGTATGCAGAAGATGACACAGACCTGATCCTCCTGGTTTCTAATCTAATTTCAGAGTCAAATAATAAGATAGAGAAAGGGACCTTCTCTTGGGTTTGGTCATGTAACATAAATAATTCCCTTACCGCTTAGACATATCCCAGACCCGAATACTCTTGTCCTCAGAATTGCTGAGGATTAACTCTTGGCGAGGGTGGAAGACAGCACAAGACACATTGTTGTAATGGCCCCGGCAGGTGTCAACCTCCCATGCTTTTGATTCTGAAGAACAAAAGGAACTGTTATCACAATTCTCTAAAATAACTCTAAAGTATATCCAACATCTTATTAAAATATTTTCTTTATATTTTTAGTTAAGTGTGTGTATATCTATGTATGGGTTTGTACATCTGGGTGTAGGGCCTGTGGAGGCCAGAAGGCACTGGATCCCCTGGAGCTGGAGTAATGGGTGATTGTAAACTGCCTCACAGGGGTGCTAGGAACCAAATACAGGCCTTCCCTGGGTCCACTGAGCCATCTCTCTAGCCCCAATTTTTTGAGGAAAGGTTTTGCTATGTTTAGCCTTATACTAGTAATCCCCCTGCCTCAACTGCATGCATACTGAGACTGTAAGGATATACTGCCACGTATAGCTATGATACTCTTAATCAAGTGTTAAGTACTACTGCAAAATACTAAAAATTGTTTCCCCAAATTGGGCAATGTTTTTTTTTTTTTGTCTCAGTCTTTTGTGTGTGTGTGTGTGTGTTCACTTAGTCAAGCCCCAAACACTCTTTTTTGAGGTGAGGCAAGGTTTTGCTAAGTTTCCAAGGCTAGTTTTGAATTTCTAGGAACAAATAATCCTACTGCCTCAGCCTCTCAAGTAGCTGGAGCTAGCATCACATGCCATCTCAGCTCCAAGTTTCCAAAGTTTGCTGCACATCACTGTTCTTTTATTATGAGCCTCTTCTGAAAATACACCTATATTTATCCTTTATGCTTTTCTTCTATTTTATCCTTATAATATATATTACTAGCTGATATTTTAGAACAAATATAAACTCTGTAACACTGGAGTTTTTAGTCACAGTAATAAAACAGTCCCAAGCACAGTCGAAAACCAAGCAGCTATTCACTGTTAGTCAAATGATTGCATCAATTTTTACTCTTAACTATGCTCAGGTCTCTGAAAATCAGGACACTGCCATGGAGGCAAAAAGGAAGAGAGCATGACTATGCACTTAGACTAGCAATAAATAATCAACTAAGGCAGTAAAATAAGTCAAAGTCCAAAAAGCCTGGCTCCTTTCCCTTGCTGGCCAGCAGTCTTTTTCCTGAATATGGCAAAACCACCGCTGCCTACTCACCATTCATACGCCAGATCTTCACTTGCCGGTCATCTGCCCCAGATACAATAAGGGGCATCGTGGGGTGAAAGGCAGCCCAATTCACTCCACGATCATGACCCTGTTAAAAAAAAATAAAAAGTACATCTCCCAAAACAGCTTTAAAAACAAAATTCAAAGCAAATCATGCTGGTGTTTATAACAAAATTTGTCTGTGATATGAGTGATCAAACTCAGGGCCTTGCACATGTACTAAGCAGAACTCTAAGACTGATCTAGTTTCCCAGCCCTCTGAAATACTCAAGTTAAAAATATTCAAGGGAGGGCTGGAGAGAGAGCTCAGCGGTTAAGAGCACTGGTTGTTCTTCCAAAAGAACAGAATTCAATTCCCAGCACCCACATGGCAGCTCACAACTGTCTCTAACTCCAAGATCTGACACCTTCACATATATAATGCACGTAAAATAAAAGAAAATAAGTTATTTCTGGGGGCTGGAGGGATGGCTCAGAGGTTAGGAGCACTGGTTGCTCTTCCTAAGGTCCTGAGGTCAATTTGTGGCAACCACAAACCATCTACAGCGAGATCTTGTGCCCTCTTCTGGTGAGCAGGCGTATATGCACACAGAACATTGTGTACATAATAAATCTTAAAAAACATTCAAGGGACTGTGCCACTGTAAAGTTAATTTGTTGGTTTATTTCATTTGGTTTGCTTTTTCAAGACAGGGTCTTACTGTAAACATGGAGCTGGCTTTGAACTCCAACCCTCTTTATTTCAACCGCCTGGAAGTACAGGTATGTGTCATTACATCTGGCTTATCGTAAAGCTTTGAACATTAGAATAATATGTCAATCTTTCCATCTGTTCCAAACATTTCCACCAGGAAATTAAGCTTTATTTGTATTTAAGATGTTTTACTTCCTTTTTACTTATCTATGTATGTTTTATTTCTATAAGAAATTGTAACATCTTAAGTACAAAGACCTATTTTATAAGTTAAAACAGATATTCCCAAAGTATGATCTGGAAGCCCTTGAAGAAGTCCCAAGATTTGAATGTGGAAAGTCTGTACATTCAAAGCTATTTTCCAGATCTTACTAAGATTTTTATTTGCCTTTATTGCTATGATCCATGACTGCACAGTAGTTTTCCACAGGATACATGATAAGTAATGATATCATTGCTGACAGCTAATGAAATGTATGCTGACCAAGTCCACTAAAGGTGCTCAGGTTTAGGCTAAAGGTATAATTCAATGGTGGAGCATATGCAAGGTACTGAGTTCAATTCCTAGCACAAAAAACATAAACAAGGGACAGCAGAGATGGCTCATTTCTTATGAGTACTGACTGCTCTTGCAAGGGACCCAGGTTTGGTTACCAGCACCCAGACATGACTGCACATAACTGTCTGTAACTTCAGTTCCAAGGATCTGGTTCCCTCTTACGGCCTCTGAAGGCACCAGACATTCACATAGTATATTGATATACAAGCAAGCAAAACACTCCTATACATTAAAAAATGGTTTCCTTTAAACCTGGCTAAAATTAACAGGTATAACACATATAAATAAACTCTTTGGAATTCTTATGAAAATTAAAAAGTAAAGGGTGCTGAGTTCAAGATAGCCTCTATTCTATTTACATGGTCATACTTCATTTCTTTGACAGAATTCTAGATGTGGCAGTTTGTTTATTTATTTATTTATTTTGTTTTTTTTTTATAATTATTATTTTTAAAAATTTATTTATGATGTATACATTGTTCTGCCTGCATGTACACCTGCACACCAGAAGGGGGCACCAGACCTCATTATAGATGGTTGTGAGCCACCATGTGGTTGCTGGGAATTGAACTCAGGACCTCTGGAAGAACAGCCAGTGTTCTTAACCTCTGAGCCATCTCTCCAGCTCCTATTTTGGTTTTTTTTGAGACACAGTTTCTCTGTATAGTCTTGGCTGTCCTGGAACTTGCTCTGTAGACCATGCTGACCTCAAACTCACAGGGATCCACCTGTCTCTTGCCTTCCTGAGTGCTGGGATTACAGGCATGTGCCACTATGCTTAGATGAGGCAGATTTGATTCAGAATTTAATTGTGTTATGTGTTTGTAAAAGCATCTGTATTTTGAAGTTAGAGCCACATTTGGAGCTCCTTTGGGGAACTATGTAATTTCTAAATCTCTTTTTTTTTCATTTGTGAGATAAATACTATACCTTTTACTGAGCAGTTTTATGGTTTAGACCTTTTTAATTTTAGAAAACCTAGTTCCTTTTCTTTTTAAAGATCTATCTATCTATCTATCTATCTATCTATCTATCTATTTTATATGTATGAGCGCTCTATGCATGCACACCTGCATGCCAGAAGAGGGCATCAGATCTTAGTATAGACGGTTGTGAGCCACCATGTGGTTGCTGGGAATTGAACTCAGGACCTCTGGAAGTATAGACAGTGCTCTCAACCAAAGCCATTTCTCCAGCCCTTCTTACGCTTTCCTATTTTCCACCATGAACAAAGTTTCTTATATATGATTGGTTCTTGGTACTTCTCATTGATTTCCTTTGGGATCCCTCCTTCCATAGGCCTAAGAATGGGCTCTGCTTTGTAATGGAGCACATGTCCAGCTTTTTTCCTTTAGCCCTTCTGGATTTATAAGATGACATAACTCTCCCTGAGATGACATCTTCCTTTCTTTGTTGGCTTACTTTTAACTCTATTCCCCAAACCTCAAATCATATCAAATATTTGCTGAAATAATATGAATAAATAAATTAATACAGACAAATAAATAAAATGTGTCAGTGAGATGGCTCAGTGGGTAAAATGCTTGCTACCCAAGCTACAGTTCAAATTCTGGGACCCACAAAAAGATGGGAGAAGTAACTCCACAAAGTTGTCCTCTGGACTCCACATATGTGCTGTGGAGCCCCCTCAGACACATCACACAGACACTCTTACATAAGTGATGAAAGTTCAATGGACAGCATATTGAGGGTTTTCCCTAGAGGGCAGCACATATTCACCAACAGTGACAGAGATAAATACCTCTAGGACATGCTTCACCACTGCATCTGTAGTTCCAAACAGATCAACCCCAGTTATTCCTCTCACATCGGATTCCACCGCACCAGGAGACAAGTTTTTTTTCCTTAGACCTTTGGAGGGTTAAGGAGCGGGATGAAAGATGCAAACATAACCTTATCAGTAAAAGCACAGTAGGAGAATCACAGAAAGATATATTGAAAGACTAAGATAAAATGAAACAGGAAAATAAATTTAGATGGAAGGAAGACAGACACTCACAAGTGGTACCTATTTATTCTTCCCTAATCCTTCCTTAACAGAAGACCCCTTATTGGGAGCCTCAAATTCTGACACAACCAAGTTCATTAAATCTCATCTCAAAGAGCTGTCAATAGCACTTTCCATTCTTTAATCTTTCCAAAATGTAGCCTCAAATGGTAATCATTCAATGTCCATTTTCAGGTTCATAAAATCTATAGCGACCTTTCCCTATCATTTAAAATTTTTATTTTTTTACTTTATTTTTACCTTAAAAATGTTAATGTATTTTATTGTTTGATGTGTATGGATGTTTGTCTGCATGTACATCTTTATACAAATGGATACCTGGTGTCTACAGAGGCCAGAAGGGGGCTGCTAAGCCATATCTCTAATCCTTATTATAAAATTTAAAGAAATACTCTTGGGGGAGATCACATTTCAGTGTTTTCCAAGCTGAAAGCAACTTATAAGAAAGTTCCAGAAGCACTGCAGAACTAGACATGTTAAACAAAACAGCTATTTAGTTTGGAAGAACTAATACAAATACTATGAGATAATAGAGCAATAAGGTAGAAAACTGTTATGATTTTTCATGCTTTTGCATAAAAGGCTGGTTATAGATATGAACATATATATCTGAGAGATGGTTCAGAGGCTTCCAAAGGTCCTGAGATCAATTCTCAACAACCACATGGTGGTTCACAACCTTCTATAATGAGATCTGGTGCCCTCTTCTGGCGTGCAGACAGAATATTGTATACATAATAAATAAATCATTAAAAAAAAAAAAAGAAACAAAACCTACAGAGGCTAGTTTCACTGGGAGGTATTATTAGCCCATAATTTTTAAATAATAGGCAAAAGACACCAGGATAAGCATCTTTTTTGTGGACCACCCATCTACACATCTTTAATAGCTGCCTACTTGAAGTAAAGTATGATGATGCATACATGTAATTTCAGCACTCAGGAGACAGAAGCAGGAGGACTGCCACTAGTTGAGCCTGAGCTACAGAGCAAAGCCCTATCTATTTTTTAAAAAGGGAGGGTAGGGGAAAGCTGAATAACTGTGTTAAAACCAGAACCAAAATTATAGTACAAAGTACCGGTATCAAATTTGATTCTGATAACAACCCTTAGAGATAGGTAACAATCATGTAATTGCACCAAATTATACATAACAAAACAAAATTAAGGCTAAAATCCTACCTTTTAAAATACTTGAGAAAGAGAACAGTAAGATAAAGTTACCTAACATTTGTTAAATTTTTGGAAAAGCAGAGACAAAATAAAATGTATCATTGAAAATAAAACCTAAGAAGCTTCAAACTAAAGTGTGTAGGAAATAGAAAGAAGTTAAGTCCAATGACTGCACTTCCTGCCAATGCCTAACATCAGCACTGGAGCCAATTTATTTTATGCCCAATTCAAGAGATGCCTTAGCCATAGGTATAGAGACAAAACTAATGAAAAAGGAAACACTCTCCTCAAGCTTCATAAACATATGATTACAAGGATGCTTTTTACTTATCTCATTTGTCCCTTTAATAGAATCTGTTGACTTTTTCTATTGAGTGTAGTGTATGTAATAGGTTCAAAAAAAAAAAAAAACAAAACAAAACAGAAAAGCCGACAGCTGTGAGAAACTTCACCTCCAATAAGCTTTAACAAACACATTAAATGGAAAGCTACATAACAGAATTGAAGCCTTTGTGCACTTGCCTGCAATGATCCAGGGAAAGGGGAAGGGCAAAACAGATGAATAGTGACAGGCAGTGAAAAGATACTGAGAGAAGAAATATTTGAGCTTTCGACAAGCCACTCACTAGGACTGAGCGACAGATGGAAAATTTCTACAGCAGCTACCCAAATCCAGAGGGAGAAGAGCACATTCTCAGAATGGACCAGTTATGTATGCCTCCCAGTGGGGACCAGGGAAAACAGTAAAGAGAGGGATGCAGAAAGGATTTGGCAGCATATTAATATATTTTAGTGGATATTTAAAAGAGTGAGTCTGAGTTACATGGGCTTGACATGCAAAGGTGTAAGCATATTAAAATAATTTAATGGACAGTTTACTTTGAAGCACAAGCTAAAACAGTAACATCTTCTACAGCTAGTTTTGAAACTCTTTCCCCTTTAAATAAAAGATTTTGACAGGCTAACAGAATATTCAGGTCACAGTGAACTCCATGGGCTAAACACACATGGGAGCAGTGTTAGGGACTGCTTTGACTTTAAAGAGGTCTACATTCTCTTGGTGTTATCTTACTAGCTCAGAGTATTCTTATCAAAAGAGAATTATCAGAATTTCATCAGTCCCCTAGACTTGGGAACATTTATCCTCTTATTTAGAATGTACTTTCTTGAAAACGTTAACGCCAGTCCCTAAGAGACCAGAAAGCTGGTTTCTCTTTTAGTGTTGGGACTTATCTGAACTAGAGCAAAATGGAGTCCTGAAGAGTATACGCTAATTTTGTTTGCTTTGTTTTTCAAGACAGGGTTTTTCTGTGTAGCCTTGGCTGTCTTGGACTGGATTTTTGTAGACCAGGATGGCCTTGAACTCACAGCAATCCACCTGCCTCTGCATTGTTGAGTGCTGGGATTAAAAGTTGTGTACCACCACACCCACTTGAGTATGCTGATTTTGAGGAAAGGAAAATGTTAAGTGTAAAAAGCCTGACCCATTGCTCTTCCACTTATATAAATAACAAAACGTCTCCTTCTCCCCTGGTTAAAGAATTATTAACGTGAACAGTCAGCAGAGAAATGAGAAAGAACATTCATATTAGTGTAGCAAGCTAGCACAACACTCCCACTATAACATCCACAAATAATAGCAGTTGCAGTACCACACAGCAATCCATGCAATTCACACATTCAAGAGCAACACAACCCCACTAAGGTCATACTCTCCCTCACATCTCTAACTTTGATATAAACATGTTCTTTGCCGGTAAAAGGTGAAGAAGGAAACTTTTTACTTTGGGCATTTCATGGTCACAAATGAGAACTTAGCCACCTTACTTCCCCAAATTGCTTTCTTATTTTAATTAACACATTTTTAAAAATTTATGTCTTGGTCACATTAGCTAGACCACAGGGAACATGCTGTGCTAGCAGCAGGTGGCACAAAAAACAATTTTAAAGTAGAGCAATACAGTTCTGGGGAATGAAGCCCTAGCACCTAAAAACAGCAGTTTAGGCATGAAATTAACATATTTCCTAGGATGGAATTAGCTGTACTCCCTTCCTGGGAGACCAGAGAAAAGTCACTCCAGATACCTCCTATAGCAACTTTCTCCAGAATTCAGACTGTTCTACCTAACTGTCCCTGATAAGCTGGGCCAGCAGGACTGGGACCCAGGCTCATTAGGTGCATATCTCCTGAGACAGAGGGGATGTCTTGAATGTGTGCATGGTGAAACCCTGTGAGAGCCACAGCTAGGTTATGGGCAGAGTGAATGCTAAGCTTCCCAGTACTGGCAGTGAGGAGAGGGCACAGGCTCAAGAAGCCTGTACCAAGCTCCTCCTGTTGGCATAGCTGGTCACATCTGGGTGTACTTCAAATAGCCTAGTCGATCTGACGGAAAACTGCAATGGCAAAGCCCTAGAGGATGAACAAGCCCTATCTGCAAAACAATCTTGTTTATACCACTGTCTTGCAATTTGAAGCTTTTGAAAACTACAGAGACAGCATGGCATAGTGCCTCCACTCTCCAATTGCCCTCTCTCCTTGGCTTGTTTGCTTTTTTTCTTTGCTTTGGTTCTTTGAGATGGGGAATCTCAGGCTGGCCTTGAACTCACTACATAGTCAAGAATGACTTTGAATTGCTGACCCTCCTGCTTCTACTTCTCAAGTGCTGGGATTATAGCATGCAAGACCATGCCCATCCCCTTGCTTTATTTCTACAATACATAACTGTAATTGCTATTAAAACATTCCAAATATTGTATTCAGGAATCCAAATTTTTAATTGCTGTTTACTAATGGTTTATAAAACCAGAAAATACTAAAATGCTGTAGCCCAGCAGTATCACAGGAAAATTAGGTAGTTGCCACCTTAGCAGTATAGTGGAGAAAGCTAACTCCTTTATTTCCACAAAGAAGCAGCTAAGGGCCTATAAGAACCATCCTGTTTGGGAAAGAAATACTGTTTTGTAGCTATCACCACCGACTTTCCAGAGAACTCAATTTCTAAGAATTTTTGAAGTGGCAAATAAAGATAATTCAGTGAGTGATTCTTTGAAATAGTGTAACTGAGTAGAGAAGTATATTATTTAGTTTCAGCTCCCTATCCCAGCACAAAGCCCATCTACGAACATCATCAATAGCATTCTCTCTCAGTATTTAAATTCTCAGTATTTAAATTTAGATCTCTGTATGACACTCAAATTTCAATCTTTATTTAAAAATCATTATATGTAAACTATGACGGGAGGAATTAGCCTAATTATACAAAGTCTATAAGGTCTTAGAAAGCTTATTAAAAAGTATTCTGGATAAAAAAGTTCTAACTCCTTTCCACTCTATGCTCCTTACTATAGAAGAAATCTAATAAGATGTTTCCATTTCTATATAAGGCAACAGGATTCAGGAATCCCATTTATCTGCATAGTCTCTCTCTCTTTTTGGTAAAACATGTACCTTATTTTGAGTGGAAAGGTTGGCTCTTAATCAAATCTTCATATTTTAATGAAAATCTGAGGCAACTAAAGAAGTTAAAAGTTATTTAAATCAATTAGCTTCCTAGAGTAAGCCACCTTCATAGAAAATACTTCTAACTTGAAGAACGTTCAAAGCAGATTTAATACCTTCAAAAACAAGGATGATATTATACAGGAATGGAATATAAATTTCGTTGTTCTAAGCCAAATAAATACCCTTGCTATTTTAAGCAATTGCAGTTTTGCGCCAGACATGACTAGATTGTTCCCTGAACTTGGGCAGCTCACCAGAAATATCCCAAACGCGGACAGTCTGGTCCAGGCTAGCTGATACAACCAGGTCTTCAGAGGGGTGGAACTGAGCACACATTACATAATGGTTGTGCCCCGTTAGCACACTGCAAGAGAAAAACACATTAAATTAAAAGCAGACATCAATACCCCCTAAGCTATTTCTTCATAGTCAATAGATGCTTATCCAATTATATTTTTTATGGGGCCAAGGTAAGTCATCCTAACAATTCTGAACTAGTAATAAGCAATGCCACCTGTGTTAACAATAGCTCCTTTTAAAAAATATGTATTTCTTTTTTTGGCCAGGCAGTGATGGCACATGCCTTTAATCCCAGCACTTGGGGGCAGAGGCAGGAGGATTTCTGAGTTCGAGGCCACCTACTCTACAGAGTTCCAAGACAGCCAGAGCTACACAGAGAAACCCTGTTTTCAAAAACAAAAGTTTTTTGTTTGTTTGTTTTTTAAGATCTATTTATTATGTATACAGTATTCTTCCCAGCATTAATGCCTAAGGCCAGAAGGGGGCACCAGATCTCATGATAGATGGTTATGAACCAACAAGTGGTTGCTGGAAATTGAACTCAGGACCTCTGAAAGAACAGCCAGTCTCTTAACCTTTGTGCCGTCTCTCCTGCCCCACAAAAAAAATTTTTTTTAATTAGTATTATTTTCTTATTAGTGGTACAGCAGGAGTGGGTGCTATAATCAGTTCTGTCCTTTTATCTTTACATGGCTCAAACTCGGGTCACAGGCTTGTGTGGCACCTTTATCAAACCCCTGGCATCTTTGCCTGCAAAAGTTAATTCCCTTTCTGACACTAACTGTTTAATAATAATAATTAAATATTATTAATTTCATGGAGATGAGATTATACAACTCTCTCAGAATAAAGACACATAAAAATGTGAAAATAAATGCAATATTAGTAATTCATATAGGAAATATACTTGATAGGATTTAGCAGAGTACCTTTAAAGGCTGTTGTTTTAAACAGTCCTACCTCTTGTGAAAGTTCTACTGGAGAACCAGTCCAAACACTAAGATTCATTGGTCTAGATCCCAACTGAAGTTTTATGGGAACAGAACTAAAAAGCAACTAAACATTCTATTCTAAAAGCCTAGTTATATAACCTATTCTTCTTGTTAAGATATTACAAAATCAAGCTGGGCATGGAGGTGTATGCCTTTGATCCCAGTACTCGGGAAGGTAGAGGCAGGTGGATCTCTATGAGTTTGAGGCCAGCATGGTCTACAAAGTGAGTCCAGAACAGCCAGGGCTACAGAGAAAACCTATTTCAAAACACAAAAACAAATAAAAACCAGTATTACAAAATCAAGATTGATATTATTATATTTAAAAGAATCCTACAAATATAATCAGTAGTTAATCAGCAGAAATGGCCCACCTGGGAAAAAAGACAACTGACCTGAAAAGAAGCTGATTATAAAAATCTAGGAAGAATTAAAACCCTCTTTTGAGGCTACTGCCTCTAGATTTACCAGACACATGTTCTAGACTGCCAGTTCCACACTCGAATGGTCTGATCATCTGAGGCACTCAGAATCCAAGGATATTCCTGAAAGACATTTCAGACAAGGCTCTGAACAATCTTGCTCCGAGAGGCCAGACAAGTGTCCTACCACCTAGTTATATCCCCAGCCCTTGTTTTTTCAGATTGGGTCACACTATGTAGTTTAGGCTGGTCCTGAAACTATGGAGTCACAAGTGCTAAGGGTGCTGGGACTTTAAAAGTGTGCACCACTATGCCCAGCAAGGTCTTTCTTAACTTTCCAGGTAGACAGCAACTTACTATAGACAAGGCTCTTCAGCAAGTCTTTTCTGATAACAAATATCTAATATATTATTCTGAGTATTTAGTATGAAATGTTTTAGTTGTAATTTTTGCAATCATTCTATCCTATGCTAAAATTTTTATATTAAAATAAAAAAAAAATCCACAGCCTGGGCAGATATGCTGGCATACACCTTTAACCCCAGTACTTGGGAAGCAGAGGCAGGTGGATCTCTTTGCCTTTAGGGCCATCATGGTTTACATAGTGAGTTCCGAGACAGCCAGAGCTACATAGGGAGACCATGTCTCAAAAAACAAAAACTAAAAAATCAATGTCCCACATCCCAATTCAACAGTTGGCCATATTTTAATTTTTTAAGGAATAAGTACAATCAGCAAATACATGTTTGCTTGAATTACAGCACTAAATTATAGTGAGACCTTTCATGACAGGATTAGACAAGAGGCCAGGAGTCTCTTTAACGTACTCTCTAATCTACTAATATGACACCAGACAAATGGCAAGGCATGGTGGCACTTGGGAGACAGAAGCCAGCAGATCCCTGTGACTTCAAGGCCAAGGCCAACCTGGTCTACATAGTGAGTTCCAGGCCAGACACGGCTACACAGTAAGACCCTGTCTTGAAAGAGTAAGACACACACACACACACAGAGAGAGAGAGAGAGAGAGAGAGAGAGAAACTTGATAGATCAAAGAAGGCAGTGAGTCTGAGCCTGGCTAAGAGAACAGGCTAAGAGAACAGGCTCCACCAGACTCCCAAAATCCTTGGACAAAGGAACTTGATTGTTAATACTTCAAAATATTTATTTGCTTAGCCAAACTGTGTGTTAATTTGACCTGGACATATCTACTACTTAATAACAATACCATACCACACATGGGATTAGCCTACAAACTTTTGTTTGGCAGCTTAGTAAAACAAAATAAAATCCTATATTTCTCTATAGAAAAGCAATGACTTCCTTTTAGAGCTCACTAGATCCAACTAAGCTGAGTATAATGTAATCCATCTGGCTCTGTTTCCCCAGCATTGGGATTAGAACTGAGTGCCACCGTGCTTGGCTTTGGGGATTGAACTCATCTCCCTATGACAGTGTGGAACCATTTACCAACTGAACTATCCCCCTCAGCCTCAAAGCATGGGCTCTTGAGGATAAGGAGACCATTGCTGGGCTATATATCAGTGACAGCATGTTGCTGGTATGCAGGAGATACCAAGTTCAATGCCCAGGATGGCACAGAGAAAAAATAAAATAAATAAATAAAAACGAAGCAAGGAAGGTTGGTCAGATAGATCACTGTGGTAAGGCAGATAGACGGCTTTGGAGAAATTACGGAACACTGCATAATGATGCTCAACAGCACTCACATGATGAAAAAATGTGGTACGAATATAGTCCAGGTGCCCAAGCAACGTGAAGAGGCAGCGCCGAAGTTTGTAATTCCAAACCTGCAAAGACAGAAATTCAACCAAGAAATAGGATGTAAATGTCTTGAACATCTGAAAGGCTCATCAGGTTTCTTTTTGTTTGTTTGAGACAGGGTTTTACATAGCCCAGGTAGTCCTAGAACTTGCTATGTAGCCAACAATGACCTGGAATTGCTAATCCTCGCACCTCCAATTCCTAACTGCTGAGAATTACAGGTATACATATGCAGTTTTATTCAGTGCTGAACTTCATGAACACTAGATAAGCATTCCACTTACTTGAGTCATATCCTCAGCCCTGACATCTGTCTTTAGATGTTGCTGCATCATCTTACACCTTTATAACAGTCAATCTTCAAAGAACTGCCTCCATTCTATGTAATTTCTCATCTAACATTAACATGCTAAGATTATTAATAAGCTACTAACTTGAGAGTATAAAGGTTTCTTCTTAGTCTGGATCTTATTCTGACACTTCGTCTTTCCCAAACTTCCTTCTTCCTTCGCATCTTAGAATCTGCTCTTCCTTGGTTATCTTCAAATTATAAAATTATTATTTCCTACACCAATACTTCCTCTTTCCCCTTTAAGCAGAGTTGGAATATAATAAAGATATCTTACTGCAGATTTTAGTACAAAGGTTAAGAGAAAAAGAGGTACTCAGAAGAAAGGAAGATACTCTCAAGAGCATGAATATAGCCTTCTCAAAGAAAAACCACAGTGTTAAGACGTGTGGCTATGGGCTCCTCAAGGGAGCTTGCCTTTCTCTCTTTTACATTATCATCTGTCTATCATTCAAACTATTCCCTGTGCAGCATCT
The DNA here is from genome assembly GCF_030254825.1 of Meriones unguiculatus. NCBI lineage: Eukaryota > Metazoa > Chordata > Mammalia > Rodentia > Muridae > Meriones > Meriones unguiculatus. Next base: position 92,564,305 of record NC_083359.1, on the reverse strand, counting down.
TCTACACTGTGGCTTTAGTTCCTCCTTCCTGTTGACAAATCCCAGATTATCTTCTCTTAGACTCTTATGAGTCTCTTAGGTACCACAAGCACATCACAGCCAATATGGAATTATCTATTCTCCCAAACTCCAGAAAACTGTACCTACTCCGGATTTGTCTTTCCAACTTAATGACATCCTCTTAGGGCTGGGGAGGTAACTCAGTGGTAGAATACTTGCCAAGCATACATGAGGCCTGGAAGATCAATCCCCAGCACTGAGGGAAAACACAGCAATAGTATCTCATTCACTTTTCTTCAACATTCATCTCAAACAACCACTTTTCCTTAAGCTCTCATATCCATCTCCTTCTCTCTATTTCAAATAGTATTGCTTAAATTCAGGCTCTATTCACTGCCACATGCATTTATAAGATAATTTTCTTATTGGTATCTGTCTTCAGTCCTTCCCAATTCATCCAATCTTTTATTTGTTACCATCTGAGTAATTTAAGAGAATGTAAAATCCACCAAGTGGTGGTGGCACACACCTTTAATCCCAGCACTTGGGAGGCAAAGGTAGGTGGATCTCTCAGAGTTTGAGGCCAGCCTGGTCTACAGAGTAAATTCCAGGACAGCTAAGGCTATACAGTGAAACTCTGTCTCAAAAACAAACAGACAAAATCCATGTAAATCTTATACCACTCCTATAGTTAAGCTCCAGTATTGGTTCCCTGTCTATGCAATAACAAGAGAACTCCTAAGCACTGCAAACATTCGGTCATGATCTCATCCCTCTGTATCTTCTGCCCCCTCTCTCACCTTCTCCAGATTTGAACTCTCTAAATCCAACTGGAGATTCTCAAATACATCCATCTATACAATGTCCATTTCTGTACCTGTACTGTTCTTTCCTATTTTGACTATTTATCATTCACCAAACTATACATGCCACTGACTACACATTTATCTCTTGTATTAAAGGATCTTTGAGAACAGAAGTTACTTTGTGCTCACCTTTCAGTTCGCATACAAAACAAGTTTCTGATATACAATAAGTATTAAGTATTTACTAGATCAGTGCTTTGGATAATGTCAGAAGTCTAAGTTCTATATAAATGAATTCTCCTGTCTTTCAGTTCTTTTCTTGATTCTCAAACCTTACCACTTTCTTCTATTCATTACTCCCTGCCATGTCAGATCCTCTGTACCTTAATCTTATAGTCATCTCCTCCAGAGACGAACAGTGGCTGCTGCTTATGGAAGTCAATACCACGTACTGGACCTAGGGAAGAAAGCAGGCAATGTATGTTAAGGAAAGTTACTCTCTCATGTATCTGTCAAAGGCTGTTTAAAAAATGATTTATTTGTGTGTATATGAGTGGGTGCACACACAGAGGTTAGAGACAAGCTGCAGAGTCAATTCTCTTCATCTGCCATGTAGGTCCTGGGGCTAGAACTCAGGTCCTGAGGCTTGGCAGCATTGTTAGTGATCGTACCAGTCCCTATTAAGATTCTTCTTTTAAACAAAAGCACAGATCCACTTTATATATTTAATTTTCATCAGTTTAAACCTGTGAGGGGTACAGCATTACGTAGATTCTGTGTCCAATGGCCTTTGTAGGAAGGCTGCTTCAGAATTTGGCACGAACCATGCCACTGTTTCTCTGGCCCCAGTTACTTTCTCCAGATTATTCTGTCTTGTTTGCCTGCCTCCAGGAGTCACTGTGCCTTTTTTTTTTCTTTTTTGCTTTATTTACATAAGCACATCTCTTGCCCAAGTAGAATTCAATTTCATCTCAGGCCTGAACACTTTCAATTTTAAGAAGAGCCATGGCTCTTTTAGCGGTCTCTTTTAGAGACCTCACGCCTAGACAGCAAAAATGGCCTCAAACCACAGCCTTCCAGACGTTTGCCCTTTTTTTGTTATTATTTTTTTGTTTTTTTTTCAAGACAGGGTTTCTCTATGTAGCCCTGACTGCCCTGGAATTCACTCTGTAGAACAGGCTGGCCTCAAACTCAAGAGATTCCACCTGCCTCTGATTCTAGAGTGCTAGGATTAAAGTGTGTATCATCACACCTGGCTCTTAATAAGATTCCTATTTGTAGATTGTCTTTGTTTGTTTGTACCCCTTTACGTGTCCACATTCTTTCCTTTTAGGGGGAATCCTTATCAAACTAAGATTCTTATACAGGGATGATAAATCCTTGCCTTTTAAAAAGAACATTTACTTTTATTATATGTATGTACATGTGCACATGTGTTCAAGTACTAGTGGAGGCCAAAAGAGAATATCAGATCCCCTAGAGCCGAATAACAGGTGGTTGTGAGCCCTGGATTAATATGATTACAAGGAACTGAACTCAAGTCCTCTGCAAGAACAGCTAGCACTTTCTACCACTGAGCCATCTCTTTTAATTTCCCCCTAGAAATTAACTTACCATCATGTTCATCAAACTTGTCAATGAGGGTACACATCCGATAGTCCCATAACTGGATGACCCCATTGTGTAAACTGGTCAGTATCCAGGGTCTTTTAGGATGAAAACTAAGGCCTGGGGAAGGAGGAAAAAGCAGAAAATTATACAATGAGTTAAGGTCCCTGATGTCTTCTTTTGTCAAGTTTGACAGAAGAAACTAGATTAACCAGAGTCTATCTATCTATTCCTTCAACATGCTGGATAACTTTCTCCCTCATTTTTAAAGTTGCATCTCTGTATAGCCCTGGCTGTCCTGGAATTTACTCTGTATACCAGGTTGACCTTGAACTTACAGAGATCCACCTGCCTCCACTGGGATTAAAGGCACCCGGTATCACCACCTGATTGATAACTAGCTTTTTATTGATACCAAACACAATAAACTGCATTGTTATGTATTCCTCTAAATATTTCTAGGAGCCAGGAATGAACACAGTAATCCCAGCATTCGGGAAGACACAGGTAGGCAGATCTCTGAGAGGACAGCCTGCTCTACAAAGGGACAGCCAAGGACTACACAGAGAAACCCCGTCTCATAAAAATAAATAAATAATAATAATTAAGAGCTAGAGAGATGGCTCAGTGGGTGAGTGCACTTGCTGCTCTTCCAGAGGACCCAGGTTCAGTTCCTCGCACTCATGCCAGGTGGCTCACAACCACTTGTAACTCCAGTTCCAGGGGATCCACTGCCTGGCTATTTTTTCTTTTAAAAAAAAGACAGACCTCACTCTTTTGTCTAGACGGCCTCAAAGTCACAAACTTCCCACCTCAACCTCCCAGTGCTAGAATTATAGGTATGTACAACCACAACTGTCTCTTAATTTTTTTTAATATAATTTTTACGTGTATGAGTATTTTGTGTCTATGAGCACCACACGCATCCCTGGTGTTTGCAGAGGTTAGAAGAGGTGTCAGATCTTCTAGATGTGGGGTTAGAAATGGTTATGAGCCAGCATGTGGGTGCCGAGAACTGAACCTTGGTCCTCTGCAAGAGCAGCAAGTGTTCTTAACAACTAAGCCATTTCTTCAGCCCCACAACTACCTCAACTTTTCCCCATAAATTTTGGATATTTTTGTCACATGCATGTACCTATTAATACTCTGACAAAGGCCCATGGGAGCCCATACTGACCTCCAGTTTCTCCCTTTTCTGGTATTTTCTAACCATCTTTGTTAGAAGGTTAAATGCTGAGCTCTGTTCCTCAGCCAGACCACAGGGTTCTTTTCTCTCCCTTCATTGCAGCCTGAACTCTCTCTTTAAGCACTAATCAAAACAAACTGGATTCACTCCAGGCCACCAGTAATGCTTGGGTTTTTTACAACATGGTCTCGCTTTGTAGTTTAGGCTGGCCTCAAACTTATAGCAACCCTCTTGCCTTAGCTCCCATGTGGCAGGATTACAGATGTGAGCCACTACAACCAAATCTGGTAGCTACTGCTTAGTTGTAAAAACATGTGAACATACTCTATTAGTAAGCTTATGAAGGCACCAATTTTGCATGATGTTTCTTTTATTCTTATGATATATTAACATCTTTTTTTCTTTGGGACAGGTCTCACTATATAGCATCCAATTACTATCTCCTGCCTCACCCTCTCATGTGCTTGGATTTACAGATATAAACCACTACCTCCAACTTAGCACCTAATTTAAAAAAAAAAATTATGTGTATCCGTGTGGTGATTATGTGTACATTAGTGAAGGTGCCTGAAGTGGGGCAGAAGAGGGCACTGGACCCTGTGGAGCTGGAGTTACGGGCAGTTGTGAGCCACATGATAAGTGATGGGAACCAAACTCTGTATGGACAGTATGCACTCTTAACTCTGATTCAGCACTTTTTTTTTTTTTTTTTTTTCCTGAGACAGGTTTTTTTTCTGTGTAGCCTTGGCTGTTTTGGACTCGATTTGTAGACCAGGCTCAAACTCACAGAAATCCACCTGCCTCTGTCTCTGAGCGCTTGTATCAAAGCTGTGTGACATTATGCCCAGCTTGATTCAGCACTCTTAAAGAACTCTCAAGTACTAATTTCCCCAACCCCTTTCTACTGCCCAAGAAGAAATCTGAAAAGAACTCATATAAAAAATGAAGACTCATTCCAACTACGTAAGTACCAGAAACTGGTTTTTGCTTTGTTTTAATTATGTACGTGCACGTGTCAGTTCAGATGCCCATAGGGCCTGGATGAGAGGGTCAGATCACCTGGAGCTGGAGTTACAGGTGGATGTGAGCTTCCATACATGGGACTTGGGAACCAAACTCAGGTCCTCTGCAAGAGCATTACATCTTGGTAGCTGAGCCATCTCTCCAGCCCTAGAACCTTTTTTGGGAATAGGGTCTCACTGTATAGTTCTGATTGGCCTGGCGTTCGCTATGTAGACCAGGCTGGCCTCCAACTCACAGAGATCCACTTGCATCTGCCATCCAGAGTGCTGGGATTAAAGCTACCATGACTGGCACCAGAGATGATAATTTTTTTATTTTTTTTATTTTTGCTATTTTGAGACAGGGTCTATGTAACTCTGGTGGTACTAGGAATTCTTTCTTTCTTTAGATTTATTTATTTATTATTTATACAACATTCTGCCTGCATGTGTACCTTTGCACCAGAAGGCACCAGATCTCACTACAGATGGTTATGAGCCACCATGTGGTTGCTGGGAATTGAACTCAGAACCTTTAGGAAGAATAGCCAGTGTTCTTAACCTCTGAGCCATCTCTCCAGCCCAGTACTAGGAATTCTTAATGCTGCCCTTCATTATCAAATTTCCCATGAGACTTAGAAACTGCTCAGAATAAAGAGTCTCACATTAAAGAGCCTCTAGTTTTTGAGTTACTAAGTCTGGCCACACACTATTATAAACACATTAATATTCTTCATTTTAATTCCTTTTAAAAGAGAATGTTAATTACCCTTATTTTTAAAGATATGGGTATAAAGATTTAGAGATAGTGAAGTATGACGAAGGTCATATAGCTTGTTAGTGGATGTTTCAGAATTTCTAAGCAAGTCCAATTGACTCCAAAGAACAAATTCTAAACCCCTTCGCTATAAAGCATATTATGAAATATTCCAGATACATTTTTATCAGATTTTCATAGACTTAGGTCTCTGCTTTTCTAATATCAACATTTCAAAAGCATAGTATGGTATCAGGCCTTTGTCCTTCAAAAATTATTACCAAAATATTAACTGTTTATCTGACATTCAAATCTAATACAAAGCACCTTGTATTTCATCGGACAATCTTACCAGTCTCGGGACTTCAGAGGCTGTAGGCCTCCATGCCCTAATTCCAAGTAGGCAATGAAGTCCAACGAAAGCACTGGACATTGAGATGGTGCAGACAGGCCAACGGAGTAGCCAGCGGCTGACTCCGAAAAAGCTACAGTGACAGAGGCTGAGAATCAATTCCCTGAGGTATTCCATATAACGTGGTTCTCAGAAAGCTTACAAGTCACAAGGCATTAAGAACAAAAAAGCTGGAGCACAACCCCAGAAGGGTGGGTGGAAGGAATAGGAGGCGGGCCTAAGGGACCTCCTACAGTGAAAGAACGAACCATTTCACGAGTAAATCAAAGTCCCAGGACACTCAGGCGGCGCGGACTACCGAGACTCCGCTAATCCTAACTCGCTTCCCTCGGGTATTCCTCCGGGTTCCTTCCAGGGGGCCCAGTTCGATCAGCGAATCCGCCCATTCTCTACTCCTTGGTGACTGCACCTCCCCTAACATAGCCAGCCTCCGTTGTTCCCATTTTCTTCTTCACTACCTTTGACCCGCGCGCTCTTGGTCTCGAATTTGGTTAGCATCTTTCAGGCCTCCAGCTCGCAGGTACCCGTCCCGCCGGTCCCGCCGCTCTCCTTTGCCTTCCCAAAGCCTCCACGTCAGCGACCCGAAGTCGCGGCTCCCGGAAGCGCCTCAGACACGAACTTCCGGTCTTTGGAGCGCTGGACTACAGAGACGGAGCCTGCGGAAGACTAGAGAGGCCGGTACTAGACTGGAAAGGGACCCGAGGCTTCCGCCCAGCGGAGAGGCAAGATGGCCACGATTAGGGGCGGCTCTGGGCCTGACCCAGGAAGTCGGGGTCTTCTTCTTCTGTCTTTTTCCGTGGTGCTGGCAGGTGAGGGCACTCCGCCGCGGAGCTCCGCTCTGTAAGAGGAACCGTCCGGATCGGCCCATCGCAAGTGCAGGCGTTGCCCTTCTGGTTCCCATTGCCCCTCTGTCCCCCCGCCCTGTACATCCTTCTTGTCTTTCGTTCCCATGACATAAGTTCCCCCTTTGCCTGGACCCTCCTTGCTTCTCTCCCGAAGGCTCATCTTTTCGTGTAGTTCTCTCCAGCCCTTTTCTGGGTTTCTAACCTGATTTTCTTGTACCTTCTTCGAATGCCTGTTTTTCTATAAAGCCCAGCCACTCCACCAACAATCAAAAGGAACAGGTGTAAAAAGCTCAGCCTCCTTTCTCTGGTTTGGTATTTTTGTGGGTGCTGTTCAGCATTTAAAAACGAGAGTCCTCATTTCCTCCTGTTGATTTGTGTTCCTTATTTTCTTTGCTCACTAAAGTGAGGCTAACGTGATCTTGGCTGCTTTATTAAGAGGGAAGTAATGATTCAAGGCATTTTAGACGTTTAGTGTGTATTAATATTTTCATTTCAATATAATATTAGTGATCTAGCAATTATGAATTACAATTAATAACACACTTGTAATTCTTGATGGTGTTGTCAACTGAGAATTAAGCAAAGCTATAAATATTTTCTTATATATGCATGGTTGACTAGTTAAGCCCTAAAATATAAACATTTCTGTATATAACTATGAGTGTATCTTCCCCTACATTCACATTGTTTTTGACCATCTTCAGGGAAGAAACAGTAGCTGCACCATACTCTAGGGGTGCAGAAAAATGGTCTGATGTTTGATTAACTGAACAAGTGTGTGGTGTAAGGTTTCCCTTAGGTCTGTTCAGATTCTTGGGTGGATTTTGTTGTCGTTAATGTTCTTCTTTGTTTGGTTTTGGTAATCTGTATTTTTAGACCAGAGCAACTAGACGCTGACACATCTAAAAGTCAAGACTATTTTTGACACATCATTTTTTCAGCTCTATTGTTAATTGATCTTCATGGAGTTTAGTAACCTTCTAAGATACAGCTAGGTACTCTTTACAACACTTACGTCCCAATAATGTGACCAAGAAGGGAAAAGAATGCTCATTAATCACATGTTAGAAAGTAAGATAGCGAATGAATTGAGCTAATGATGGTAGAGGCTAATACCAAATGTCTTTCACTTTTTCCTCATGCTTTTTATCTTCCGGTCAGGATTGTGTGTGGGAAACTCAGTGGAGAGGAAAATCTACATCCCCTTAAATAAAACGGCTCCTTGTGTCCGCCTGCTCAATGCCACTCATCAGATTGGCTGCCAGTGTAAGTTGAAATTGGGATTTGAATCTGTGACCATTAATAATTGAGGTTTTTATTCTCAGAAATATATCGTGCTTAGAAATCTTGGCATTCAAATTAGAGTGTGAGCATAGAAAGTAATTACCATCTCAGACCAGGCAAGATAATTAATGAGAGCTAAATGTTAATAAATATTTTAATGTGTGCATTTTAGTTTTACCTCTGCAACAATCCTTGTTATTGACATTGTACAAAGGATAAAACTGAAACTTAGGGAAATTGCTTAACTTTCCCAGCATCATCGTGATAGTAAGAAGTCAAGCTAGGATCTGAACCCTGGTGGGACTCTCAACTATCTTACCATATGGTTTTCTAAGGAAAAGTAAATCCCACATTCCTATGGAGTCTACTCACCACCCTGTCACTCTTGAGTGACCTTTTTTGAACCAAAATTACCTTTTTTCCCCATTGGAGACAAAGTCTTTCTCTGTACCCCAGGCTGGCTTTGGCCTTCTGCTGAATTCTGGGACTACAAACATGTGCCACTGTTTGCTGTTGTCATGATTTTGTGATGCTGTTGATTGAATCCCTCCCATCAAGCTAGTACCTCCAAACCCCCAAATCAGCTTCTTCAGCGGCAGTGAACTAGTTGAAGAAAAGGCATGCTAAGTAGGGGCTGGAGAGATGGTTCAGTGACTAAGAGCACTTAGTGTTGCTCTTACAAAGGGCTGATTTTTGGTTCCCAGAATGCACAAGGTGTCTCTCAACCATCCATCACTCTAGTCCCAGGAGATCTGATGCTTCTTCTAACCTCTGCTGGCACCAGGTACACATGTGGGTGCACATTCATACATGCAGGCAAGACATACACATAAATATCTTTTTGCTTATTTTTTTATACCAACTAAGGGCTGGGGACATAGCTCTTGGGCATGCATGACAACCTGAACTTGACTCTCTGGAACCCACATTTAAAAAAGCTAAGGCATAATGTGACTGCTTATAATCCTAGCACTTCTATAGACAGATGGGAGACAGTGACAGAAGAATCCCTGGAAACTTAGAGGCCAGGTTGCCTGTTACATACTACAGAAAAACAGAGAGATCCTGTCTAAAACAAGGTAAAAGATGAGGACAGATATCTGAGGTTGTCTTCTTTTGGGCACACACATCCACACAAATGCCAAATAAGGGCTGGAGATATAACTACTTGGTAGAGTGCTTTCCTAGCAAACACCAGAGTTCTGGGTTCAGTGCCCAATACCACATCAGTTGTATATAGTAGCACTGCTGTAATCATAGCACTCAGGAGGTAGGTTGCCAAAGCCAGCTGAGCTAGAGACCTTGTTGCTCCTCCCATTTCCCAAATAGTTGCAAGGGACATAAGTGAAGGATTTGGACTTATCTTTGTGTTTTGTGAATGTGTTGCAAAGCAGAGTGCCATGACAACACTGCCACTCTCAACACTGTATAAATTGCTCAAAGTGCAGCTCAGTGGTAGGATGCTTGTCTAATATGCACAAGGCCCTGAATTCAAACTCTGGGTACTATATATCTTAAGAAAATAAAATAAAAATCACAGCTTGTTTTCTGCTTAAGCTATCTATTATCATCAGAGCTTAATCTTTCATGGACAATAGCTCTGTCAGGATATAATTATGCAGACAAGCAGGGTCTGATCTTGTCTTTCTAATCAAATTGATCACATCTGAATTTTAATTTATCCTTTTTGTTTGTTTGTTTTGGGACTGAGTAGTTTATCCTTTTAATAATGGCTGAAGTAGTGATGCATAAAGCTAAAAATCAAAGTGTCTTTTTTTTTTCTTTTTCTGTTTTTTTAAGACAGGCTCTCATTATATAGCCCAGGCTGGCCTTGAACTTCTAATCTTCTTGCCTCAGACTCGCTAATGCTGAAATTGCAGGCATGTCCCTTCATTCCCTGCTTCAAACACTTTTTAAATAAATGTTTGTCACTGATGTGGAATAAAGTGTCAAACAGTATTATGTAATTGCCAGGAACCTTCCATTATTGTTTAAAAGAAGAAAAATCTCAACCCTTTTATTAAATAAAGACTGCAACATTGGTAAAAAGAAACTCAGTTTCTGGAAAGTAAGGCGTTTGCTCAGGGAGGTAGTTAATACTTTTCTACCTATACCTCTGTGAGCTATACTACAAGGTAATTTTCCCATACCCACATACATGAAGTACTGCAAGTAGAGTCATTGGTTTCAAACGACTCTAAAGTTTTTGTTGGATTTGGTTTCTTGTCTGAGCTGTGGATGAAGGAGAACCTCATCCAGGATAGGCTGAGATCAGAACTGACTTCGAGAACCCCATCCTCCTGAGGCTGGGCTCTAAAAACTCTTCTGGAGACAGTTACTGTGCTGCCTGCTTTTCAGGCAGCCTGTGGGAAGCAAAGCAGTGGCCCTAGAGATAAAGCCAAGGGCAGTCCCGATAGAAGAAGGGAGGTGCTGGACTCTGGCCATTTCCTCATGAGGATTTTGTTTCCTTCTCAGCCTATTTACTTCTGAGTCTTGCTTCATCATATCTGATCATTCCTTCTCAGGCAATACCCGTTTTAATTAGGGTTGGGAACATCATGAAAAAATCGGAGCTCTGGATTTGATTTTCTGATTACAATGACCTACTTCTATGGATCCTTAAAGTGCTCAAAGAGAGCTACATGTAACTTTGTTTTTCCTCCATCCCCACTGTATAAGATGAATAGAGATGAGAAATCTGTTTCTTGCTGAAGGTCTAGAGAAAACAAACACATTACTTAAAACCATGCGATCACCAGTTAGGATCCAGATGGAAATCCAGGTTTCTTTAGTCCAGGGTCACATTTTGTTTCTTCCCTGTCTTCCCTAGAGCTGAGGCTACATTTATTTATTTATTTATTTATTTATTTATTTATTTATTTATTTCGAATTTACCACACTAGCTTTTCTTTTTCTCATGTCTTCAGAGCTTTAACAAGTTTTTTTTTTTTTTTTTTTTTTTTTTTATATTATTGTTTTATAGCATGGACTGTGGAATAGAATCACAGTGGAAGGTCTCCTTTTTTTTGCTTTTTTGGACCTATAGGAATATAATATAAATGAAAAACCTTTGTTAGTATCCAGATCTTAGTTAAAGCTGTCACAGGCTCTGCTATTCTTCCATATTTTATTATTATCATGGGCATGATCATGTTAAGTATTTACTATGTATAAGCAGTAGGCAGATGTTGTAGCCACTTCTGCTGTATTTACTTTTTATTAGCTCTCCTGGGAGAAGAATTTTATTTGGTTATCAATTGGGAAGTTTTTTTTTTTAATAGTTTATTTAATTTTGTTTTATGCATGTTAGTGTGAAGGTGTCAGATCTGTTAGAATTAAAGACAGTTGTGAGCTGTCATGTAGGTGCTGGGAATTGAACCCAGGTCCATTTGGAAGAGCAGACAGTGCTCTTAACCACTGAGCCATCTCTCCAGCCCCCAATTGGGAAGTTTTTAATCTTCTGCAAGTTACCAGTGTTTTAGTTCTGTGGTATAGAAGCCTAGTTCTCATTTCTGATTCTGTATAGCCAAGAACTACATGTAGTAATTTTAGAAAATACATGTGTCCAGGCTCTTCCGAGAGAAGGCCCAAGCATTTATAGCTCCTAAAAGTCCAGTGGCTGGGATATAGCTCACTGATAAAGTGGGTATTATATACAGGCCTTTGACTGGGTCACTAGCGAAAAAAAAAAAAAAAAAAAAAGCAAAGAAGACCTTCCATTGTGATTCTGTGTTGAGAAGTAGTATCTAAAATAAGTCTTGATTAGCACATCCAGTCTTCAGGAAGGAAAAATTGTCAGGGAGAACTCAGGATGTCTCCACGTGGATTCCTAGAGACTCAGGACATTCTCGACTGTGGGTCATCCTTCCTCTGAAGTGGTGCTTCCCAGTCTTTGTCACATCATGAGATACATAGAAATGTTATAATTTAGCATCCTAGCATATATAAAAATGCGTATTGTTCATAGGCCATCCTGGGTAAATAAGGAGTCTACTCTTGTATTTGTACAATTAAGGGTCTTGAAATCCTAGATTCCCAGGAATGAGCCAGTAATTATCAGCACATCTTCAGTCCATTCCAGGTGACGAGTTGGGCGGCTCTGCTCTAGAAAGCTCAAAGTTCTGGATTAAAATCACCTAAAACTGGCCAGGAACAAATAAAGGCATTCCCAAATGAGGCTGGAGAATGGTAACCCAAGGCTAGTGAGACCATGGAATCTATGTCTTTTCAAAGGAATATCAAAGCTAGAAGTCTGAGCTGGAAATGCAGTCTGGCATTTTCTAGAGGAAAATATAGATTTTAAAAATTCAGTGTCTAGTGTTCTAGAATACTGCATTTATGGGTAAGTGAAATTGTTGGAATTGGGCCAAAAAAGTGAAAGCTGCAGATCCTTTCCAGCAAGATGACTCAAAGGGTAAAAGTGCATGCTATAAAAACCTGATGACCTAAGTTTAAACTTAAAAAAAAAATTCAAAAAGACCTCTAATGAGTCCGCTTGGGTTTTTGTTCTCCTTTCCTCCTCTAATGGAGCTGGAGGGATGCAGCTCTTCAAGTCTAGAGGTGGAAGTGTTTACCCTAATATTTTGTGATATCTTTAGAGATAAAAGATCTGCAGAAGCTGGAGGTGGTGGCCTTGAATCGCAGCACTTGGAAAGCAGAGGCAGGAGGATCACTGCAAATTTAAGGCCAGCCTGGTCTACACAGTTAGTTCAGGTCAGCCAGGTTACATAGTGAGACCCTGTTTTTTAAAAAAACAAAAAAAACCAAAAAGTCAACTGTGGGAGCTTTAATTTGACCCATTCTGTCCTGGCAGCTTCAATTAGTGGGGATACGGGGGTTATCCACGTAGTGGAGAAAGAAGAAGACCTGCAGTGGGTGCTGACAGATGGCCCCAACCCCCCTTACATGGTTCTGCTGGAGGGCAAGCTCTTTACCAGGTAAGAATTGGGTGTGTCTTATGTAGAGAAATATCTGGTCCTTGTACTGATGAGTGGCAAGTTCGGTTGCTCTAGTCTGCTGGGAAAGAGGAAGCAGGGTTTGTATTCAGAAAAGAGGAGATACCATCCAAAGGAATCATCTTGTTGATCTCAAAATTAGACCTTCTTCTGAGAAGAAGGAGCGGTTCCAGAACCACTCAGGGACAAGGTAGATGAAACCGTGAACTCAGGTTGGGCCATAGTCCAGACTCAGAAATTAAGCCCCAGAAGAGAAGTGAGTTGGAAGTTCTGCATGACTAATCTCCACTTGTTAATCTGTCTGATACATTCCTGTATCTGATACCTTCTGATGCCTTCTTTCACGTTCTCTCCATTCTAGGGATATAATGGAAAAGCTGAAGGGGAGAACCAGCAGGATTGCTGGTCTTGCCGTGACTCTAGCCAAGCCCAATTCAACTTCAAGCTTCTCTCCTAGTGTGCAGTGCCCAAATGATGGGTTTGGTAAGAGCCTCAGAAGATCATGAGAACCTTCTACTGTACAGGCTAATTGTTGTTCCAGTGTCAGGCTTCAGGGGCAGGGACCATATGTCTGTGTAGACTGTAAACAGCTGGTTCCTTCCCACTCCCCACACTCCAGCAGGCCTGCTTCATCTTCTTTTCCTCTTCCTCTTCTACCGTTCCTTCTTGACACAAGCTCAGAGACCAGATCTGCCAGCCTAGGCTTCCCTGTTAGCAGTTTGTCTGTCTTAGCCAGGCTGGCAGTAGATTCATGACTGCTTCTTAGTGTCACTGCCTTTTTGTGCTCTTAGCCCTAGCCCTGTGATAGCCTGATCTTGTTACTTCTCCTGCTCCCTAAGTACTTGGTGCCTCGGTAAACTCTTCCCTACACCCTTCCCTGCTTCCTTCCTCCAGGTATTTACTCCAACTCCTACGGGTCAGAGTTTGCTCACTGCAATAAAACGTTGTGGAATGCAGTGGGCAATGGCTTGGCTTATGAAGACTTTAGTTTCCCCATCTTTCTTCTTGAAGATGAGAATGAAACCAAGGTCATCAAACAGGTACTGACTCTGCCAGCTTCTGGCAATTCCAGTAAGAAAAAGGATTATTTTCATGTTCTTGTCCTGTTTGGAGGGAGACTTATTCTGCTAGTTCACACTTTGGTTCCTCAAAATAACCACCAAGGAGTTTGGTCAAGTATGATGGTGCATGCCTGAATCTCAGCACTCAGGAGGCAGAGACAGCAAGTTCCAGATCAACTAGGGCTACATAGCAAGACCCTGTCTCACAAACAAAACAAGAACACTGAAGTTTATCGCTCAGTGTCATGACATTTCCCTCTACCATTTCTTTCTTGTCTGATATAGTACTAAAAGCTTTAGACTGGATAGAACTACATGGAAGAATATAAAGCAAGGTGTTCAGCCATGGTTAAGAACCAGACAAAAAAGCACAGTGGGCCGGGTGTATACACCTTTAATCCCAGCACTCATGAGGCAGAGGCAGGTGGATCTCTGTGAGTTTGAGGCCAGCCTGGTCTACAGATTGAGTTCCAGGACAGCCAGGGTGGTTTATTCAGAGAAACCCTGTCTTGAAAGAGCCTTTAAAAAAAAAAAAAATAGGGACCAGACATGATGTCTCATGCTTAATGCCAGGCACAGGCAGGAAGATTGCCAACAATTCAAGGCTGTTGTTCTAGGCCTGCCTGGGCAACAGGGTGAGACCTTGTCTGATAAAGAACAAAGCAAAAACAGAAAGAGAGAACACTGGACTAGGAGTTGAGAGGTTTTGAGTTCTGTAAATCCCTAAGTGTGTGTGTACATAATGTAAAGGCCAGAGGAGGACATCAGATATCCTACTCTGTTGCTCTCCACCTTATTCCCTTGAGACAAACCTGGACCTGTGCTGGCAGCCAGCAAGCACCTACAGTCCTGACTTTTCTCCCTGAGGTTACAGGTGCATGCTCAGCGTTCACATGGGTGCTAGATTGTAACATAGCTCTTTACGTTTGCATAGCAAACACTTACCCACTGAGCCATCTCTACAGCCCATTGGGTCAGTTGTTACAGCTCTACTTTGTCCTGATTCTGTGTACTCTGTCATCTTCATTTTAAGATCAGTTAAGAGATTTGTCTTTCTTCCAAAGGTCCTGAGTTCAATTCCCAGCAACCAGATGGTGGCTCACCACCATCTATAATGAGATCTGGTGCCCTCTTCTGGGCTGCTTGCACATATGCAGGCAGAATACTATATAAATAATAAATAAATCTCTTTTTTTTTAAAGATTTGTCTTCAGAATAACTAAATGAGTTGCTTTATTTTTTTAATTTCTAGCCAGTGCTCCTTATATCAAGTCACACTAAGAACAGTGTCTGAAGCCAGGCATGGTAACACACCCATACTGTCAATGCTTGGGAGGCCGAAACAGGATCATGAGTTTGGGGCCATTGTAAACTTCGTAGCATGAGCCTGTGGTGGCTGTAGCTTGAACCACACCAGTTAAAATTGCATAAATTCACCTGCTCCAGCCAGTCTGTTGAGTTCATGCCATTTGTACTGATTGAGGAATTTTTCTCTTTGACCTTATATGGTTATCCCAGGACACCTGTAGCTTGGGGACTTATGTCTCCCAAAAGGGAGTGGCTTAACAATGGATCTGGGCCTTCCTCTTCCTGGAAAGCGAGAGAGGGCCTCCACAGCTAGCTGTCTCAGTGGGGTCCATCTCCTCTCCAGTGCTATCAAGATCACAACCTGGGTCAGAATGGCTCTGCACCAAGCTTCCCACTGTGTGCTATGCAGCTCTTCTCCCACATGCACGCTGTCATCAGCACCGCCACCTGCATGCGGCGCAGCTTCATCCAGAGCACCTTCAGCATCAACCCAGGTAGGTGGGCCCAAGCCATGACATGGACTGTGGTGAAGGAGGGAGGTTGCTGAGATACCCAGGGAAGGAGTGGGCCCAGGCAGCAGGCATCCTGCCCCTGAAGTGATGGTGCCACGGAGACAGGGCTAAAGCAGTTGAAGGTAGAGAAATGGTCCTCAGGGTGAATGGGGACTGAGTCTGAACAGTCTTGAAGGCCTTCTCAATGACTACCCTCTTCCTATTCCTATCGCTCTCACTGTTTGTGTCCTTCTCAGAAATCGTCTGTGACCCCCTATCCGACTACAACGTCTGGAGCATGCTTAAGCCTATAAATGCGTCTGGGGCATTAGATCCCGAGGACAGGGTTGTAGTTGCAGCCACCCGGGTGAGTGTTGCCCCCTGCAGCATGGGCAGGGCTCTTTAGGCATGTCTGATCTCAGAGTGAACACACCGGGGAGCCTTAAGTAGAGAGGGAGCTGGGCTGTTGGACTCCTTGGCTCTAGTACTTGTCCCAACCTACGGGGATTCTTGGAGCAGGAGAAGGAGCTTGGGCTTGGCTCTAGTGGTCTAGTTTTAAAAGTGTCCCATCCTATCCCATCTTCTCTTCCAGATGGATAGCCGATCCTTTTTCTGGAATGTGGCCCCCGGGGCAGAAAGTGCTGTAGCCTCCTTTGTCACTCAGTTGGCTGCAGCGGAAGCTTTGCACAAGGCACCTGATGCTACTAAGCTACCCCGAAACGTGATGTTTGTCTTCTTCCAGGGGGTGAGGGCTCTTTTCCTAGGGCAAGATTGTAAGGAGGAAGGGGGTGGTAACAGTGGAGGAGGAATTACTGACCTGAACTGTTAATCAGCTGTTTCCCCTTTGGAATCCTTAAAAAAAAAAAACCAACAACAAAACAAAAAACAAAGCTTCTATTTCCTGAAGTGATGTCCCCTTCCCTCCTCCCTTTCATTGGTAAGATCTATTTGAGGCTTCTTTCATGTTTATTGTCCCAACCCCTGTGGTGCAGCCTGGCTATAGTGTAAGGTAATAGCAGCCAGAGCTGGGGAGATAGAGGAAGAGTCAAGAAGCAAGTGTGTAATGGTTGGTGTTTGCTTGGAGCCCTCACAAAGGCTACTTTCCCCATCTCTACGCCCAAGAAACCCCATGATGCACACATGTGAGAGGCAGCTGGTTGGGTTGTTGGTGGCGGGTGGTAGATCACGTGGCTGTAAGATGACAGGCGGCTGAGATGGCCCAAGACAGAAGCCCGTTGTTGACCTCAGGCTGCCCTATTCCTTGGGAATTTCTCCTGTCTCCACCCCTCAGGAAACTTTTGACTACATTGGCAGCTCAAGGATGGTCTATGACATGGAGAAAGGCAAGTTCCCTGTGCGGCTAGAGAACATTGACTCCTTCGTGGAGCTGGGACAGGTGTGAGCCTCTATCCTCGGCCTCTTCCTCAAACTTAAGCTGCCTGTTCTGTGGCCTGTGCTGCAGGCACCAGCCATCTCTCCCAGGCATGGGTCAGAGCAGGAGACTGATCATACATGTTACTGTTTCTCCTTCCCAGGTAGCCCTAAGAACTTCACTAAATCTCTGGATGCACACAGATCCCATGTCTCAGAAAAACGAATCTGTGAAGAACCAGGTAACCCACAGATAAGACAGTAGATAGAATTAGTATCTCGTTGGTTCCCTGGAATAGGTAGTTCTCTGTGATCATTCAGTATCTAAATATTACTGCTACTCATTAAGGACAGGTAAGTGACTTATTGACTTGCTCCCTTTCTTTTTTTCTGTCTGTCTTTCTTTCCTTCCTTTCTTTTTCTCTTTCTCTCTTTTTCTGTCTTTCTTTCTCTCTTTCTTTCTTCCTCTCTTTCTTTCTCTCTTTCTTCTTTCTTTCTCTTTCTCTCTTTCTTTCTTTCTCTCTTTCCCTCTTTCTCTCTCTCTTTCTCTTTCTTCCTCTCTCTTTCTCTTTCTTTCTTTCTTTCTTTTTCTTTCTTTCTTTCTCTCTTTCCCTCCCTTCCTTCCTTCCTTCCTTCCTTCCTTCCTTCCTTCCTTCCTTCTTTCTTTCTTTCTTTCTTTCTTTCTTTCTTTCTTTCTTTCTTTCTTTCTTTCTTTCTTTCTTTCTTTCTTTCCTTCTTTATTTCTTTTTTGAAACAGGGTTTCTCTATGTAGCCCTAGCCACAGCAGAACTCACTGTCTCAAACTCAGAGATCCATCTGCCTCTGCCTCCTGAGTGCTGGGATTAAAGGCATGCACCAGTACCGCCCAGCGTGACTTGCTTCTTCTATTCTTTCTGTCAAGGCTACCTGCCAGAGTCCTGCCTGTATCTGGCTCCTGCCCAAATTGCTCTCCACTTTATTGGTGGGAAGTAGCACAGATTTATTTTATTTTGTATGTATGAGTATTTGCCCACAAGTATGTGTACCGTATGTATGCCTGATGCCCACGAAGGTCAGAAGAGGGCAGATCCCTTAGAACTGGAATTACAGGTGTTTGTGCACCACCATTTGGGTACAGAGGATCAAACCCGGCTCCTCTGCAAGAGCAACAAGTGCTCTTAACCACTGAGCCGTCTCTCCAGCCTCTGCCCTCCAGGTCATGCTTATTCAGGGCTCTTAATTCCTACCAAGTGCAGCTGTGAGCCTTCTTTCTCCTCGGAGTTTTCTTGTTGTCACTCCAGCCTTTGCTGTCATCCCTGAATTACTTACATGCTTGGTGTTCCATTGTTGATTGACCCCCTCTAATTCTGTATAACAAATGATTCATGTACATTCATTTTTTTATATATAACAAAAGACCTACTGAGGATGAGGCTGACTCCTGAGGACAGAGCTTGCCTAAAATTTGGAGAACCAGGCCTCTTTGTGCCTTAATCTCTTAACTGTAAAAAGAACCATGGGAACTATAGGAAATTCAGAGAGCCTTGCTCCAAGCTTTTTGATATATCCACTTTGACATACCAAGTAGAACTGGATGCATCTTCTACTGAGGCTAGACAAGGTGGTCCAGTTAAGGGAAAGGGATCCAAAGGCAGGCAAAGAGTCTGAGGCAGTCCCTACTCTTGTTGTTAGGGGTCCCACATCTGTTATATATGTGGGGGTGGGGCTCTGGACTCTTCCCATGGATGCTCTCTGATTGGTGATTCAGTCTCAGTGAGCTCTTCCCTTCACTTCCTTTCCCTTCATTTCCCTTCCCTCCCCTCCCCTTCCCTCCCCTCCCCTCCCCTCCCCTCCCCTCCCCTTCCCTCCCCTTTCTTCACCTTTCTTCCTCTCCCCTCCCCTCCCTTCCCTTCACCTCCCTTCCTCTCCCCTCCCCTCCGCCCCCACTCCCCACCTCCCATCAGTTTGCTTCTTGACTTCCTCAGGTAGAGGACCTTCTGACCACTCTGGAGAAGAGTGGTACTGGTGTCCCTGAAGTTGTCCTAAAGAGACAGAGTCAGTCCCAGGCCCTGCCACCATCGTCTCTACAACGATTTCTTCGGGCTCGAAACATCTCTGGCGTAGTTTTGGCTGACCACTCTGGTTCCTTCCATAATCAGTAAGTCACCTGGCCCAGTGCCCTCCTTGTTTTCAGAGGCAGTCTATTCTGTGGTCTGGGAGGAAGGTTGCTGTCTTTTTCCACCTCATACACTGCCTCCAGAAACTCCAGGAAGTTTAGCCAGTAGCCTGTTCACAGGAGTCGCCCTGGACTCCTAGTACAATCATCCTAGAACTGGTATGCTAGGTTCACGGGACCCTCAGAGACCACCAGGAGATGACTCGATGCAATTGCAAGAGAGCTTTATTATGAGAGCAATCGAACTCGGGACCCAAGTCTCACTGGCGCAGCAGTAGAGAAGTGGGACCTGAGCCCTGAGTGAGCAGGGTTTTTAAAGGGAAAGTCTGTGAGCAGGGGGTTTCCATGGCAGCAAGCAGGGGGGCACAAGCCTTGGCGTTACAGAATTGGGTGAAGTTTAGCAGGGCGGGGTGACCTTTTCTGAGGCACACAATCACAATGGCTAAGGCATATAATCACAATGGCTATTTTTCTAAACCATATCTGAAACATTGGGGAGAATTTTCCCACCCGATTCTCAACCGATTCCCATTGATTATTGCCAGGGAGTTTGTCTCTATTTTCTATGAAGCATTTATTCTGTTATATTTCCTGGAGGCTGTTGCTAGGAGAGTTAACTTTGTTTTCTGCCAGGTGTGCATTCTGTGATATTTCCTGGTACCTGAATTCAGTTCCCAGTCAAGATCTTTATTTCAAAATGGAGTTATATTCAGGCTATCTTAAGCTCTTCAGAACCTCCTAGTACAATCATCCTTCTCCCATGTTCTCCTGACACCTGAGTTTCCAGGGGTTGCCACTGAGGGCATTGTCCCAAGCCAAAGAAGGGGAAGACAGAGGGTGGTTTCCTGGCTGGAAGGCAAAAGTGGTCCCTGTCTGGGGTCCACAAGCAGTGTTCTTACTTTGTAAAATGGGACATGTTCCCGTCCTGTGGTAGGTACACATGGCTGCATGTACCAGAGGTTGCTGAAGATAAGAAGATCATGTTAGTTACCTCTCTCCTGGTTCCTGGTTCCCTCATGCTGCTCCTAACTTGAGGCCAGGCACAACAGAGAGTTCTCACTCAGGCTAGTTCTCACTCAGGCTAGATAGCTCTCTCTCTAGCCTCCTTGCTCCTTGAGGCCAAATGAGTTTTGTTTTGTTTTAAGCTGATTCTCTGACTCTAGGAAAGGTCATTTCTCACTCATTCAAGGGAGTGACAGTTCTAGATTACTATCAGCTTCCAAATCTGATGTGGTATCCTGGGGTAAGAGATAATTCACTTGACTGTGTAGCTGACTTGACTCTGTATGGGACAGCAATTTATTCCTGCATAAGGGACATTTCAATAAGAAAGCTGAGGGTGCTCTTTTAAAATCTGTTTCCTTGGTGCTTACAGGGACCATCATAGTGATTTGATCCAGAGTATTTATGTGTGTCTGTGAGCATGCCTGATCTTAGCACCTGACCATTTCCCTCTATCACTCTATCATTCATTGGAACACTCATACAGGGTGGCAGCTCTCTGAAAAGCCAGCCAGCTTCCTGTGTGTCCAGACCAAACAGTTAAGAGTCTCCAGTGCTTAGGGCTTGCTTACCTTTTATCCTTTGTCCCTCAGCAGAGGCTGCTAATTTCTTTACCCACCCACATTCCTACTTTCCCACTTCCAATACATCTTTAATAAAAGGACTCCAATTTATTTCTCCTTTTTCCACTGGATGATGAAAAATAAGATAGCAAGTTCCCATATAAAAAGGATGTTTAGCTAGGAGAGGGGCAGGGACCTGGCTCCCTACAGCCAAGGCTCATGCTGGCTTTCTGGACAGGTATTACGAGAGCATTTATGACACCGCTGAGAACATTCACGTGACCTATCCTGAGTGGCAGAGCCCAGAAGAGGACCTGAACTTTGTGACAGACACTGCCAAGGTAGTACTGACCCGGGCTGAGGGCTGAGTTGGAGCATAGGAGATACAATAGAAATGATTGAAGTGAAGCGCTGGGAGCCAGGTGAGCCATCCAGCCCTTCTCTCCTGCTGCAGGCACTGGCGAACGTGGCCACAGTGCTGGCACGTGCATTGTATAACCTTGCAGGAGGAACCGGCTTCAGCAACTCCATTCAGGCTGATCCCCAGACAGTAAGAGAAGATGGGCCCTTGGCCCTTTCTGTTCTGTTTCTGTTAATACAGGCTGCCCTCTTCTCTATGATCCTTGCCAACTTCCTAAACTTTGGAATCTCCCATGCCTGTGAGGATGACAGTCCTTACAGTTCTTGAGTGGATTGCATCTACATCCTTGTGAATTTGCCACTGTCTCCTAGCCCCCTTAGAGGTCCTATCTTGTAACTGGTCTTTGCTTGTTGTTTCCCTGATCTTGCTGCAAGTCACAGCATTTTTTTCTTCTCTGTGTCCCAATTCCTAGGTTACACGTCTGCTCTATGGGTGCCTGGTTAGAGCCAACAACTCATGGTTTCAGTCCATCCTCAGACATGACCTAAGGTCGTATTTGGGTAAGCATTGGCCATGAGAAGGGGGATCCATAGTGTAGAAAAAGGGGCATCATTTTGGTTTCATCTTTATTCTTTCTCTCTCTCTCTCTCTCTCTCTCTCTCTCTCTCTCTCTGCTTTCGCCCGCCCCCCTTCTTTTATTTTCCTTGATGTTTGTTGGACCCTCTTCTCTTAACATGCTCTCTTTTGGCTCCTGCCAATGCTGGATGATTTCCGTTCCTGCCCCTTGACCTCACCTTCCAAATCCTCCTTTCTCTTTGGCCTGCAATCAGATGATGGGCCTCTTCAACACTACATTGCCGTCTCCAGCCCTACCAACACGACTTATGTTGTGCAGTATGCCTTGGCAAACCTGACTGGCAAGGTGACCGACCTCACCCGAGAGCAGTGCCAGGATCCAAGTAAAGTCCCCAATGAAAGCAAGGATGTGAGTGGCGGTGGGTGTCGGAGGTATCCTGGGTCCTCTTTCCCTTGGAAAAGTTGGGAATCTCCTGGGCAGATGGGAGTTGGCATGGAAAGGCAGAGGGTACAGTCCTAGGAACCTGAGTGTTGAGGAAGCAGTAGCTTCAGGGAAACTAGGCCACCTATGGGATGAAGCATTGTCACCCAGTTGGTGAAGTTGGCTGGAATATGGTGCTGCTAGAGGCACAGAGAGTGAGTGAGAAGATTGTCACCTCAGCCCTGTGCTGTGACCTGTCTTCTTGTGCAGCTGTATGAATACTCCTGGGTACAAGGTCCTTTGAATTCCAACAAGACAGAGCGGATCCCGCGGTGTGTGCGCTCCACGGTACGACTGGCCAGGGCCTTATCCCCTGCCTTTGAGCTGAGCCAATGGAGCTCCACGGAATATTCCACGTGGGCTGAGAGCCGCTGGAAAGACATCCAAGCTCGGATATTCCTAATTGCCAGCAAAGAACTTGAGGTAAGACAGGCCTGGAGGCAAGGTGGTACAGTTCTGTTAGGCTCCTTTCTGTTTCTCATTTGTCTACAGTATGCAGCAAAACCAGTACAAATCTGTGCCTGGTCTGCCAGTGCACAGATCTCTGCCTGATAGCCTGAATACATGCTTCCTTAGGAGAGCCCCATTTGGACCTAAGAAGGTCTTCCATGTCTCCCACTCCTACCCAGCATCTACTGTGTGGCCCAGCTGGGAGCACTAGGTCAAATAGTTACTGTGTTTCTGTTATGAGTAAATCATGAGCGAGTACAATACCAGAGAACCAAAGCCATGGGTCCTGCTTGCCTTCAAATTGCTTAAGAACACAGATGCCTTTCACCCGAGGAGAGCCCAGACTGCTAAATGGGAAGACGTTGCCCGTGGTCGGTGCTTGTTCTTGGTGCTTGAATCTAGTTCCAGAATTCTGATAGTGTTTCTTCCTGAGTTTCCTCAGGCTGTGGCATTCTCAGAATACTTTTCTTTCCTGCCCACACCTTTGTCCTTGCAGTTTATCACCCTGGTGGTGGGCTTCGGCATCCTCGTCTTCTCTCTCATCGTCACTTACTGCATCAATGCCAAAGCCGATGTCCTCTTCGTTGCTCCCCGAGAGCCAGGAGCTGTGTCTTACTGAAGAGGACGGCAGCTTTCCCTGCCAGCTTTGGACTTTACTTCCCAGGCCAGTTGTCTTACTGAGGACAAACCACTAATTTGTCACTGGTCTGTCTCTAGACCTGTCTTAGACTGGGATTGACCCATGGAACTGTGATTGGGGACAGGAAGAGATGAATAAGTTGCCTCCCCTTTTCAGCTCCCCCTTTCCCATTTGTTTCTCCTCTAATACCAGGGATTATGATAGAAGCTTCCTGCTCCCGATTAACTCCCCAGTTACCCACCCTCATCTGCCCTTTCTTGGGATACCTCGTCTTTCCATCCTACCCCGTACCTCTGTCTGACCCCACTGTCACCCTGTAGCCACCCCTGTACTCAACCACCTGCTGGACCAGGAAGAAGGATGAGAAGGACTGAGCATCAGGATCAAACTACCCCATATCCTTAGGGAAAAGAGAGGGTTCTCTGGCTGAGCCAGCTGTCTCTTTCTCACTGTCCTTTCTCCAGGTGTCCAGATGGCATGTTAGGGTGGGCATGCTGTTAGGTGGGTATCCCACCTCTAGCCCACAGTGCTCAGTTGTACTTTTTATTATTAAACTATAATATCTATTTTTGTTGGGGGTTTTCTTTTCTTTTTTTTCTGTAAATATATAAATAGCAAGTTTCATTAAAATTATCCCATACAATTTCTACTTGTTGTTTGGTATTCTTCCCAGATCACCATATCCAATGACCCTGGACTAGAGCGCAGTGTGTGCTGCCTTGCTTCCCAGAAGGAAGATAGTGTTAAAATGCAGGTGAAATGAAGAAGGGCTTTGAAAACTCCAGAGCCCCTCTTAAAACAGTCTAATCACAGTTTCTCCTTATGTTATTCACTCTGAGCAGGTACAGAGATAAGGCAGACACAACCCTTAGCCTTGAGGAACTCAGAGCTGGAGTGAGAGAAAAAGATAGATTTATAACCAGATGTAATAGATGGAAGCGTTATGACGTGCTCCAGCTGGGACAATGGCAGTAGCAGTGACTGTGAGTTAGGGTTCAGAACTCACCACTTGCAGAAGTACAGCAGACAAAGGTACTTGTCTGGGAAACGGTAAGTTACTTGGTGTGCTTGAACCATGAGGATAAGCAAGAGGAGATGATGCTGTGGACCCACACGTCAGAAGGTTCTTGGATGACATGTTAAGGATGGCGAGCCCTCCATTAAACGGTGGGCTTTCTGTAGGTCAGCACAAGAGTGGTCTGAGGCTGCTTCCGGAAGAACCACGGCTCTTGGAGAAAATTCCCTGCGTCTTCATGGAGGCAGAATTGTAGAGGGAGCAGAGCTGCAAGCGAATGTGGGCAATGGCTGAGTTAGTCGAGGGTGGGAGGAGAGTGCCAGCAGGGGTGGGATCCTGCGTGGGACCTTCTCTCCTTGCTGCTGGCCAGGAGGCTATTGCTCACACATGCCTAAAGACTAGAGAGATGGAAAACTGGCTGTTCTCACAGTTTAAACACTTCCGTGTTCCTTGGTTGAGCCGTTTACCTTCTCGAGAATCCTGCTGAGAGGAGATGATGTTCCTCCAGGTTTCTCTCCAGGCTCCCCGAAGGAGGCCTGTTTAGGGTTCTGAGATAGGAAACACACCCTGCTGCTCCCCCTGCCAGCCCCCAGTTGGAGCTGGAAAAGCTCTGGGTTGCGCTGGCACTGGTGGGAGCTGAGCACAGCTGCCACCATCGTCTGGGCCGGCTCCATGCCTCCCTTGGCCAACAGGTCTCCCAGCGGAGAGAGCAGTAAACTCCCTCATCCTGCTGGCAGCCTCAGGAAGCAGGGACATGGCTGGGTACCAGAGAGGGGGCTAAACAGAGAAACGGGGCTTTGGCAGAGTCAAGGGATCCGGGTGGGGAAAAGAGAAGGGGACAGGGAAGAACAGAATACGAGCTTGTCTTCTGTCTTCCATGCTCCCTTACTCCGTATTACCCACACACACACCCCAAACCCCTGTGCCAATTACAGCAGAACCCAGTCCTTCATGGTTTTTGCAAAGGTCAGGTTCCATAGAAGAAGCACAGCCAGTGAGCCTGACCTGCAGGGACACCCAGACACTGTCCTCTCAGACCAGAGTATTGGCTCCTCAATAGGTACTCCCTTTGTGGGCCGTGGCATCTTAGGGGCCAATAACTCTGTAATCCCTTACCTTTCCTTTGTTCCCTAGCTAGACCTCCTTCACCCTGTGTCTTCTGAAAATGTGTCATTTTTCTAGCCCTTCCCCAAGGGCTTCCCTCCTGCCCTACTCCTGTCAGTTCATGTTGGCCCTTCTCTTCTAACCCAAAAAGAAAGTTGAAGGAATGATCACCCATTTCTCAGTACCAGCCTCACTACCCACTGGGACACCTTCTCCCTCAAGTCTAACCAGAAGGCTCTCCTCCAGCTGGTGTCTTCTCCAGTCTGTGTGAATAAAGGGGGTTACTGTTTTTTCTTTTTAACATCTTGGTTGCTGTCCAAACGTACATGCTGGGAGGAGATATTTACGTGTGTGTATGTGTGTGTGTGTGCGCATGCACATGTATGCCACAGTGTATATATGGTCAGAGGGCAACTTTGGGAATCAATTCTCTCCTGTCGTGGGACCTAGGAATCAGACTTGGGTGATCAGGCTTACATGGCAAGCCCTTTTACTTACTGAACCACCTATGGTCCAAGATTTTTTTTTTTTTTAAGATTTATTTAGTGTATGTATATGAACCCTTTGTTTTTTATGCACACCAGAAGAGGGAATCAGATTCCATTACAGATGGTTGTGAGCCACCATGTGGTTGCTGGGAATTGAACTGAAGACCTCTGAAACAGCAGTCAGTACTCTTAATCACTGAGCCATCTCTCCAGCCCCCAAGAATTTTTTAAATCTACCTTCTGGTACCCTCTATTAAAATCTCACCTTATTTAATAGAACTTTGTGCCTTTGGGGGTATTTATTTATTTATTATTTATTTATAGGCAGGGTTTCCTTGTTTGTTTGTCTTGAGGCAGGGTTTCACTGTGTAGCCCTGACTAGTCTGGCACTTGTTATATAGAATAGGCTGGCTTCAAACTCACAGAGATCTACCTCTCTCCACCTTCTGAGAGACAGGATTTAAAGAGTGTGCCACAGCCAACTTTTTCTTTTTTTAAATTAGCATACAAAGCAACTTCATTATGGCACTTTCATATATATGTGTGCCCATAACTTTCTGCCATACTCCCCACATCCAGGGCCTTATAATATCTAAGGCTTTAGAAATCATGTGCATTTTCTTCCTTTCTTTGAGACAAGGTTTTTTTTTTTCTAGGATAGCCTCAAACTCAATCAGTCCTGCCTCAGTAT
Source organism: Meriones unguiculatus (assembly GCF_030254825.1). Classification (NCBI taxonomy): domain Eukaryota; kingdom Metazoa; phylum Chordata; class Mammalia; order Rodentia; family Muridae; genus Meriones; species Meriones unguiculatus. The sequence goes on along the minus strand of NC_083359.1, from coordinate 92,537,694 downwards.
CTTGAATACTGGAACTATGGATAGGCACCACCATGTCTCGAGGCTCAACTCATTTGATTTGATAAATGGGGAAAACTAGCTAGAGGAGGGATGCTGCTTGCCCAGGGACATGTATAAGGGAGAAACTGAGGTCAGACTAGAACATGTCTTATATCTGTGCCAACAGCCATAACAAGTAATAAATACTCACTGAGCATGGCTACAGGGGAGGCACTTTGTCCATGCATGGTAAAAGCATAAGAAATATGTGGCATCTTTTCTTTAAGACTCCAAAGTTTATTTGGAGGGAGGGGAATGTGACACAAGATAATCCGCAAGGCTATGCATGCTCCACACCAGTTCAGTCCTAGACTAGTTCTATGCACGTTCAGAGGACAATGGGTTTGCTTCAGGCCAAGATCCAAGGGATAGGAGCCTTGAGTTGTGTGAAGAGCTCAGGACCAGAGATTGTCTCTGCTGCTTGTGTGACATTGGGAGGGACATTGCCCCTCTCTGGGCCCCAGTGTTCTCTGTGGAATATAGACTTTTGACAAGGGGCTGCTCTCTCTAGTCCACACTGGCTCTGTTTGGTTTATGCAGGAACAACTGGGATTCTAACCTCCTCTTTCTTCTTCTTAAGCTCCTGGGACAGGGGCCATTTGAAAAGATGATCAACTCAGGAACTCAGAAAAAGAACTAGCTCTAGAGAAGGACACTACTGTCCCTAGCCCAGGAACAGTAGACATTTGGGAAGTATGGCGTGAATTCCTCAAAAGAAAGAGGAAGGGGTGGGGTGGGAGGGAAGGAGGAAGGGAGGACAAAAGAGAAATAAAAGAGAGCTGGAGTTGGGCTGAAGAATCTGGAGCCCTTGGAAGGCCAGGGCCACTGGTAGGCTTCTGGATACATTTTTATTCTCCTTGAATTTAAAGCAGAAGGAAGCCTCACTTCTCTGTGGTGGAGAAGGGCAGTGGAAGCCCTGGGCCCAAACAGGGAAACATGAGCAAGAGTGGAGGGTCATCTCAGGGGGCCTAAGGAGAAGTCATTCACCCGAGATGATGCAACTGTGAGCCAACATTACCATCCTCTGTCCCAACTAAGTGGTTGCTTAGGGGTTAGGGGCTGGGACCCTGGAGTCCTCACTCTTCCCCCAACTCACAAGTGAGGAATGGTCAGAGATACTAGAGTGGGATTAAAAACTGAAGTGAGGGAGAACATCCTGAAAAAAAAACAAGCTTGTGAGAGGAAACAGAGGAAGAAGGGCTCCTAGTAGTGCTGAAGGAGGAAGGGAAAGGAAAGGGAACTGAGCCCAAGGGGAGAAAGGCCAGGTGGGTGTGGCCCGGAGGGGAGTAGGCCCAGTGCTGGTGGTGACAGATGGGAGGACACAAAGAGGAGAGCTTCAGGGAAGACAGATGGATGGGGGAGGGAGGAGAAGAGGCTGGGGGTGGGGGTGGTACAGTGGTTGGAGGCCGAGGCTGTAATGAGATTGGAGATGGGCTCTGAACTGAGGAGAGGTGAGCGAAGAGGAAGAAGAAAGGGGAGGCCGCCTTAGGAGACAAAGGCAATAAGGCCTAGGGGGCCAGGGGCAGAGGGCTTGGGCTGGGTGCTGAGAAGGGGGGCTTCCAGCTGGGCTGGCAGCACGGAGAGTGACAGATTGTGTAGTTAGCCTGAGTGGAGACCCGCTGTCACCTTGTAGAGGCACAGAGAGGTAGAAACAGAGAAAGACAGACTGACAGAGACCATATGGAAACCAAGGACAGAAGCTCGAAGATGAAGACACACTAAAGAACTGCTACCATTTCCTCTAAGTGACGGTGGCTCCTGCTCAGACTTCTCTTGCCTACCTTGCCTCCTGTGACCCTACACACCTCCAGTTACTGACAAATTAGCACCTCAACCACAGCCACTCTCAGAGAAGGGTCAGGCAGTGTGGCATAGCAAGAGTTAACACAGCCTGCTCTCCCTGCCAGCCTGTTTGCCTGGGTGGGTCCCCAGGGCTCCCCACATATGTCAACCCCTCTCCTGCCAAGCCCACTGCTTCCCGGTTTCTCCAGGCCCTCCCCTTACCCTCGAGGACTACCCCCAACTCCTGTGTCTAACCTATCCTCCAATGTCCCTCCCCCAGAACCTCACAGGCCAGGCTGCCCAAGGATAGAAAGAAATTTGTGAACCACAATCTGAAAAAGTGAATGCTTATAAAATGCAAAATAACAATCACAAAGGCATAATTATGTTTTCCATCCCTAAGGCCTGCTTCTGTTGTCTTCCTTGCAGGGAAGATAGCCCCTACACACACACACACACACACACACAGAGCACCCAACACGGAGAACTCCCCTCAGCATCCTTCAGTCATACTTCCTTACATATTTGGATGAAACTTCTTGTGCCCTTTTAACCACCATGAAGATGTAGGGAGTTAGGGTTGAACACTATAATTTCACCCAGCAATCTCCCACAGACTGTTTCTTTGGGTGTCACAAGAGCCCTAATGAGAAGGTAACACTATGCCCACATTACAGTTGTCAAAAGGAATCCAGCGAATGTTACATGACTTGTCCAAGGTCACAAGGACCTGGACCGGGACCAGTAGACTCCGGGTTCAGTAGATAACAGAGCTTTCTATGGTTCTGTGCTGTTAGCTCCTCTTTGTTGCTTGCATGTGTTCTTTTAGGCGGCTGCTCTATAAGATAAAAACTGAAGTTCTGAATGAGGCCTGGGCCTGGGGATCCCCAGAGCCTAAGATCTTGGGTTGACAGATGTGGAGGAGGAAGAAATAGTCCCCAGAGCACATGGGACAGCTAGGGCTGGATACTTCAGGGCTGTACAGGGCTTGCAGGGAGGAAAGTATCTGAGCCAAACGGCCTGCAAGGGGAGAGCCTGGCAACAGTTTGCCTCCTGCCTGCAGTGTCTGGCCTCCTCCACCATTCCTTTCTGCTCTGTGGTTCCTCAGATTTCTTCTGTGTTCCTCAACGCCTTACCCTTTGTGATTTGGATCCTTCATTCTGTTGACATCTTAATACTTGATTATCCTGACAATTGTCTGTTCTCTGCTTCCTCCATGTCTACCCCTGCCTTCTACATCTCTCCATCTTTGAGTGTGTTTCCCCACACCTGAATCTCTATAACAGTCTCCTCTTTTCAGGTTTCTTCCCAAGTCTTTCTCTCTCTCACCTTGCATCTCTACCTCCTGCAAAGACTTGGCAACTGGGCCCCACCTTCCTTCTCTGTCTATCTGTCCCCCCTATGTCTCTCTCACCCAGTGACTACGTCTTCCCACTTCTCTTCTGTGTCTCAGCATCTCCTCTTGTCTCCATCATTTTCTTCTGCTTTTCCATATCTTCTCTCATCTCCCCCTGGCACTTTCTCCCAAGTCTCAGTCTCCCAATTTCTTGGATGGGTTGGAGGGCGGGAGGGTGGGGGAAGTAGGATTGTTGTTGCTGGGGGCTCATTAGGTGGAGATTGGTTTTTAATCAGCACCATGGCAATGATGATGCAAGAACCAAGCCGCCACCTGATCCCCTGCCCCCCCACCCCCTCCTCAGGCCTTCTTTCCCCTCCAGCTCAGCCCATCTGCTGGCGCCTGGGCACCTGTCTGGGCCTGCCCAGGTGGGAGTTGGCACCTCCCAGGCCTGGGGGTGGGGAGAGGAGGGTGAGCTTGGGGAGGAATTATAGGACTCCCTATAGGGAAGGCTGCACCCTGGAGGAAGCCCAGAAAAGGTTGAGAAGGCACAGTGAAGTGGCAAATCCTTTCCACAACCTGTGCTCCTACTACGGTCTTCACGTATCATAAGCATTATCTCACTTATCTCCATGGCAACCTTAACGGTTATAATTTACCCCATTTTAAAGAAAAAAAAAAAAGACATTGAGGCTCAAAGGTCAGTACTTATCCAAGGTCATAGAGCTAACAGAGCCCCTTTCACTGTAGCTCGCCATGCCTGGACCCTTTCCAGCCATGTTTGTTTCTGATACCCTCTGAGGCTCAATGAAGACGTCTTGCAGCTGAATACATGGGAGAATTTCCATGCTGAAACCCAGCCCACTGTGTTTTCGTGCTTCCCTGAGCCCCAGAAACTTGATCCCCTCTCAGGCCACCCTGCAACACACCCACACAGACACAGACACACGCATATGCACAGGCACAGACCCTGGAGGCGGCTGAGCTAGTGATGTGAACGTAATCAGTGCTCATTTGCACGTAATTTTGTATCTACTTTTCTTGTTGCTCATTTGATGGCCTGCACACTCAGGCAGCCCGGACTGCCCCGCCGTCCTCTCCAATCTCTGCTCTGCCTGTCTTGGACACCCTCCTTTCTTTCCTGTTAGCTCTTTCTTACCTCTTTTCTCCCAAGCTCTGGATTCCCTGTGGATCAGCTTAGGCTGGCTAGCCTAGAAAAACTTGTGGGGTCTCCATCCAGAATCTGACTCCACTCCTGGCCTGGCGATGGGGTGGGCAGGAAAATGGAGGTGTGGAAGAGAGAGACTATCGGGCTGCTTGAGTCCCAGGATGCCCAGTGCTGGGACCCGAAGAGTGGTGAAAGGAAACCGGTTAAGCTGGGTGTACTATCTGCGTGAGAACTTACTTAGGTTCTCTTCCACATTTGAGTGCCTGTCACTCATTCTTTTCATAGTTTTGCTGTTAGTGCTCTGGAAAGCCTTCTTCCTGGGAAAAAGAAGCTATGGAGAAGGGATGGTCAAAGCCCCTCTGGGACTCAGGATAGAACTCTGACATTTAAACCCAGCTTCTTTGGAGTCTCTGTCCTGCTACTTCTAGTGTGGGAGACTGAGGGGGGTTCATCTGTGGTCCTGCCCTGGCTCTCGCCCCAGCCCCACCCCTTCCCCAGCTCTCTATTTCTTGCTTATGAAATATGCATGGAGAACAGATGTCCCTGCTCCCCCACTCCCCGCCCCCCTCAGGGCCAGCCCCCGCCCCCAGCTCCCAAGGGGTTCCCAGATCCCTCTGCCAATGGCTGCCTGGCCTGGCTGTTTAATATTGATGAGGGGGGTGTCAGGGCCAGCCAATAGAAAGCTGGGGGTGTGTGTGTGTATCTCCGTGTATATATACACATAAGGCTGGGCCACCTCAGGTGTGTGTATGTGTCTGTGTGTGTGTGTGTGCATGTGTGTGTGTGTATGTATGCATGCACGCGTGAGTGTGGGTGACTCCAGTATTGGACTAAGACCACATCTTCTGCCTAGGCCTTACATCTCCACCATGGGTACCCCTCTCGTCTGTCCTGGAGCCTGTTCGGCCACAACAAGCTGCCTCCAAGAGCTCTAGAAACTGGTCACTAACTTTGCAGACAGATGACCCTTGGGCAGCAAGAAGAGACTGGGGCTCTCTACGTTGTCCCCTTCGCTTGCCACCTGGGATCCCTTGGCAGAGTCCTTCTAGGTAAGGGGAAACCATGGGCTGGGGATGTGCGGGCCAACCCCTCCCCTCCTAATCTCTGGCTGAAATCTCCTCCCAGAATCTTCCTCTAATGCTGGGTCTCCCTCTGTCTCTGCCCCACTCTCTTGCCTACTTCCCTTGGATGCTTTGGGCAACCTCTGTTAGCTGTAGTTGGAGGAAGTAGGGTGGGAACTCCTATCTCGGATTCTTGGAATTGTTGCTTCCCTGCTCCTCAGAGCCTGAGACTTTGAGACCAGACCTGGAGGAAAGACTTGATGTGAAAATAAAAGCTGCTGCTGGGAGTGGAGGTGGGGAAAAGGGAGGGGCAGGTGGAGATGGGTTGTGACAGATGGGGAGCAAGAGAGAGAAAGAGGGAGGACCCTAGAGAGTGATGGAGGATGCAGGAACATGGGGACTGGACAGAGAGGGAATCCAGTTGTGATAGACGTACTGGGAACCCTGAGCTTCTAGTCCACCTTGGGAGCAGGGAGTTAGGGACACTGAACGTGTATCAGGAAATGTTCCCCCACCACCCCACGCTATTACTGTCCTCTTCTCTTCCTTTAGCCCCTAGAATATGGAGAATGTTCATAATTTCAGCATTAATCAGCTCCTGTTTGCGTCAAGCTCGGTGTGTAGGTGTCCCTCTACCATCAGATGCTGGTGATCTTGCATCCCCTTCAGAGCTTTGTAACTGCTCTGGTCTTCTGTGGGGTAGGGTGGGGCAAGCTAGGAGAAAGGGTGGCTCCTGGGAGAGTGTCTGTCAGCTGTCAGCTGGAGAGCCAGGGCTGGGGATGAAGGGCATACGGCTGGGAAGAAGCCTCAGTGTTTCTGCTTCTATCAAGGCTAAGCTCACTGGGGAGGACGCAGTGATTCTGAGACCATCAAACTTAGCTGAGCTCCAAAAGCCAGCCTATGCCCTCCTCTACAGCTTTTGTCACAAGCCCTGGGTGAGTTTCCACAGTCTTCTTCGCAGAATCACCAAGAGGACCAGGGAAATGGCAAGGGTCCTGGGAGGGGGGTGCTGAGAAGAAATATCTTTCTTTGATTCTAATGGGCAGGTTCTTTGGTTCTCTGGCCTACAGTGGTGATGCTGAAAAGCTGAGGGATTCTGAAGGACTGGACTAAGATACCTGTGCCAAGCTCCATACATCCTAGTCCACTCAACAACGGCCATCTCTGTGTTCTCCCCTCTCCCCCAGCAAGAAACAAGCGTGCAGAAAGTCCCAAAGCCAAGGCTTGCAGTTCTCCCCTCATTCCCTTGGGGTTGCCCTTCCCCTTATTTATTATTATGCAAAAACCCCTCATGTAACAAAATTTGCCATTGCAACCAATAAGGGGAGAGCCTGAGAGCATTAAGCATATTCTCATTATGAGAAGCTGATCTCCAGAACTTTTTCCTCTTGTGAATGTGAAATTCTACACTCCTTAAGGAATAGCCAGCTCCCCTTCGCCTTTCCCTCCAGCCCCTGGTAACCATCATTCCACTTTCTGTTTTAAAGAGTTAGGCTAATGTTAGAAACTTAAATGAATGGAGTCATAGCATTTGTCATTTTGCGACTGTTTAGTTCACTTAGTATAATGTTCTTGAGGTTTAATCTATGTTGCAGTGTGACAGGAATCCCTCTCCATGCCAGGCTCACAGTCTATTATCACGAATATATCATATTTACATTCTATTTACTCATTCCTCCACCGGTGAATATTTGAGTTGCTTCTGCCACTGCTATGAACATTGGTGTGCCAATGTCACACGTGTGCTGGAACATACTGTATTTCCAGTGTCAGTTCTTTGAGGACAGCCAGGCTGTTTCCCATAGCAGTGGCACTACTCTATAATCCTACAAACGAGGGTTCTTGTTTCTTCACATTCTTACTAACATGGGTTTAGTTGTTTTAAGTGTTTAATTTTTTTTTAATTCACTGTCTCTGGTAGATGTGAGGTGATGTTTCACTGTAGTTTTAATTTGCATGTTTAGTATCAGCGATGTGCCATATTTTTTCATATGTATGCTGGCTATTTGTGCATTATCTTTGGAGAAACATCTCTTCAAGTCTTTTCCCATTTTAAAATTAGGTTGTTCGTTTTTTTCCGGTAGTTTTGGACTTTCCTTTTTCGAGATTGAGCATCACTGTGTATCCAGGATAGTCTCAAATTCATAATCCTCCTGCCTCAGTCTTCTGAGCACTGGGGTTACACAAGCATACGCTGCCACACCTAGCTAAGAACTTCTTCATATGCCTAGCATATTATTCTGTTCTCAGATATATGGTTTAATTTTTACGGTGCTAATTGTTCTTTTTTGTGCACTACAGTTTGATGTAACTTTTTTTTTTCTTTTTGCTTATGCTTCTGTTCTCATATTCAAGAAATGATTGCCGAGTCCACTGCCTTGAAGGACTTCCCCTCTGTGTTTCTTCTAGGAATTCTGCAGTTTTAGGTCTTTCGTCCTCTTGTGCAGCCTTAGTTTGCCTGCTCTGTCTTTCTAGCGCTTTCTTTCCCTCCTCTTTTAACTCCCACAGCTTTCCACCTGCAGGTCTCTCTCTAGCCTTGGACAGCCCTCTTGCCAATTTTCAGCTCTCCTTTACCAGGATTCCCACCTCATTTCCCCCAGCTCTGAGCTGTCCACCCCTTCAGCTGTCAACTCTCAATTCTCCCTTTCTCTGTTTCAGGCTCCAGGCTGGAATCTTGACCATGGAACCCTGAAGTGACTCTGCTTTCCAGAGCTCAGTGGCAGACCCTAGCACTCCCAGGCCCTTCCTGCCTCTCGCACAGCCCAGCTTTCAAGCTCCTAGAGGGAGGGGATTCAGATTTCACTAGGCAGGGGTTTTGCATCATGATGCTCAACTCTGACACCATGGAGCTGGACCTGCCTCCCACCCACTCGGAGACCGAGTCGGGCTTTAGTGACAGTGGGGGCGGGCTGGGCCCGGATGGTGCTGGGTCGGGGGATCCTGGAGTGGGACAGGTCCGGAGCTCGGAGCTTGGAGAGTCCGGCCGCAAAGACCTGCAGCACCTGAGCCGTGAGGAGCGCAGGCGCCGGCGGCGCGCCACGGCCAAGTACCGCACCGCACATGCCACGCGGGAGCGCATCCGAGTGGAAGCCTTCAACCTGGCCTTCGCCGAGCTGCGCAAGCTACTGCCCACTCTACCCCCGGACAAGAAGCTCTCCAAGATTGAGATCCTCCGTCTGGCCATCTGCTATATCTCCTATCTGAACCACGTGCTGGACGTCTGAAACTCAGCCCGCTTCCCGCCCTGGGTTCTCCCCTTCTCCGTCACCACGCATTACTTAGAATGGCTGGCTCCTTCCCACCCCAGAGGACCCAGCTCACACCGCTAGTCCTGAAGGCCATTTTGTTTTCATTGGCCCAGGCGTGTGAGGGATGTTCTCATGGGTTCTTTCAGAGAGTTGTTCGGGGCCTAGCTGATCAGAGTTGCTTGTCAGACTGGTTGGAATGGAGTCCTTTTGGGGGGGTTACTAAACCTAGCCTCTCCTCAGCTGCTGCCTTTTCTGCCCTATGTCCAAGTTTTCAGAGACCCCAGACCCTGATTCTCTCTCTTTTGGCAATGGTGGGGCTCAGCATTAGATTATGAAGGGAAATGTCTCCTGGCAGAGTGGGGGGGTGGGTTCCTAACTTCCAGACTTGTCTGTCCATGCCCAGGGGAGGGATAGGTTCTTGGAACACAGAGAGAAAAGTGAGGCGACTCCTGGGTAGCCAGGGACTGTAGAAAAAATTCTGCCTTTCTTTTGTCTATCTTGTTCCTGAGGCTTAGCACACACAGACCTCAGATGTAACTTGGTAGTGAGTGCCTTTTTGGAGCTGTCTGGCTGTCCCTTCCCACTTCTGCCATCCCAGCTTTCTCCCTCTCCCTGTGCCAGCCAGAAAAAGGAAAACCTCAGTCCTGGGGCAAGGATGACATCTCCAAACAGCCCAGGGCACCTTGCAGAAGGTTCAGGACCTGGGTGGGGCAGTTCAGCAGCAGCAAACATGCAAACCCCATCAGCTTCTCCCTCAGATGCAAGGGGATGCCTGCTACCGCGCCCTGTGAGTGCTCTAGGGTCTTCTTATTACATTTCCCCCCTTCCATTCTTAAGCTGCATGAAAAGGAAGGTGCCCCACCCGTGCTACTAAGCCCCACCTGAGCACCTGGAGTCGATGGGCCTTAGAATCCCCCGTTAGAAGAAATGAACTCCCTGCTCTTCTCCGCTCCATTCACCCTCACACCAAACTCCTAGCTCTACAAGGATATTTATTTATGTATTTATTTATTTATTCATTTATTTATTTATAAATATTACTATTTATTACCGAGTTATGCACTTTGGGGTAGGGCGAGGCCCTCCCTGCTGGGATCCCTTTGCTTTTCCCTGGTTACTTCTTTCCTTGTATTGTTCCTTCCCCAGTGCAGGTATGTGTGGGACCCCTTCACCCACCATATCAGTACCCCTTCCTCAGCTCCCCCCCACCTGCTTTCCCCTGGAACAGTGCCCCCCTCCAGCCTCCTAGCTTCTGGGTGTCCTCTCCCCCCGCCCCCTTGACAATCCCACTGCAGTCCTTTCTATTCCATTCCTCTTACCAGCCCTGCTTTTCCCACCAAGAAAAAAAATACCACCAAGAACAGACCTCAGGATCTGTGCCTGGTGTCCTATGTGTAAGTCTCTTTCTGGTTGCATTCCTAACTTCTTACGAAAAGAAAAATTAAAGTGACCTCCATCTAGTACCAGATACGGCTGTGGCTCCTTTGTATTGAGAAGCTGGCCTGAAGGTTATATAGGGTGGATACTGAGGGCCCTAGGCATTGAAGCTCTTCAGAGTGTCTGTATCATCAGGGATTCACGTGGTAGATAAATGAAGGCAGAGAAGAGAGGCTACAGAGAGAAGAGGGCATGCATTCACTGAGTGGTGCTTTCTGTTTTTCAGATCCTCCTCCCCATGGTCTTGAAAGAAGGCAGCTGAGTGTCCCAATAGAACCCAAGTTAAACCTGCATCTGCGGGTCCATGCTGCTGGAGAAAGCCATGACATAAAATTGAGGCATTGCCTTTTCTCTTATCATGTCCAGGCTAGGTCAAAATTACTCAAAACAGCAACTCCTGGGCCATTGTGTGTTCCTCAGTTTAGACACAGGAAGAAGCATCATATTGAGAGAATGAGAAAGGTGTGTGTGTGTGTGTGTGTGTGTGTGTGTGTGTGTGCTGAGTGGCTGGGCTTGTAAGGCTGAGTCAGGCAGTCACAGATTCAAGTGTAGCGTGAACTAGAGTCTAATCTAGTCCAAGATCCTGCCCTAAAGCACTGAAGGGTGATGAGCGGATACCAGAGGGATTCTAGAAAAGCCCCTAAAATTGTTTTTATAAAGATTTTTAGGCCCAGAGAGCACCTTGCCCAAGGTCTCACAACTAAGACTTGGAGTCAGGTATAGCTTCTTGTGGGGTGAGTGGGTGGATTGAAAACAGGTAGCTCAGGCTGGCCTTAAACTTGACAGATGGCTAAGAGCAATTCCACCTGTTAACCTCCCAAGCACTGGAATCACAGGTGTTCACTGCTGTATCTGGCCTCCCTAAAATAACCCAGCCTGCCAGAGTCTAATAAAACAGGGAGAACCATTGCATGGATAAGAAGGCAAAGGTCTGGAAACCACTTTACAAGGAAAATATTTGGGGCTTTTGTTTTATTTTTGGTTTGGTGCTGGGGATGGGAACAGAGACCTCACACACTAGGCAAGTGCTCAATTACTGGGCGAGGATGTCTGTCTTGATAAGGGTATGTTTAGGGGCTAGAGTATGTAGGTATGTAGATATATATTCTCTCTATATTTTATATTTGTAGTATATATTAAGGGCAGTTCAGTTGGTAAAGTACATGCGTAACATGCACAAAAACTTGGGTTTGATCCCTGGAATTGCATAAAAGGGGCACTCTAAGGTGGAGGCCGTTAAATTAAAGTTATTCTCAGCTACAGTTGAGGCCACCCTGGGATACGCGAGAGCCCACCTCAAAAACAAAGCAAGCAAAGAGTAGATTTAGAGGCCCAGCCACGCTCATCTTCAAATACTAAGTAAAAGAACAAAACAAAACAAAAAAAAGGACTTCCTAAGTGGCTCCAGAAGTTAGAATAACAGCCACTGAGCAGAGGCTGTAAGATACAATAGATTTTTAACTCCAAGAAAAACCTTCATGGTTTTTTTTAGTACCCGGAACCGTTCAGCCTCAGAATCACCTGTCCCAACCAAAAGGAATTCAAGCAGGGGGGCTGGAGAATCTAGTCTACATAGAGACACTTGGAGCACATACAGTCCTACTTGAGGTAGAACTCTGGCTGGAAACCCCGGAAGAGCCTCTCCCAACATAAGGCTGTGTGAAATGGCTGAAGGTAAAAGCCAAAAGTGGCAAGAAAGTGCCGAGACATCCTTCAGTACTTGAAGGATGACTACAGAATGCCATTAGCAAGAGGGGATTGAAATAGTTAGAAAGAAACTCCCAAGGTTTGATGTCTTCTCTCCTGCATGTGAGTTAAAGGACATATACTATGACCGGAGCTTGGCAAGAGAGTGGGCTGAACTGAGGCCAGGAAAATCTGAGAACTACAAGAGACCCGTGTCAGAAGGACCCTAAAGCACTGAAGGGTGATGAGCGGATACCAGAGGGATTCTAGAAAAGCCCCTAAAATTGTTTTTATAAAGATTTTTAGGCCCAGAGAGCACCTTGCCCAAGGTCACACAACTAAGACTTGGAGTCAGGTATAACTTCTTCTTGTGGGGTGAAGATTACTGGGTCTCCTTTCCCTCTCTCCTTATAGCTCTTCCTCCCCGCATTCCTTTTTAAATTTTAAATTTTATAAAAAATTTGAGACCAAGTATCACTATGTAGCTGAAACTGGCCTCTGACTCACCATCCTTCTGCCTCAGTCTCTCCAGTGCTAGAATTACAAGGGTACATCATTGTGTATAAATAACACCTTTAATTATCTATCTATCTATCTATCTATCTATCTATCTATCTATCTATCTATTGATTATTTTGAGACAAAGTCACATTAAATAGCCCAGGCTGGCCTTTCACTTGCCATCTACCTTTTTCTGCCTCCAGAAAACTTGGATTACAGGTGTGTGTCACTGTGCCTGGTGACAAACTTTGTTTCAAAGCCAGATGCCTAGCTAGAAAGGTGATGTAGCTCACTATGATGACCGACTGGAATTATAACCCAAGTCCCAGGCTCGGTGTGTGATTCTAAGTGTGAGCCCTATGCCTCCGTGCTCAGGGACCACCTCTGTCCCTCCCAGGCTGGAAAGCAGAAGGGTTAGGAGCCCCTCCTCTCCTGGGTCCCTCAGGGCCTGAGGGTGGTGAGCTGCAGCTGTTCTGTTGCTAACTCCAAATTTCTTCAGATAATCAATTGGCCTCGGCTGCCGCTCTGCTCTGCATGGCAGGACAAGGAAGGAGGCAGAAAGTGAGAGGGGGAAGGGCACAGGAGACAGGAAGGGGGAGAGGAGACAAAGTGGAGCGCTGAGGGCGATGGCAGTCCCTGGGCCGAGGAAAGCTACAGAGCTAATAGGCTGGGAGAGAGGAGAGGGACAGAACACCACAGCTCATTTCACACAGCTCCAAAGCAGGGCATGATGGACTCATGGCTGGATTCCCAGCACTAGGCAGGCGCAGCACGAGGATGTCTCCATGTTCGAGACGAGACTTGGTTATACAGAGAGTTCTGGGCCAACCAGGTTACATAGCAAGACCCTATCTCAAAAAACAAAAGAAGAAATGAAATGAAACGACAAGATGAAAACTGAAAAACAAAAGCCAAACCCGGAGCCAGCAGGGTGTGAGTGAGGGGGGATGTAGGTTAAATTGGGGACTCAGGTGAGTGACAATCTGACAAGGTATCTCTTCTTCCCTCTTTGAGCATCCATGTAAACCATGGCCTCTTTCATGTTCATGCCATGGCGACCACAGGCCCCTGATCTTCTTATAGTCCGGTCTGCTATAATAATTGCTCCCCTGCATTCTATCTCAGAAAACCTTAACTTAAGGATCTCAGAAGGCAAGCCTCCAAGAGCTTCAGAATGGATCTCTAAGCCAGTCCTCCCTACACACACACACACACACACACACACACACACACACACTGTAGTAAACTGGCAGACATATGGTGCCTTTGTGCCCACACAATGGGGGCCCTGTTTGTGCCCCTTTACAGCCTGGGCAAAGAATACAGGTGCTTCTCTCTATATCAGCTCACCCACACCTTCCTTCCCCATATCCCATGGAGTACTTGCTTTCCTTGTCTCCTCTTCTTCCTCTTCCTGGAAGGACGCATCCTTTATCTTTCTGCTTCTTTCCCATGACCTTTCCTATATGCTCTGCTAACAAGAAAGTTGTTACCACAGGTCAAGAGAAGAAGAACACAGAAACCCATTGGTCTGTAAGACTGGGAGGTATGGAGTAGGGGAGAAGCAGGCCCCGGCAGCAGCAGAAGCAGCAGCAGCAGCAGCAGCAGCAGCAGCAACAGCAGCAGCAGCGGCATTGTGCTAAAGGGAGAGAAGCCCAGCCCATACCTTGCAGCCAGAGGACTGGTAGTGACCCAGTTTCCTTCCCTCCCTCTCATTCCCTCCATCGCTCCCTTCCTCTTTTCCTTCTCCTCCTCTTTTTCCTCTTCCTATTAGTATTGAGAGAGAGAGAGAGCCTCTCACTCTTCAGCCCAGGCAGTCTTTGAACTTGTGATAATCCTTCTGCCTCAGCCTTCTGAATGCATGGATTACAGGTGGGGGCCGCCACACCTGGCTCATCGTTACTCTTTATACAATAATCTAAGTGTCTAAGAAAAAAAAATAAAATAAAAAATAAAAAAATTATTAAAAAAGAAAAAAAAAAGAATCGAAGTGTCTGCTCTGCTGTCAACTTCATCTGTAAAGTGGGAAGATAATTAAGATCTGTTAGAGTGCTGGGAGGATTCAAAATTATTTGCATGAAAGTGCTCCTCATGCCTGGCAGTGGTGGTGCTGGTCTTTCATCCCAGAACTCAGGAGGCAGAGGCAGCCAGATCTCTGAGTTTGAGGCCAGCGAGAGAGAGAGAGAGAGAGAGAGAGAGAGAGAGAGAGAGAGAGAATGCTCCATACAATAGATTCAAATGATACCTTGGGGGTGGTAAGCAGCAGGGCCAACCTGTACTTCTGTATAGTTTGTTCACTGTAGGAGGTAACAGCAGCGGGGGTCTGACATTCAACTCTTCCACTGGACAAGCTATGCTCTAAGGAGAATGTATATACATCCTCAGAGAAGAGGCCCTGTGGATTCAAACCTCTCATTCGGGTTTCTGAAAAATTGGTCAGGAAGTCAATCTTCCTTGGAGAGTTGAGAAGAAGAAAGCTGTGAGATACACTAAACCAAAGCTGGAGAAATTATAGCCAAGGAAGCAATGCAGTGGAGGTTGAAAAAACAGAGTAGGGTCTCAGGGCCTCATTCTTTGGCTTCCTTCTAGAGAAGGAAGAGAAGTCCCTCTCTTTCTGCAAATCTTGATCATTGCTTGTTGAACACTGCCCCCTGCTGGCCACTAGAAGAGATGGTCTTCAGTCTTTTCCTGGTGGAGAACAATAGCTAAGAAACTGAAAAGGGAAAAAAACCACCAGAGAAAGAGAAATTGCTGGTGGGGCATGCAACTCAGAATTCTGCTTCTGAAAGATGTGGGAAGGTGGTGACCTAGGGTGCTGACTAGGTACATAGACTAGACTTCGTGGTTTTTTTTTTTTTTTACATCTATTCATTGACTAGAATTTCACATCATTTTGTCTTTGGCGGTTTAATTTGGTGCGCACACACCACACACACACAAACACACACACCACACGCACACAAACACACACCACACACACACACACACACACACGCACACACATACACACACACCCCAAACCAGTGCCCGTGCCAGTAGAGGCCAGAGGTGCTGGATGCCACAGAGCTAGAGTTGGGGAACAAACTCTGGTACCCTGAGAAGTACAAACTCAGAACCTCTGAGCCACTGTCCAGTCCCTTCCGTACCCTTCTGCATGTAGGATTCTGGGTGGCGGCTGTCCGACAGGCAGCAAGAACAAGGAGCAGTTTCCTCCTCTTCCATGATGAGCTCTTCTTTCTCTCTGAGTTTTACTTCTTCCGTTCAGCTCCGTCAGCCATGTGGCTGTTTGTACATTGCCATTTTTGTATTTTCTGGTTCCTGCCCCACTTGATTCTCAGCCCAGACACCTGCTTTTCTCTAACAGGGAAAACTTGGATCTTACAAGAGAACAACGGGAAGCGAGGTCACAGCCTGTCTGTCATCTACCTCTTTTTTTTTTTTTTTTTTTTTCCTTTTATCTTCGATGGCATTCAAGCCTAGCCTTCCGTTTTATGGTCTTAGAAGATTGTATTCCATCCAGTGCCCATGTGTACCCAGCCCTGCTGCAGTACAGGCTCAACCACGCCTCAAATCTGTTTAGGAGAGGATGGGGGGGGGGGCACAGAAAAAGGAACAGAAGTGGTACAAGAAAGGCGGATAAGGGTGGGAACAGGTAAAATCCAAGCTGGATTCTGGATGCTGGTGGGTCTCCCAGCTCCTTGCAGCACCTTGTAATCAACAAGGTGATTACAGTGGCTGCGACAGCATGTTGCCAAGAACCTCTCCACACTCCCCCGTCTCAGATCCCCTTTTTCCCTGGACAGAGGGGCTCTGTTCCCATGTGTGGGAGTGCTGACTCACGGATGATTCTCTCCAGGACTTGCCTTGGGAGGGAGAAAGCTCTCTCCCCGGGGCAACTGCATGCAATGGCTGGTTGGTGTGGGCTATCCCAGCCTGAGAGTCCTTGTGGAAGCACCAGAGGCTGCTGAACTAATCCTGGGATTACCTCACCACCTAACAAGTTCACTCCTGGGAGCACTGGCCCGAGTACAGTGTCAGAAAGAGAGAATCCAGTTCCCGCCGTGGATGAGGTTCAGTAACAGAATGCTCACTCAGCATATCTGTGTGAGGCTCTGGGTTCAATCTCCAGAAATGAAAAAAAAAAAAAAAAAAAAAAAGACAGAAAACAGAGAACAAAACAAAGCACCGTGAATCATCCCAGTGCTTTTGAAGCTAAGGGAAAACAACACAAAATAAACCAGGGCCTGGAGAGATGGCTCAGCGGTTAAGCGCACTGGCTGCTCTTCCAGATCGACTCAGGTTCAGTTCCCAGTACCCACGTGGCAGCTTTGCAGCCATCTGTAACTCCAGTTCTAGCAGACCTGACAAAACACCAATGCACAGAAAATAAAAATAAAATAATTAAAAAAAAAACCACATAGATTTCCTAGGGAGCCTTCTTTGGAACAGCAATATTCCAGGTAGAAGGCGCCATTGATGAGGTGTGGGGCCTTGAGAAGGCTTATTGAGCAGTGTGATATTACTGGAACAAAAATGCCAGGGGCTGGTGGGACAGGACAGGGAATGATAATGGTCAGGTAAAGTAGATAGTGTCCTAGACACACTGATGGGAAAACAGTGGACAGGCTCTGAGAGGGTACATAGGTGTCATCATCATTCTATATGTTAAAAATGTCCCCGTTCCCCTCTATGCTTTCTTTTTCTCACCTATCTAGTGTTAGGGGGTTGAGAGGGAAGAAGTCAAGGGATGGAGAGGGTGGAAGAGAGAAAAGAAACCAAAAATTAGGAAACACCAACGTGGTGGCCCAAGCCTGTAATCCCAGCACTCAGGGAGGCAGAGGCAGGTGGATCTTTGTGAGTTCGAGGCCAGCTTGGTCTACCAAGGCTACACAGAGAAACCCTGTCTTGTAAACAAATAAAAAAAGAACTAAGACTGCCTCCAACCCTTCTCCCATGTGTATAGGAATATATATATTTCAATATATGTATGTTGAAACACATAGAGAAACATTGTGACATAACACACACACACACACACACACACACACACACAACCATAGGGGTTGGACCTAGGAAGGGAGCAGTTTTAGGCAGGTGTTGCAAAGCCAGTTGCGTAAGGGTCTGCTTTTGGGCAGTGGCGATGGGGAAGAGGAAACAGGCTTAGGAAGCTCTTTAATGGTGAATCAACAGGTTGCAGTAACTTAGTGCACAGCCCAGTGGGAGAGAACCTCCAGATTTCCAGCAAGGGTGGCTGGAGGAAGCGGGTTTCCACCTTCCAAAGCAGAGCGGAAAGGAGGAGAAGCTTTGCTGGGGTGGTGACTGTGGTGACAGCAGAAGGAGGAGGAGGAGCTGCACAAGGAGTCTGAGGCTCCTCGCATGGACCCGTCTAGAAGGAGATTGGCCTCTTGGTTTGCAGCTGAAGAGCTGGGTCTCCTTATGAGTGATCATTCCAGAAATTTCCAACTCTACATACCCCGAAGAGGTTACCTTATCCCGCTACCCACCCCCACCACTCCTGACGTCGCCCACCAGCTCTGGCACTCGCCACCAGCATTCCATTATCCTCACTGTCACACCTTTCTCCTCTCTTCCTCCCCCTGGAGCCTGTCGCCATAAGCTACCATTTTACCTCCCAAATGAGGCTGAACTGTCCTGTACGATCACCAGCACCTTTGTTTTCTTTCCACAGAGCTTTTGCAGTTGGTTAGATGTCTCCCTTACCCCCCCGGGCCCTCTTCTCTAGTCCACCGTGCAGGCTGGCATCAGACTTACGCAACCACAATGCAAATCTAACCAGGACACTTCCGCATCCAGGTCTTTTTCATGCCCCTCCTCCCATTATATCCAGAATAAAACCCACGTTCTCTAAGTTGGGATGAAAATTCCTCCACCGTGCCTCTCCTGCCGCGGGGTCCAGCCTTAGATGCCATTCATGGTCAGGCAGTTCTCAAGAGCTCAGCACTCTGTCCTGTTCCAAACTCCCGACTTCTGTGTCTATACTCACATGGTTTTCCTACCAGCCCTTTACCTGGGATCCCCCTGCTCTGTCCATCACCCAAGACCTCCCGTGCCCTGCACTTCATCTGTGTTAAGTTTTGCTCATCCTTGCGACTTCATCTCCAGAAGTGGCACGTTCCTCTAATAACGCCAAGCCAGACGCCACTCCGCTGTACCCATTCCCTGTGCACGCTTGTCTCCATGATTGTCACATGGAGTTTTGAATGGATTTCTGTGTGAACCAGACAAGTTATTTAAACATTTCTGAGCATCCGTTTCCTTATCAGAGATAACACGTTTGGCACTCACTATGCTGGTGCCCAACAGTGCCCAGCAAATGGCGTCTGTGTTAGGGAAATTAATGCTTTCGTTGTCCACTGTTTCTAATTGTTGGCCTGGCTCAGCATCTTTTGCCATCCACCTTGAGACCATCGAGTTGTTTCTCTCTTCCAAAGCACATTTCAGATGGGCCTTTCACAAGTTACTTCCTCCAGAGCTGTGTCTTGTTTTGTTTTTTTACTTCACTGGAATCTACAGGCTACTTATCTTAAAAGAATTTTTTTAAATTAAAGTTATATGCCTTTATGTATAACTTTACATGCCTTTACACATAAATCAAATAGTGCTTAAGTATGTAGAGTTTAAATAAACATCCAATTGCATACATGTATGTGCATGCTTGTTTAAACACGTACATGCCACAGTGTATGTGTGTGTGTATATGTTTTGGTTAGAAGACAGTTTGTGTAAGTGGATTCTCACCTTTCACAGTGTGAGTTGTGGGGATCAAACTCAGGTTTTCAGGCTTGGCAACAAGTTCCCTTACCTCTTGAACTGGCCCCCATCCCCCAAGCATCCTGGAACTCACTGTGTGAACTCAGAGATCTGCCTGTCTCTGCCTCCCAAGTGCTGGGATTAAAGGCATGGACCACCATGCCTGTCCCCTAAAGTAATTCTTGATAACCACTTTGAGTAGGATCCTTCCAGACTTTGTATGCTACAAGTACTTATAAATCTTGGTGCACTAATTTAATATAAGTTTTTCTTTATGGTCTGGAGAAATGGCTCCCAGTCAAGAACACTGTTCTTCCGGATGACCCAGGTTTGGTTGCCAGCACCCACGTGGCAGCTCACAGTTGTCTGTAAAGACCCACCCTTCCTAAACAGGAGAAAGGGATAACACTTATCTCTCCCTGTTTTCTGACTTAAGGCAGAGTGGTCAGCCTCCTCATGCTCCCACAGCCATGCCTTCCTGCCCAAAGAAGTATTGTATCTCTTCCTCCTCCTCCTCCTTCATCTTCTCCTCTTCTTCTTTCTTGTTTTTTTTTTTTTTTTTTGAGACAGGGTTTCTCTGTGTAGCCTTAGCTGTCCTGGACTGGCTTTGTAGACCAGGCTGGCCTCGAACTCACATATATTCACCCACCTCTGCCTCCCTGAGTGCTGGAAATAAAGGTGTGCACTACTGTGCCTGGCTATGATCTATACTTTTTAAAAATTATAATGGTTTATTTTTGAATTTTAAAAATTATAATATAGTTACATCATTCCCCCCTCTAACTTCCCCATTCTAATCCTCCCATAACTACCCTTTGCTCTTTTTTAAATTCATGGTTTCTTTTTTGTTTTTTGTTTTTGTTTGTTTGAGACAGCGTTTCTTTGTGTAGCCTTGTCTGTCTTGGAACTTTCTTTATGGACCAGGCTGGCCTCCAGTTCTCGGAGATCCACCTGTCTCTGTGCTGGGATTAAAGGTATGTACCTCCAGGCAGGCTGGCCTCTTTTTCTTTCACTGTTGATATGCATGTATATCTTATTCGGTCCATACAATGTTACTTGCGTGTACATTATTTCAGGGCTGACTGCTTGGTGTTGGCAAACATATTGATGTGTCCTTCCCTGGAAGATTGCGTCTCCAGCTCTCAGCTGTCCTTAGCTGCCTGTAGTTCTTTGTCTAGAGCTGAGGCCTCTTGAGCTTCCCCCCTTCTGTGTTAGCCTGTCCATTAGTGTCAATGTTCAGAGCTTGTTTAGGCAGCCATGTTGATGAGATTTCATGGGTATATGAATTGCTGTCATTTCTAGGTGACATAATCTCAGAGCAAACTTTCTGTTCCTCTGCCTCTGACAGTCTTCCTGCTCCTCCTTTGGCAGTGATCCCTAAGTCTTAGATGAAAGAATTGTGATGAAGGTGTATCAGCTGGGGCTGTGTACGGCACAATCTCTTATTCTTGCGGCTTGTTTTTTTTTTTTTTTTTTTTAATTGTCTCCTTCTGTTGCAAACAGAATTTTATTTGATGAGGGATTAGAGCTATATTTATCTGTGGGTTTAAGGATAAATATTTAGGACACACTGAGGGATTATGTTGGTTTAATAAAGTGGTTTCTAAAATCCATGATTTTTCTAGCCCTGGCCCTTTGGCTATGCTTACAGTACCAAGAATGATTTTCCTCTAATTGATCATTCCCAGAATCCAATTAGAGGGCTGTTGGTTACCTCCAAGCTATGTGTGCCACTATTGCATCCTTACGTTAGTGTGATGTGTTGGTTGTTGTTGTGGTTCATAGGACTCATAGGTGGGTAGGGAGCTATGCTTCCTTCTCTTGGATGCTTGTATGACACCTTCTAGTACCATAAAAGCTAGTCCTCAAGGAAGAGACTCTCAGATCAGATCCAGCTCAGGTCCTCTGAGTCCTGTGTCCAAAGCATATGTGTCTTCAGCAATAGGGACTTACCTTTCACCTCTGAGAGGCTTCTCATGCCTGGTGTTAGGGTTTTTGTTCAATGGTCTATGGATCTTGAGGAGAGCATTCTTAGTCCAACGATTCTGTTTTTATGCATGGTATGGAATTTCAAACACACAACATGGTGTATAGTTCATCTTTTATATTTACATATACTATGTGCATTGTGGGTGGGACCCTTCCTGCCTGGGCTGGTGGACCTGGGTTCTGTGAGAAAGCAGGCTGAGCAAGCCAGTAAGCAGCACTCCTCCATGGCCTCTGCATCAGTTCCTGCCTCCAGGTTCCCAAAGTTACGAAGGAAGATTTTTATCCTGCCCTGACTTCCTTTGGTGGTGAACCGTGATGCGGAAGTGCAAGCCCAATAAACCCTTTCCTCCCCAAGTTACTTTGGTCATGGTGTTTGATCACAGCAGTAGAAACACTAAGTGCCCTTACTTGCTGAGCCATTTCCCTGGTCTTTAAGAGTTATTTTTTTAACAATCTAGTTACAATTCTTTATCAAATATATGCTTGTCACTTATTTTCTTCCTAGTCTGCAGTTAATTAAAAGTGAATTAATCCCAGTACTCAGGAGGCAAAGACAGCAGGATCTCTAAGGGTTTGAGGACAGCCTAGTCTACAAAGGGAGTTCCAGGCCAGTTAAGGATACATAGTAAGATTTTGTCTCAAAACAAACAAACGAACAAATGAACAGACAAACAGTCTTGAGAATAGTGTTTTGTTTGTTTGTTTGTCAAGACAGTGTTTCTCTGTGTAGCCATGGCTGTCCTAGAACTCACTCTGTAGACCAGGCTGGCCTCTGAACTCAGAGATCCATCTGCCCGTCTCCGCCTCCTGAGTGCTGAGGTTAAAGGTGTGAGCAGCTTGAAAATGGAAATTCTCAGTTTAGGTGAATTCTAACTTATCGTTTCCTTTTGTGTACCCTGTTCTTGGCTTCATGTCTAGGAAAATTTTGCTTCTCCCAAAGTCACAAAGATTTTTATCCAACTCTTTTGTTGCTGATTTGAGACAAGGTTTCACTATGTAGACCTGACTGAGGCTGAGCTTTTGTGATTTCCTGCTTCTGCCTTTGGAGTGCTAGGATTAGAGGCATTGCCTATGATGCCTTGCTTTCTTCTAGGAGTTTCTTTATGCATGCAGACATATGTGCTTGTGTATATGGTACTTTAAACCAAGCTCAAGGCCGCATGCCTGCTGCTTTATCACCAAGCAATACTCCAGCTCTAGTTTTGTAATCAGTTTTGTGGTAGGTTATTAATTTTGCATGTGACTGCCCTTCGATTTAGTGAAAAATCGATCATTTGTAGGTGGATTTGTATTTGGGACTTCCTGTTGTCTCCCATTCAGCTTGTTTGTCTTTATACCTATGCCCCTAGTGTCTTGATTAATTTGTTATATAAGTACACTTTATTCTTTTTCAATTGAATTTTGGTCCTTTGAATTTCTTAATTTGAAGTGGGAATATACAATTAAAAATTCTTTTTAGACAGGGTTTCTCTGTGTAACCTTTGGCTGTCCTGGAATTCGCTCCACAGACCAGGGTGGCCTCGAACTCAAAGAGATCTGCCAGCTTCTGCCTATCAAATGCTGAGACTAAAGGCATGTGCCACCATGGTCCACTGACTTTCTATGTAATGTTTACAATCACCTTGTCAATATCTTCCTTCCCTCTTGCCCTGCTTTGTTTATATTTAGTTATTTTTAAAAATATTTGCCAATTATGTATACAAATTATTTGTGTGTGTCTGTATATGGTTCTGCACATGTATGTACAGGTGTTTTCAGATTCCCTGGAAATGGAGCTACAGGCTCATGAGCTTCCATGTGGGGACTGGGGATGGAACCCATGCCTTCTGGAAGAGCAGCCAGTGCTCTTATCTGCTGAGCAATCTCTCCAGCCCATTTATTTTATGTATATAAGCAAGTCTCTGTGCTACTTGTATGCTTAGTGCCCACAGAGGCCATAAGGGGCACCAGATCCCCTGGAAATGATTTACAGATGTTTGTGAGCTGCTGAGAATTGAACCCCAAGTCCTCTGGAAGAACAGCCAGTTCTCTTGACTGCTGAGTCATACCTATATATACCTATCTCCCCACCCCCACACTCTACCATCCTTCTGAGACAGCCTCATTTGTAGCCCAGGCTAGCTTGGAACTTACTATGTAGTCCTGAACTCATGGCAATCCTCTTGTCTTTTCTTCCTGTTTCAATTACAGGTATGAGCTAGTGGCCCATCTTGTCTCTTTTCTTTCTTTTATCTTTTTAAAAAGTTATTTTATTGATTATCTTTGCTTTTTTTTGTTTTGTTTTTCTGTTTGTTTTTCAAGACAGGGTTTCTCTGTGTGTATGTAGCCTTGGCTGGCCTTGAACTCACAGAGCTCTGCCTGCCCCTGCCTCCCAAATGCTGGGATCAAAGGCACGTGTACCACCACACCTGCCTAATTTCTCTCGTATACTATGTCCCAACTGCAGTTCCCCTCTTTCCACAATTTCTGCTTTTTTTTTTTAAAGGAATGTTATGGTTTTGTTTGAAATGAATTTAATCTAGAGATCAAATTTGGGTAGAATGAAATATTTTCAACTCCCTCCCTTTCTTCCTTCTTTCCTTCTTCCCTTTCTTTTTCCCTCTTTCCTCTCTGTTTCCTCTTTCTCTCTTTCTTTCTTTTTAATTATTTTGAAACAAGTTCTCACTCTGTATCCCTGGCTGGCCTTGGACTTGTCTGTGCTCCTCCTGCCTTGGCCTCCTGCATGCTGGGGTTTCAAGTGTGCGCCATCACACTCAGCTGCAAAGGAAAATCTTAATATTACTGAGTTTTTCACTCCATGAACATGTCACCATTCCATGTACTTAGATCTTCCTTGATCTGATTAGTGTTTTGCAGTTTTCACTGAACATGACCGAACATTTTATTTTATTCACATTGTATATGTTTTGTGCTCTCCTGAATAGTATTGTGACCTATTCCAAAACCTCATGACCTCTGCCATTGGGCTACATCTTCAAGCCCCACTCGCCTTTCCTGCTTTTGAGACAGGGTCTTGCTATGGCCTCTAGGCTGGCCTTGCACTCCGAGACTCCAGCTGTCTTTTTGACAGTCCCCCAAGTGGTTGGGAGCATAGACTCATGACACTGCACCCAGCTAATCTGTATTTTCCATTGTGTGTGTATCCATTGCTAGTGTTAAGGGTTGTGTTGTATTCCTTTTAGAGATCTTCTGGGGGCTGGAGAGATGGCTTAGGTTAAGAGTACTGGGTGCTCTTTTAGAAGATCTGGATTTGATCTCAGCACCCACATGGCAGTTTGCAACTGTTTGTAACTCCAGTTCTAGTGTATTTAATGTCTTCTTCCGGCCTCTTTAAACATTAGGGACAAATGAAGTGTACAGACCATACATGCAGGCAAAACACTCATATACATAAACACACATACACACACACACACACACACACACAGAGAGAGAGAGAGAGAGAGAGAGAGAGAGAGAGAGAGAGAATTCCCTTCCTCCATTGACGTTCTAACCTTTGGTATTTGTAAAGTTGACCTTGCTTGGAAACAGGGTCCTTGCCATCACTGTCTGTGGTAATTTTTAGGACATTCCTAGGACAGTAAGACAACCAGTATATATAGAACTAATCGACCCTCCCACCTTTGGAATTTTAATTTAAGGGCTTTGCACATATCATACAAGTACTCTACCACTGTCCTTTTTTGTCATTGTGTGTGATGTCTGAATGTGCACACCCCACTCCTTTTTCCTTTTTATTTTGAGACAAAGTTTTACTAAGTTGCCCAAGCTGGCCTTGAGACCACTCTGCAGCCTGGGCAGGCGGTGAACTAGAAATCCTCCTGCCTCAGCCTCCAGAATAGCTAAGGTAGTGGGCTTGTACCACCCAGCCTAGCCAATTTTTTTTTCCTGTATTGGTCTGTCTTCATAAAATGAGTGGGGAATTATTTCTCCTGCTTCATTTTTGTGAAAGAGTTTACACAGCGGGTCTAAAGAGCTGGTCCTGGTTTAAGAGTGCTTGCTGCTCTCCCAGAGGACTGGAGTTTGGTTCCCAGCATCTGTATTGGGCAGCTCATAACTACCTGTGACCAGCTCCAGGAAACTCAACACCATCTTCTATCCTCTGCAGGCACTTGCACACACATAACACACTCTCATACATACACATACATAATGTACAAAAAAAATCTTATGTTAAGGAAATAAAAATCACATTGGCTTGGGGGGGAGGAGAAGGGTTGGAAGAGGTAAAGTTCTGAATAGATCAAGTTGGGCATGGGCACCGAAGGAAGATTATGTACTTCTTTGAAAACATTTACATTTTAGGTACTGTGCTGGCTAGTTTTATGGCAACTCGACACAAGGTATAGTAGTCACTGGAGAGGAGGGAGCCTCAACGGAGAAAACGCCTCTATAAGACTGAGCTGTAGGTAAGCCTGCAGCTTAATTTTCTTAAGTAGTGATTGGTATGGGAGGCCCCAGCTCATTGTGGGCGGTGCCACCCCTGGGCAGGTGGCCCTGGGTTCTATAAGAAAGCAAGCTGAGCAAGCCATGAGGAGCAAGCCAGTAAGAAGCATTCTTTCATGGCCTCTGCATTAGCTCCTGTCTCTAGGATTCTGCCCTGCTTGAGTTCCTGTCCTGACTTCCTTTGATGATGAACAGTGCTGTGGAAGTATAAACCAAATAAACCCTTTCCTCCCCAACCTGCTTCTGGTCATGGTGTTTCATTACAGCAATAGTAATCCTAAGAAGTACAAGTACCCAAAGAACGTCCATGTCTAAATGTCTAGTAGGAAGTTGGCAACTTGAATCTGATGCTTAGATGAGAGCAGTCTGAAGTGTTAGTGAGCACCGACTGCATTGACAGGAGAGAATGTCATTGTCTTGGGAGAGCAGGGTGAAGAGTAACAGAGCACAGGGATGGAGTCCAGGCATTTAAGAGGAGGAAGGTATCTCAGGGAGCTTCGTGTGGAAGGTAGAAGGAAGGATATGGGTGAGGAATCTATTCCTTTAAGAAGGTAAGATGAGACAGTGGTATAGCTCAGTTGGCGGAGCACTTACCAGGCACACTTGACACCCTGAGCTCCATCCCCATCACCATACAAACTGGACACCGAGGCACACATCAGCAGTCCCAGCACTTGGGAGGAGGTGAAGCAGGAAGATCAGAAGTTCAAGACCATCCTTGGTTACAGAGTTGTACTGGGTCGGGGGAGAAGGTAGAAGGGGAAGGAAGAGAAAGCTGAAGCAAAGATGGGTACTGAGTGGAGGGAGGCGTTTGGTTTTGTAATGTGAGATGCAGGTCAGTGAAGAGGTCAGAGTCAGGAATGGGAGAGACTGGGCTTAACAGACAGAGAAGGAAAAAGATGAGACCGGCCTCCTGGAGGGATTAGTCCCAAAGAAGGGTAGGACAGTCATTTGCTCTTTCAGAGAGGAGGAGGGAAATCAAGAGGTTTGTGGTGGTGAGTGAGATGCTCCTCCCACTATCCAGCATTTGACTGCTTTGTTCTCAGCTGGTGGCACTATTCGGAGAGGCTCTGGCTCTGGCCTTATTGGAGAAGGAATGTCACTGTCGGTGGGCTTTCAGACTTCAAATCCTGTAGCGTTTCAAGTTCTGCTTCCTACTGTCTGTTCAAGGTCTGAGCCTCCAGCTTCTGCTCCCCCTACATCTATATCTGCTGTTTTCTGCCCTACTTCACCACCCTGATGGACTCTCATCCTTCCAGAACCAGGAGCCAAATACACCTTTCTTTAAGTTGCTTTAGTCATGATGTTTTCTCACTGGAACAGAAAAGTAACCAAAAGGAAGTTATAGTAGTGATTCTTACGTTAGAATCATCACTAAGGTAACTAAAAAAAGCCTTCTGTGATGAAGGCTGAGAATCACTGATTTTAATTTGTAGGTAACTTTTTATATTGGTGATAATGGAGTTGGAGTCAAGGAAACTCACAATTATGATTAAGGAAAGCTGAATGAGTAGAGAGCCACAAAAGTTTGAGATAGATGAAAAGCGGAGAACAGAAAAAAAAAAAAATAGAAAGGAAGGGAATGGATAGCAGCCTAGTGGCTTTTATATCCCAGAGGTCTAGAAATGATGAAGCTCAGGCCTTTTCTCCCTGCCTCCCTCCCTCCTTCCTCTTCTGGTTTTGTTTTGTTTTGTTGAGGCTGAATTTCGTCATGTAGCCCTGGCTTGCCAGGAACTCTCTGTGCAGACCAGGCTAACTCTAAAATCATGGAGGTCCTCTGGAGGTAAAAGTGTGCCCTGGCACATTCCAACTGAGTCCTTTATCTTTAAGAAATCAAGTTCTTTTGTGAGAGAGGTACCTCACACCGATGCTACAGAGACTCAGAAGAATTATTGATCAGTTAAGGGCTTTTGTGTGTTACTTTTCTTCTTCTTTTCATTAAAAGACAAGAACTTAGGAGTTCTAGAGTTTAAGGTTGGGTTGGAAATCCCCACATACATGCTGGATCCGACAGAGAGCCTTACATAGGTTGTGCCAGTCATCAAGCCATATCCACAACCCCTTGTTTTTCTGAGGTGGGGGTCATGCTATGTGAATTAAGGAGACTTGGAACTTGGTATATAGCTCCAGCTAGCCTTGACATGTCTCCGTCCTTTTGCTTCTACCTCTGGAATCCTAAGTGTGTCATCATTCTGGTTTATAGGTATTTTTGCAAGAATTAAGAACAATCCTTCCAGGAAGGTGGGCAAGGGCTACAAGGAGCTCTAATTGTCTCCTTCTTAGATTTATCCTTAGAATAGTAAGAGGATAGTGGCTGTGGCCTCTTGGGTGCCTTATTGTGGTCAACAAATCTGATAGGTAACAGAAATTTCTAGTTAGTCACATTGAAACATCGTTTTCCCAGCATTTAATGGTGGCCCATAACTGCCTATAACTCTAGTTACAGGGGATTTGACACCTTCTCCTGGCCTCCTTGGACATTAGGCACACATGTTGTCTACACACATACATGTAGGCAAACCACTCATGCCCATAGAATAAAAATAACAAACCTTTCTTTTTTAGAGAGCAATACTGTTTAAAAAAATTGTCCTACTTTTTATTAAAGCATTAGACCTAGTCTCTACCATGAGAACAAGGACTGATACTCAGGAACAGCTTTATTGACACAGGAAGCAGACATTTTTTTTCTATAGCTTGTACTGTCCTCCTGAAGAGAAGTGTGGTGGTTTGAACAGGAATGTCCCCCACAGACTCATGTGTTTGAATACTTGGTCCATAGAGAATGGCACTATTAGGAGGTGTGGCCTTGTTGGAGTAGGTGTGGCTTTGTTGGGGAAGTCTGTCCCTAGGAAGTGGGCTCGCTCAGAAGTTCAAGCCAGTTCGCTGTCTGCTTCCTGAGGATCCAGATGTAGAACTGTCAGCTCCTTTTCCAGCACCAGATCTGTCTGCATGCATGCATGAAGCATGCTGTCATGCTTCTCGCCATGACGATAATAGACTAAAACTCTTGATGTGTAAGCCAGCCCCAGTTACATGTGTTCCTGTTTAAGAGTTGCCATAGTCATGATGTCTCTTCACAGAAATATTGCCCCAAGACAAGAAGCTTCACTCAATTCTAGAGTTCCTTCAATCTTCCTTGACAGACAAAACCTCCCAAGGTTTCTGAGATACCTCTGGGATGTCTGCCTGCTCCATCCTCGCTGTCCAGGTCCAAGACCCGGTAAGGAGGTAAACGAGCCTTTACTGAAGGCCTCGGCTCCTCGCACTCGGAGTCTTCCTCCCTGAATAAGACTCTTGAAAACAAACAAACAAACAAACAAAAAAACAAACCAGGGGTCCCTAGGCATAGAACATGGAGGGAAAGGAAGCCTGATTGGAAATTTACTGGTGCCCTGTGGATGTATGGAGGGCTGCTTCTGTTACCTCATTGTTACCTTTTACGTGAATAGAACTGAGGTTTGAAGAAATAAGGAAGTTGTCTATGCATTCAGCCTCCAAGAATGGTTAGCCAGATGTGGCGGCATTTGGGAGGCTGAGGCAGGAGGGCATTAAATTCCAACCCAGCCTGACTACTTAAAGAGACCTGGACTATATAATGAATGAAAAAAAGAAACAAAATACCTCCAAAAAAAAAAAAAAAAACCCAAAGTTCAATTTGTCCTACTACAAATTCCTTCAGGGTCCAGGGCTCCCTGGTTTCCAGCCTTCCTCTGCTTCTGCAGGTTTTCATCCTAGGGGAAATTGTGTTTAGATGTCACCTACCTCAGCGTTCTGGCAATCTTCTTCTTCCTAAAGGATTAGGCAAAGTCATTTCCAGAGAGCTGTCGGAAAGGATACACTAGGACAATCACCTTTAATGTTGGATACCTCCAAACGGCTTGTTGTCACTGCAGATGTAATTTCTCAACTGCATCTCATCATCTGAGGAGAGAAAGAACTGAATGTATCCCGTCTCGTGTCTAAGGTATTTACATGACATCCTGACTTACATTTCAAGCACTGGCTGGGGCCAATCTACAAAATCATTTGTAATTCTGACGTCAGAAACTCATTTCCAATTCTTTGGGGCCCTCTCAGGTCTGGGGCACAAGCTGGCAGAATGAGAATTTAGTATACAAAGAGAGAGCCTGCCGGTGACATGGCATTTCCAACACCTCGCTCTCAACATTGGACGCGTGCTTTGACCAGGACAGGGGACTCTGATGTCTTTCCTATCTCCTCTTACTGTCTCCTGCCCTTCTACCACTTCCCTTATGTTCCTGGTGCGGCTACAAGAGCAGCTCAGTGCCTGGTAGGTGAAAGAGGGTCAGCGTGTTTGTACAGACTACAGTACTTGAAACCATGACTGGATTTCAAGCAGTCTTGCTGCTAGGTTCTTTGCTAACCCGTGTGGGAACAGCAGTTGAGGAAAAGCAAAGGTCTGGGCAAAGCAGAAGGGATTTGTTCACCTTTGAAGAGCCACAACGCAAAGGCATTCTGTCCTCATTTGGGGACTGGTTAGAAGGCAGAGCAGAGAAGAGACCGAGTTTTAGGAAAGACTCCATCAGAGTCGCCTTCCCTGGGATTTCTTAATCATAAGGTTGGGAGGGGAGGTATCAGAATTGAAAGGCGGGGACGGTGGGGGTGTTGAGACGCGTGTGTGAAGACGCTTTTGAAGCAGTACTGCTCTAGGTAAATGGCAGGTTGCAAGGTAAATACTACCAGAGGCAGTATAATAACATGTTGGCCTTCACTCACTACGAGGGCAACCTGGCCTTCCCACAGCCACTTTATGGTGGGCTCAACCCTGTTGGGTTCCTAGTCTGTGCTCTGAAGTGGAAATGCCATAAACGTGCTAGATATTTTGTGCTAACCTACGCTCCCTGGGTCCTACCTTCAAAGCTAAACTACCCAAAAGTCCTAGCTAGAGTGGAGAGCTAGGAGTTCCGCACCCTCCCAGGCATTTTTTTACCATAGCCTTCCCGGGAGAAGGGCCCCCTCTCCTCCGCCGCCCAAAGTCGCGGGGCCTCGTCCTCTTCTCCCCCTCCCCCTCTCCCCTAGGGCAGGATTCCCTTTGTAATTAATCCCAACACTCAAACCAGAGGGGAGGAAAACGTGTTAATGAGCGAGCGTCCCAGTCTGACTAGGCGGTCTGTGCTCACAGCTAGAACACAAAGTAATTAAATTATTTTTGGGAGAAGGGGGGTATGGTGTCAGGGAACTCCCGTATACAAGGGGGAGGGGCCCGTCTCTTGTCACTAATTAATATCAGGGATGACCCTTTTCGCAGCTCTGGGTCGGGGGTGGGTGGGTGGAAATCTATCTTCCCACGTCTCAGATTCCACTGGATTTTGTGTGGCGGGGTTTGTGGTCCCAAAGAATAAGGCCAGCCTCAGGGCCTAGGGGAAAGGTCTTCAACAGGGGTTCGTAGAAGACAGCTCCAAGAGGGTCCAGAGGGCTGGACCAAAGCAAAGATCCGAGGCAGCATCAAACACACCTTCCTGGCCAGGTCCGCAAGCCGGGTGCGGATTCCCAGGATCCCGAGGGCGCAGGGCATGACCAGCGCAGGGCTGGGGGTGCCGCGACTCGGGGAAGAGCCGGGCCGCAGACAATGGACGCAGCAGCGGGAGGGGCGGCGGCTGCGGGAACAGCCGGGAGGCGGCACCTGGGAGCTCGCTCCCCGCCCCCTGCCTCCCCCCGGTCCCCTCCCCTTCTGTCCCCTCCCCCTCCGCCGCCGGCTCGAGATCTGATTCCTGATCCCCGATCGCTTGGTCCTGGGTCCCGCCATGGGAGCCTGAGAGCGCCCTGCAGTTCCCCCCCGGCCCCCTGCCCCCGGGGCCTCGAGGGGGAAAGAGGCGAGTGGTCTGGGACGGAGCCGGGGTGAGCGCCCTCAGGAGTCCCCCTCGCCGAACCCCATCGCCCGTGCTGCCGGTCCTGGAGCGCGGAGTTCGGAACGACCCGGTGCGCTGCGGATACAAAGGCGCGGAGCTGAGCGGGGCGTGCGCCCAGTCCACCCGGCTGTTCGCAGCGGCGGGTGAGTGGCGGGCCGCGGGGGCGCGGGCAAAGTTTGCAAAAAAAAGGAAAGAAAGAAAGAAAGCAGAGAGGGGGAAAAAAGAAGAAATCATGCAAAGGACCAGGGAGCGTCCGGCCATGGAGAAAGCGGGGTGGCTTCTGGGGGAAGGGGGGCTTCAGGCACCCCCCTTCCGGTCTGCTCTCCACTGCACAGCGGAGTGCCCCAACTTTGGGGAGGGGAAGGGGCGCATGGGGAAGGGGCGGAGCCCAGGCCTTAAGAGCCGGGGACTTTCCTGGGCCAGGGGGCCCGGGCCCGCCGCCTGAACGATCCCAAGGGAACCCATTGAAGCCGGGGATTGGGGAGCGTGTGTTGGAGGTGGTGGGAGAGGCCGTGGAAGGATCGGAGGCTGGAGGTATTGGAAGCTGAAGGTATGTTGGGATGCATACACACCTTTGGAGTGTGGGGAGGGAAGGGGCAGGAATATGTTCAGGGTGTAGAGAGGATCCCCGAGAGATGGTTCTGGGCAGCACTGTGTGTGTGTGTGTGTGTGTGTGTGTGTGTGTGTGCGCGCGCGCGCGCGCGTGCAGCCCAGGGATGGGACTTGCGGCGGTACCCGGGAATGTGTGTCGGGGTGGGTGGGGGCCACCGACGACATTATCTCTTTCCCTCGTCCTATTTACTCATCCAAGGTCCTGGTCCCTGCATTAGTGAGTTTTAAAGGGTTCGTTGTGTGTGGGGGATCGGTATGTGTGATTCTTTGTTTTTTTTTTTTTTTTTTTTGTGTGTGTGTGTGTGTGTGTGTGTGCACGCCTTGACGTGCTGTGTGTTCCTGCAGGTGGGCCCTGGGTTTGGATGTGTAGGTGTGTGTGTGTGAGAGAGAGAGAGGGAGAGGGAGAGAAAGAGAGAGAGCTGACCAGCTAGCCAAACACATACATCTGCTGTGTGTTTGGGTATGTATTTGTGTGTTTACCCAAGGGAAGGGGTGTGTGTCTGTGTGTGTATGTGCTGAGAGGGGCTTATGGGAAAGAGGTGGGTAGGTATTGGAGAAGGTGGGTTTATAAGAGCAGAATGGGTGGCAGGCATATGTGGAAATAGGTGTGTGTGCACCTGTGTGGTAGGAAGGGGTGTGTGTGTGTGTGTGTGTGTGTGTGTGTGTGTGTGTGTGTGCGCTCTGGTGAGTAACCGGTAGTGATGGGTAGGTGTGGATGTGTGTGCCGGCCTTTGCTAGGGTGTGTATTTTTGAGCGTGTATTGGGGGTACCTCTTGTCTCTGCAGGCAGATTTTCCTGGCAGAGCGCCCACAGGGACGGCTGACTGCAGGCTCTGAGTGGCCCCGCTTAGTTAGATTCAAGGGTGATGTCTTGAGCATCCAAGACCCCAATGGGGACTGTGCATTTGGGGGCTGGTGAGTTGCCTTAAGGGGCGCTTATCCGGGGAGATGGACTCTTCTGGAAGATGCTGTGCGTTGTGGGGAATGGGGAATAGGTTCAGGGGAGGTGGGGGGCACTGTAGTCCTAAAGGAGATTTTGGGGTTCAGGGAGTCAAGGACACAAATAAGAGCAGTGACCTTTCTCACCGTCATAGACTGGGCTTCAGTGTTCTTCAAGGCCACTTGCCTGTCTTCTCTGCCCCAGTTTCTCTCTGAGGCTGTGGCTCTCAGGCACTGACATCATGACGGTGGCTACTTCAGAGCCCACCAACTCTGCCCTGCCCCTAGGACACTGAGGAGTGAGGGCTGGAGGTGAGGAGAAGCCGGCACCAAGGCGTGAGACCTGAAAGGGAGCTGTAGGATTGAGAAAGTAGCATGGGGTGCTTCTCTGGGAGTTTTTCCAAGTGTGTCCAGGTACTTGGCCCTGCCCTTTCTTGATGACAGGCGCTCTTTAGGTAGAGTGTGTGGATGTGTGTGTTCGTGAATGTGTGTGTACATGTATGTGGGCGTGAGTGCCTGTATGTGCGTGTGTGTATGCGATCGGGTATGAGTCTGTGTGCGTGATTCTGTGTTTACATTTGTCTGTGTTTGTGAGTTCCTGTGTGTGTGCTTGTGTTCAAGTGTGTGTGAGCGTGTTTCTGTGGGCTCGTATGTGTTTCTCTGTGTGTTTGTTGGAGCTGAGCTTGGGAGAGGCCTGATGTCCACATGGTGGGAAAAGAGTGTATTCGTCATCATGAGAGTGGGTGGGAAGTCAAGAGGCTGAGGAATAGACACCTTTTCCTCCCTGAGAAGCAGCAGCGACCTCCTTTCTCCCTTTGCTCTTGTTCATTCTCTTTTGGGGTGAAGGGAAGAAAGGGGTGGTCTTCTCTGGAACCCAATCCCTGTTCTCACATGCGTGTTGTTCTCAACCAGTTTCCTCCTGCTGCCAGAGGTTAGTTAGGCGGAGACAGTGGTTCTAAGACAGAGGCTGGAGTTGCACATGCCCATTAGGGTCCTGGGTAATTGCAACTGGAATGTTGGTCTTTAATGGGCATGTGCAGTTGGAATGTTCCATCTTTAGCCCTCAGAGCTCCCTACCCTTCATAAAGCCCGAGGAGAAGAGGGGAGGGGTTTAAAAAATGTTGGAGTAGGAAGAGGAACACGGTAGGAGAGGACTAGATTTCTCGCCCCCATCACCGCCAGTGTTTCATTCCTTCAAACCAGACACCTATCAGATGGTTTTTCCCAGGGCCTGCAAGGCGCCTCTAAGACAGGTGCCCTGGTTTTTTGGCATACCTCATTTGCTCAGTGTGTGCTCCCTGCCAGTAGGAGTTGTCCTCTAAGCTGGAGGAATTGTGGTCCGACAATAGGAAGTGCCATTTCAAAGAGTACTTCCAGGCTGGGAACCAGTGGCCACATCGGGCCCCTCCTCCTCCATTGTCTTGGTCCTGCTTTCTACTTTCTCTAATTCCCCCTGCAGGGTTTCCTTCCTTGGTGTCTCTTCCTCTGCTCTCTCACCTTCCTGTAGGTCTTGAGGAGGAAGAGCTTCCTTCTCCCTGGCCCTTCATTCCCTCTGAGTCTTAGGGACTCCAGTTTTCTCCTTTGCTGGCTCCTACGCCATGAGGCCAAAAGGAAGAGCCAGACAGTTTCCCTTAGTGCTAAGAGAAGTGTGGCCTGATGCATGTAATTAAGCCTCATTCCTGGGTGTTTTAAGACACCATCCTCCGAGCCCACACTGAACCTACCTACAAGGAACCCCAAGTCCCCCACCCTGCACTGTGACGGCTCTCCTTTGTTGACAGTTTGCTCTGAACACCACATCCTAACTGTGTGGCCTCAGACAGAACGGCTAAGTTTTGAAAGCCTCACCTGTTACACTGGCGATCGGCCCCACCTCTTAGGTTTACGAGGACCACATGAAATAATCTGGGAAGAGTGTGTTCCTCAGTGCCTGGCACAGGGGAAAAGACTCAGTAATCCTGGCTGTCGTGGCCATGGATGTATTAAGGATGAGGGCTGGGCGGTAGGGCAAGGGAGTGGAAGGAGGCTTTACTGTGCTTTCCTCTCGCAGGCCACAGTCCACTTTCTGCCAGGTGCTGTGTGAAACACGGGGGATGGAGGGGGGGAAGACGACACCGTTGGCAGGAGAAACATGCTTGGACACGTCGATCCCCTTAACCCTCCTCGTGCCGTACGGAGGTGTATTCTGCAGGCCCTTGCGGCATAGAGTTTGGTTCAGAGGTGGAGTCTTGGGCAAGGTGCCCGAAGGAGATGTGTTGGACACTAGGTTTTTAGAAGTTGCCACGGAATGAACTTCCTTGAAGAGAATGGAGTCCGGCGCACACGCAGTACTGTTTGGCCACGTGTGTCTGGTTGTGGAGCGTTTGCACTAGCCCTGCGAGGACCGCAGACACATTGGACTGTTGTTGCCAGGGCGCTGCTGTTTCGTCCCGCCTTCCCCCCTGCCACACACACACCTGCTTTCTGTTCTGTGTGAAGTTACCTGTTCTGGCTCTCTCCTCTAAATGTCATCATTTTATGTCTGGCTTCCTCTCAGATTGTTTGCTAGGCTCATTCATCACCCCTTTCTATGGCTCAGTAATATTCTACTGCACGTGTATTCCTTAGCCGAGCCCACTCATTTGTTTGTTTGTTTATTCACTTATGTTGGGACAAGGTCTTGCTTCTTATCTTTGGCTGGCCTGGAGCTCACTGTATAGACTGGGCTGGCCTGGAACTCGTAGAGATCTGCCTGTCTCTCTGGCTCCTGAGTGCAGGAATTCAAGTCCTGCTCCAGCACACGTGGCCCTTCTTAACCATTTGTTTTAGAGGCCAGGAAGACAAGGGAGAGAACTGACGGGTTTGTTGGTTGAGGCTGAGCATGAGCAAGAAGGCGAGTGGGACGTTTGCTACTCCTGGGATGCTGAAGTATGAAGCAGAGATTTGGCCTCAGTTTCCCTAGCTATAAAAACAAAATTAACGATCCCTTTCCTTTCCTGTGCTGTGGTGTTTGTTGGTGGAGGTGGAGGCATCAGGGAGAGGAGAGGCTGGGATCCTCCTGTCAGTATGTATATATGTATGTATGTATTTATTTATTTTTAAGCCTTCCCTTTCCTCTTCTTGGAAGGTCACCTGTGCACTGTGTGTGTTTGTACTCTCATCCCCGTGTGATTCATCTTCCTGCTTTGCCTCCAATCAGCTTCCTCTCCCTCCCAGTTGACCTGAGACCTGAGACCTCTCACTCTCTACAGGTGGGTGATCCTCTGCTCCATGTGATGTTCATGGCCTCCCTCTCCTGTTTGTCCTTCGACAGCCCTTTGTCAGCTTCTCTGCTGCGATCTGGATAGAACTGCAGTGTGCCATGCAGAATCTTTGCATCCCTCTCCCCCCCTTGGTACAGAGTGGGAGGCAGAGGCTTCTCTGGTGGGGCCTGTTGGAAATGAGCTGTTGCGGTGCCAGTCTTATGCCCCTGGCAAGGTTGGTAATTACAGACAAGACAGCTGGGAATGGGTTTGGGAAAAAGCGAGCTTGGAATCAGCAGAACTAGGGCTATCCTGGTAATCAGGGTGGGGCCCTGCGAGGGGAGAGTGGGCAGTGTCTGGGGGCTGGGTTGAGGCAGGAAGTTTGGGGCCTCCTTCCCCTGCCCATCAGT
Source organism: Meriones unguiculatus (assembly GCF_030254825.1). Taxonomy (NCBI): domain Eukaryota; kingdom Metazoa; phylum Chordata; class Mammalia; order Rodentia; family Muridae; genus Meriones; species Meriones unguiculatus. Next base: position 92,501,176 of record NC_083359.1, on the reverse strand, counting down.
GAATAGCTAGGATAAGAGCCTGGAAAAGAGTGGGAAGCCATTGCATCCTAGGCCTGACCTCACTGAGGAAGAGGGAGGAGACGAGAGAAGATGGGGGGACCTAAGACCTCCTGAAAAAAATGTATCAGTGTGGGGTTAATCCCTGACCCGTAATCATGGGGTGAGCCACCTCTGCAGCCGAAGATGAGTCTTCCTTATTCTGAGTGGAATCTACTTTTTATAATGAGGCTCTAGGAAAAGAAGTGGAAGGACTGACTGTGCAGTACCTAAAAGAGCTGGGAAACCAACATTTACTGAGCATCAGTTTTTAATCTGTCCTTCTATTTATTTATCCATCCATCCATCCATGTATGTATGTATCTATCCATCCATCCATGTATATATGTGTCTATGTATGTATGTATGTATCTGTCTATCTATCTATCTATCCATCTACCTACCTACCTTTTTTTTTTTTTTTTTGAGGCAGGGTCTCACTGTGTGTCTCTGACTGGCCGGGAACTTGCTTTGTATACCAGGTTGGCCTCAAACTCACAGAGACCTGTCTACCTCTGGCTCTCAAGTGCTGGGGTCACAAAGGCGTGTGGCCATTGCACCCAGCCTTGTTAAGCATCTTGTATGCTACAGCTTCTGTGATTTTTCTGATCATACAGTATGATACAGACAACTGTTGTCCCCATTTTACAGACAGGAAAACAAACTCAGAGAAGGCAAGAAAGTCTTTAAAGATGGTGTAGCTCCTAAAGGCTGTTTTGGTCTCTGTGATTTCTTTGCTTTTCAGTTTTCCTTTTCCCAAAGCACTGTCTTCATCTTTCCCTGCTGTCCCCCCAATTCTCCGTGATTGCACATTCTTGGCTTTAATCTTGAAAGTGACTAACTCCTCTTCCCCCTTAGAAAGCTAACCCGAGTCCATATTCTCCTGATGAGTAGAGAGAGCTACCTCTAAGGGTGAGAACCAGATGGGGTCTTATGGAGGAGCCAGTCTTTCCCAAGGAGGAGCACCTCATTGTCTAGGCCATGGCAGGGCCCCTGTTGGAGCTGAAGCCCTTCCTTTCTGTGTGGAGTGTTGTGTGGAGAGGGACCTGGCCATCACTGTCGTGGGATTTTTCCCTGAAGTCCTATCTGTAGTACCTCAAGTTCTGCTCTCACCAGTGCCTGGCTTTCCTAGCCTGGATGGAAGGCGGGGTTTGTGAATGGGGGCTCTGGCTTTTTAGGGGAAGGGAAGAGGTCAGACAGAAACAGGTGCTGAGCCTGAGGTGTGATGTGGTAACTCTGAAAACCAGCCAAGTGTGAACAGAAATGCATACTTTGTCACCTGCTTTACTCCAGGAATGGAAGTGGCAGATATAAGGATGGGGGAGTTGATCTTCAGAAAGAAAGTGAGAGGCTCGGGTGAGGGGGCTGGGTGTTGTCAGGAGGGAAGAGGCTGGTTGGAACTCTGGGCCTTTTTGGCCTTCTCAGTGTTCCTCGATGTGAGTGGCCCTGGGCTAAGGTAGGTGGAGGAGGTTTCATGAAGAAACCCAGTCCTGCCCCTGCCCTCCCCGCTCCCCACACACATTGCGTCTCACACTTTGAGGCTCACTCTTCTGCTTCCCCATACAATCCAGCCTTCACCCACAGTGCCCCATATGTCTTTCTTCCCCCACACTCCTTCCCCACATCTCAGCTCTCCTGGTCCACATTGCCAGCCTGAGGTTGGCTGACTTCCTCTTCCTAAATAACTCTTGCCTCGAGGCAGGGTCTGGGTGAGGAGGCTTTGAGGTCTCTTGGGGTCAGGGACAGTTGAGGCTTACTTAGGACAGGGAGGCATTTTGTTTGAGTGTGTGCAGGAAGCAGGCCTGTGGGTCAGCACTTCTTCCCTACTTTCTGTTGTCCTTTTCTGTTTGTTTTCCTCTTCCATACCTCACCTGATACGTGGGGAGGGGCCTCTTGTGCCACAGCCTGGGAGGCAGCAGCCCAAAGCCCTGTGGGTGGTGAAAATGAAATGGAGCGTCCTGGCATTTCAGTACTGGTTGCCTCTACAAAGTTCTGTGTCCTTTCTTCTCTCCCTATAGCCTCCGCCTGGGAAAGATGCCAAAGGGAATATTCATCCTGTCCAAGATTGACCAGAAATGGGTCTAGGGGAAACTAGAGGTTGGGATGCTATGGGTTGTGTGCATGTGTTTGTGTGTGAGCATGCGTGTGGGTGCTGGATTGGGGGCAGGGACTTCGAGAGCCTGATTGGGGGTGGGGGTGCCAGCAGAGAGCGGAACAGGTCTCTACAGAACCTGCCTAGCCAGGGTGGGTGGAGCTGGGTGGGGCAGGCAGGAACCATTCCAGGTTTCAGAAGGGGAACTAGAATGTATGCGCACGTGTATGTGTGTCAGTCTTTCGGTGTCTGGATTTGGAGGGTACCCCCCTCCTCCCCGCTTTCCACTGAGGGAGCTTCACAGAAGGTGGAAAGGGGTGTGGCTTTGCTTTCTAGCTCCTTTCTAGTGAGTATCAGGTACCCTGGGAGGAGCCCATTTGTAGGCTCTTCCCCTGCTGCTCCTCCCTTCCCATGCTAGGAGAAGGATCCTGCTCCCACCCCGGGGCTGTGAGGATGGTGAGCTCATGTCTGGCCCTCCTAGGAGAGTGCTTGGTTAGCAGTATGGGGGTGGGGCACCTGGTGCCAGCTCCTGGGCATCTGGTCTTGCAGCCTTCCCACTGGGCTCCCTGAGGTCCAGCTGCCTTCTTGGGCCTCTTGGGTCTCACTAGAGCCACTGGGTCTTTTCTGAGGGTACAAGAGTGAGTTTGGAAACCCTTTATAGGCTAGGGTGGTCGTGGTCCTTGCCCATTCTGTACCTTGGTTCTTTCTGTGATAGGAAGGGTCTAGCATGAGCCCCTTGGGATGAGTGGCTTGGCCATGGCCAAGGCTGGATGGGATTGAATGGAGTGTTAGAGTGCTTTGGAGGGGTGGTTGAGTACAGGACTGTCTGGAGTTGGATTATTTGGTATTGGGCTTAGGTCTGCCTGTCGCTTGTGGGGGAAGGGTCAGGGCAGGAGTCAGCAAGTCCTCCTCTCTCCTCAGCTTCTTGTAGAGTTGTTTGGAAGAACCAGAGCCAGAGGGTTGCTTGCAGAAGCATCTGCTTGCCTTCAGGAGATCCCCTGAGACCCAAGTGCTAGCAAAGTTTTCCAAGCAGTAAGAGTCCAGAAAGGGCTGTCATGGAAGTAGTAACCACTGACCAGCCATTAGCTTCCCTTCTCTGGTCCTTACTTTACTGTCTGTAGAGTTGGGTGGGTCAGTCCACTGTCTCCCATCCAGGGAGAGAGAAGGGCAGAATCAGAGAGCTCCACCACTTTCTTTAGAGATCTAAGTTAGGTGTCTGTATTTTCACTCAAATCAAAAGCTTTGAGTCTCCATTATTGCCTGAAAAGGCCACCTGGTTGGACTCATCTCTGAAACTCAGGGAACAGTGGTTAGGCCAAATGCTAATAACCCTTTGCACCTTTGCTCTACTTCTTGCTGATCAGCCTTATGACTAGGTGCTCTGCCCCTGGGCGGATAGCTAAGTACCCTCCAACCCCTTCAAAGCAGGCAATCGGCGCTTGCGAGTGCAACTTAGCTAACCATGGGTTGTGGTGCAGAAGTCGGGGCAGGCCAGATGCTGTGAGATCCTGGTTCTTGTGGAGGAATCAGAGGGTTGTAAAGGCAAGGGTCCACAGGTGGTTGCTCCTTCAGGAGGGCTCCAAAGGAATAACTGTGCCCAGGCAGGATTACCCTTCTAGGTCCCTGGCAGAGAAGAGGAAATACAGCCTACCAGAGACAGATTCTGGTCAAAACAGAACTTTTAGCTTCTTGTCCACTTTCCCACCTTCATCTTTTTCTGGCCAAAGTCTTCTCTCGTATGAAACCCAGGTACCTCTGCTCCACAGGCCTGCTACTTCCAGCCCTGTCGTATTGGTAGAGATGAAGAAGAGTTACCCCTTCTGAGGCGTACACTTAGGATGTGTCCCTGTCCTCCTTTCTCCTCTGGCCGAGTTACCCTGGCTTTTGCTTCTTCCCAGATACATCCTCGTTGTGTTCTGCCTCATGGCCCCATCCCAGGTCTGAAGATACTGTAGGGCTAGAGCAGTACTGTACTGTAGGGCTAGAGCAGTGGCAAAAGAAGATAGTGACCACAGGCTCCTATGCCTGGTTGCTGTCCTCAGCGCCTGTGGGGTATGTGTTTGTGTGCAAGCACAAACACTTGACTGTCAACTCAGCTGCTCCTATGAGTGGCGAATGGGGAAGGGTCAGTTGGTCCTGGTCCAAATTTACCCAGCACCCCTATTACCCACATACCATATACCCCAGGGCCTTGTTCTCTCTGCCTCTTGCCAGGTTTTCAGTTTATATTTTCTAGAGGCCTCCAATTGTTTCCTGAAGAAACCAGATCCCATGCTTAGACAAAAGCTGGGGCTGCCAGAGGAGAAACCCCATTCTCTCCCCCTCTATCCCATTCCCCCACCTCTATAACCTTTCTCGCTTTGGATGCTGGGTATGGGTTCCAGGACCTGGCTGCCATCACCTAGGCAACAGGGGGCTTTGGTTGCTATGGCGATCAATGTGGGAGAAGCTGGGCAGCCGGGACAAAAGCCCCCACATTCCCTTCAGCCCTCCTCCCAATTCCCTTGGGATGATACTGAGACACATTCCATTAATTTTGTTTCTGAAAGGCCTTTGGAGGGGAGAAGGGTCTCCTTTCTGTGCCGGGGCGCTCTCTGCTCTCCCTCTCTCCTCTTTGGCCTCCTTTTAACCCCAGATAATCCATGGCTGGTTTGAGCAGGGGACTCAGTGCCTGTGTTTGTGTCTTGAGGAGTGGGGGGTGAGTTGAAAAACAGTGGGGCATATTCCCTTTCTACAACGTCAGCCCCTTAGCTGGGTGCCACTCTCTGCCCTGTGCCAAGCCCAGACTTCTCCTCCTGTCTCCTCATCGCTCTGACATTTCTACTTGTTGATCTCATCCAGTGATTCCCCTCCCCCACCTTGTTTCCTGGGAACGCTGCCCACCCGGGAGACCCTCCAAATCTGATCCTTGAGACTGATTAAGTAAGGGGAACTTCTGCCCATCTCTTTGCCTACCTTTCATCCCTTCCCATCGCCGGGATTAGCTCCCTTGGGTACCCAGAGGGGACAGAAGGCAAAGGCTTCAGAAGTTGTGGTGCTTTGTGGGCCCCTGTGTTTGGTGGGTGAGGGTGGAGCATGTTTTGCTGCGTTTTGGACCCCCCATCTGTATGCCAAGGCTATGGGGTCTGTCTTTTGCTGGGGAGGAAGGTGGGGCCCTTCCCAGCCTAAGTAGCTGGGAACAAAGAGTCGAGAGATGACCGGCACCCTGTCTGGCTGGAAATTTATCTGCAGGGGAAACAGAGTAGCTTCACCTCACCTCTGCGTGTGTTTGAAGTAGTGGGTCTGGGTGGGGTGCCGCACTGTCGAGTTCTTTATTTAGCCCTACAATTTATTTATAACACCGCCTTCCCTAGTTTCAGAGGAAGTGGTTGGGGACTGGAGTTTGAGAGCTTATTAATTGCTTAACTATTAGTAGCTGTGCAGTCTATGAAAGCACTTCTTTCATCCCTGCGGTCCTTGTAGCTACTCCACGAAGGAGGTGTCCTCATCTCTTGTTTTACCGAAAGGCCCACCAGGCACAGCAGGGTCAGTAACTTACCCGTCGGCACACAGCTCGGCGATGGGAGGGCCGGGTTTTAAACTCGGATCTTTGTGTACATCCCAGGCTCCTTTTGCTGTTGGCTCTGTGCAGGCATTTGGGATGAGGATGAGGAAGGAGAGGGCTCTAGTGTCTGGATCCAATCACAGCACTTCCTTTGCCATTCTGCCTTGTCGCCCCCCCCTCTGTAATCCGTCGGTCTCGGAGCCTACTGGCCCAGTTCAGCTTTTAAGAGGAGAACTAGAAAGAATAGGTGGGAACCACATCAAAAGTCTTGCAGCTGCAGCGTCTGAACCCCGTACGGAGGAGTAAACCAGTAGAGTGGGTTCCCAGGGGAAGGGTTGAAGAGCCCAGTGTGTCATTTGCAGACAGAGGGATGAACATGGGACAATCCCTGTTTGTGGCCCTGCTTTAGCGAGGTTCAGGTTTGAGCTGAAGTCTATCTGTCCCCAAAGTATGTCTCTGTCACATGTTGTTGCTTTGATGGGGGGGGGCAGTATTGAAATCACTGGCTCACGGATTGCCTCCATGTGGCTCTGTTAGGAGAAGAAATGAATAGATTTCACGTTGATTCTTATCTCCCCTCAATGGCAGTTTCCCTGAGAGTCAGACAGGCGTATTCATTTACTGGGTGGGTATCAGTTACTTTCCCTGTGTCCACAGGATGCAAATATGTATCACTCATTCTGCTCATTCTCCAACTGTTGGCTGGTTAACGTAGCTGGAGCAAAGGTAACTTCACAAAGCAGGTCTGTTTCAGCGCTTAACACGATGAACTCCTCAGCAGCGTGGGGCCTGGTTGTGTTTATTCCTCCCTGTGAATCCACTTGTCTTGACAGTACACTCTGCCGGCCTCTGGTCTCTCCTCAGTCTCTTTGCTTGCCCTCCCCCACCGCCAACATGTGCAGTTTGGAGTTCTTGCATCCATTCTCCTGAGCTCAGGGCAGTGTCTCTGCATGGGGCCCATACCTCCAGCTCCGACTGCAGCTCCTTGGATGCCTAGCTGCCCATTCCTCACAGCCACGAGCTCTGTGAATAGGGAACAGTAGTCACAGCCCTCTCCCACAAGCTTGCTCCTCCTCACACGTGGTTCTCCCTAAACTCCATCCTCCCAAACTCGCTTCTTTTAATGCTCTGCCTTACCAGAGGCTCAGCATCTTCTCCCTTGCTCAAGCTAGTTTTGTTTTTGTTTTTCCCAAGACAGGGTTTCTCTATGTAGCTTTGGCTGTCCTGGACTCAATTTGTAGACCAGGATGGCCTGAACTCCCAGAGATCTGCCTGCCTCTGCCACTGCTGGGATTACAGAGGTGTGCCACCACGTCTAGCTCAAGATAGGTATTTTTATTTTGATACATTTTACTTATTTTTGTGGGCTTGACTGGGTGTTTTTGATGTTTCTTACTCCACTCCCCCGAGTCAGCCCTTCATCAGGTCTAGTTTTCTGTGAGTCTATTTCTTACCTCTTCCTGGGTTCTAGTAACCAAGTCTTCCTGCTATGGGACTGTCTTACTGATCTCCCCATTTCTGCTTTTTCTTTTTTCTAACTCAATTCTACACAGCTAAAGAGGCTTCTTGATGACCTGCAAATAAAAGCAGAACTCTCCGCTTGGCTCCTGCTGCTTCAGCCACTCTCTCCCTCTCTCTCTCTCTCTCTCTCTCTCTCTCTCTCTCTCTCTCTCTCTCTCTCTCTCGTCCATCCTCAGCTTTGTTCTTTGTTGTTCCCTGAATGCATGGAGCCACTTCTTGAGTTGGCCTTCCATGGTGTCATGTCATCTCTTCCCTTCCTCGGGCGTTTTCTTCCTTTCTTGGGCATGTTCAAGGCTTCCAGACCTTCAGTTTAAAGTATGACCATGGGGTTCGGGAAGCTCAGTGTTAGAGTGCTTGCTTAGGTTCAGTCCCTGATCCGTTTGTCTGTGGTCTTGTAACCTCTTGTTCGTTTTCTTCCCCCACACCGACATGGCTGCTTGTATTTATAGGCGTAGTGGTTTAGTGTACATCTTCCCCCAGACCATAAACTCAGAGTCAGTTATACCTCATATCGAGAGAATAGCGAAGCGTGTGGAGCGAAGGGGGTGAGTTAGGTTTGCTTGATCAGGGAGTGAAGGCAGGAGGTGCTGAAGGGCATGGCGATGACTAAAGTCCTGTTGCCAGCGTCAGTGGAGAAGATGAGCCTGGTTGCTAGAGTAGCTGGAGCTTCTGTGAGAGTTGGGGCTGGCCTCTGAAGGATGATGAGTGGCACTTGGAAAATCGGGGAGGAGATACCATCCTCTCTACAGAGTTAGATGTGCAGTGTAGACGGAGGAGGCTGCCGGTCAGCCTAAGTAGAGATGGTCTTTCTTCTTGCTTGTCCTGGGGCTTTAGGCTATTGGAGGATGCTTCTCTTTGTTTTTTTACACCACCATGCTGTCAATCTCCACCTCCATCCATTCATCAATGAGAGAGAGAGAGATTATGCTAGAAAGCCTAGCTTGTAGGTACGTGCATGTGACTCTAGGTCTCGTTTTCCTGGTGGAGAATAGGAAGGTGGTGCCTTGATTCTTCGTAATGGGGCGCTCAGGTTGGGTTATTATATCCTTCTTGCTGGAGCCCATGCTAGCATCTTTCTCAGCCCCGAATACTTGGCACGCTGGGTGGAGGGTCTTTCTAGCTGGCAGAGCAGCAGGAGCTAAGCCCGTTGGACAGAACAGGAACCAGGAATGAGGTATCCTCAGGGAGTGGCTAGGCTTACCTGAGCTTCCGGTGGCATTTGGGGATAGTTTTTCCCCTGTGTCCTGACCTACAGGGATCCTGAGCTACCCCCTGAGCCACTGCTTTATCTTCTCAGGGAGCTGTCGCTTGAATTTCTCTGAGATAAGCCCACTCGTCCAGCAAAATAGAGTCCCTCAGGGCGACGGTTGACTTCCTAAAGGTGCCTCTTGGCCTGAAGAAGCCTGTGCTGAAGGAGGTGGCTGTGGGGCCCCCCAAGAGGCCCCAGCCCGCGGCCCTGGAGCGCTACAAGGCACGGCGTTCAGACGCCATGGACACTGAGTCCCAGTACTCGGGTTATTCCTACAAGTCGGGCCACTCCCGCAGCTCCCGAAAGCACAGGTGGGTACGGCTAGAGTGGCGGAGAGAGATCAGGCTGGTGGTGAGGTGGTGTATACTGAGGTGGAGCTGGTTGGGGCCTGCTGAAGGGACCTTGATCCCCTCTTGATCGTTTTGTTCCTGTTTCTCTGGTTTCCTGCTGCAGGGACCGCCGGGACCGACACCGCTCTAAGAGCCGGGATGGGAGCCGAGGAGATAAATCCGTGACGATCCAGGCTCCGGGAGAACCCCTGCTGGACAATGAATCCACCAGGGGGGATGAGCGGGTGAGCATCGGGGATAAAGTTGTTTAGATCAGACATTGTCTGAGCCTCAGGTGGACCCTCCATGAGGCAGGGGAAAGGCAGATAGATACCTGGTCTCCTAGGACAGATCCAAGATCCAAAAGGGTATCTTTTTGTTTGTCCTTCAAGACAGGATGTAGCCCAGACTGGTCTTAGTTTTTGTTGTTGTTTCGGTGTGTTGCTTGTTTGTTTTTGTTGTGAGACGGGGTTTCGAAGTGTAGCTCCCGCTGGCATCAAACTCACAGAGATCTGCCTGCTCCTGCCTCCCGACCTCGGGATTCAAAAGTGTGCGCCACTATGCCTGGCCCCCTAGATTGGCTTAAAAATAAAACAAAACAAAACAACCCCCCCCAAACCAGAATTCTCCTTTCCTGAGTCCCAAATGAAGGGATTACAGATGTGCACTAGTGTGCCTTCTTTTTTGTTTAGTGTTTCAAGGTGGGCCCTTGTTGCAGTGGAATTCAGGGGATTTCAATGGAAACCCTTTTGGAGGTGCTACCTGATCTCAAGAGGCAGAGGTAGTTTAGCTGAGTAAGGAGAAATGTCCTTGTTATTCCAAAGCTCCCGGCAGCCAGTGAGGCTGCTGCAAGCTGGAGTTAAAAGGGCAGTAGCGGTGGTGGGTGGTGGTGAGTGGTGGTGGGTAGCCCACAGGTTCCCTAAAGTTTCAGATGTACTATGCCCTCTGCTGTTAGCTTGTGGAACAGCATCACATAGGTCCTAGGGAAAAGGGGTTTGGGAAGAGTTGATGGAGCTGAAGTCCGAGAGAAATGAGGCTGTGTAGTTAAAGAGGTTACCGTGAAAAAGAATTCTCCAGGACAGTGAACAGTTGTTTCTGTCCTAACCTCTGGTCCATTGCACTCGCTGAAGAGAGAGGACAGTAGGCAGAACACTGGAGTTGAGGAGGGACAGGATTTGCGGTGACACTGAGATTGCTCGTCTTATTATTCCTGTTCTTTTTCTTGGGAGTAACTTAGGCAAAGGAGACTCTTAGCTTCTTGTTCTTGTGTGTGCGTGTGTCTGATGTTGGGAACTCTTTCCTTTCCGTGAAATCAGGCCTCATGGATTTTTGAAGTGACCTTGAGATATGATTAGCTCATCTGCTGTTTGGTGGGGTTCCCTAGGCCTTGATTTTGAGAGGGTAGGCAGTGTATCTGGGGTCACTGGGTGAGGGCATGGTTTCAGCCCCACAGCTGACAGCGGCCAGCTCTTCAGCTTTCTATATTCAGCTCAGGATTCTTCTCCCTTCCTTGGGAGAGGAGATTCCTCAGCTCTCTAGTCACTAGCTCTTCTAGGCCGCCTCCTCCACCACACTGCATGGCTCATCATGTAGCTTGCTCCCCCTGGGTTTTTAGGGTAGGACTCTGTATGTCCACGCTGGAAGTGAATTGTGAAGTCCTGGTGGTGTTGGGACTTCTCTGTGGGATGGTGTTTGGCCACTGCAGAGAAAGAGCTTTGAGCAGCCCACACTCTCCGGGGGAGCGGGGGAGCCCAGCCTGCCCATGCTGCCTCCGCAGATCCTATACCATGGCATTCAGATGACCACCCAGCAGAGGTAGCTTTATAGAGAATCATGGTGACCCTGAGTCTGCGTAGTACTTCCCATATCCTATTTAGATCATTCGCTGGTCTTCCTGCCCCCTGTTCTCCCCTAATGAGAACACTCCAGTAGCTCCTCATGGTTGGAAGATAGATGATTTTTTTTTTTCTTTTTAAAGGCAAGGTCTCATGTAGCTTAGGCTAGCCTTGAAGTTACTAATGTAACTGAGGATGGCTTTGAACTGCTGATCTTTCTTCCTCCACCTCCCAAGTGCTAGGATTACAGGCACCGTATACTGGCCCCGTGATCCGCCTGCTTCAGCCTCCTGTGTGCTGGGATTAGAGTCACACATTACCTCGCTTGGCCGCAATGTCTGTTTCTTAGCCTGGCATTGCCACATGGACTGCCCTGGTGGCTCTGACTTCCCCTTCCTAGCCACTCTGCTCTTTGCCCCTGCGCTTGCCGGCTCTCTCATTCTTCAGGGTGCCTTGGTTCATGAATCTGTCTCTCTTTGGCTTCTGCTGAGATCACGGACTTCCGCAAAAGCTGGAAGAAGCTTAGGAGAGCCCTTCTAGAACGTGAATGTTGGAACAGTTTGTGGGCATCTTGAATAAATGCAGATTGTGGCTTGGGAGATGTGGGGGTGTGGGCCTGTGGTTCTGCATTTCTCACATGCTCCCAGGTGATTTCCACCCTGCTGGCCCATGGGGGCACGCATTCTAACTAGCGGACCATAGAGACCATTTAGTCCGGAGTTTCCAGTCTTGGCTAAACATTATAATCATCTTGGGAGCTTTTTTTTTTTTTTTTTTTTTTTTTTTAAAAAAAAAAAGGTTGACAAGCAGATCTCACTTTGCATAATTGGTATGTTTTCCAAGCTCCCTAAGGTGATTCTAATGTGTGCAGCTGGGGTTGGGAACCACTAATTCAGATGAGCTTTTGCATGTCACCAGCTGCTGGGGGTCGGCTCGGGTCCTGTCACTCTCTGGAAGCTGCCTGTTTTGTGCCTGGCAATTCTGCCCCTGGGTCATGGTCACTGCCCGAGCGACTCCCTTGGCAATTGTCCTGTGCTCTGTTTTTCGGGGGTCGTCGCTGCACGTGGCGGTGTTTTCCTCCCTGATCTCCGTGCAGCTCCCCAGGGACTTGGGTTTTAGATTGCCATTTCTGCAGCAATAAGACTGGCACTCGGCGAAGCTCAGTAACTTCTCTGACAATTGCTTATTTGTTGGTTTCTCCCGTGTCTCCTGTCTCCGTTCCCACGCGATCCTCCTGTCTCCTGCTCATCCTTTCTTCTTCATCCCCTTCCTGACCGCAGGATGACAACTGGGGAGAAACAACAACGGTCGTGACAGGCACCTCTGAGCACAGCATCTCCCACGATGACCTCACACGCATCGCCAAGGACATGGAGGACAGTGTCCCCCTGGATTGTTCGAGACACCTGGGTGTGGCAGCGGGGGCCACTCTGGCACTGCTCTCTTTCCTCACCCCGCTGGCCTTCCTGCTGCTGCCCCCACTGCTGTGGCGGGAGGAGCTGGAGCCGTGTGGGACGGCCTGCGAGGGTCTCTTCATCTCTGTGGCCTTCAAGCTGCTCATCCTGCTGCTGGGCAGTTGGGCTCTGTTCTTTCGCCGGCCCAAGGCCTCCCTGCCCCGAGTCTTCGTGTTACGCGCCCTGCTCATGGTGCTCGTGTTCCTGCTGGTCATCTCCTACTGGCTCTTTTACGGTGTGCGCATCTTGGATGCGCGGGAGCGCAGCTACCAGGGCGTGGTTCAGTTTGCTGTCTCCCTAGTGGACGCCCTGCTCTTTGTGCACTACCTGGCTGTCGTCCTGCTGGAGCTGCGTCAGCTCCAGCCCCAGTTCACGCTCAAGGTCGTGCGGTCCACAGATGGGGCCAGCCGTTTCTACAATGTTGGCCATCTCAGGTATGGGCGCACGTCAGTAAGTGGGACCTGTAGGGGCCAAAGACGAGACCTGAAAGGGTTGGGGCGGGGGAGGGAAGGGAAGGGTGTTATGGTAGGGATAATAAGCGATGAACTAGTGGGGCTGGGAGGAAGGGAGTTTGCACACAGTAAGAGTTCAGTGATATTTTCAGCCTCACTGCAAGGTCATGTGTGTAGGATTGTGGGCAAGATGGTAGTGGGAGTCGTGAATTGGGAGCGGTTAAACAATTCAAAACCAGGCGTCTGAGAGGAGGATGGACCAAAGAGGAGAGAGTTATGGGGAATAAACAGAGGGTTTCTCATCTTTTCTTGGAGGCACGGTTTCTCCAGGAGTAGTCAGTATATGTTACTTAAGATGAGCTGGTCAGAGGATGGACTGCCAGTGGAGAGACAGGAAGTCAGCTCCCACCAGCCCTGTGGGCAGGCTGGCCCCCTCCTTTCTCAGGTGGCTCCTTCCAGGTCCTATCAGAAACCTTGGGAGCATGGGGATGAGGAGACCTTTGCCTGGGGCCCATTTAATCCTGGCTTCAGCGTGGTGGGAAATGACTAGGCGACCCAGCCTTGGGAAAGGTTAGGGGCCTGGTAAGTATAGACCTCAGGCTTGAGCCAGGCCTCCTGGAAGCAGCTTGTCCCTGTCATATGTCCTCTCCAGCCCTGCCGACCTGCCCTGATGTGTCCCTTCCCCTGCGCCCCTTGTCTGTCCCTCCTCCCTCCCCCTCCTGCCGTCTCCCCCAACAGCATCCAGCGAGTGGCAGTGTGGATCCTGGAGAAGTATTACCATGACTTCCCTGTCTACAACCCCGCCCTCCTCAACCTGCCCAAGTCCGTCCTGGCCAAGAAAGTGTCTGGCTTCAAGGTGTATTCTCTCGGAGAGGGTGAGCGGCCCTGCTCCTCCACCCCTCCCTGCCTCTTCCTAAGCAGGACTCCAAACTACTTCCCTTGCCTTTTCCTTTCTCTGGCCTGTGTCCCAGCCCCCTCTGTTCTGTCATTTCCCTTGACTTCAGGTAGCTGCTCCTAGTGGCTGATCCTTTTTACGCTCTGGTTTAGTTCCTGTGTCTGCTCAAAGCCCTGGTCTCCACCCTTCGACCCTGTGCTGCAAAACCTCCCGCACCAGGAGGCATATATGCAGGACTCCCGCCTTTCCGATGCCTTTCTGGTTGCTTTCCTGCAGTTTCTCCCAGAGGTGGCCAGGAGGGCTGGGACTGGGAGGCATTGCTGGGTGGTGGGGACATATTCAGGTTCCCCAAGTTCCTACAGAGCTCAGAGGCTACATTCTTTTTTTTCCTGACCATCTCCTCTGTCCCGATCCTGTGCAGAAAATAGCACCAATAACTCCACCGGCCAGTCAAGGGCTGTGATTGCGGCAGCGGCGCGGAGGCGGGACAACAGCCACAACGAATACTACTACGAGGAAGCTGAGCATGAGCGCAGAGTGCGCAAGCGCAGGGCCAGGTGGGTACTGGCTGTGCGAGTTCAGGGCGGAGTTCGGAGAGTGGTGTGAGTGGGATGAGCTGGGGCACGGAAGCCCAGGAGGCCCCTGTACCTGCTGGAAAGAGAGCAGTGATGAGGTAGGGTTTGAATACTCATCGCCTAGTGCTTCCACGACTGATTTCCACAGACCCGGCAGCTGTAAAACAACACATTTGTTGCTGTGTTCCGTGGAGCAGGCAGGCTTCCTGGACCATCTGCTTGGACCTTGGAGGCTAAAATCTGTGCAACTCTCTCATCTGAGCCTGGGCTTCTCCTCCAAGCTCCCTGGCTTTTGATGGATTCATTTTCGTGTCATGCCACACGCCACAGTTTTCATCGTGGTGGTCGGCTTTTTCTAACAGGAGCCAGCGCTTTCTGACTTGGCACCTACAGAGAAGACTGGTTTTCAGATCTAACAAGATAATGAGAGAGAGAGAGAGAGAGAGAGAGAGAGAGAGAGAGAGAGAGAGAGAGGAGAGGGAGAGAGCGCACATGCATGCAGAGGAGGACAGAGGACAACCTCAGGTGTCATCAGCTTTGTTTTTTGAGATGCTCTCTTCATTGCCCTGGAGCTCACCACTTAGGTTAGACTAAGCTGGCTGGTCACTAGGTCCCAGGGATATGCTTGTCTCTGCTTCCCTAGTGCTAGGATTAAAAACACAGGCCATTATACTTGGAATTTTTATTTTTATTTTTTGAGATTGGATTTTACTCTGTAGCCCTGTCTGGAACATACTGTGTAAATCAGGCTGGTCTCAAACTGCTGCGTATATTTTCCTGCCCTAATCAGGTGTCAGCTGTGCTATTGTGGCTAAATAGAAATGCCATTTCTAGGGCCAGGAGCCCTGCCAAGCCTCATGACATGAGTTCAATCCCCAGAATCCGTATGTGGGAAAGAGAGAAGGGACTCCTCTAACCCCCACAGAGGGCGTGTGCATGCCTCCAATTAATACTACTACTAATAATAATAGTAATGAGTCATTCCCCTTTGCTCATGAATTTTTGCATAGCGTAGTGTGGTGTGGAGTCTTTTCCTAGGGTCTTGGCCTTTTCTGTACCTTAGTTCCTAGGTGTCTTTCTGCATTTGATATTAGCACATTCACTTTAAGTCCCTAATCTGATTCTACTGAGTCTAACTATTTCTTGTTGCCTATGAGGAAAGTACCTCGCGTCTCCTAATCCTCAGGCACTTGGCTCCACACGGGCTTCTGTTACTTCAGGGAGAGCACAGAGGCCTGACCTTGCTCTGGCTGCGGCAGCCCAGGGCCGAGGGGTAGAGGGTAGGGTGAGCAGTGGGCGTCTGGTCCAGATTCTGCCTGTCCCCCAGGCTCGTGGTGGCTGTGGAGGAGGCCTTCACTCACATCAAGCGGCTGCAGGAAGAGGAGCAGAAGAACCCCCGGGAAGTGATGGACCCCCGGGAAGCAGCCCAAGCCATCTTTGCGTCCATGGCCCGTGCCATGCAGAAGTACCTCCGGACCACCAAGCAGCAGCCTTACCATACAATGGAGAGCATCCTGCAGCACCTGGAGTTCTGCATCACCCACGACATGACGCCCAAGGTAGGCCCGCTGCTTCACATCTTCCTCTGTGTCCGGCTTCTAGACCCTTTTGCTCATGACCGGTTTCCCTTGTTCTCACCTCACTCTTCCCTCCCCTTGCCTCTTCACCTCTTCTTTCTAGTCTCTTTTCTTGTCTCTACTCCATCCATCTTGTCAGTGTGGAGTGGGGGAGGCAAGGGTAGGCTTCTGAACTGTCTGGGGGAATGTCAGAGGCCTGTTTCCCCATCTTTACAAGGCTCTAGAATTCCCGAATTCCAAGTCTCATCTTTACCCCCAAAGTAAGCTTTTGCCCATGCTTACCTCAGCCTAGCTGCCAGCTTCCTAGAATGGCTGTCTCGAAGCCTTTGGTGAGTGCGTGATAAACAGGTTCTACTTTGGGGCTGGGAAAGTAGCTCAGAGCTGGATCAGGCCTGATCTGATTAATTTCAGTTACCAGCAAAACATGTGCACACATGCACACACATGCATGCATACACATACTTATACACACATGCATACACACACACTGTTTCACATGAGTCTTTTCCTTGACTCACTTCCTTCCTAGTGCAGACTTACATGGTTCTGATCCTATCAGCTGTACGGAAAGAAAGGAAGAGGGAAGGAAGAATGAGGTTCGAGTTGCCTTGGGCACAGCCTGAGGCAAGGAACAGAGTGAAGGATAGGGGTGAATTCCGGTCCTGACTGGAGCCATATCATGTCTGTGCATGTCATCATCCCCATCTGTCCATTAGGCTTCTCTCTGCTCTTGCATTTGAAGATACTAGTTCATTCTAGCATAAGCTCAGAAATATCCTAGCTATCTTTGAAAGCTGTGTTCCATGGGATGAAGGATGGGTGGATGGCAGAGATGCCTAGACAGTGTTTTCTCCCCTCCTCAGGCCTTCCTGGAGCGATATTTGGCAGCTGGACCTACCATCCAGTATCACAAGGAACGTTGGCTGGCCAAACAGTGGACATTGGTGAGCGAGGAGCCGGTGACCAATGGGCTCAAGGATGGCATCGTTTTCCTCTTGAAACGCCAGGACTTCAGCCTGGTAGTGAGCACCAAGAAGGTGCCATTCTTCAAACTCTCTGAGGAATTTGTGGATCCCAAGTCACATAAGTTCGTCATGCGGCTTCAGTCAGAGACCTCTGTGTGACTTTGCAACAGCAGGGGCCGGGGGGGAGTGTGGGGGTTCCTGCAGAGTGGGAATGGCTGGCTTCTCTAGCCCTGTCACATTTCTGCCGTCCTACTTCCTCTTGCGCTTGCTTTTGTTTTGCTTTGTTTCGTTTTTTTGTTTTTTTTTACTTGAATTAACTTATCCTGTCCCCAGTCTCCACCCCTCTTCCTCTGTTTTCCCCCTGTAAATCTGGAGAGACCACCTTGCTTTAACAATACCTGGGAACTGCCCTGCCCCTCAATTTTGTATCACTCCAGGCCCTGCAGGAAACAGTGCCTCGTACCCCGCTCTTCCCCCAAATGTCCCCTGGATGGAAGTCCCTTCTGAAAGGGCATAGGGCCTTCCTGATTGTACCCTTGCCTCCTGAGCGCCCACTCACAAGCCTGCGTTCTTAGATCTGCGCTCTCTAGTAGCCCCTGATTGAGTTTCTTTGGGGGGGGGTCATAGCTCTGACCCCAGAGAACCATGGTGCCAAATTCCTGCGGGACAGCAGCTAACCCTATGCCCTGTCCCCACCCATAGCCCCGACTCCCTGGGCAAGGATGCAGCTGTGACAGTCCCGGGGTTAGGATTCTTCATCCAGTGTTACTTGCTTCCCACTGCTCCAGCTGTGCTTCCTGGTACACACACACACACACACACACACACACACACACACACCAAGGGGGAGTGCCGTCTTCTACCCAGGAGTCTTCACTGCTGTTTCTGGCTTGTATGGTCACGTGACCATAGGTAAAGGGAAGTGGAACCTCTCTGATTGCTTTACCAGGGCTGTTGGGGAGATTCCATGTGTCTTTCTTGGATAACTCCTGAGAGGAAGGGCAGGATAGACTTGAGGTTGGAGAGACCCTTGTCACTGACCCCTGTCCCTCTGAGCCGTTCCTTCCCACCCTTCCCCATGAAGGATGCATGTGGACTTCTGTAAGGACCCTGGTGTGCAGACCCTGACCAACCCTGTGGTCTAAGACAGTTTTCTTTTCTGCACCAGCTACCCCAGTCCTGCTGACTTCTAGCTCCTGTGGCCTCG
This sequence comes from Meriones unguiculatus, assembly GCF_030254825.1. Lineage (NCBI taxonomy): Eukaryota > Metazoa > Chordata > Mammalia > Rodentia > Muridae > Meriones > Meriones unguiculatus. The sequence goes on along the minus strand of NC_083359.1, from coordinate 92,483,445 downwards.
TCTCTGAGGGGAGGGGCCAATAGCTCCTTCTCATCCCCTGCCTTAAGTCCGGTTCTGTGCCTCAGGGGTCTCTTTTCCATGGCCTTCCAGGGTCCCATCCTCTTCTCTCCCCGCCATACTGATGAGGGTGAGGGACCAGGATTACTGCCTTTTGTGGCTATTAGCTCCTCGCCCCCATTTTAACTAACATAGCGGTTTGCAACCAAATCGGAGTCTCAGTCATTTAAAGCTCATTTGGAGCAGGATTCACTTAACCCTCTACTGGATGTTTTCAGAGCAGATTTGAGCTTTTCAGTCAGACACCTTTACCACAAGGAATAGAAGCTGGAATAGCCACGCATCCTTCCGGGATCCGCGCGGGGATGGTTCTGATGGCTGGGATGGAGCAATGCCCCTGGGCCACTTCTCTAAACAACTCCCAAAGCCCCCGCACAGGCCCCGAATTCACTCCCCTGGAAATTTTGCTGATACTTGGCTGTGCGAAAAGCACACAGTGAGACGAGGTACCCACTGATCTCACTGAGGCTGTGAGATCCAAAATGGGAGCCTACCCACCACTTGCTAAGGAGCTGGTCCATTAGTGCTTGCTTTGTACCCATAGGGACGGTCTTTGGGATTTACTTAACGCAGGGGCCTCGCAGGGTTAGCTTAGGGCTGTGGTAGCGGTGCCTGGGTCAAAGATACCCTTGGGGCATGGGACGGTATCTTTTCTTAAAATAAAATAAATCAGGTTTCAGAGGAGAACCTTTTGGGTCACATAAATACCTCACTATCCTGGAAAGCAGGGCCTGGATGGTGATTGGGGTTTGTTGCCTTTGTGGGCAAGGATGGGTTGTGGTGTTGGTTTTAGCAGAGGGTGGGGGCGGGCAGAAGGAAAATATTTGGGGTCTTAGTTGATGCCCACGGTTAGGGGCACGGGAGTGTTTATTTTAAGAACCTGCCATGTTTTTTAATCACTGTGATACTTCCATTCCTTTTTCCTAAAACAAAAAGAGTTTCCCCGACTCTCTTGTCTAAGCACTAAGGGCTGTGACTAAGAATGGTAGCATTTTGGTCCTTCGTGTCAGAACTGTGGTATCTGCGTCTGCTTTGGTTGTTATTATTTTTTAAAGTGTCAGGATGAATTGTCAAGTGTATGGCTCTGTGTGTGTGAGTGAGTGTGTGTGTGTGTCTTTTGCTTCTCCAGAATGGGAAGTTGTCTTCACGCTGTGAACTGCTAAGGGGTGGGCAGTTGACTCAGTCCCTCTGAGAGGTTTCCCCCAACCAATTCTGTCCCACCACTCACTCGGCTTCTCATTCTTCCACTGTGGGAATGCGGCTCCCCAGCCCAGCGCTCTCACCATAGGGGATGCCGCGCCGTGCCGCGCCGGGCTACTCCAGTGCCCTCGCTGCTCTGGCCGTGTGGCATCCCAGCTCGCCCCCACTGCACAACTTGTCATGACCTCGGAGCGCTTAGCTCTCTTCCCTCCACACCAGGGCACCGTGCCTCAGTCCTTCACCTACCTCGCCACTCTCACGCTCCCCATTGGTCCCTTTCAGCGTTCTCCTAAATTTGTGTTTTTTTTCTCTCCGTGTTTTTATTTATGTCCCTCCTGTGTCTCGCTTCTTCCCACCTCCTTCCATCTCGGCCCCGATGCTTTTGCTCCCAGCCAGCCACAACATTCCCACTCTAAACCCTGCTTTAATAAAGGCATTGAGGTGGGATTCTCCAGAGAGCCTCACTCCAGATGTCTGTTTCCCAGGGTTTGTGTTTTCCCTGTTGGTTGGGCCTAGCTCTGCCTTGTCCCTTCCTGGTGTCTGTCGGTCTCTTTTCTGTCCTCTGTTCTCCCCGTGGGGCAGCATCTACTGATGGGTTCCGTTCTGATGTGTGATTGTTGTAATTTGTTCTTCTGTGTGCAAAAGGAAGGGGCTTCTTGAATCTCTTCCAAGTGAGATTGTAAATGTAGAATTTTCCATTGTTGGATCTAGATTTTTTTTTAATTCCTTTTTCTTCCCCTTTTCATTTTCTTCTTTCACTCTTTTTATTTGTTATTTTTTTAATCTTTTTATCTTTTTGGGCTTTTATTTTTTTTTCAGAGCTGAGACCTTGTGCATGCATGTAGAAAATTGTAAAATGTAAATTTTTTTTAATATATAAAAAGCTTGTTTTTACAGTTTGCAGTGGATTAAACATTATGGCATAGGGATTTTTTTCTTAAACATAGGAACTAAAACTGTACAAAAATTTTTTTTATATAAAATAAAGACATTTGACTTTTGTGGGGGTTATTCTGTTGCTTTTCTTTTCTCAAAGTGGGAGCTAAAGGTGGTCAAGGGAGAGAGAGTATGTGTGTGGCAGTAGGGGGCAGTGTGAGCCTTGTCATGTCATGGCTTCAGGCAGTGTGGAGACTGAGAGAAAATAAGAAACTGTTTGCTCTCTTGGCCCTGATTCTGAGGTGAGGGAGCTGTGGTCTACCCAGGGGTGGTCGTCAGGATGGGGACTCAGGGATTACTTTCAGCCGGTGTTTTTCCTAGTAAGTCTGTGGGTATGGCCTCCACGTGTAGGAAGGGAGTGGGCTGTCCAAACCAGAGATGCTGACAGGATAGCCCCTCACGTCTTATTTATAAAAATCCCCAAACTTTACCTCTGGTTTTACATTTATTTTTAAAAGATGGGGTTCTGGGGCTGGTGAGCTGGCTCAGTGTTAAGAGGACTTGTTGCTGTTACTGACGCCCCCCATTCAGTTCCCAGCACCTATGAGGCCCTGACTCATGAACACCTGTAACTCAGATGCAGGCGATCTGGTGCCCTCTTCTGGCCTGTGTGTGTGTGTGTGTGTGTGTGTATCTATATAATCTCTATATGAACACCTTCTTTTTTTTTATTTTTCTCTCATACGATACATCCTGACCTCACCCCCCCATTCTTTCCAGCCCTCCCTCCCAACCCCCCCTCTCTTACAGTTCCACTGCTTCTCTGTTTCTCTTCAGAAAAGAACAGGCCTCCCAGGGATATTAACTGAACACAGTAACAAGATGCAATAAAACTAGGGACAAGTTTTATATCAAGGCTGGATGAGGTAACCCGGTAGGAGAAAATGGGTCCCAAGAGCAGGCAGAAGAGTCAGAGACACCTCACTTTCACTGTTAGAGGAGTCCCACAAAAACACCATGTTTGGCAACTGTAGCATATAGGTAGAGGACCCAGCACAGACTTATGCAGGCTCTGTGCTTGCTGCTTCAGTCTGTGAGTGCTCAGGATGATTTATTTTTTTCTAGTTCAATTCATTTGCCTGTAAACTTAATGATGTGATTTTTTTTTTAACAGCTGAGTAATACTCCATTGTGCAAATGTACTACTTTTTTTTTTTTAATCCATTCTTTGTTTGAGGGACATCTAGGTTGTTTCCAGTATCTGGCTATTATGAATAAAAGCCCCCATGAACATAGTTGAGCAAGTGTCCTTGTGGTAGGATGGAGTGTCTTTGGGGTATATATCCAGGAGAGGTACAGCAGGGTCCTGAGGTAGATCAATTCCATTTTCTGAGGCAGTGCCATATTGATTTATTTCCATAGTGGCTGTACAAATTTGCACTCCCACCAGCCATGGAGGAGTGTTCTCCTGTCTCCACATCCTCACCAGCATGGGCTTTCACGTGTGTTATTGATCTTAGCCATTCTGATACATGTAAGATAAACTCTCAAAGTAGTTTTGATTTGCATTTTCCTGATGGCTAAAAAACAGACACATTGATCAATGGAATCAAATTAAAGACCCACACATAAATCTACACACTTATGGACACCTTTTTTTTTTTTTTTTTTTTTTTTAAATAAAGCCAGAAATACACAATGGAAAAAAGAAAGCATCTTCAAGAAATGGTGCTGGTCTAACTGTATGTAGACAAATGCAAATACATCCATATTTATCACCCTATGCAAAACTTAAGTCCAAGAAGATCAAAGGCCTCAGCATAAAACCAGATACACTGAACCTGATAGAAGAGAAAGTAGGAAATAGCCTTGAGCTGATTGGCACAGGAGACAACTTTCTGAACAGAACACCAACAGCTCAGGCACTAAGATCAACAGTTAGTAAGTGGGACCTCATAAAACTGAAAACCTTTCAGGCAGAGGACACAATCAACATAACTTGACCATAATTTGTTCATATATCTGATATGTAATTCAGAGTTTTCCTCTCTCTCTATCTCCACAATAAGGACACACAGGACCCTTATCTTTGGTGTTTTTTTTTTTTTTTTTTTTGAGACTGTCTTGGGGATGACCTTCAACCTCCAAGTGCTGCATTTATAGGTCTGCACAACCGCGTTCAATCTAGTCAGTGTTAGGGATTAAACCCAGGGCTTTCAAGGATGTTAGGCAAGCACTCTACCACTTGATCTACACCACAGCCCCTTGCTTCTCCTTTAAAGCTTTTTTTCTTATGTGGACATAAAAATACTTCTCTTTCGAGACAACACCCCTGTCCTCTTTGTAGTTAGGCTTGTGGAAGAATACTTCTATTTGTTGTTTTTCAGTTCACCTCACAGTCAAAGTTTGACTTATGACTGAATTTCTACCTCAAACCTTTGAAATCATTGAAATATAGAGTAAATGCTTCTCAGTACACTTAAATTTTTGTTCAGTATCTTGATGTTTCCAGCCGGGTACTAAAAGTGCTTTACTTTGGTTGGTGAAGTTATTGGACTTGATCCTGCTCTCACTGAACTGATCTTTGTGGACATTTGAGCAGTCTATTTAACATTTTAGACCTCTTCCCTTAAAAGCTGGGCCCGGTTGGGCATGGTGGCGCACACCTTTAATCCTAGCACCCTGGAGGCAGAGGCAGGTGAATCTCTGAGTTTGAGGCTAGCCTGGGCTCCAGCTCCAACTCCAGGATAGCCAGGGCTACACAGAAACCTTGTCTTGAAAATAACTGAAACCAACCAACCAAACACAAAAGCTGGTTTAGGAACTAACCAAGTTAAGGCCAGACCTTAATGTTTGTCAGTAAGACCTTAGTTTCTTTAGGGGGTTTGTTAAAAGTGAAATTCATGGCCTCAGTCATTTGTCATGTAACAACAACAAAAAAGGTATTTGTAACCTTTAGCCAAGAAGGTATAGTTTGGAAGCACTTCACCTATTACTGAAGAAGGTAGGGACTCAGCTTAGTGGATTGTCAAAGTCATGGCCAACACTTCTCGACATTCTTGCTCAGATACGATTGTCTAGCCTTTGGCTTTGCAATGTAGCTGGAAAAAAAAAGGCTGTGGCTCTTGATGAAGCGATACCATGTTACACTCAGTTTTTAGTGATTTGTTATTAGTTTTTTGGGGAGAGGCACAGTTCAATCTACAGGAGGGAAAGCCAGCTACTTAAAATAGCTCCTGATTTTATTTATTAATCTACACAAGAGATAGGAAGGTTCTTCCAGTTGCTTGCAGAGTTGGGTGGGGGAAAGTCAGCGTTTGGGAAACCATTGCAGCATTAGTGCACTGTAAAGTGATCAGGAAGGAGAAAGAGAGAGACACACACACATGCTTGAGGATACACAGTTACAACGGCCAGAAGAGGCATGGTAAGGTAGGAGTTCAGAATAGCAAATGCCTAAGTGGGATGGTGGGGAAAAGGTACTGGCTTAGATGATTTATGAAACCTGGGCAAAGCACTGATTTCTCTTACCTTAGCAAGTTTCAGGAAGACACTTCTTTGTATTAGATATTGGGATGCAAAGGTATATAAAACATTACCCCTGCTTCCTAGGAGCTCCTGAGACTTTTGCTAGCACAAGTAGGAAATACTATTATTGTTATCTTGTTTCCTACTGTTGACACCTAAGGAAATACACTACACTCTCCCCTAGAGGAGGTCCAAGGGATAGGCAAGAGACAGGCTGAAGCAAAGAATGTGTGAATGTGTGAACTATTTTTCAAACCACTACTCAAAAGGTTGTTAGTCCTCTGAAATTCTGTCAGAGAGTCTGTGGCTGGAAAAAAGTTTGAATATGGTTGTGTCTTATTCATTCTTGCTTTTTGGACACAGCTAGCCTGTGCCACTTGCTGCTTAACCAGGGCAAATATGTGCTTTAAACTGGAGAAGGAGGCTTCTAAGGAAGTGAAAACATGTATGTTACTATAGTGGTGGATATTTGTTGACGTCCACAATGTACCTTACCCAGACTGAATCTTAATGTCAATTATGGATTTTGATAATATGCATCATTGGTCACCAGTTGTGACCAATGTTCCACTCCCTGCAAAATGCTGATAATGGGGGAGACTGTGTATGTGAGGGGGTGGGAGTTGGGGAAGGAAAATCTCCATGCATTAGACTCAATTTTCTTAGGAAACTTCACTGCTTAGAAAAATGAAGTGTGTATATATAAAACAAACAGATAACAAACGAAACCCTAAGCCAAACACCAAGTACAACCATAGACTGAACAATAAATGCACTAGTGTATTTAAGATTTTGGTTAAAAAAGTGGAAATGTAGCTAGTTGGTGGTGGTGCACGCCTTTAATCCCTCTTGGGAGGCAGAACAACAACTGTATCTCTGTGAATTTTAGGCCAGCCTGGTGTACAGAGTGAGCTCCAGGTCAGCCAGGGCTGTTACACAGAGAAACTCTTTCTGGAAAACAAAACAAAACAAAAAACAAACAAAAAAAATCCCAAAACAAAGCAAAACAAAAAAGAAAATGTGACCAAAAAATAAGAAACATCTGAAGAGGAAAGGGAGGGGCCTCATGATCTACCACAAATGCCAAAGATTTGCATGAGCATCACTGTGCCAGGAGATAGGTCGGGGGTGGGATTTGCTCCTTACAAGTGTCTGTTAATGTTCGCTCCTACTGATACCCTAACATGTAATTTTAGGGTGGAATAAACTGGAGAGTCTTTACAGTCTAGATGAACTTCACTTGAAGGACTGTTACCTTCCATCTCTGCACTTATCTCCTAACACTGTACCTTCCCCCACAAAGATGGGGTTGAGGTGGAAAGAAAGCAGATATGGCTGCCTGTGAGATTTCATTTGTGAGGACTGCTATGAGATCCAGTGCCTCTTGATTTGGAGCATATTAAATAACTGGACACTGGGGATCTTTCTTTCTTGGATTGTAAATGTTCCGGTGATTTTTTTTTCTTTTTTTAAATTCTATCTTGAAACAGTTCTTGAAAATAGAGTTTCTCAAACTGTCATGGTGCCTATGATAAATGTGCAGATCACTCAAGCACCTTCTACAAATGCAGATTCTGATCCAGCAGGTCTGGCACAAGCCCTGGGTTCCTCTGTGCAGCCTGAGCTGTCCTGGAACTCACTCTGTAGACCAGGCTGGTCTCCAACTCAAAGATCCATTCACCTATGCCTCTGGGATTAAAGGCATGTGGCACCTCTGTCAGGCTGAGGGTGTGCATCTTGAGGGTCTGGTGTCTTAGTAGCCTGGGCTGCCACCACAATGTCCCACAGATTGGATGGCCGAACAGAACTTTGTTTTTTTAGTGCTCTGGGAGCTAATGATTTCCGTGGCTGGGACCTGGGGAAGACTCCTGAGTTGGAGCAGCTTCTGTTTTATTGTGGCATGACATTGCAGGTGGAGGGGAAAAGAGATACAAGGTTGCTGATGTTTCCCCAGGTCAGTAATACCATGAGGAGGCTCCCCTTTCATGCCCTCATCTCACCCTCATTTCTCCTCAAAGAACATGGGATTAGGTGAGGCTTCAGCATCTAAATCCTAAGAACATAATTCAGTCTTCAGTGCCAGGAAGTCGCTGCTGACACTGTAAGCTCCTTGGAACAGCAAGGCCCTACAAGAAAGCTTAAATACACATGAAGTTTAAGGTATCCAAATATGCCTTAATAAGAAATAATACTTAAACTGGACAGTGGTTGTACACACTTTTAACCCCAGCACTCAGGAGGCAGAGGCAGGCAGATCTCTGTGAGTTCCAGGCCAGTCTCGGCTACAGAGTGAGTTCCAGGATAGCCCAGGCCACACAGTGAAATCCTGACTTGAAAACCAAACCCAAACTCAAACCCAAAATTCCCCTTGGGAATTCCTTGCTTCCAACTTATTGTAGGTGTCCTTTGCACATTCATTACTCAATGCTATCCTATTGAAAAAAGGGCGAAAAAGAAAGACAGACTACTTGGTGTAAGAGATCAGTGTTTGTGGGGTGTGGCGATGCACACCTGCAATCTCAGCTCCGGAGAGGCAGGAAGATCACGGTATAATGACTTCCAGGCCAGCCTGGTCTACATAGTGAGACCCTGTCCCAACAAGAACAGCAACAACAAAATGTTGGAAATAAATTTCAGTACTATGATAAATATCCTGGTAAAATTCATCGTTGCTCAGGTTATAGGATTGCATATGTGTATCAGACTGTGGTTTCTGTGAGACTTTTAAATAATGCATCCTGAGACGGTTCATTTTTACAAGCAGAGTTTATGCAAGGGCAGTGGACCTCTTGGTATAATGACTCACACAAGAGCCATGATGCTGGTACATTATCAATAAAATCATCCCCTGCTCCCACGGAGGACCTGAGTGAGGCTGTGGGATTCTGCATGTGGCAGCTCACAACCGCTGTTACTCCAGTCCAGGGGAAGCTGACAACTTCCTCTGGCTTCACACACACACATGCACGCACGCACACTTCAAAAACATCAAAATTAAATCTTAAAAAAAAAAAAGAAAAAGAAAAAAGCCAAGAAATTAAAGCAGCAGCTTGCATGCTGGATGAGTTATATTCTGCCAGAAACTTCCTGTCAACACTACCAATAACACAAAGGCTATTTAGGGCTTCTATTATGTTTAGAGAGCTCCAGATAAGATGCTTTGACACACTCTACTATTTACAGCCATTGCAATAGGTATAGAGTGAAAGGACAGACAGAGACAGGGAGACTACCCAAGAGCTCCAGGCCAGCTAGCCTGTTTATATACACATAGTGGGAAAACAAGAAGAGACCCTGCTGCTGGGTGGTGGTGGCACTCACCTTCAATCCCAGCCCTTGGGAGGCAGAGGCAGGTGGATCTCTGTCTACACAGGGAGTTCCAGGAGAGCCAGGGCTACACGTAGAAACCTTGTCTCAAAAAAACAAAACAACCACTCCTCCTCCACAACCCAACCAAACAGGAAGAGACTCTGCCTTAACCAAGATAAAGCAAGGTGAGAGGTGAAGACAGATGCCTGAAATTGTCCTCTGATCACATGTGCACCATGGCATGTGTGCACCCTGGTAGGAGCACACTTACACTCACATACATGAATGCATGGATAGGTACAGAGAGAGAGACAGACAGAGGTTAAAAAAACAAAACAACAAACAAACAAAAACTCCACCCCCTTTGGTCAGAGACTTTATCCCTTCTTTTCTTTGATGAGACTGTTCAAGAATTGCTAAGAAGTCGTCGTTGAATCCACTGGACCTTACAATGCTGCTTAGAGATTTCTCGGGAGTTAGCACTAAGATTGGGATATTATCAAGGCCAGTGATGGTGTAAGCACAGTCCTGCACTGACACCCTGGTGGAAGGAGAGCGATGCTAAGCAGAGATGCTTGTGCCCTTCCCTTTCGCCACCAGGCTGCAGCCCTTTTGTTCACTTACAAAATTAGCGTTTCCTTTTTCAGCAGGAGTGTAGGAGTCTGGAGTTTGAAGCTAACTTCCAGGGAAGAGATACAAAAGGCTTCCATTCTGCACAGGGCCAAGACCTCCTTCAGGAAAAACTCTGTTTTTGCAGCAAGGGGCAGGGTTTTTTTTTTCTGGGAACCTCAGTAAGTTTTGTCACGTAAGGACACCACATCATAAGCCCCGCTGTGGGAGCAATGTCTCACAGACAGCAGGGCTAGGCAGGTTGGTGTTGCATTTAGTAATTATGACTTAAAACCTCAACTACCACTGTGCTCCTCATCCACTGCAGGGTAATTATTAGCCCAAAATAACAGTGCAGACAGCCCTGGGATCCCTGAGGTGGACCAAGCAAGCGTTCATTAACGCTTTCCAGGTTTCCCATCGCTGACAACCTGTTACTCCAAGTTCATCAGTTAGATCTTCTCAGCTGACTAATGGGGTAATGGCTCTCAAATTTATCTTCACTATCTCTATCCACGCATGACTCTGGGATTGAAGAGGTAAATAAGTATTGCTTGCCTAGTGTCTTAGTCAGGGTTTCCACTGCTGGGAAGAAACACCGTGACCGAAGAGCAAGTGAAGAGTTTACTCTGCTTACACTTCCACGTGGCTGTTCACCAAAGGACCGAACTCAGGCAGGGCGGAAACCTGAAGGCAGAGGCCGTGGAGGGGTGCTGCTTACTGGCTTGCTTCCCATGGCTTGCTCAGCCTGCTTTCCTACAGAACCCGGGAGCACCAGCCCAAGGGACGGCACCACCCACTGTGGGCTGGGCCCTCCCCCACCAATTACTACCTGATAGAATGCCTCACAGCTGGATCTCTTGGAGGTGTTTCCTCACCTGAGGCTCCTTTCTCTCTGATGACTCTAGTTTAGGTCAAATTGGACACACAAACACAGCCAGGAAACCCAGACTCTGAGCTTGATCCCCAGCACGGTACAAACCAGTGTTGGCGGCGCACGCTTGTAACCTGCCGCTCAAGAGGTGGAGGTAGGAGGATGGGGAATGCATGGTTGTTTATGCATACTGTAACGATTCCAGGTCAGCCTAGGATACACGAGACCCTGTCTCAAAAAAGTGCTTCCGGTGGTACTGAGCCCGAGTCTGTGGCTGGGTCATAATTGTCAGTTAACTGTAGATAAGATAAACTCCCAAGAGGTTCTTCTTGCTGGACCACACTTTCTAGGGCTTACCTGAATTACCACATAAAGCATTAATCATTCATGGTAAGTCAAGCCACTATATATAAAAAAAATCACATGTGTTTCTATAAATGTCTTGAAGGAAGATCCTCTGCATAAATGAAAATAGAAATTAAATGAGAATAGAGAAATAGACATGCTCAGCCTTAGTATTCATTTGTGTACTTTTTTTAAACCAAGATCTCACCATGTAACTCTGACTGTCCCGGTAACTTGCTCTGTAGACCAGGTTGGCCTCGAACTCACAGAGATCTGCCTGCCTCTGTCTGGAGAGTGCTGAGATTAAAGTCATGTACTACCATTCCTGGCCTTTAGTATTTATTTTTATTTTGTTCTGAGTTTATTAGTGTTGAGTTTCAAGAGAGAAGAAGCATATTTGATCATACCTTATGGTGGAAGAGTCCAGCGGTAATTTTCATATCAATAAAGGGTTAACTCAACAAAACAGTGACTCAGAAATAAGGCCTAGATATCTGCAGCATTATAGCTTAGGTCCGAAGTGCGAAGTGGCTCTCAATCTCTCTGCTGCTGTGATCCTTTAATGCAGTTCCTCATGTTGTGACCTTCAACCATACATTATTTTTGTTGCTATTCCATAACTGTAATTTTTCTACTGTTATGATTTATAATGTAAAAATCTGATGTACAGATGGTTTCAAGTTTACAGGGGTTGTTCCTCCTCAAAGTGGGTCATGACCCACAGGCCTTAGGGATTATTATTATTGTCGGTGTTGTTTAAAATACTGGCTGGTCTGAAACTCGCAGAGGTCTATCTGGCTCTGCCTTCCCCAGAGTTAAAGCCATGAACCACCACACCCAGCAACGCGCCCCCCCACCCTTTTTTTTTTTAGCTAGGTAATGGGTTTAATGCAACATTTTCAAACATACTTCATATTTTGTTTCTTTTGTTTTAAAATTAAACCTGTTGAGAACAGGGATTTTAAATTTTCTTGTTGCTCTGGATATAGATGAACTTCCAGCCTTTCATGCTTCTTGCTAATGTAGTGGGTTGCAGCAGTTTAGGGGCTGGGTGGGGACTGTTGTTACAGTCCATCCTGTTAGCAGGTACTTCCTGCTTCCTATGTGTTATAGAAATAGTCCGAGAAAACATTGACTTTTTGTGTGTGTGTGTGTTTTGTTTTGTTTTACTTTTTAGTTGTTTCCAGAGTAGAACAGGGAAGCCATTTATTTGCTAGCCCTGGTGAGGCAGAAATTCCTGCCGGTGTCGGGGAAAGGGAGCTTGCTCACTCCTGGCTGCTGCCCCCGGTGCTCTGGAGGTCCTGTCTGACCACATTTTACCTTTATCTGTCAATCCATGAGGTTGTGCTGGCTGATTTGAAAGTGATGTATTTTCCTTCTCTCTCTTTTCTTTCTTTGCTTCTCTTCTTTTTCCTTCTCTTCTTTTTTTTCTTTTCTTCCTTCTCATCCCTTCCTCTCATCCTCTCATTTTACCACCTTTTATATTTGTCCTCCTTCTCCCCTTCCTCTCCCATCCCTCTTTTAACAGGATTTTGATACATATCCAAAACTGGCTGTGAACTCCCCATCTATCTCAGCTGACTAAGAGTTAGAATTATAGGCCTGTGCCACTGTGCTCACCTTTCAGGCTGCTTAAAAGAAATGACACACATACCACAACAATTATGTGGAGAACAAAGGACAACCTTGGGTACCAGTGACCTCCTTCCCTCTTGTCTGGGACAGGATCTCTTTGATGCTTGCTGCTGTGTAAGCCAGGCTTGCTAGCTCATGAACTTTTGGGGGTTCTCTTGTCCCCTCACTCTACCTCGGTGTAGGAATACTGGGACCTCGTGTTCGCTCTTATATTTGATATTATCTTTACTGACTCCAGTAGTTTTGTTATTTGGGGCGTATGATGGTATTTCAGTAGTTTTGATTTGCATTTCTACATTGTTGGAGAAGTTGGGTATTTTTCATATCTTGGTTGATTAGCTGGACTTCCTCTTTGCCTGTTCATGCATTTGCTTTTATTTTATTCTCTCTTCCTCAGTTCATTGTATGTTTCTGGATGTTGGTCCTTTGTCGGTAAATTATCTTGTCAACATTGCCTCTCAGTTTGTAGCTTGGCTTTTTCTCTTTCTTTATGCTTGTTAGGTGAGCAGATTTTGAAAAATTTAATGAGTGAATGGTTAGTTTTTCTTCTTAAATTATCTTCCAAAGATATTTCTTCTTCGACTAACGCCGTAAAGACATCTCTATGGTTCTTTTAAGATCATACAGTGTCTTTTCAGATCATTGTCTTGTCAGCATTCCTGGAATTCAGTGTTATGTATGGTGACAAGTAGTATAGGGGGCGACCTGATTCTTTTCATGTAATATATTAAACAAACAAACAAACAACCAAACCAAACAAACACACTGTCACCTCTCCTCTACTGCCACCTCTGCTTTATATCAGCTTCCTGTTGATTTTCCCAGCCTGAGTCACCAGTGTCCCCTGCTCGAAAGCGAGAGGAATGGGATTGTTAACTCGGTGTGTCTGTTCTTTCTTCTTCCCCCGTTTATTGTCTCCGTGTGGTCATCTCATAGTTTTTGGCGGAGTGAAGACACTTCAACACACTCAGCATTGATGCTTCTTAACTCCCTTGAGGCAAATCATGAGGACTTGAAAGTTCCCTTTCATACTGTTTGCCAACCTGCCACCAAGTCAAACAAATGAGAGTCACCTGCTGTGTGATATTTTAAGGAACAGAAGGGATAATTGAGGTCTTCCGGTAGAGAAGTGTGACAGGAAACCAATGTGTAGTGCCTGTAGAAGCTGAGTACTGGTCACAGGGGCACAAAAAGCCACGACTTTTTTTTTTTAACTGTTTTTTTTTTGTGTGTGTGTGACCTAGTTTTGTTAAGTGTTGAACCACACGAACTCCAGTGTCTCTCTGACTTCTGTTACAACAGGACTGTGTTCCCATCTTTCTGTGTGGATACAAGGATCTAAGCATCCTTTGGTTTCTTTCCCTATCTTCCTCCAGATTCCCCTGTAGCATCTGTTCAGACTGAGTTGCTTAAGTAGCCATTTGATTTCTTTCTGCTTTGGAGAGAATTGTACAGATACACCTAAAGAGAAACAGGAAAAGGAGCCTCCTCCTTAGGGTTAACAGAGAGTTGAGAAGCAAGGATGGAGGTCTTTGAGGTCTCCTTCAGGACTCACTGTGAAGCCCTAGGCCAAGACAAGGAACTCTGCAAACGTGTTTCTTTCACATGCAAATAAGGGCAGCGAAATAACAATTTTGTTTATTATACACGTCTATTGGGAAGTGCAAATGAGGCAATAGGTATGTAAATGGAAAAGTGCTGTGCTGGAGTAGCTCAGTGGTAGAGTGCTCACCTAGCAGTGTGGGGCCCTGGGTATAGTATTCATCACCACTACCCTCCCCCCCAAAAAAAAGTATTTAAAAAATAGAAGAAATTTTAAAGACACTCATTTGGGACCTATTCTGGTCATGCTACACCATGTAATGCGATGTCAGCCTCAAGCAGCTCATGGTTGGTTCTTACCTTTCCTAGAGATAGCCTGGGGTGGCCAAGAAAACACTGGAGTGCAAGCAAGAAGCTTGTTTCCCTCAAACACGAGCTTTTGTGTTTGTAAAATAAAGCATGGTGACCTGGTTATTATTTTATTTTATTTAATTTTTTTTTTTATCAGCCTGACACAATCTAGAGTCCTCTGCAAAGGGGGACCCTCAGCTGAGGAATTGCCTCCATCAGATTGGCTTGTGGGGAATTTTATTGGTTAATGATTAATGTGGGGAGGCCCCAGCCGACTGCAGGCAGTGCTATCCCTAGGCAGGCGATCGTGAGTTGTATTAAAAAGCAAGCTGAGTGGGGCTAGAGAGATGGCTCAGAGTGTAAGAGCACTGGCTGCTCTCCCAGAGGTCCTGAGTTCAATTCCCAGACAACCGCATGTAGCTCACAACTATCTATAGTGAGACCTGGTACCTTCTACATGCAGGCACACATGCAGGCAGAACACCATATAAATGATAAATAAGATTAAAAGAAAAAAAAAAAGCAAGCTGAGCAAGCCACAGAGAGCAAGGCAGTAAGTAGCATTCCTCCATGACCTCTATATCAGCTCTTGCCTTGAGTTTCTGCCTTGGTTTCCCTTGATGTAACCCGTGGGTCAAAGTTGATGTTTTTATCACAGCAATAGAGAAACAAACTTGGAGACATGGGAAAGATAAACCAGTTCCTAATTTCTTTTTCTTTTTTAATACGTAAATTTTAAGGGTCAAATGTGAAATGTATGAAAGGACTTTCAAACCTGATGAGGCTGTACAAATGTGATGTGTAGCCATTTGCTGCCATCCTTGTCTCTTGCTCCCAGTGTGAATGGGCCTCATAGCTGGCTACAGAACTGCCAAGATGAAAACAGCCCTTTGTTAAAACACTGTTAAGAGCTTCAGACTTGGGCCAGTAGCTAAATAAAAGGCTAAGGCAAGAAGATTGTGTGATCCTAGGAATTTGGGACCAGCCTGGAGCATGGAACGAAGGCCTTGCCTAAATGAATAAAATAAGTGAGACATAGATGAGTGACGACCGACCCTGTGTGATAACATGTCACAGAACTGTGATTCCAGACTTAGCCATTTTGTTTCCGCATGACAGTTTCCTGACACCCAGCATACCTGCCCTCCTTGAAGCCTTTGGTGGCTTACGGAATTAATGAACTTGCCCTAGTCTTTTCACACATCTAAGGCAGCACACAAGAACCAGCCATGCAGGTTATTAGGCACTTAGCAGAAAGTGTGGCATTCATCAGATGGGATGACATAAGCAATCCTTGTTTTATATTCCTCTTTAATTACACAACAGTAGCGTTGGTTTGATTCACTCAGGTTATCTTGATTCAGCTGACACAAAAAGTTCTGCCTCAAGTGGCTCTAAGCAGTCTCTTGGACATTTCCATCAATGCCATCTAAGTTATTATTCTGTTGTCCTTTGTTTCCTACCCAGACATGATCCTGGCTGTACCCCAGCTCCCTCCGGCTGTACTCCGGCTCCCCCCGTCTTGAAGGCAATGCTCCATCCCTTGGCCCCTCTGCTACTTTAATGCTTACAGCTTTCTTCTACTTGTTTCAACTTTCTGTTTTCCTTGCTTGCTAATGGTATTCTTCAATCCTAGAAACTGTCACCTGCATCCCTCTGCTCTCCACGAACAGAGCTACTTTTGAGTTTTATGAAAATCTTAAGAATGCTGGAGTGGGACTTTTTGAAGTTTGGGCGTATGGAGAGTCCATGAAAGCTTCAGTGTTTTAAGGCGAAGAGTAGTTAGTTGTGTGCTGTATAGACCTGGACAACTATGAAATGAGTTGTTAAATAAGATAGTTACTCACTCATCACTGTGTGTTGTCTAGCTAAGTTTGGTAACAACTCATCGGATGTGGTGCAGAAGCATGGATGAGTCTGGCTATCTGGGATCTTCTGGGTCTGGAACTGGGCTGTTTAATGATAGTAAGCTTGCCATGAGGTTAACAGTAGAGGATTTAAATCCAGCAACACGGCAACTCTGGATGGAATACAGACATACCCTTAGCACACATCTTTAATCTAAAACTATGAAGTTAAAGTTAGTTCATAGAAGGAGGCAGCAGTGTTTAAAAGTGATGTCTAACTGAGAGGCAGACAAAGTAATGAATCAGAAAAAGATTTGATGGAATGAGTCTATGCCCAACTCTCTCCAGAAGGGACAGGAAAATGGATATAGGAGAACAGTGCAGAGGGAGAAAGGGAGGACGCAGTTTTACTCAGACTGTTCTCCAGAGAGAGATTGCAGAGAGAGAACAAGCATGAAGACAGAACAGGCCAGAGTATGAGAAGAAGCCAGAAGTTTAGAGCATACTGGCAAAGTTAGTTTGAGGCTAAGCAGAACAATTCAGTCAGAATCCAAGAGAAGCCAGTTTGATTCCGTCAG
The DNA here is from genome assembly GCF_030254825.1 of Meriones unguiculatus. Classification (NCBI taxonomy): domain Eukaryota; kingdom Metazoa; phylum Chordata; class Mammalia; order Rodentia; family Muridae; genus Meriones; species Meriones unguiculatus. The sequence goes on along the minus strand of NC_083359.1, from coordinate 92,466,694 downwards.
CTAGAAGAGGCGTTTGAGTCAGAACAGCTGAGTTGAACCGGTCAGCCAGAGTTTAGAAACAGCTAGAAAGAATGAGCTTATTCAGCAGTAAGTCTCAGAGGTTGAAAATGTTCTAGGCCTAGGTTAGATTGTATGGAGGCTATAATTGACCAGGACTAGGTTAGCAGATGGAGTCAGTAAGCCTCTGAGACAACTATTACATCAGATGAATAAAAGTTACGATTACAGTTGCTTGCTTGTCTTTTCCTTCTGTTGAAAGTCTGTTAAACTGAAAATAGGCATGAGGGCTGATGAAGTGGTCAAAAACTAAATTGAGATGATGATAATACAACTCTAACTTTTCTGAGAATCATCCAACTCTGTATAGCGAACTACATGGCATGTAAATTATAACTCAGTAGGTGTTTTCATTAGTAACTTTTAACGGCATTTATTTTTTTTTCTGTGCACAAGCGTTTGCCTGCATGGATGCCCATGCACATCGTGTGGTATGGTGCCTGCAGAGAACAGAAGAAGGCATTACATCCCCTGGGACTGGATTTACAGATGATTGTGAGCTGTCATGTGGGGCCTCTGGAAAAGCAATCAGTACTAAGAAGTGCTGAGTCATCTTCCCAAACCCAGAATGCTTCTTAAAAACATAACGATCATATTTTAAAAAATAATGTGTTTATTTCACAGTATACATTTTTGTGTTTAAGGTAACTGAGATTCTCTTAAGAGGCTAAATATTTAAAGCAGAAGTTAAACTTCTGGGGATTTACCTGGAAAGTTATCTAGGGTGTGTTAAAAGGATGCAAATTAAAAGAGGTATATATGAATCACCACTGACACTGCTGCTCTATTTGTTTAAAAATACTGTTAATTTTAAATCACAACACATTAAAATCCAGTTTGTATTTTTATGGGTTTTCACACACACAAAAATACAGTCATAAAACTACTCTTACAATCAAGATACTACAGAACAACTGTACCACACCAAACAGATCCCACGTGGGCCTGGCATGATGTTACACACGTGGAATCCCAGCACTCAGGAGGTGAGGGTAGGAGGATAGTGAGTTTGAGGTCAGCTTAGGTTATTCACTGAGTGAGATCTTGTCCTTAAAAAAAAAAAAGAAGCTCCCAGTGCCACCAATTTTTAGTTAACCCTTTTTTTCATCCCTAATTCATTCTCTGAACTATAATATCATATGTTCTAGGACAATGTGTTATATGTACATCAAAAACATGCTCTTTTTCTTTTATTTATCATCATTGTGTGTGTGAGAGAGAAAGAGAGAGAGAGAGAAAACGAACATGCATGTGTGCCATGTACATACATGTGTGGAGGTTAGAACACATCTTTGTAGAGCTGGTTTTCTTTTCCACTGTGTTCTAGGCATCAAACTCAGGTTGTCTGGCTTGCACAACAAGTGTCTTCGTCTACTGAGCCATTTTTCTGTCTGCTGTGTTATGTGTGGCTTGGACCCCTACTGGGTGTGCTGAGGGAATGAATGAAGGACAGACACGCATACAGAAAAGCTGGGGTCAGGGGGCATGTACACACTGATGGAGTGGTACCAGCCCTGGCCATCAATCTGATGGAGTGGTGCCAATCCCGTCCATCAATCTGTAATTGGTTTCAGCACAGAGAGAGGAGTTAGAGAGGTTATTCTAGGGAGGAGGTTTCTTTTTTCAATTTTTTAAAATATTAATTACAGTTTCTATTAATTACTTTGTATCCCAGCTGTAGCCCCTCTCTCATTCCCTCCCAATCTCACCATCTTTCCCTCATCTCCTCCCATGACCCTTTCCAAGTCTGCTGATAGGGGAGGTCCTTCTCCTCTTCCATCTGACCCTAGCCTATCAGATCTCATCAGAACTGGCTGTTGTCTTCCTCTGTGGCCTGACAAGGCTGCTCCCCCATCAGGGTGAGGTGATCAAAGAGGCAGCCACTAAGTTCACGTCAGAGACAGTCTCTGTTTCCCTTACTAGGGAACCTACTTGGATACTGAGCTGCCATGGGCTACATCTGTGCAGGGGTTCTAGGTTATCTTCATGCATGGTCCTTGGTTAGAGTATCAGTCTCAGAAAAGACACCTGGGCTCAGATTTCTTGATTCCATTGTTCTCCTTTTGGAGCTCTGTCCCCTCCAGGTCTTTCTATCTCACCGTTCTTTTATTAGATTCCCTGCGCTCTGCCCAAAGTTTGGCTATGAGGCTCAGTATCTGCTTTGATACCCTGTTGGGTAGAGTCTTTCAGAGACCCTCTGTGGTAGGCTCCTGTCCTGTTCCCTGTTTTCTCTCTCTCTCGATGTCCATCCTGTTCGTCTTTCTAAGTGAGGACTGATCAACTTACCCAGGGTCCTCCTTGCTTGGCTTCTTTAGGTGCATCTTTGGGGAGGAAGTTTCTGTAGGCAGCAGTTTCAGGCTATAAACATCTGGCATGAGGAACCTGCAAGTTGCTCCTTTTTGCACACACTGGTCAATCATTTGTAAATACTCATACTTACACACACTGTCAACATTCACACTTCGACCAGGAGAAGGTTCTGCCATACCTCTGAGACTCACACTTGGGGTAAGGCTTTGCCATCCCAGAGAGTCTGAGGCACTGCATCCTTGACAATACACATTCACTCAGAACTTCTTCACACACTCAATCAAGGTTTCTGTGGCTTCACATCTCTTGAAGAGATTTTCTTTCTTTCCTTCTCCCTCTTCTTTCTTCTAAGATTTATTTATTATTTATACAGCATTCTACCTGCATGTATGTCTGTGCACCAGAAGAGGGCATGAGATCTCACTATAGATTGATATGAGCCACCATGTGGTTGCTGGGAATGAAACTCATGACCTTTGGAATAAAAGCTAGTGTTCTTAACCTCTAAACCATCTCTCCAGCTCTCCCACTCTTTCTGTCTGTCTCTACTCTCTCTTTTCCTTCCTTCCTTCCTTTCTTTTTTCTTTTCCTTCTCCTTCTTCTTCTGAAACAGGGTCTCTCTGTGTAGACCTGGTTGTCTCAGAAATTTCAATGTAGAACAAGCTGGCCTCAAACTCACAGTGATCCTCTTATCTCTGTTCCCAAGTGCTGGGATTTTAAAGGCATGCACCACTGTGCTTGGCCTTGAAAAGATTTTCAAATGCAAGATACGAATTAATGTTTGAATTACACAAGTAACGGCTATTTTGAGAGTGTGGGGATTTTTTTTCTGCTGTCACCTCATCAAACTGAGAAGGGTATGAAGTGGTTAGAGGACTGCATTGTCTAACTTCATCAGGTTCATAGAATTATAGGCTCTCAGAGTCAGCCATCATCCTAGCTATACATATAAAGAAACTGAGATTCAGAAGAAAAAAAGTGAGCCCCAAATTTACATAACTGCCTATGAAGGGGAATACCCTAGCACTCTTTCCCAAGGTGTCAACTTCATTATGCTGAGATTTTCATTATCATTTTTTTTTCTCTGACTGAGTTCTGGCAAACATTCTTCCCACTTCTGCTCCCCTCACCACATCCCTAAATTACTAATGATATTTAACAATACTTGCTCCATACCACACGTACTAGAAAAAATAGTTTTGTATTATCATCTCACTAAATTATTGTTAATATTTGCATGATAAAACCGTAACTTGTTATCCTCCTAGCTACTGTTCTATTTATTTGATAAAAAGCTATGACCATATGCAACTTACAGAAGGTCTTTTATGCTTATGGCTCCCAAGGCATAGGGATTCATCATGGATGGTAGGCATGGTAGCTGCAGCAGGAAGCTGAGCGCTTCCAACTTGAAACACGAAGCAGAGGCAGCAACTAGTCTTTAAATTCTCAAGGTCCATCTCCAGTGACACCCTTCCTCCAACAAGACTGCATCTCCTAAAGCTCCCCAAACAGCGCCACCAACTGGCGACCAAACATTCAAATACATGAGCCTGTGGGGGACATGGAACCATATGGACATGGTTCTGAAGATCCCTTAAGGATCCCAAGAGTCCCTCCCTGGCGCCCTTTGGGAAAAGGTAAAGAAAAGCCTGAGAGGAATCTGGGCCACCTCCTGATTAAAGCACCCATTATCATTTCCATTCTTTCTGAAGTGTTTCCTGTAACATTCCTGGTAGTGTTGATATGCTAATGATGAGTTCTTTCTGGTCTGGTGTGTATGAAAAAGTTGTTTCTGAAAGTCATCTTCAAAGTCTAGACTTCTAGGTTGATCTAGATTGATAGCTGTTGCTGATTGCTTCACAGTCTCCTGCTTTGACCAGTTTCCTCTGAGAAGCCGGCTGTCTCTCTTGTTTTCCTTCTTCTGTTCTTCCTGTGCTTTTTTTCCTCTGGTCACTAAACATTTTTTCTTTATAGCACTGGTTTTAAGAAATAAAAAAAAAGGATTTATTTCATTTTTAATCAAATGTATATGTGTGTGCGGGTGTGTGTGTGTGGAGAGGATAGGGAGAGGGTATATTCTTTCTGAGTGCTGCAGGTAGGTATCTGTGGAGTCCAGAAGAGGGCATTGGATCTCCTGGGGCTGGAGTTACAGGTAGTTCTGAGCTGCCTAATGTGGGTGCTGGGGAAAGACCTAGACCCCTATGGGAGAGCAGTATGTGCTCCTAATTACGAAGCCACCTCTCCAGCCCCACATATTTGATAATTCTTTATTAAGTGTCAGATATTGTGACAATATCAAATTTTAGATTTGAACTTTTACACTCCTCTTAATAATTTTGAGTGTTGTGTGTACAATAAATTTACAAGGAAATTGTTTACCATATTGAAGTTTGTGTGCTTTTAAGTTGTGTTGGGTGAGATTAGACTAAGAGCTTTTAATTCTTTAGTATATATCTGTACTGATATCTAGAATCCTTTACATTTGGCCTTAAGAACTTCCTTTAAATTGGGGCATGGTGGTGCCTTTAATCCCAACACTCAGGAGGCAGAGGCAAGAGATCTCTGAGAGTTCAAGGCCAGCCTGGTCTACAAAGTGAGTCCAGGATAGCCAAGGCTACATAGAGAAAACCTGTCTCATAAAACAAAACAAAACAAACAAACAAAAAAGAACTTCTTTTAACATTTTATATAATGTATGTCATGAATTGCCGCCATGAATTCTTTTGATTTCTATGCCAGAGTTTTACCTGCTTTCATGACATGTTTTCTTTGAAAAGAATTTTAGATTTAGTGTTTTCAGTTTTACTGTTTTTTTTTTTTTTCAATACTAAAGATGCCGTTTGTTTGCTGGGTTGCCATTGTTCTTTACTAGAATTTTGCAACAAGCCCCTTAGAGCCATTCCTTTTCAACATGGTCTTATTACTTGGCGCAGTTTGCATTATGTTTCTCTTGTCTGAAGTTCACTGAGAACCTTAGATCTTTGTGTTTGGAGTTTTATCAAACTTGGAATATTTTAAGCTATTAATACTTCCAAATTTTTTTTGCGCCTCCCTCTGATTCCATTTATAGCATATTGCTTAACAGTGCCTCACTTCATTAATAGTTTTTTTCTTTATTCATAATTTAGATGGTCTGAATTGATTGCCATCAACTTTATTGTTCATCTTCTGTACTAGTTAACCCTCGCTAGTGAATCTTATTTCAGATACTGTATTTTCCAGTACAGCTTAGTTTGTTTCCATATGATCACAATGAGGAGAGATGTAGAACACACACACACACACACACACACACACACAAAAGTGACTTCTGCTTTTAAAATCTTTTTATTGAGGCAGCCAGAAAGAACACTACTCAAACCTTTTGTTTTGAGAAAGTCTAAGTGATGGATGACTTAGCAGCTGTTCTCTGAATTCACCATTGGGTTTGCATTTTTAATGGGCTTTCCTAGCCGGTGATGGACTGTGGTATGAATATTAATGCAGGCCTTTGCCTGCAAGATGCATACTCCTTTGACGGGTGACTTTGACTGGATGGCTCCCCAGTGGCCTGGCTGGCACAACAGCGTGAGACCCAGCTAATCTAATCCTTTGCTCTCCTCTTCCAGGGGTCAGATCTACACCACTGGCTACCTGCTTTCTCCAGCTCTTGTTACTTTTTCTTTCACACGCATCTTCTCAACGCATCTTTGGCATCTGCTTCCTGGAGGACCCGAATTAACCTACTTACTATTGTCATTATTTTAGTTTTTATTTATAATCAGAAGAAGGGTTTCCAGATTGGTGTTTGAAGAATGGTGATCAAATTTTTTTTTTTTTTTGGCATTTTAAGGATGAGGGACTAAAGAGCCAAGGTCCTTTTAATTAATTACCTTCTAAAATTAATTTATTTTTTGACAATTTCACTCATACACCCCTTCTGGTCACACTCATCTCGTCCCTCTCTCTTATCTTGCTTTCTCACCATTTCCCCATGTTTGTCAAGTCCCCATCTCACTTTCATGTCTTTCTGTTTTGCTTCTTTTTTCATTAGCTAGTTAATGAATTAGTTAATTTTGCATGTATGTTGGGAGAGGTGTGTGTAGCAACTGTGCATGTAGAGGTCAGACAGCAATTTTCAGGAGTTAATTCTTCTGGCCTGTGTGTATTCTGGGACCAAATCCAGGTCAGCAGGCTTTGCAGGGAGCATATTTAGCTGCTGAGCCGCCTTGCTGGTTCTTCCCACATCCTTTTGTTTTGTTTTGGGGTGTGTTTTGTGACTCATTGCATTTAACCTGGGCTACTCAAAGGGTCACAGGTGTGAAGTTACCCATTGGAATAAGGGTAGTTGGTCTGTTGCTTCCTCATTGAGGACAATAACTTTCTCCTCCCTCAGTAGCCCTAGATTGCCGTTAGCTCCTCTGGGTGGGGTTTGGGTACCGTGAGCCCCTCTCCCAACAATGAATGCATGTTTATGGCTCAGTCTTGGTTGGGCCCTTTGTGAACAAATACAACTGTTGTGAGTCGATGCTGTGCCTATGTCATGCACATAAGACACTGTCTCACAGCCCTGGGCTCCCTTTTCTACAGCATTCCTAGAAGCTTGGATGGAGTGATGTAGTTGTCCTATTTAAGACTGGGCACTCAACAGTCACTCTCCGATAGCACTTTGATCAGCCACTGGTCTCTGCATTAACTGCTTTTCATTGCAAAGAGAAGCTTCTTATGAAGGCTGAGGACTGCACTAGTCCAGGAATATAAACATATTTAGGAGGCATTTCAACAACATGTTTTTTTTTTTTTTTTTTTGTGGAAAGATGACTTACTTTTCTGAAAAGCACTTTGTTACAACAAAATGAATGATGACAGTCATGAACATGAAGAACCCAGGAAACATGATGAAAGTGCATTGCTACCCTGCGTTACCTCTAAGCAAAATAGCTCATGACTACTTTTTTAGTTCACACAAGCCGGCTGATACGACTAAGCGAGCCTGTGTGGGATCTTGGCCTAAGAACGGGCAAGCTCTCCGCTGCTCAGTGGCATGGATTAAGATTTACGACGGAAAGGTAAACTGGCCCACTTAGAGCTCCTTGTCAATTAAGAGAGAAGAGATATCAAAGAGCTGATGGCTGTAATGATAAAGAGAACCTCAAAGGTTTAAGCTGAAGTCAGTCTGAGGGAGCATAAACTTTACACAAGCAAAAGCCAAGCTTGAAGACAGTGATGGGTGTAGAGTCTCACATACATGGTAGAGCCAGGGCAGGAGGTCCCGCCATCTCCTGCTCCACCCAATCTGCCCTTCCTAAAGCTGGGGGCGGGGGGGTTTCAGGTAGGAGATCAAACTGTGAAGTGGTTCCTGACTTCCAAGGTACTTACTCTTGAAACACATCATGGGTCATATAGGGAAGAGACATATTATAGGTTGCCTGTTTAGCATGGGCAAGGCCCAGGATACAATCTCAATCCCGCAAAAAAGGCCCACTGTTTTCAGTGTCTTTTCATATTTTTCCTCACTTGAGATTCCTTGAAACTAATGGGAATGAGGAAAGCTGTTACCATTTTTTTAAAAGTAATGCACAAAAATTTAACTTTTAGTTCCATGACCAACTCATTGTTTAATGCATCGAGTTTTAGAGCACAATGGTGGTATTCTGTGCTTGCCTATCAGTTGGTACAGTTTACAGGTTAGCACATACTCACTTTTACACAAAGATCCACATTCCCTAGCTGGGAACTTTTGAAAGCTCTGAACTGCACTTGCACGTTTGTTTGATCATGGTACACCTGGTACGGATCACCGGCGTACCAGCTGCGCCTCTTCCAGAAAGACGTTGCCATTTTATCTAGGAGTTTACTCTGGGTCTTGTTGCAGAACACAAATTCCCTCAAGCGCTTCTTTTTGGCAGTTGGCTTTTTTCATATTTTTTTCTTACAGCCAGCCTTTCTCCTTAGCCAAAGGCCAGAATGAAGCGGAAGGAACTGATGCACAGCAGCTTTTATGGTCTTTCTCTTGCCTTTCTGTGCACTGTAGTATGTTCGAGGTCTGACCAGTGGTTTCAGGACATTGGGAACCAATGCGGCCTCTCTATTAAGGACTGCTGCAGTATACCCATATGTCAAGTGTCTGACAGATGTGACAAGTCTCGGGGCAGAGGAAGTAACTGAAGCCTGAATATGTCTAAAATGAGTGGCCCACAGTACCACTTAAGACAGGTATTCTTGGGGCAGTTCCAAAAGGTTGAAGATGCCAAAACATTCAGGGGACGTAATGTTCCTGAAGCATGCTCACAGCATTGGTGAAGACGAAGGCCACCATCTTGCCAGCTGCCTACGGTGGCCGCAGAGGCAACAACATGTTCATTAGGAAAAAAAAATAGTTTTACACCTACTGTTTATGACCTCCCTAGTCATGGGCCTTTGGCCAGAATTACAGTATTGGGAAAGAACTCCCTTCTATGGAATGGGCCTCAGACATAACCCCAAATCAGTCGATGAACCCCATAACAGTTGTTCCATTATTGTGTTGATGAGCACTTCTTACCTGGAAAGTTGGTATTATAGCTTTCAAAGTCCAAACCTAAGGAAGACGATTGACAGCTTTTCTTTCTCAACAACCTTCCTAGCAACTTCTGGTATTACGAAGGTTAGCCAGCAGAGGCAGCTTCCTGCTCAGTTCCAGTATGATTTCTTCTCTGTATTCTGTATGGGGTCTTCAGCAAGAGGATCTTACCAAGTAATTCGGTGGGGAGCCAAGATCAACAGCCATAACCTGGATAGTTTTGGGTGCCTCTCAAGTCTTCCTGGAATGCAACTCCTACAGAGGTGTCCTACACTCAGCATTAAGATTTTAGTTTAATAATACATGGTTTCTGGGATTGGCGTTATCTACCAACCATGCTATTTCTACTCAAAACCTTTTTTTTTTTTTAAAGCACTTTGTTTTAAAATTAATGTATTGTTGGAGGTTGGTCTGATGGTAATTACTGCCTAAGTCATTATACTTGATTGACTAATTAAACAGCCTATAACTGGGTGGCAAGGCAGAATGAGGCAGGCGTGGCTAGGGTTCCCAGGCTTTGGAGAATTCCAAGAGAAATCTCGGGAAGGACAGAAGAAGGGGAAGAGAGGAAGGGGGAGGATGCCAGGATTGGTTAGCCTGGAGAAAACACTGTGTGGGCTGAAGAAGGACTCCAATAATGGTGAGAAAAGGCCCAGATAAAGAATGCAAGCAAGTACCGTGGGGTGATGGATGAAAGGTAGTCTAATTGAGGAGGATTAAGGTGGATGGCATTGGATGGGGGCTGGGAGATGGATGATAAGGATATTGAGACAGAGTAAGTAGTAAACAAGGCAATTATCACTCTAACAGGTGACTGTGTCTTATATTTGTGATAGTGGGTTAAATAATACCATGATAATATTAGGGCCTATAATAAACATTTTTTAATCCAACACTTTTTTTTTTAATTTACTACAACAATGTATAAAGTAGCACATTCCAACATGCCTCCTTCCTACAATGGTAGTTTTGGTTTACTCTCCTCCTGCACCTGATCTTCTCCCTCATTTCTCCATTCCCATCCCTGTTTAAACCTTGATGCCACCCCTATTTCTCAGCTCTATCTTTATAATAATTATTCTACCATTTCTATCCCCCTGCAGGACAGGGGTCCCTTTTGAGCTGAATTTTAAGCCTAAAACAACCTATATTTTGGCAATAGTCAAGCCATAAAGTTTGTTGTTTTTTGGTTTGTTTCAGGGAAACCTAAGAATCTCCACAAAAATTTAGAATCTCAATTTTTTTTTTATCACTACCAGCTTCTTTCTTAAGTTAGGAAATCCAAAATTGGTTTCTTTAAGCTTATGGAAGCAGATTAGCTCTTCTACATAAGTCTACGGATGAAGACAATTAATTTACCTGATCAATTATTCAGGAATTTATTAGGGCAAGGCTCCCTGGTTTAAATTATTTCTTGAAGTAATAACAAATGTCTCAAATACCCCCATTTCCCTATCTAAAGTGTTGATAACTGAGCCTAAAATAAGCAACCCGAGTAAGCCTTCTATCACTGAGCTATATTATAGCTTTCCCTCTCCTCCTCCTCCTTCTTTTTTGAGACATGGTTTCTAAGTGTAGCCCTGGCTGGCTTCGAACTTGCTGTGTAGACCAGGCTGGCCTTGGACTCAGAGATGCCCCTTCCTCTGCCTCTTGAGTACTGGGATTATAGGTGTGAGCTACCACTGCTCCATCTTGTCCTTCTTTTAAAAAAGAGCTCAAGAGGCCAGACTGTCCTCTTATTTGCCATGCACCCTCTGTAGAGGCTCCATGTACAGATCTTGAATCCCTAAACCTGCTGTTTCTACCTCACATGTGCTATGATTTTAAGTGTGAACTACCACACCTAAGACATTTTTTCTTGTGTTGAACTGTCTTTAAGAAAATATCCCAACAAAACACTCATGATGAAAGATGAAGACAGAGATTTTAGGAACCACATTGTTAGGAAGAAAATTTATTTTCTAACATTTATTTTGTGCCTGGGTGTTTTGCCTGCATGTAAGTCTGTGCACCACATGTGTGTACTGCCTGTAGAGACCAGAAGGGGGCGTCAGGTCCCCTGGAACTGCATTTACACAGTTGTGTGCTGCCATGTGGGTGCTGGGAATCAAACTCAGGGTCTCTGGAAGAGCCGCCACTGTTTTAACTTCCGAGTCATCTCTCTACCCCTGAAATAAAAAATAGAAGTGGTTGGATTTTTTTCTGCATAAGAAAAGGAAGAAATCTGGTTTTAGTCTTAGGAAGAAATAGAAAACTGAAGACAATAAAAAACATTGGGAGATACAAGGTTTAAGGTAGAAGGCCTAGTGTAAGGTAGTTAGAGAGGCAAACAAAAGTGAGTTATTAATGTTTTGTAAGCTAAAGTAATTAATCAGAAGAAGGAATTTAGAGATGGAGTGACCATGAACCCGTCCTGGAAGAAGACATTGGAATACCATAGGGGTTAGAATGGAAGCTGTCTAACAAGGACTAAAAAGCAGATATTGGGGAAAAAACCCCCGCTGTATTAGTCACTTTTTCATAATTGTGACAAATAGTTCAGAAAGACAACTTAAAAGAGGAAAGTTTTTTTTTTTTTTCAGGTGATGATTTTAGAGGCCTCAGTACCAAAGGGTAGTTGGCTTCATCACTGTGGTCCTGAGACAAGGTGGAACTTCTTGTTGGTGAAGTTTAGACAGAGCAGAAGTGCTTACCTCCCAATAGCTGCCCAGCAGCCCTGGTGTCTGTTTGTGCATGTGTGTGTGTGTGTGTGTGTGTGTTGTTTTGGCTACAGAGGAGGATCAAGATACCCTTCAAGGACATTTCACTATGGCTTCCTCTGACTAGGCTCCATTTCTCACTACCCCCAGCAATACCATCAGTAACTTAGTTCCCAATACGAACTCGATGGTCATGTTGCTAAGAGCTGTTGCTTTTCTGTTGCTAAGATACCACACACTTGGTTGTAGGACATAGAGAAATCAATCGAAACTGAGTTGGAAGCTTCTTCCCTGCTGGCCATCTTTCATAACCGTGAACTGATTCCTATGGAGTCCTGGACCTGGAAATCTTTGGTTCATTATCTGAATTGGTACAAACAGTCTTATACTGGAGCTTCTGACTCAGTATTGTGTTTTCAGCCCGTTCACCTCTGTGTCTTAAGTTTTCCTTTTTGTAAGCTGTGGAACATTAGAATAATACTTTTTGTTAAAAAAAAAATCTGTTTCCCAACAAAACTGCATTGATGATGAGTTGTGAGTGGGTGGGTAGGAAAAAATATTAGAAGAACTAACATTTATTGAGGATCTACAGTTGGCTCTGTGATAGGCCATTTACATATAATACTTAACTTACTCAGAGTTAATAATAAACGCAGTTGGTAAAGCATAATCATGGGCCAATTAGGATGGCACTAGCCACTGAGGGTCCTAACAGTAGTGCTGTGCTGGTGAGGATTGCTGGGATAGGCCAAGTGCCTTACTCAAGGCTGGTCAGTGGGAAGGCCAGCATTTATTCTTAGAGCCATCCCACAGCTGAGTCTGTCCTCTTGCTGATTACTTCAACACTTTAGAAAAAAATAGCCCCACAAAGGCTAACTATTGCTGTCAGAGGCAGCTATACTGATACCACTTGGACAAGGAGAAACAAGGCTAAGAAGTTCCAGCTCTATGGTTGCTCTTTCTTCTTTCTTTCTTTCTTTCTTTCTTTCTTTCTTTCTTTCTTTCTTTCTTTCTTTCCTTCCTTCCTTCCTTCCTTCCTTCCTTCTTCTCTCTCTTTCTTCTTTCTTTCTTTCAGATTTATTTATTTTACTCTACATGTTTAAGTGTTTTGCCTAAATGTATGTCTATGTACCATGTGTATGCACGGTGCCCTTGGAAGTCAGAAGAGGGCATTGGCTCCTCTAGAACAGGAATTAGAGTTGCTTGTGAGCCAACGTAAGAGTATTGGGATTAGACCTGAGTCCTGTGGAAGAGTGGTCAGTGCTCTTAGTTGTTGAGCTGATTGCTCCATCCCCTTATTGTTACCCTTTCAAAAGACCTCTGCTTTTTCTCCTTGGAAAAAACCTTTTATTCTTTATGCATCTAGTAAACTAACGTAGAGTTCAATTAGAAGCTTACAAATCTTGTATTCAAAACTTTACTTCTTGCCAGATGGGGTGGCACACACCTTTAATCTCAGCACTTGGCAGGTAGAAGCAGGTGGATCTCTGAGTTCAAGGCCAGCCTGGTGGACAGAAGTAGTTCTTCTTGGACAGTCAGGGCTTATACAGAGAACTTGTCTTAAAACAAAACACACAAAAAAACTTTATTTCCTGACTTTGAGATAGCATCTCTCATCTAAGAGCCCTTAAATCCAAGAAAACAACACTCAAGAAAAGTAAGAAAGAGGGGAGAGGAAAAAAAGATCATGAAGAGGGGAGGAGAGCTGGAGGGAGGGAAGCGGAGAGAGAGAAGAGGTGGGCGGGAGGGGAGAGCGCCCACACAGGAGCAGGGCTGGGTTTGGAGCTTGTGTCTACCTGTTTAATCAAGACAGGCTCACAGTGACTGGAAAGTTTGCAAATTCAGAAGTCATTTCTGGCTTCCTAACAGCTTTTTAACATCAAAGGCTTTAGAGACCTTAGTAGACTCACTCAACACTTGAGCTGTGAAAACCGTGACAGGGAGAGCAGGTAAGTGTGGAAGGTGGGCTTAACAACCGGTTGAGGAACAACCAAGGACAAACAGGAAGCGCTGAGAAGGAAATGACTCACTGAGGAGGGAAGGGGTTGCTCTCTCACTTTTATTAACCCCCCTCACGGAGGAAAGAGTTTCCATTAGCTTTGCTTTCAGAGTTTTCCCTCAACAAGTTGAAACCTCCCAAGTCCCCCTGTGAGGGAACAACATCACCTTTTCCAAACACCACACTCTTCCTGACCTTGTCTTTCATTCTGAGTCCTCATGAGCCATCTTCGTTCTAAACGTTATATTTGGTGTTTATTGCTATGGATGAAAACGGTGGGCTAGCCAGAAATCTGTTTACAGACCATTTAGAAACTAATCAGACTTGCTAAGCTTGGAGAGTGAGAAGGCTCTTGGTCTTAGGAAAGTCTCAGTGGGCTGCTTTTCTTCAGATGCGGGCACCAACGCCTGTTCTGGAATGGGAACAAGTGTTTAATAAAGCATTGAAATTGATCTGACTTACAGAGTAAGGAGTGTGTTCAGTTTCTTAAGGTGGGTAAGGTGGAGGAGTGTTGGGCTAGTAAAAAAAAAAAAGATAAAAACTTTGGTTCATAACAGTTGCTAATTTTTATGTAAGCCTTCATACCAAGTTCCTGGGAAGAGATATCCACTGGTATATAGTATATACTAGCCCTGGGCAGGAATGAGCAAGGAACCCTGAGGACAGCGACTCAGAGCCCTCAAACTTTAATGTTTCCTATTATTAAAAAAATTATTAATTTTTTATATGCGTATGGAGGCCAGAAGTTGATGTTGAGTGTCTTCCTTTACCACTTACCTTATCTATCTATCTATCTATCTATCTATCTATCTATCTATCTATTTATTTATTGTGAGATGGGGTTTCTCCCTGAGTCTGGGGCTCATTAGTTGACTAGACTGGCTAGCCAACAAGCTCTGGGTATCTGTCTCTCCTCTGTCCCAAGCACTAGGCTTACAGATGCACACATGCTATGTCATGCCTTAGATGCTGGGGCTCTGAGCTCAAGTTCTCGTGTTTGCTTGACAGGCATTTTACCAACTGAGCAGTGTCTCCAGCCGGTGCTTCCTCTCCTGGATGGTGCTTTAGATTCCCACCCTTGTCCTGAAATATTCAAGTCAAGCGAGACAGATACACAGACTTGTATTAGTGGTCCTGGGAGGGGCCCACGTTTGAGATGGAATAGCATGGAGAGAAGACTTGCAGAAGGTCAGATGGCAGCAGGGATCGGAAAGTCCACAGAACTTGGAGAGGACACAAGGTGAACATAAACTCCACCTCTGCCCAAGCTTGGAAGCTTTGGAGATGCAGGTTCTCAATGGAATACTCAAAGGCCTGGTGGACATATTTTATGGAGATGTTAGGTGAAAGGATGACCTCAAAAGGCAAAAGCCATGGAAGCATTGGGTTTATGAATTTCAGAAATATATTAACTTGGCTTAAATAAACAAGGATTGTTAGGTGCCTACCTGAGACAGGGCATGGCTGGCATACCTTGCTCTCTACCGAGGGGTGGGGCTTTGGCTCTTCCAGAGGCCCTTCACTATATAATCCAGGCGTTTTGGTTCCTTCTCCCCTTTTTTGCCCTTGCCCTTCCCTTTCTCTCTGTCCTTCCTCTTCCCCCGCTTCCCTCTGTCTTTTCTCTGCTCTTCTTTCTGTCTTTTTTCTGTGTCTCTTCCCTCTTTCTCTCTGCACTCACTTTTCCTCTCTCTCTTTCCCTTTCCCTTCTCCTCCTCCTGCAATGCTCCTACTAAATCTGCACTTATATAAAATAGCTTCATCTCCCCATTAGTTCATTCTGCTATTTAGTCAATCAAGTGTGACACAAAAAGATTTGGGTCATTATTGTCTTTGGGTATTTGGAGTTGGTTCTCTTCTTCCATCATGTGGGTCCTAGAGATTGAACTCAGGCCAGTCAACTTGGTGGAAGGTGCCTTTACCTGTTGAACCACCTTACCCATTCTGTCATTATTAGATCGATGAAGAATTGTGCTAATTTGGGTGTGTCTGTTCGCACGTGCCACTTTTTCATTCTGATTCTGGACTGTAGGGATGGCATGGCATGTGTATGGAAAGTATTGCCGGAAAGCCATGGCAGTAAAATTACATAGACATCTTCAGACTTTGAGAAATGTTAAGAAGAGTGTAACTATGAAAAAAGCTACCACAGTGTTTATCTGGAAGCCAACGTCTCTTGGCACCTTGTTCAAGGAGCATCAGTGGTAATTGAGTTCTTAGAACACAGCAACAATGAAACAGGGTTAGAAGGCACTGGGGTTATGACAGGCTCTAATAAAACAAGTAATTAGTATTCTCTCCATAGGGCAGGCCTTATATAATAGCAATTAATAGCCACAGAGGCAAACATGATTCACCAGGAAGTGGTGAAAGGGTAGTTTAGTGAAAGTTTTCATGAAATGTTTACTTCAAAAAGAGGTTCCTTGAAGAAGTTCTGAAAGGCAGCACAAGAATCAGTCACGTTGCTCCTTGAGGGCACTGTGTAGAGGCAGGTCTATTCACTTTTACATCTGAGTTCCAAACCACTCCTGTAACCACTCTCCTAGCTTTCCAGATTTGTTTATATTATATTTTATGTAAACTAAAGCAGCATGTCGGTGTTGCATCTCGAGCTACACTTTTCTGTTTAATGCTCTGCTCTTATCTCATTCTCGGTTTATTTACAACCAAAACATAATTTCTCAGAAGTCTGCTTCCTGTTCATAACTTTGAGCCTCTGTTTTCATCTCACAGTTCTCAGGTGAGATGCCCTAGATTAATCGTTAAGAGCTTTTTTTTTATTTATTTTTTTAATTTTTTAAGCAATGTATCACTAATGTAGCCTCAGCTGGCTTGGAACTCACAAAGCCCAGCTGACTTCAAACTCACGACCCTCCTGCTTTAGTCTCCTAAATGCTGGAATCATGGCATACAGGAGCAAAGCCAGCTATTCATCTTCTGTGCCTGTGTTGGTCCACTCAACTCAAAATATCACCTGTATTGTAGCATGTGAAAGAATTCCTTTTATTAGGGCCGAATATACACTGACTTTCTAATTTCAGCGGCTACGTGTTCATCGATGGATGTAAATTTGTACAGTATTGCTCTTTGCTTTATTTTTATTGTTTTTAAAATTATGCTTAGTTTTGCACGTATGTGTGTGGGTGTGTGTGAGCCATAGTGTGTACATAGAGGTCAGGTTTGCAGGAATCTCTCCTAGGTTCTGGGAACTGAGTCCAGGATATTAATCTTAGCCCACTGAGCCATCTTTCTGTGTTACAGAGTTTGAGACAACCTGGGAAAAGATCACAGACTCAGTCTGGATTATAATTAGTTAAACTTATTACAGCTGCCAGCAGGACGACACTCTGAACCAAAGTTGAGATTGCTGCGTGAAGGGGAATGAGGGAAAGATTTTAAAGGCTAAAACCACAAGAAGACCTTGAGTGTCTGCACAAGCAAGCCAAGAGCTGTTCTGCTCTGCCAAGAATGGGTAGTCAAGGCAACTTCAAAATCATCCTTGAATGTCTGCATAAGCAGGTTACAAAAGCCCAAACAAACAAACAACAACAACAAGCCAGTTTGTCATATCACAACAAAGCAGATGGTCATAGCTGTATATTTTTGGAGGGGGATGGGGTCACTGAGTCAGGGTTACAGGGACTGGAGTTAGAGACAAATGGCTAGTGGGGGCCAAGATGGATGTCTAGTATAAGATGGAGTTTCTTTAACCACCTTTCTTCCTCCCTCCCTTCCTTCCTTTTTTCTTTCTTTTACATAAGGCCTTTCCATGTACCCAAGGCTGGCTTTGAACTCATGATCCTCTTGCCTCAGGTTTTTGTTTGTTTGTTTGTTTTTTGTTTTTGCATTTAGATAGGTTTTAATGTATTTGAATATTTTTATTTATTCATTCAATCACTTTACAGCCTGATCCCAGCCTCTTCCCTCCTCTACTCCCAGTCCTGTCCTCATATACCCCCTTCCCCATTCCCCCTTCTTCTTCTCAGAGAAGGGGAGGCCCCCAAGGGGCACCAACTCACCCTGGCACCTCAAGTCACAACAGGACTAAGCACATTCTCTCCTACTGAGGACTGACAGGTAGTGAGGCTAGGGGAAAGGGATTCAGATCGCCTCAGCTTTCTAAGTGCTGGGATTATAGATGTGTACCACCATACCCAGCATATTTAAAACAATTTTAACATAAGTATTTAATATTTCAATGAAGTATAAATATTTCACTTCTTAAATATTTTAAAATGTTTTATATTCAAGTGAAATATAAATAAGTGAAATGAAGATAGTTGATAACCTATTACTTTAAGTGCTTGAAGGCTTTAGTTTTCTTTTTGTTAGTACGCTTTTACTCATTGACATTTTGCTTGTGTGCTTTGGTTTTGCCTTGTTTTGTTTTTTGTGAGATGCTCTGGTGGTCTCAGTTTAGGGACTCTCTCTTCTAAGCTTGGGGAGCATATGTGATGGAATAATAAAGGCATAAGGCCAACTTTGGCCTCCAGGGTCTAGTGGTATACATTTGAACCCTAAACCTAATAGAAGACAGAGATTTCTGGTTTTTGAAATCTCAGGTTCTCAGACAAGCTGCAGAGCCATCTCCAAATTCAGGTGGCCCCGCTTTCCCCTTTAATCTTCCAGATCAAGCCCAGGATGTGCTGACTTTATTGGATGGTTTTCTGTTTCATCTCTGGACTTTGAAAGGTTTCAAAACCTCATTTGCTTTTTGCAAATGTAGATTAAATCTCAAGACCTGGGTGTGGGCTCCTGATCCAGACTGGTCAAGCAAGTGTTAGAGGTTTACACTGCGAGAGGAAGCTACCGAGTCAGCCCAAGGCCCATGAGCTCGAAGGAACAGGCAAGAATAGAATTGCTGGAGGTGCTTTGTCATAACTGGAGAGATTTGGAGACTGCAGTCAAGCCGAGACAAGCAGAACTGAGAGATGAAGTGGGACAAGGTTCTTATTATATTATTTGAATTGTGAATCCCGCTGGGCTGGAAGCCACTTCTATATTAGATTTTTCCAGCTGTATAAGCCAATAACCTCCCCCCTACCACCTTTTTATCACACTGTTGTAGTAGTTACCGTATTGTTACTATGACCAGATACCAGAAGCAACTTAACGGAAGAAGGGTGTGTTTTGGCTTACAGTTTAATGGAACTCAGTCCATTGCGGCAGGGAAGGTTCAGCTGCAGCTACACCAGGTGACTGGTCCCATTGCCTCAGCAGTCAGAAAGCTGGGACAGAAAGTGAACAAGAAGTGGGACGGGACTACGAACCTCAAGGCCTGCCCCCAGGACCTACTTTCTCCAGTGAAGCGCTACCTTTTAAGGTTCCACGAGCTTTCAAACCAGATAAGCTGGAGTGTTCAAAGTACCCAAAGACACGAGCCTATAGAGGAACATTTCACATCTAAACTATAACGTTTCTTAACACACCTTTAATTTTTTTTTTTTCTGACACTGTTATGACCAGCCTACCTAGCTTGGAATTCTTTCAGTGACAAATGCAATGGTTGCATCATCAGGAAATGATTTTAAAAGGTGGCCTTACGTAAATGGTTATTTAACCCAAACAAGAAGAAGCCTGAGGTAGGGGTGTGAAGGACCGGTGCAGCAACACTGGCATGCCGTAGGAGCCCAGGTGGTTTCACGTCTGCGCTTTGCCATCCTTATTGTGCTAACTTTGTCCTTTTTATCCTTGAGTCTGGGTTGCCACGTGGATGTTGCTTAGCTGGCATCCTGGCTGTGTTCTAGGGGGAAGATAGAAGGAAGTAGAAGAGACGGCTCTTTCTGTGGGGAGTGGATGAAGTCCTAAATGAACGTGTAAGGTTGATATGGCCAAAGCCATGTCCATGCCCCTAATGCCTCAGACCCTGGGGACTGGCAAGGCCTTCTCCTGGTTGAGAGAACTTGTAGAAAATGTCAATCACAGCCTGAGAATGCCCCCCTGAAGAGACTCCCTCTGGAGATGAGCTAACCTGCCCTCCTCATTCACTTGTATATAATAAACCTGCCTCCTTGTTCAGTGCTATATAATAAGCTCTCTGAGTTTTCCGGGTTGCCATCAGTCCATCAGAATGCATGGCTTACCTGACCCCATATTTTCTGGAACATGTGTCTTTGTCCTTTCTTCAGTTCCCCATCATACCAGTCAGGTACAGCTGTGCAGGTTGCTACAGGTGGCACCTGAGCAAGGACCTTGACTACTGGGAAGGCACATTGGTCCAGTGAGGGAACACTCCAGTGAGGCACTCTCAAATAAAGGTAAGCAGGAGGGCATTTCTAAGCAGCGAGTGCAAAACATGGGCCAGGCAGAATCTACAGATAGGTAGGTGTATGTTAGTACTCTGAAGGAACTGTGGCACAGCACTGGTTGCCAAAGGACAGGGGGATAACACATAAGATGTTGTGAAATCATACCATGACAGAAAATGGTTTGGCCCATCCCTCATGCTAATGTGGGGGTTAACAGGTGCGTGTGTATTCCCTGAAGATGTGGGACCGCTATTTTGGATACTTTCAAAACAGATAAAGATCTATGGATTCAATAAAGAGCCTGGTTCCAGGGATGAAGGACTCTGGCTGAGACCAGAGTCCATAGAGAGACTGAAAGGGTGACCTTTGAAGCTAATGGGGCCCCAGAGGAGGATACCTCTTGCACAAACTACAAGGAAGATGCCACCACCAACATGGGGGTCAGATAATGAAGCTGATGCAAATGGCAAAGGAGAGAGCATGAGACCTAGTTTTGGGAAATAACCTGGAAACTATATTTCCAGTGTGTCTGATAATTATATCATTTCAGGTAAGTTCAGTCAGGGGAGAAAAAAAATATATATATATTTTTTTGTTCAGTGGGTTGGTTACATCCTTCCATACCTGTTTATAAACATGACTCCCTCCATTTTAGAGACCAATTTTTTTTTAACTACCTGAAGCTTCAGTGGGTTCTATTCAACTATTTGGGGCTGGCAAGCTTACAACAAATTAAAGACATGGAGAGAATTGCCATCCAAAGGAGAATAAAAACCTTGTGATGGAGATTTGCCAAGGTCTAGACAAATTGTACCAGACTTTGTAGCCCAGGTCTTATAGGCAGCCCAGAAAAGTCTTGATGCAGGAGGAAGAACTTACCACTTTTTAAGTTTTTCTAGTTTTTTGGAGCAGGATGAGCCAAATAGCTCAGGCCTGAGGCCCCATCTCTTCTCAGTTGGACTCCAGAGACAATGTAGAGGTTTTCAGGACTAGAAGTCAAGATGGATCAGGAACACTGAAGAAAAGGAAAGGGGAGGTGTGGGAAATGAACGAAATCCTGAGTGAATGTGTATTGTTGACACAGGCTCAGCTGTATCAAGAACCCCAGTGGCCCAGACCCATTGAAATGGCAAAGCCTTCTCCTGGTCTGGGTATGTATGTTGAGAGAGCCTGTAGAAAGCATCAACCACAGCTTCCTCCTCCCAGATAACGACAGCCCGAGACAGTCATCCCTTTACAGTGGGTGATGGGCCGATCCATCTCCTCATCAGCTGTATATAATTGGGATGTATCTCCAATCTCCTCACCCACCTCCTCATCAGCTGTGTAATAAACCCACATCCTTGTTTCATTCATACATAATAAATGTGTTGAGTTTCCAGGTTGTGGCTGGTGTATCTCCATCAGAGAGTGAATGGCCCACGCAACCCAGCTTTTCTATATGTGTTTCTGTTCTTTCTTCATTCTCTCATCACCAGAGTCAGGTCAGATCCAGAGATGTACAGGTCATGGCAATTTTCAAACGTATGGTATATCTTATTGGCCAGAAGTTCATCGAAAGGCATCTTCCAGCTGCAGAGAAGCTGGGGGTGTAATATTTTGATTTTTACTGTCTCCTTGTTAGAGACACGCAAAGGGAAAAAGTAGAAATATAAAAACCCAAGTTAGCAACTTGGATTATATCTTTTCCCTTCACTTACAAGCCTTCCGTAGGCTCTCAAACATCTATTTTCAAAATGTTGTTTATTTGTATGTATGTATGTATGTATGTATGTATGTATGTATGTATGTGTATGCTAACCACAGCATGTATGTGAAGGTCAAAGGACAACTTGAAGAAGTTGGTTCTCACTTTCCACTGCGAGAGGTTCTGGAAAGCAAGCTCAGGCTTGGTGACAAACACCTTTACCTGCTGAGCTATCTTGCCCACCTTCAAATTTGTACCTTAAGATTTATTTTTATTTGCACATGTATGTGGGAGAGAGAGGAGAGGGGAGGGAGGGAAGACAGAGGAAGAGAGAGAGAGAGAGAGAGAGAGAGAGAGAGAGAGAGAGAGACTGTATGGTATGGCTATGAGTACCTGCAGAGGCCAGAAGGAGGTGTTGGATCCTTCGGAGCTGGAGTTGCAGGTGGGTTTGAACTGCCCAAGGTGCTGGAATTGTACTTGTGTCCACCAAACTGTCTCTCAAGACCCTCACATTAGCATTTTGAACCCGAAACATAAATGACAGGAATGCCCCCAATAACCCCCTTCTTCGCGGGTATTTACATCCACCTCCTTGCTCCTTTACATCTGCTCTTCCCTAGAGGCAGGCCTGTATTCTCTGCAGAGCTCAGTTTCTGAGAAAACAATGTCCAGTTTCAGTTTCTACCTCCATTTCCTCCTGTCATTTCTCCAGTCCTTGCTTTCCAGCTTCAGTGTTGTGGAAGCTCCCTGCTGACTTCCTCCCCACCAGACTCAAATATTGCTCAAGTTTTCTGGAGAATTTTCTGACACATTTCCTATTTCTTGCAACTCTCCCTTTCCTTGAATTTTGTGAAGCCAGGATATTCTGGTTCCCCAATTCTACCAATTTCCCCTTCCCCTCCTGTTGGAATTCCTGTCACTAGTGATCTTACCCAGGCAGGGCTCTGTATGCTACCATCTCTCCCCACACCACAGACTACTGGCATAGTCTCAGCAGTACCCTGGCACCAGCTTCCACTCAAACGAACTCTCCAACCATGATTTTGTTCATCCCTAAAAGAGATGAGGGGAAGTAAATCACGTGTGTATTTGGGAGACTTATCTAGGGAGTAGAAATGGAGAGTTCAGAGGTTGAAGTGCTTATATACAAAGAATGACAAGGAAGTCAGTGAGGATAGACCTGAAAGTTTGGGAGGAAATTAATAGCAGATGAGGACAGAGATGCAATCATGAGGGGTCAAGTCATATGGATCTGAAGGACCATTTTAAAGACTCTTCTAGTGAGATGAAAAAGCACCTGGAGAGATGGAGTAGAGCACGTTCTGTTGAGAGCAACTCGTAAAGAATAAGACAAGAATTAGAGTGACCCAGTTGGAAACTGGTACAGCCATTGGTGTTGGTGTTCTGGACAGGAGGAGCAGCAGGGAAGCAGCTGATTACAGATCGTTTTAAAGGGAGAAGGTGACCACAGACTGGGCGGGAAGAGTATGAGGGAAAGGAGGACTCCGGAGTTTTGATCTAAGCAGCAGGAAAGATGGAGTTGCAGTTTCCTGAGCTGGGAAGCACTGTGGCCAAGACAAGTTGTGGGAAGATTAGGAAGGTCTTCTTGGACTGATTAATACATTAAAGGAATTCAAGTGTAGAAGTCTTGAGGCAGCTGGTTTAAGAAGAGTGTAGGAGGAAAATGATGACACGAGGGGCATAAGGAGAGTAGAAATGACTGGATTAAAAAAAAAACCTGTGGATTCCTGAGGAGGTTAAAGGACTATTGGAGCTGGGGTGTAACACAGAGTGGAAATGAATGAGAAGCTGTTGATTAGAGACAGTGGGATGCTCAAGATGAAGACTATGGAGGAGGGAAGTGAAAGTGTGGAAGGCTAAAGAAATAGAAGACAATAGAAGACACAGCCATTAGAAAGGTATGATAAAGAACACTGAGAGCCAGCTGGTGGCTAAATATTTCAATCAATGGGGTGCAGTGACTACCACAGGAAGAGTAGGGTGGGACCATCTAAACTTTCTGGCCATGCATGATTTCCTTCTTACTAAAATTTTATCTGCAGTTTTTTTTTTTTTCAGAATTCATCATCACTTCTCCTTTTTTCTTTTTTCATTCTCTTTCTTCTATTCTTTGCTTTCACCATTTCTTCTCTTTAATTTCTTATGGGAAAAAATTTAAAAAAATAAGGTCTTGCTGTGTAGCCCAGACTGGCCTTGAACTTAACAGTTCTTCCTACCTCAGTGAGTGCTGGAATTGTAGGTTGTACTCGTGTGAGCCTAATTCTGGATAGCACTTTCATCTTCAATTATTTATATTTTCTTGAGATGTTACAGTCTTGGGATCTGTTCATTTTCCTATCTCTTGGGGGTAATTCCACTTTTTTTTTTTCATCTTGGGAACTTTTGTACCCAGTGGGGTTAGCCAGTGTTCCCTACAGCTTTTCTCTTCTTATTGTCTGCACACTTTCTGGATGACCCTCACATCTTTATCTCTAGCTTCAACCGAGCTCCTTTGTTGCCATGCTGTATTTATGAGTACTCCATGCATAGCCTAATGAAGCCTCCTGGCATCTCAGTTATTGGGTCTCAGTTATGTTTTTCCCCTCTTTGTTTTTAAATTTTATTTGATCACAAAGATGTTTTTGATTTATAGTCTATTCTTCTTCCTCTTCTCCCATTGACACTCAGCCACTAATTGCTATGGGTTCTGTTTTCTTCTTTGTGTGTGGATGTCCTTGTCTTCCACCTTGTTTTGGGGAGGGTGGTCAGATGACCCAGTGATTAGGAGTACTTGTTACTCTTCCAAAAGATCCAAGTTTGGTCCCCACATCAGGCAACTCACAACCACCTATAACTCCAGAGCTAAGAAACTTTGTGTCCTCTTATGGCCTCCATAGGCACTTCCATACATATGTACATACACACACCCACACACAAGTAAAGAAACCTACATAGGATATGACTATTTCACTATTTATGAAATACATCACCATTTCATACATCAGGCTAGCTGGCCCACAAACTTCTATAGGATGCCGGGATGGCAGATATGCATTCCTGCTCCTGGCTTTGCCTTGGGCTCTGAGGATTTAGAGTCAGGGCTTTATGCTTGTGCAGTAAGTGTTTTACCCACTAAGCAATTTCCTCAGCTTTGTGGATTCCATTGGAGAAATGTAAATTCTATTTCTGAAATGCCAACAGTCATTGAATTTAAACCCTTTCCTCTGTTAAGTCAAAAAAGACAGACAAGTGTTTATCTAGCTTCATGGAAAGCTAGGAAATACAGTTTATTCTGTGTTAATTCCTGCATCACAATGAAATTGGGCATGGTGACACTCTTGGGAGGCTGATCCAGGAAGGTGTTGAGTCGAGGCTAGCTTGAGCTTTATAACAAGACCCTCATAAAACTAAAAAAAGATAAAGTCAGGTACATAGAATATTAGACAGATGTTGAATATTGATCCACTATAATCTATGATTCAGATATGTGGCTCCCTAAAAGAGGGCATATTATAGTTTGAAAATCACTTTCTGAATCCAAAGGAGATAAAAAGTTTTAGTTGTAGTTTATCATTGTAAATAAAAATGCAAACAATAAACTCACCATCTCAGAGAAGCATTCCCTAACCAACTCTATTCCCATAGGCTTCTTTGTAGTATTAATTGTGCCTCTATTAATCTACAGATATTGAGATATCTGTGTTAAACAATGAATTTAACAATATCTGTGTTAAACAATAAATTCTGTGTTCTAGGAATGTAGGAGTGACAAAAATGCATGCTTTTCTTGAGCTTGGAAGAAAGTGGGTGAATCAGTTCCTTACCTTGTTACGGTAACAAAACCTATCAAGAAGCAATGTAAGGAAAGAACAGTTTATTTTGGCTTACAATTTGAGAGGATGCATTCTGTCATGATAGGAAAGCATCACAGCAGGAATAGGAGCCTGGGATTTTGCTCAGGTTTACTTTCTCCTCTTCATCAGCCTGGAATCCCCTGCCCATACAATGAGACCATACCTGTTTTGGGTTAGTCTTCCTACCTCAATGACCTTAATCTAGATAACCCCTAGATTAAGGTACACAAACATCTCCAGAGATTTGTTTCCACGGTGATTTTAGATCCCATCAAGTTGACAGTCAAGATTAACCATCACAGTGGGGTGGGACTGGTAAGAAACTCTACAAAAACGAACAGCATGACTGCAGATATAGTTCAGTGGTACAGGGCTTGCCCCTCATGATGGAAGCCCTAAGCTGCATCCTATAAACTGTGAAAACTGCATAAACAAAATTCATATCCTTGGAGAGAAAAATAGGAAAAAATATATTTTTCCAGTAGTGGTCAGTGCTGTGAAAAAACAAAGGTCAAGAATGAATGGGGTGGGGAGCTAAGGAATCACTTAAGTTGAAATATCATGGGAAGCCTTTTTTAAAAATTTTTTTTACTATTAATTACACTTTATTCATTTTGTATTCCCTCATAAGCCCCTTCCTCCTCTCCTCCTGATCCCACCCTCCTTCCCCCTTCCTCATGCATGCCCCTCCCCAAGTCCACTGATAAGGGAGGTCCTCCTCTTCTTCCTTCTGATCTTAGTCTATCAGATCACCTCAGAGTGGCTGCATTGTCATCTTCTGTGGCCTGGTAAGGCTGCTTTCCTCTCAGGGGGAGGTGATCAAAGAGCAGGCCAATCAGATTATGTCAGAGGCAGTCCCTCTTCCCTTTACTATGTAACCCACTGGGACACTGAACTATCATGTGCTACTTCTGTGCAGGGGTTCTAGGTTATCTCCATGGATAGTCCTTGGTTGGAGTATGAGTCTCTGGGAAGTTCCCTGTGTTCAAGTTTTCTGGTTCTGTTACTCTCCTTGTGTGGTTCCCGTCCTCTCCAGCTTCTTACATAAGATTTCCCACTTCTTACATAAGATTCCATGCACTCTGCCCAACAGTTGGCTATAAGTCTCAGCATCTGCTTTGATTGTCTGTAGGGTAGAGGCTTTCAGAGGCCCTCTGTGGCAGGTTGCTAGGTTGTTTTCTGTTTTCTTCATCTTCTGATGTCCAGCCTCTTTGCCTTTCAGGATGGGGATTGAGCATTTTAGTCAGGGTCCTCTCTCTTGCCTAGTTTCCCCAGATGTACAGTTTCTAGTAGGTGTATACTGTGTTATGTCTATATGAATGAGTATGTACCGTGTCTTTTTGCTTCTGGGAGGAAAGCCTTTTTTATGAGGACGGATTTTTAGTATGTGAACAATGAAAGAAAGCTAGCTATAAAATAAGCAGCAAGCATGCAGCCCCCATGGTAGTACAACCTTGTCATGTGCAAAGATGTCATCAGCATTGCTGAAGTATTCACTGGACTTATCATAGGGGTAATTATCTGTTATTTTTGTTTACCTATTTAGAGCTATTACATACTAGTTTAGTTTGTCCTGGAATTCTCTGTGTAACCCAGGGTGTCCTCAAACTCATGGCAATCCTCTTGCTTTAGCAGTACTGGGATTACAGGCATAAGCCGCCATGCCTATTAGGATTGTGCAGTAAAGTTACATGGCAGGTTCACAAATCACGCCACATGACTGGTTCTACATGGGAGGTTTATTAAGAGAAGGGGGAAGGGGTCACAGAGACCGTCTATGGGTTAGGAGAGAGAGAAGGGATGGTGTGAGTTCTCTTATAAGGTGACCTAGAGCATATGTGGGTAGTTTCAGGTGGTCCTCGGGTGGTCCATAGGTGGCCTCACAGATGCCTGATGTCCCATTTGTCAGGTCCCTCAGGGATGGCCGTATAGATGTCTGCTTATGGATCTAACATTTCTCCCTTTTTGTTTTATTAGAAAGTGAGGGGCTAGGAAGGGGGTGATGGTGGAGAGGGTATAGGGGCACCCTTTTCTCTTCAAGCTACTTTCTGCTGATTAGGGGCATTGTCATTCTCAGGGTATAGCTGGTCTCCACGATCAGGGTTGATTGGAAGGTCATTGTCATCTGGTTCTGTGATCAGAGGCTGATAATCCTGTAAGAGTAACTGATTAATGGTTTGTTTAGAGAATTTTTGCATTTGTTGTTGGAAGACTATAGAGAGGAAGTTATAAAGCAGGGTGCAAAAATCAAAAGCAGAAAGATGAGTAGAAGAGGTGTGAGGAAGGGCAGAATCTATTTCCGTAGGGGGTTCGAAGGCCTAAGAGCTAGAGGCCTTGAGCTGTTCCCTTCACTTTTGTAGATTTGTCTGGAGTTGTTGGATTTTGTCTTTTACTATACCCGACTGGTTGACATGAAAACAGCATTCCTCCTGGAGGAAGATGCAAAGGCCACCTTATTTAGCTGTGAGGAGATCTAATCCATATTGGTTTTGAAGTACTACTGCTGCCAGCGAGTCCATCTGTCCTTGGAGAGTTAGTATTGTATGAGCTACTTGCTGGAGGTCCTGGATGAACTGGGAAGAAAGTTGATAATACAAAGTTAATGACGTGGCTAGTCCTGCTGTCCCAGTCCCAACAGCTGCCATGATTCCTGCAACAGCCAAGAGGGACAAGACTTGAATTGCCTTCCTATCCTGTTGGGCAGCTATTGAGTCCACGGCTAGGATTGGGAGGAGCACCAGCGTGCAAACTCCTGAGCAACCAGCAGTCAGACAATGGCAGACCTGAGTACCACAAAGAACCAAGGTATTATTAGCAGTAGGGCATTGGGGTTGAGATGAGGTATCAAGGATTATAGTTTTATTATAGTCTAAAGAACTTAGCATTCCTACAAAGTGTGTCCTGAATGCCTTGAAACATCTTGCCATGCCAAAGAGGGTAAAGTGAAAAAAGTAGGGGGTTGTGGCAACATCAGAGCCAGGGCAGTTAGTGAATGGTGAAGTAAGGTTACTTGATAGAGTCACCAGAGAAGCTGTCAGTAGTAGTTCTGAATTGGTCCCATGTGGGACACCCAGCCAGCAAGCTTTAAGTGGTCTGGTTGGGTCGCATTAAGGAGCTTGAAGGCTGAGGTCAGAGTCTGAAGTAGGAGACAAACTGACAAGTTTGTGTTATTTAGGAGGAGGGATGTCAGAGAGACAATTATCTTAGAGGAATGTTTAATTACTTTCTCTACTTCTCCCATCCCCAGGGATTGGGTAATATACCAGGTGGGATCCTGTAGCTTAAAGACCACAGGGGAATGGTGCCTAGCAACAGAGGGGTTTTGGATGTCCCAGACTTGGGGGTCCACTTGAGAGGCTGGTAAAGGAAGTGACGTGTCACAACTGGTTGGTACGGTAGCTAAGAGAAGGAGGAGAGATGATTTTGGCGAGCTTGGGATCAGGTGAATGGGTGGAGTAAAGATAGAGACTCCCACTTTGGCTATCAAGTCCCTTCCCAGTAAGGAAACTGGACAGGTTGGCATCACTAAAAAGGAATGGGTCAAGGGAACACCCCTGGAAATACAATTAAGTGGTGGAGTCTGGCAAGGCTGGCAAGGCTGTCCCCCTATCCTGACAATAAGGGAACTAGGAGAGGTAGGTCCCCAATACTCTGTCAGAACTGAGCAAGCGGCTTTGGTGTCCACAAGGAAGGAGATGGGCCACTCTGATACCGTGATAATTACCTGTGGCTCCCTGCTAGTGATGGCAGTGGTCAGGTCAAGGGAACCCCAGGCACCTTCAGTCATCCGTAGCCAGGCCTAGGATATCAGCCAGAGGGCGATCTGGGAGTGATGCCCCTAATCATGGGAGAAAAGGTGGCAGTCAACACCCCAATGTCCCTCTTGGTGGCATTTTGGACATAGCCCTGGTGCCTTGTGGGGGTTAGGACAAAATGGAGCCCAGTGACATTCTTGACCACATTTCAAACGGGGACCCTGTGGTCGTCCTGCCTTAGGAGGCAAGGGAGCCTGGGTAGTTGCTGAGGCCTGTCAGATGGCCTTGGCCAGCATTTGGTATTTTTGCTTTTGAGCTTTTTAATTTCTCCCATGGTACACCTTAAAGACCAGCACTAAGACTTGGACCTGTGGAGTCAGAGGTCCTCTCTCCAAGCATTTAAGCTTAGCCCTGATGTCTGGGGTAGCTCTGGGAGAAAAATAGGTCATCAGGGATTGCCTACCTTCTGTACTTTCAGGGTCTAGATCAGTATGTTGTAAGAGGGCCTTTGTAAGGTGCTCTAGGAATTGAGACGGGTTTTCATTCTTGTCCTGTGTGACCCCCCTTCTCATAATTAACTGGCTTAAGGGCAGCCTTTCGGAAACCAGCCAGGAGGCAGGTCGTGAACTGACCTATAGCTAAAATGCCTTCCAGGGTATTATAATCCCATTGTGGATCCTGGTCAGGCACCGCCTCAGCCCTAATCAGGTGTGCTGCGTTTGTTTGGTGAACCTCATCTGCATGTGTTCTAGCCTGTTGCCAAACTCACTTGTGCTCCTCAGGTAGTAGGTTGTTGGTAAGAATCATATATATATCAAGGAAGGTAAGACTATAAGATTAAATGAGATATTGAAATTCTTTAATGAAAGTAGAAGAATTACAGGTATAGGATCCTAGTCTTTTTTCTACTTGAGAAAGTTCAGTTAATGAGAAGGGAACCTGCATCCTAACTAAGCCATTCATGCTGGCTACCTCCCACAAGGGAAGAATTGAGGCTGGTTTATGTTGAGTAGAAGGGGGTTTAGCTATAGAGTAAGAGCAGGTAGCAGGGTGGCTAATAGCTGCTGGTGGGGTGAAAGTAGGTGCCAAAGTAGGACGACTAGGATGGTCTATTCCTGGAGAGGAGGCTGGAGAGGTGGGTGAGGATGCTGGAGAAGCCAAAGAGGGAGAGAAGGAAGCAGAAGAGGGAGAAGATGGAAGTTGTAGAAGAAGCCAGAGGTTGAGAATGGCGAGCTTGAACATAAAATACCTCCTTTAATTTACCAGATTGCTGACAGTAATTAAAACGATCCCGTAAAATACTGGGATTTTAATGTGCCGTTAATCAGCCAATTTGAACCATTATCTAAGGAATATGTAGGCCAAGTTTTATTACAGAGGTGTATGAGCTTAGAGGCCTTTAACTCAGGCTCCATGAGTAGGGTTTTAAAATTCTCCAAAAGACGTCCCAGTGGGGATGCTGGAGGAATGGACAAATGGGCAGTTCCCATTGGGAAGGTAGGAGTCAGTGACCTGCCAGAGGTGTCCCAAAGGCAAGGTTTGGCTCAGTAGAGTAGTATGTCACTACCTGATCCAAGAGCTCATCAGCATTGGCCAGAGACCAAGGGCACAGCTTCCCGTAGCAGACATGATTTACCTAGGGCTAGAATTTTCGTAGGGGGGAATCCGTGCAAGTAGAAGGGAAAAAAAAAATCTCACCCAAGGGGAACAGGAATCCCTAAATGGAGGTCAGCAAAAAGGATCAACTGTGGCTCGTGAAGACCATGGTTGGGTGTTCCTCCATCCTCAAAGGTAGTAGGAAGTTGCCAGACAGTCTTCCTCTAACAAGAGAGGCCAACGAGGGGAACTCACCCATCCAGCTGGTGTTGCATGTAGGAGATAGCGATCTGGTTGCCAGAAAGTGGGTCTTGGGAGGATTTGAAATGAAATAGGTTTCCAGCAGCTCCAGTGGGGTGATGGTGCTGAAAGCAACCACCATATGCCTCGGCCACTGGAAGTGCCTATTCCTGGCCAAACGCACCAATGTTGGGACTTTGCAGCAATGTTACATGGTGGCTTCACAAATCACGCCACTCAACTGGTTCCACATGGGATGTTTATTAAGGGAAGGGGGAAGGGGTCACAGAGACTGTCTCTGGGTAGGACAAGAGAGAGGGGGTGGGGGTGGTGTGAGTTCTCTTATGAGGTGACCCAGAGCATGCACAGGTGGTTTCAAGTGGTCCATGGGTGGTCTGTAGGTGGCCTCACAGATGCCTGATGTCCTGTTTGTCAGGTCTCTCGGGGATGGCAATAGAGATGCCTGCTTACGGATCCCAACAATGCCTGGTTTGCATGTTTGTTTATTGTATGATTCCTGATGACTGGGGCCATGTCCATCACAGTCAATGTCACATCAGTACCTGCTGAACCATAGTGGCAGTTAACTGTTAACTAAGTGTATAAATAATTATATGACAAATACTTATTAAATAAAATATTGGTAGGATTAGATTTTTTAAAATGAATTTTTCTTTATTTTATGAGTTTTTCTCTTATTTTATGTATGAGTCATGTATGCTTGTATGTTACATGTCAGGGACCCTACAGTTATCATACTTGGCAGGGAAATGATTCCCATGAGTTAAGAATCAGCACCACATCTGCAGGTGCTGGATCAAAATTTCCAGACTCTGACCTCAGGGTTTACTTCTCCTACACGTTTGAACATGGTAAAACTTTGGGAAAAGTGACAATTATCACAGCAAAGCCTTAGGCATGGCTACATAGCAACTTCCTAGCCAAATAGCAAAGCACCTGTGATGCTTGTGATAAGAAGGAGCCCTTTGCTTAAGGCAAGGGCCTAAGGAGGAAGGATTTGTAATAAGCATAAGGATAGGATTCTACTGATGGAGGATGCAGTCTACTCAGGATAATGCCCTAAACAATGCTCAGGATATTGGGGGATTTAAGAAGGCTGGCTCCATAAAATAGCAAAGTGATCACCAGGTTGTCAGACAACATTCATTCCAGCCTTCTGGGTGATCAGGCACCAGCCCTTTTTTTTTTGTTTTGTTTTTCTTCCTTCCTTTTATTTTGAAGAGATAGGCTCACATGTTTAACAAGTCTGGTTCCTCTACCTTTTTTTAAAGCTGTGCCTCCTACAGCTATATGCATGCCTGGTGCTTGTGGAGATTAGAAAAGGGCATCAGGTCCCCTGGGGTTGGAGTTTCAGAGAGTTGTGAATTGCCAGATGGCTTCTGGGCATCTAACCAAGGTTTTCTGTAAAAGCAGTAAGAGCTCTCAACCATAGAACCATTGAGAGAACCAGACCTGACCCCCCACTCCAAAAGTCACTAGTTCCAGGAACTAGGCCATAGGTCTCCAATCAAGGAAGAAGACAATGGAGTCCTCTACCCAAGAAATAGCCTGGAGAAAACCCAGTAATATTTAACCATCACCCTTAGCAATAGCTAAGCAGTGAATACCTGGAACTTACCCAGATGTTCTTTACAATAAGTTGAGTAAAACTATGGTTTGGCCCTCTGGACAAACAACCAATCATGGGACTGCCTAACTAGAATTTCCCAAACATCACTATAACCTAATAAAAACCCTTCTCCCCCTGACCTTAGGGCTCTACACATCATTGATGATGATGGGGGCCTGAGCTCGAGCTTGTAATAAAACACTGTTGCATTTGCATCGGAATCAGTCCCTTAGTGGTCTTTGGGGTGCGGGAGACTTGGGCATAACACTATGTCTCCAGCTCCATGGGGATTAGTATTTTCTTTGCCTCTTTCCCTTTCAATTGGCTTTCTTGAGTGAGGATCTTCTGTAATCTGGGCTAGACTCGGACTTGTTACATAACAAAGCCTGATTGTGAACTTCTGATCTTCTCTACTCTGTCTCTCAAGTTTTAGGATTGCAGGTATATGTGCTCTTATACCCAGGTAATTTATATTTTATAAAGATAACAAGTAATACTTCTTCAAATGATAGAAGGACAATTTAGGGAAGGGTAAGGGAAAGATTAGGAAAAGGTAAGGAAAAGACTAGGGAAAGGTTATAGTTGAATATGACAATAGCATGATATATAGAAACTGATAGAATAATGATACAAAGGTGGGGGTACCTTTGGTGGCCCTTGCTAAGGTGTGCCACTAAGAAATCATGCCATGCAACAGATCTAGTGTAAGAGGTGTATTGGAGGGAAGGGGGAGAATGAAAGGCAATCTCATAGTGGGGACATGAGGGAGAGATAGAGATAGACAGGCAGACAGAGAAAGAACAAGACAGGGAATGAGAAAAAATAAACGAGATAAAGAGGGAACTGAAAAGAGAGATCAAGACAGATAGGGATTCAGAGAGAAAGATCTAGGGTGTTCAGGGATTCTTTTATGTAGCATACCTGTTGCGCTTGTCACATCCGGCAGCTGGTGATGATGTAAACTGTCCCTGAGGGCAGGCCGGTGGAAGTGCCTGATTGCTCATACATACATGGGAATGTCACAGTGAAATCAACTGATATGCACTAACAATTTCATAATAAAACACAATGCTATTGTCTATGCCCTATCAAACTATACATTTTGCTCTATACTATGGGCAGGATCCTTTCTTATGTCCTTTCTCCCATGAAAATCTCTATCTTGAGAAGTTAGGTGTTCCAATTATTTTCCTGTCTGTCTGACATCTCCCTGTGGTTTGGATTGCTGTAAGATCCTGAGATTAGTTTTGACACAGACATTCATCTTCAAGTGATCTATTCAGAGTCCTATTCATGAGCCGGGTCTTGCAGTGCATGCCTTTAGTCCCAGCACACAGGAGGCAGAGACAGATATATCTCTGTGAGTTTGAGGCCAACCTGGTCTACATACTGAGTTCCAGGAAAGCCAGAGCTATAGTGAGACCCTGTCTCAAAAAAGAAAAGAAGAGAAAAGAAAAGAAAAGAAAAATTCATTCATATTTGTGCATAGAAATGACTACAGGGCGAAAGAAAAATGGAATTTAGGATGACACTGGGCTATCCAGGAAGTAACCCATCAGAAATACCCAGGGAAACAAGTTTACTATTGAGTCAGGAATTGTAAAGGAAGATTAGCTCAGGAAAGATAGGGAGAAATTGGGTGTGTGTGTGAAGATGTGATTTAATGAGACCCAGGAGGAAAAGTTAAGATGGCAGCGTTTTGTCATGTTAAGCGAATGAGAAGAAAAGGCCATGTGTATTTGGAGTTCAACTTTAAAGGGATTGGCAGGCTGGGAGTAAAGAAGAAAGAAACCTTGACCATTGTCACTCATTTCATAGATGTCACATGTCCTCCTTTTCCACAGAGAGTGTCTTTGGCTAGTCTCAGGGAAGAGGAAGAGCAGGGGTCACACTTGTTTCATTTAGATTTGAGAAATCACCTTTCAGCCCATTCTTCTCATTACCTTGAAACCCAAGATGAAATGCCTGTCCCGTGGCCATGGAGCAGGATTTCCTGCATCCATCTGTGGCCATCTTCATTTTATCAGCTTTTACATTGGACCCCCAAAAGAAGTAAACAGTTCTTTACCAAAAGCTTCAGGTAGGAGTCCTATAGCTATATATGGTCTAGATCAGTGGCTCTGTGGGTTGTGACCCTTTCACAGGGACTGTCTGAGACTATTGGAAAACAGATATCTACAATTCATAATAGTAGCAAAATTACAGTTATGAAGTAATATAAAAATAATTTTATGGTTGGGGGTCATTACAACATGAGGAACTGTACTAATGGGTTGCAGCATTACTAAAGTTGAGAACCACTGGTCCAGATGTTGATTTGGCAGTGGAATGGAGAGTGGACAAAGAGATTAGACACTTTAGACACTGCTATTTGAGAGTAGCTAGTGTACTCTTTTGACCAGTATGAGTTGAGGCAAAGATTCACTGCTTAAGATAGACGCTCACCATGTAGATCAGACATGAGTGGAAGCTCATGGGTGAGATGGAGAGACAGAATCCCATTTAGAATAAGACCAATACTTTTCAGGTAATTGATGCTCTCTAAAAACATGGTTCCAGCATGACAGAAATAGCAACTCAGAATCTCCTGGTGAATAACAGAACAACTGGGGAGTGAGAGATCAAAGAATTGAAAATTGTTTTTTTTGGGTATTAGTTTGGGATTTGGAGCACAGGCCTGGATGAAGACATGTAGACATGTCCGGCCACCTGGGGAAAGAAACTAGCTTTACCGCATTCTTTTCCTGTCCACTAGAGGTACAGTTGCTAGGAAACTGGCCCAATGGCCAGGCCAGAACTGTTTGTGGTCTTGGTGCCTAAAGTAAACCAATCATTTCAAAAGTCAGTTTCCCTTACCCAATCATGTAATGGCAAGGCATGTAATTCCTTGCTTGCGTTTTTTTTTTTTCCCCTTTAAAAGCCTTGTTCCCCTAGATGGCGGGGCCGCACTCCTCCCCTCTAACCAGGGAGAATCCTGCAACCCAGGCTCCAGCTTGTAATAAAAGATCCTCATGTGTTTTGTAGTGGAGTTGATTCCTGGTGTTTTTTGGGGGTCTCACAAACTGGGCATAATATTGAGCTAAACATCAGGATGACAAACCCCAGGCTTTTTTCTTACCATAACCTATATGCTGCTGAAATCTCAAATTTGAAACTATACATTTTCTTCTTCCTTCCATTTTCTCTGCACCCTTGGGTATAACCCTTAGTCTCTATCTGGCCATTTTAATTTCTTGTTCACTGATAAGCAAAGCCATTATTAACACATTATGTACCCTCTCCTTTAGCCTGTCACTTACTGGATCAATATCCAATCCAAACCACTCCCTACCTCTGAAGGGCTCTCTAACAAGCTCAGACACTGCAAACATGTTGCCAGTAGGTCTTATCCTCCTCTCTTTCCTCCCTCTTGCTAAACCATCAGATTGCATTCCTAAAACTAGCCCCCATGGTCCATTCCTTATTTGGCCACTTCCTTATGCCTGATTAAAATTCCAAGATCCAGTTAACATAACATCAAGGTCCAGCAAATCAAAAGTCATTACTTGGCTACATTGACTAGCACGTCCAATTAAGACTTAGCAACCCATCCTAGCACAGACTTCCCCTTTTCTCTTTAAAAACCACTCCTACAAAAAAAACACCTGCTGCTGTCTTTGTTCCATATAGAGGTAGCCTTCTCCCCTCCCCCTCCAAGCCAATCTGCTTCTTCTTCAGGTGTAATAAATCTCCTGTGTGTTGAGAGTTTGGTATCTGGGTGTGTTCTGTGTTGACTTAGAGGCCCCCTCAACCCCTATCCTAAAGAAATCACAGACCTACACAGCATGACACAAATCTATCCCCCTTCTTTTTGGTTCATTGTCCCTTTCAAGGATACTTTCCCTATTCCAGACTTGCCTTACATATTCCTAATCAAAGCTCCCTATTATAATGGCTCTTAGCCCACTGGCATCTCAAAGCCACGTAGGAAGTGTTTGAAAATGCAAACGACAGCATCCAATCTCCAGAGACACACTGATTTCATTAATCTGAACCAGAGCTGAGATGGCAGTATTGTGTAATTCCCTCAAGTTACTATAGCGCTCTTGCTAAGGAGGGGGGTGGGGAGAGAACATTCGCTTTTGCATACAGAGTAGATGAGGGTAATTTAAGAGTAAATTAATCTTCTCGTCGAGATGGTGTTTGTCCCTTACTGCCTTAAAAGAAGATTGATGGTGTATTTGTGGATTTGGGACCCTGAACTACAGAGAACATATTCACCTCTTTCCTCACTTACATTTATATAGCATCACTCATCTGCCTACTTCTCTCAGAGCCAGGGGATAAGGGGAGAAGAGAAAACAATGATGAATGAGGACTGAAGGGGGAGAAAGCAGGATGTGTATATTGTGGGGACAGGAGGTGGCAAGTAATGTATGCTATGTGTGTGTGTGTGTGTGTGTGAGAGAGAGAGAGAGAGAGAGAGAAATTCACTGCATTTCATTAGGCTTATCTGCATGAGCACATGTTGAGAATACCTGTGAATGTGCCTGTGCCTACACCACTGAGGAGTAGGATTTCCCCTCCCCTGTGACCTTAACTGCCAATAGCTGCTCAGGAAGGGCTAAAATTGTTTTTCATAGGAGCTTGTGACTAGTGAAATTTTCTTTCCTGTTTGCAATGCATGCTACCTGGGTCTTAAGTTATTTACTTGCAGGATAATGGGTTAGTTAAAGTTTGGTCAAAGCCACTTGTTTCCTATAAGAAAAGAAAATGATGGATATATTCTGAATTCTATGTGATCTTCAGGCCTAGGCAGGTGATCTAATCAGGTATTACTGGCTAATCAGGTATTACTGACTGATATGAAGATGAACAGAAGGAAAGAATTGGAGGGAAAAAAGTGAGGGTTTTGATTCAGAAACACTTTGATACACTTTTCTAGCTACGTAAGTGGAGATGTCAAGAAGGCAGTCGATAGAAGCTGGGAGGCCAGGGATTAAGACCTTACTTTGTGATCCACTAACATATAAGGTGCTGTTAAAACAACGGGGAATGATCCCATCAGAGAAGGATAGGAGATGGAGGCAAAGGGAGCCTCTTGAGTCTCAGACCTAATCCAAATTTTCTTTGTGGGTCCTGCAGTAGAAGAGGCAGCTCAGTGAGGAGACTGAGAAGCAGCTAGAAAGGAAGGAGGCAAGCCAAAGGAATGCTGCATCATAGAGGCCAATAGGAGAGATTGTGGCATTGGCAAGTGAGAGAAGGTTTGTAAGAAAGAAGGAAATGCTGGATCAGGAAGTCTCATTTTATTACTCAGTCCATTGTGAAACATAAACTCAGTTTTTCTCAGTTTTCACGCCTTTTAGATAGCTGTAGACATGTTCCTGCTTTTTGTCTCAGTTTTGCTCCTTGCCAGTGCAGTCTAGACTTCAGGGTAGCATCTGGTAGATTTCCTGTTCCAGATGGCTAGATGGTCCTTTCCAAGACACAGGCCTAAGTCTGTTGCTGGCTTGGGCACTTGCTGGTTTGGATACTGTAACAGTGGAATGTGTTTTTCTACTTTCCCCAACATTATAGATTTCATCTCTCTTTGTGAGGGTCACTGGATGTCTTATTGATTGATCAGTTGGTAAATGAACACACTTCAGCGGCTGGTGGGAAGGCTAGCAGGTTGAGGCACTTGCAAGCCAAACCTGGCAACCTGAGCTGAGTCCCTGGCATCCACATGATGGGAGGAGAGAACCAACTCCCTCAAGTTGTCCTCTGCGTTGGCTAGTTTTATGTCAACTTGACACAAGCTGAAGTCATCTGAGTGGGGGAATCTTAGTTAAGAAAATGCCTCCATAAGATAGGGTTATAGGCATGCCTGTAAGGCATTTTCTTAAATAGTGATTGGTGGAGGAGGGCCCAGCCTATTGTGGGTAGTTCCATCCTTGGGCTGGTGGTTCTGGGTTCTTTGGAAAAGCAGACTGAGCAAGCCATGAGGAGGAAACTCATAATCACCACCCCTCCTTGGCCTCTGCATCAGCCCCTGCCACCATGTTCCTGCCCTTTCTGAATTCTTGTCTGACTTCCTTTGGTAATGAACATGATATGGAACTATAAGCCAAACAAACCCTTTCCTCCCTAACTTGCTTTTTGGTGATGATATTTCATCACAGAAATAGTAATTCTAACTCGGACATCCTCTGACCCCCATAAACCCTGTAAATACACATGCACACACACACGAATATAAACATAAAAAGGAGGGCACTTCATATCTGTTCAGTGAGTCTTACGCTTGAGGACACCTTGTAAGCACTTACAGGTGACCTTCTTTTTCTCTTCTTTGAATCCTCTGTTCCCCTTTGTTCCTGATGAACTTTTCTCTGTCTTTTTCTATTTTTCTTAGCTGACAATGTCATTAGTAGCCAGCATTTAAGATACATTTGTAATGTTAGCACTGGGGAGGTGGAGGCAGGAAGATCAGGACTTCACACAGTGAGCTCAAGGCTAATCTGGGATACAGGAGACGTCATCTCAAAAAATCTAAACACCAAATAAAACAGATCTAACTTTGATGAATTTTGTTTTCTTCTTCTATTGCTGGCAGTCATTATTTTAGTTTTTTTCTACTGTGATCCACCATCTTTGGCATCTTGAGATCTGTTCCTTACGTGGGCTGCCTCCGGCAGCACTGGGATATTTAAAACTTTATACCTAATTAAAAATTATATTTATTTGTGCATTCATGAACGTATATGTAGTATTCACATGCATATACACATGCATGTATGTAACAAATATAATCAAAGAAAAGGAGGCTATCAACCCGAGAGCTGGGGGCAGCTGGGCATGGTGGCACATGCCTTTAGTCACACTGCTGTGGTGGCAAGGGCAAGCAGATCTACATGAGTTCCAGGCCAGCTTGATCTACAAAGAAAGTTCTAGGATAGCCAGGGCTACACAAAGAAACCTCGACTCAAAAAACGAACAAACAACCCTTCCCCTCCACCCCACTCCCAAAAAAGGAGAGAAAGAAAAGAGACCTGGGAGCCATGTAAAGGGTTTGAAGGAGGGTAGCTGGGAGGTCTTCAAGGAGGAGAGGGAGGGTGAAATGATAGAATTGTATTTCAATTTCAAACTAATTTTTTCAAAAATAAAACATTGATTTAAAAATGAGAATTTGGTCTTAAAGACCAACAGAATAACAGATTGTATTGTAATAATTTAAGTGCTTTATGTATATGTAGAAGAAATAAAAAAATGAGGATACTTCAGAGTCAAAAGGTCTTAATGGATTGTCTGAGATGATGCAAAAAAAAGTCTCAAGACAGTTGTTATACCACAGTCATAGAAAGTAAACAGCTTAGAATGGAGTAGAAGGCCATATGTTCCTGGATAGTGTCCTAGGAAAATATAAACCTACAGCTTAGTTAATACCCTTAACTAGGTGGAGAGTCACATTGAGAATCATTTTTATATAGTTAATGGAGGATATAGAAAGACGGAAGTCTAATGAAAACCAAGCAATGAAAAATAAGGCAACTATTACCTTTAAGAAAAACAAAAAGTTGTGTGAGAAAGGAAATATTATTATGCTCACTTATTATATCAGTAACTACAATTTTTTAAATATGGCCATTATGATAAAATTATTGAATTTGTATTTATTCAAAGTTGACATTTATTTATATTAGAAAGACAAGGCAGGGAAAGTATCTCAACAAATAGTAGGAAGTCAACAGATAGTGTTTTGTGTGTGAATGTAAAGTATGTGAGTAGTTAATATAAAACAAAGTCTTTTACCTCGTTCTTATATGCATTTCAAGTTATTGCTTGACTTTCAACTACTAGTAGACCAAATGGAAATAAAGGACAAATATGAATGTTGGTAGGATTATATATTCTGACTTCAGAGAGTTACTTAAGGGATATGGTTAAGAAAAAGCAAAACAAGTCAAAACAAATGAAAATAAACGGAAAGCCAAGAGAAAATTATGAAAATATTTTACTTTGGTAAAAATAGTAGTATTTTAATATAGGATTTATTAATGGTAGTTACTTTGGCTGTCGTAGAGGAGTTTTGCTTCGCAATGTGTCAATTATTCATAATAAGCACGTGTTATTTTTTTGAGAGAAATAAAATTACTAAAAGACATATTGAAAACCCTTCTCCCTCCAAAAATGCTTCTGAAGGACAGAGCAGCATTGTTTTTCACATGGGCTAAAATAACAGAATTTGAAACTTGAGCAAAGGCAAGAAACGACATGACTATATTCAAGTAGTATGCTTTCTCTCTCCTCGTTTATTTCATTTTACTTTTTGTGACAGAGTCCTGCTGTGTAGCTTAGACTGTCATGGAACTTCCTATGTAGCCCAGGCTGGCCTTGAACTTAGGATTTTTCTACCTTAGATGCTAAAGGCTTTCAAGCAGCAGTTTCTGTGACTTCAGAAAAATAAAATTTAATGACGATGATAATATCAGTGATAAGATTTTTTTTTTTTTTTGAGACAAGGTTTCATGTAGCCCAGACTGGCCAGGGACTTTCTATATAACTGAAGATAGTGCTGATTACTCCTGACTCCAATTCCCAGGCAAAACTAGCAGCTAGACCTGATGTTTCTTGAGCTTTTTAATGCATTAGGAACTGTGCTAAGGGTTTCAGGTTTACAGTCATCTCTTTGTTCCTGGGAGATGTCTAGGCTATTCCTAGATGCCAGTTCCTCAAATAAAATAAGGGACAGTAGAGAACCTATGTCTACCTTAAGAAAAAAATGAGAACATATCTAAATAGTTAGTATAGATACAATTCTTTCTCAAACATTTCAGTTTGCAATTGATAGGATACAGAGAAGTAGACCCACAGTTGAGAGCCAACTGTATTGTCTTATTTATTTACCACACAAACCCTTTACATATGCATTTATTTATTAAAAGTATTGCCTGAACACTTACAATGTTCTAGGAGTTAATGGTTACAGTAATAAAATAATTGTTGTCACTGTTCCCACAAACTTAGGCTCTAATGAGGGAAACAGTATTAAAAATAAAAATAAATATTCAATGACACGTTGTAAACAATGTGGAAGGCTTAATGGACTAGTTAGGAAGCCCAGTTTAGGCAGAGTGCTCTGGGAAACCAGGCTTCTTCTCTGTTCTCTTCCAGGGGAGCAGTAGATGTTGTGTTCTGCTTGAATTGTTTACATGATGTCCTTAACGGTATTCAGCCTGGGAAAAGTGGGCTTTTTTAATGAGGAGAGAAAAGAAGTAGATTAATAGCGATCAGAGCCATAGCCTACCCACCATGGATGCAAAGAAAGCCCTGACGGTTAGAAAGTAGGGCTATTGGGGCACGAGGCAGGACTACATTAAAAACCAAACAGGATAACTATAATAGGTGATCCTGATATGAGATAACTCAAAGTTTCATCACTCTGTCTGTCTGTCTGTCTGTCTGTCTATCTATCTATCTATCTATCTATCTATCCACCTACCTACCTACTATTTAGTGGGTATGTGTGTGTGTGTGCAAATGCACGTGTGTACATATGTGCTTCTGCCACAGAGAATGTCTTGTGACTTGTGGGAACTGGTTCTCTCTTATACTGCGGGTTCTAGGGATTGAACTCAGGTCATCAGGCCTGGTGAAAACTGTCTTTTACCCACTAAAAGTCACCACCCCAGCCCCAAGATAAACTTCTTTTGTATTTTGGTAATGTTCAAGACTTCCTTTTTTTTCCAGTAGTATTTGGATATCTGTAAAACGGACCTTTTATTCTATTTGCAAAATCATAGGCGTGGGAGAAGAGTAAAAATACAAGAACATATGGTCTGGCAAGTTAGTTCAGTGGATAAAAGTGCCTGCTGAGCAAGCATGAGGATCTAAGTTCAAATCTCCAGTCCCCACGTAACAAGCTTGCATATACTTGTAATGCTAGCACTTTAGGGGCCAGGGGCAGGAGGACTGTTTGAGATTTCTAGCCATAGGATTAGCTTCAGATTCAGTGAGAGACACTGTTGTGTGAGAGTAAGAGAATGACAGAACAGGGCTCTTGATGGGCTTGCCATCCACACACACATGGGCACAATCCACACACATACATAGAAAATAAAAGAAGACAAAGCAATCACGTATTTACCTCTCTGGAGTGATTAACTATGGAGTATATTGTTATGGAATCATTTTTTATGGGTTTTGGGATTTCCATTTCCTATAAACAAAAAAAGGGTTACATGCATTTGGTTCACATGGAGACAAAGACGACCATATACGCACACATGTATTTCATGGAAAGGCAGTATGACTGAAGAGGTGGCGTGCCAAGAGGGGCTGGGGACCAGGCTCCACCAGTTTAACCCTGTGAAGTTTTAGCAACATTTCATGACAAGTAGGAAAACATCCCAGCAATGTAAAGGCCCCAACTAGAGAGCAACAGAAAGGTGGCGTCCTGTGAAGGACAGAAACAGTCTTCTCTTGCACCTGATTCTATGCTCATTCCTCCTGCTTTAAGAACTTAGATGACAGAGAGTTATTGCATCATATCTTTTGTCTTAGTCTTTACTAGGTATACCTGGAGCCACCCATGTTGCCTGCTCCTGTTATTCTAACGGCCTAGTCACCATGTCATCATGGGGACTCAGAAGCATAGGAATTTCCAGTTTTAAGAATGGTTCTCTCAAGCTGGGCATGGTGGCACACATCTTTAATCCCAGCACCCAGGTAGGCAGAGGCAGGATCATCATTGTGAGTTCAAGGCCAGGCTGGTCCACAAAGTGAGTCCAGGACTACCAAGCTACATGAAGAAACCCTGTCTCAAAAACAACCAA
The DNA here is from genome assembly GCF_030254825.1 of Meriones unguiculatus. NCBI lineage: Eukaryota > Metazoa > Chordata > Mammalia > Rodentia > Muridae > Meriones > Meriones unguiculatus. Next base: position 92,423,285 of record NC_083359.1, on the reverse strand, counting down.
AAAAAAAAAAAACCAAAAAAAAAGAAAGAAAGAAAAGAATGGCTTTCTTGATACAGTAACAACAAAAATAAAAAATCCCCAGTATAAAAATGTTCAGACATTTTGATACTTTAAATTAATGAAGGACTGTTTGGAGACTAATTGAGACCCCAGAAACTCTCCAAGGGTAATGACCCCCCCCCTTTTTAAAAGAAACTGAGAAATGGGCTAGTGATTCCTTTATTGGGTTTTTTGGTGCACTTGCTCTGAGCATGAGCTGGGAATAGTAAATGAGTAAGTGCTGTGAATGCTTTTGTCCTCCCTTTTAGGAGCTTACTCCAAAAGCCTGTGAAGGGCTGGGCCAGAGGTGTTTGCTTGGGCAATTGCTTCCATTATTTAGAATACCAAGTTCTTTTGGCTTATTTTTTTTCATCAGACTTGAGAACTGGCTTCCCAGTCTACCTAGTTATTTAGAAAAGTATCTCTACAACTGGGTCACTCATGGGTAGTGAGGACAGAGGATTTTTTGGTGCCTGGCTGAGGCCATCCTATTATGTGGGAGTTCTCTTGCTTTAGTGTTTGTATAATGTTCAATTTACCCTTGTTCATTAAAATGCTGTTTTCTCTACTCCACTATCTGACATTGCATTGTGATGTTTATTCTAAGCATCATCTGTCTCAAGTTTGTGTAAACATGCCACCATTTGTTCTCTGTAATTTCAATAAAACAACCAGCCAATGCTGAGCAATGGAGAGAATAGGGTGGGACATCCTGGTCCAGAGGGGAGGAGAAAGAAACAAATGGGGGCGGGGAGTCAGAGAACAGAGATCAGGCAGGAGAGGATTTGGAACCATGAGGAGAGATGAACTGGACCTACAATATGACTAAAAGCAAGTATAATGTGGGAACTCTGAATGGGAGGAAACTATGTGGGCTTGGAGGTTTAGGATGGAGTAACTACTGCCCAGCATGTGCTCTAGGTTAATTAAGTAAATTCTAGTCTTTGTGTGGTGATTTGGGTATACAGCTGGTTGAGGAATAACCACTGTTTAACAAAAAGGTAAATCAATATGAAACATTAGCCTTCAACGACACTGCAGTTTCCTTTATTGTGGCATTGTGCTGTGTCCACCTCCTCTCTTGAGACACTTCTCTAAGCACTCCTAGCAACGCTCTACAGCTCCCCCTAGAAGATAATCTCCTCTGATCTCAAGCCTAGCAAGGAATGGGAGATCTAATCTGTCCTTTCAAGCAGGTTCTAGTTACCCTAAAGGGACAAGACCTGCTGGTGCATTAAGCGATTAGAGAACAAGTGAGAGTAAATATTCCTTTAGGGGTGATCACGGCAGACATTGGGATGGTTAGCCCCGTGGCTGCCTTCTCCAGTGATAAAGCTGACAATTATGACGACAAGTTTGTGTGTCATCACAGTAAAAACAGGGATGGAGAACAGAGCTGAAAGGACTCGCCTGCATTGGGTGAATGACTTGTGCGTACACAGTGTTCCCTGGAGAGCGCGGAGTATCTGTGTCCCGGGAGGAGCCTATGGTAAACACAGAAAGGTACAACTGTCAGTGGCGGGCCTCTGGGGTTGCTCCTCACAGGATCTTGGCTCTTGCTAGTCTCCAGAGCACTTTTTCTTTTATCCCCAAAGCAGTTGTTCCAAGCTTGCCCTTCCTCGAGGACTCTCTCCCTGCCTCTCAATCTTTGGAGCTCTAGGCGAAACAAGAACTTTCAGACGGGCTATTTTTAACCTCATTTCTAGGGTAGAGGTGGGGGTGTTGTTGTTATGACTCAGAGTCTCAGTGACTCCCTCATGTCAACACTTGAAGGACTAAATACCACAGTTCATGGGCTGTCTTGAGACACTGCTTTCACAGCCCCATGTGATAGATTTGACTATTTTAGAGACTATTTTTAGGAATTGCAGGCTCAGGAGAGTTTAGTAGAAGTGTACAGTCACTTAGGAAGCAGTGAGCTAGAGGCTGGAATGCAAATCTTCTGACCCTAAACCTTGTGCCATCTCTTCAACAATGGTATCTTGAAACTGTCACCCATGGGATGATGCTCAGGAAACGTGCCTGCATTCACATCTATTTATCACACCTTCTTTTTCTGCAGTGTCTACCCACCGTTGAAACCTTGGTTGAATATCAATGGTGCAAAACCTGGTTTTGAGTGTTTAATGCTCAACTCTTATTTTTGCCCCAAGCACATTGGGTGGCAGTGGATGGGCAGACCATGGATCTTTTCACTGGGACTTATTTTCTGCATCAGAAAGGAAGTAAATGGTCTTGATTTTGCTGTAGAAAACTGAGATGTTTCTCACATGCCTGGGAGGAACTCTACAGGTCTCATGGCCACAAGCCAGTCTCTCTTCTCTTTCATGTATCTCTTCCTGTCTGCCTTAAGTTTTGTAGTTGAGAGCCCAAATGCTCACCTTGATGTTGGCTAGCCAAAGGAAAAGAACCTGAAAAATGAAAGCAAGAAGCTGAAATGTGTGACTTCCTCCCTCCTTTCCCAACTGGTGTCTTTCCAGAGGTCAAAGGCAACAGGTCCCAAGAGAAGGGCAGGTGAGCAAGTGGATCCTGAGCCTGGGCTCTGCTTTTCTCAGTAGGACACCTTCCTTGAAATATTAGCAGATGCCTGGCCACACCCCAGGAGTCATCCCAATGTACGAATTTAGCCAGAAGAGTTGTGCCTACCCTCCCTTGACAATTTGAGGCTACAGACTAAACAGTTGCAGACTTAGAGGAGACAGAAGAAGGTAGAAGGAAGACTTACCTCTTTTTTTCTTCCAAGCATATATTATACCCACGAACACAAAGCAGAGTATAATTACAGAAATAATTATAATCCATTCTTTATTCCTGTGTAGATCAGTTAGAATACCTGAAAAGAAAAAGAAGAAGAATAAGAAGAAGAAGAAAAGAAGGAGGAGGAGGAGGAGGAGGAGGAGGAGGAGGAGGAGGAGGAGGAGGAGGAGGAGGAGGAGGAGGAAGAACTTCAGATACATAAAATGAAGGCTCCGTTGACTTTATTTCAGACCATCGCTTGAGCCTCTTCTGGGATGCCTCCAGAGGCAGGTGTGGTCATTAATATTTCCATTCTGGGGCTCTGTCATGCCTTCTAAGGGGCCTTGTGGAAGCAGGACAGGTTGGGCTTGGCTGCGGGAGGGAGAAAGCCATCTTGACTCCTCAGGTCTTGCTCTTGCGATAGGACTTGGGGAGGGAAAGAGGAAGGAGACTCACAGGGGCATGGTGTTTCAGAGCCTGCCTGTCCCTCTCCACAGCAGTTTGGCTGTTCCCACTACCACTGTCCAGGCAGTTAAATAGTCTGTGAATCCATAACAGGCACAGCTCCCTGAAGCTTCCAGAAAGACCCAAGGTGGCTGGTACCTTTGCAAAGACTCTGGGCGGAGACAGAGACTGACAAATTGCTGACAGCATTCTCAGCTCTGCAGGTGTAGCTCTGGTCACTGGAATTCTTCGGGTCCCAAGAGATAGTGAGGTTTGGTTCCCCTAAAGAGATGTTTCCTGAGACCTGCCACCTGACTGACACAGTATAATTTGGGTTCTCCACAATACAGGCCAGGTGCACCTGGCAGGTCCCATTCTCAAACAGGCGAGTGTGGTTGGTGACTTCTAAGTTACTCAGTCGTTCTATATAAAGAGAAAAGACCTTAGTTAAGGACACATGGCTTTGCTCATCAACCTGTGAAGAACATCTTTCACCTTCCGCTCTTTTCTTTTGCTGTGAGAGTGTGTGTGTGTGTGTGTGTGTGTGTGTGTGCGTGCGTATGTGGTAGTATGTGTGCATGTGTGTATGGTGCATGATCACAAGCAAGTGGAGGTCAGAGGTTGGTGCTGGGGGTTTCTCTCTATTGCTCTACCTTATTTTGGGGGGACAAGGTCTCTCACTGAACTTGGAGCTTACTTGGTCCAGCAAGTTCTAGGATTTTTTTCTGTGTCTTCTAGCCTAGTGCTAGGTGCTTCCTCTAAAATGATTCCTTGGGCCTGGTGTATATTCAGTGATAGAGCACTTTCTAACTTGCTCAGGAACCTAGTTTTAGGCTGTAGTCCCATGCCCTGCCTTGTTCCCTTATACCCCGATCCTCCACTCCTTTTATCCTTAGCACTGATTACATACTGTAAGTTTATTTATTTATTTGTTTTTTGAGACAGGGTCTCTATACAAAGTCCTGACTGTCCTGGAACTCACAGTGTAGATCAGGCTGGCCTTGAACTTTCAGAGATCCACCTGCGTCTGCCTCCAGAGTGCTGGAATTAAAGGTGTGCGTCATCACCATTTGTGTTTTTTTTCTCTCTCTCTGTGGTGTGTGTGTGTGTGTGTGTGTGTGTGTGCATGAGTGCCATGGTATGCATTTGGACGTCAGAGGACAACTTGTAAGAGTTGGTTCTCTCCTTTCGCTTTGGCCCTGGAAATCAAATTCAAGTTATCAGACTTGGTAGCAAGCACTTTTACCTACCTACTGAGCCATCTCCTTGCCCTTGGGTAGCCAATTTAGTGTTTGATCTCCTGTAAAATATTCTATGGCAGCTAGATATTTCATTAGGCTATTAGTCTAGATTAATAACGTAATCTCATGATTGTTTCTATAATTTTATGTTGAAAACACTTTCATTCTTTAATATTAGGGAGGTCAATTTATTTATTTGAGACAGTCTGGCCTTAAGCTCCTGATCTTCCTGCCTCAACTTCCCCATGTTGGGTTCACAGATGGGCATCATCACTCCAGTTTAGTAAGGCAGGTTTTTTGTTTCTTTCTTTTTTTTTTTTTTTGAGTAATGATCAATATAAGGCATCTGGAGAAAATCACTGTTAGAAATTAAATAACCTCGGTAGAATAGCTTTTCTATAACTTTTCCTATTAGTTTTTCTGTTAGCTGGCTCACCCGTGCAGAGCGCTTTCTGAGGAGACAACTTTTCTGGGTTCGCTTGTCCTTTGGGTCAAGTGAGATGGGTCAGTCACGTGGAAGTGCTACCACTTATCATCCCTGAGACCGTGACCAAGGCTGTGCTTTGAGCACAGTGTTGCGCACACCTCGTAGAGCCTTTGTAAGGAGCGTGTGATAGAGATCCACTGCGCATGTATCCTTAAGTGTTTTGCTTCCATTAACTGCACGTTTCTGGTGTAACGGGAAAGTGAGGTGATTGGTGTAGCCACAAGACAGTTTTTAGCTCAGCTCTGCTGCGCAGTGTTCTATAACTGCTTTACTTCTGGACCTCACTGCGATGCCAAATGCCATCCCCTTTATCACTAGGCTACAGTGCACTCTTGTAAGCATAGGATTGAAATATGTGATTTGGATTTTTTTTTTTTGCTTGTTTTTTTTTTTTTTTTTTAGTTTATACATGATCAAATACTGTATTTGGACTCACCGAAGACTCTCAGGGTGTAAGTGGAGACGACCAGTTCAGAGCCCTCTGTGGTTATCTGTGCACTGTACATTCCCGTGTCTGCCGTTGTGAGGTTGCTGAGCTTCAAGGAGTAGGACTCTGTGGCGTTCAGCCGCTCCCTTCTCTGCGGATCAGCTGGTATGATCTCTGGTCTTGCAGACTTATTTAGCTTGATGATGAGGACTGTAGTGACCGGTGACGCCTCTCTCCCATAATTCCAGATGATCAGACTGGTCATCTTTCCCGCAGGAAGTGTCAGAGGAAGAGTAGCAGACTCCCCTAGAACGCCATTCACGGGCAGCGGGGCTGGGCCGCTTTGGGAAACTTCATTCCCTGTAAACGCAGAAGGAGAGGGCTAGAGATCTTTCTCACACAACCCCCTCCCGTTCTGGATCCTTTCTCTTAATTCTGACAGTCTGTGGAAGCTCTTTAGAAGAAGGCCTGAGAATAAGACAGTTGAAGATCAAGGGGATTCAAATTGGAAAGGAAGGAGTCAAAATATCACTATTTGCAGATGATAGGATGGTATACCTGAGTGACCTCAAAAATTCTACCAGGGAACTCCTACAACTGATAAACACCTTCAGCAAAGTGGCCGGATACAAAATTAACTCAAAAAAAAAAAAAAAAATCAGTAGCCCTCCTGTATACAAAAGACAAAAGGGCTGAGAAAGAAATTAGGGAAACAACATCCTTCACAATAACCACAAATGACATAAAGTACCTTGGTGTAACCCTAATCAAGCAAGTCAAAGACTTGTATGAAAAAAATTTCAAGTCTCTGAAGAAAGAATTAGAAGAAGATATCAGAAGATGGAAAGATCTCCCATGCTCATGGCTTGGCAGGATTAACCTAGTAAAAATGGCCATCTTACCAAAAGCAATCTACAGATTCAATGCAATTCCCATCAAATTACCAACACAATTCTTTACAGACCTGGAAAGAAAAAATTTCAGCTTCATATGGAATAACAAGAAACCCAGAATTCCTAAAACAATCCTATACAATAAAAGATCTTCTGGAGGTATCTCCATCCCTGATCTTAAGCTGTACTATAGAGCAACAGTAATAAAAACTGCATGGTACTGGCATAGAAACAGAATGGTGGATCAATGGAACTGAACAGAAGACCCAGAAATAAACCCACAAACTTATGGACACCTGATTTTTGACAAAGATGCCAAAACCATACAATGGAAAAAAGATAGCATCTTCAACAAATAGTGCTGGTCTAACTGGATGTCTACATGTAGAAAAATGCAAATAGGTCCATACTTATCACCCTGCACAAAACTAAAGTCCAAGTGGATCAAAGACCTCAACATAAAACCAGACACATTAAATCGGTTAGAAGAAAAAGTGGGGAATACCCTAGAACTCATTGGTACAGGAGACAACTTCCTGAACAGAACACCAACAGCACAGGCTCTAAGAGCAACAATCAATAAATGGGACCTCATGAAACTGAAAAGTTTCTGTAAAGCAAAGGACACTGTCATCAAAACAAAACGACTGCCTACAGATTGGGAAAGAATCTTCATCAACCCTTTATCTGACAGAGGGTTAATATCCAGGATATATAAAGAACTAAAGAAGCTGAAAAGCAGCAAACCAAGTAATCGACTTAAAAAATGGGGAACAGAGCTAAACAGAGAATTCTCTGTAGAGGAATATAGAATGGCAGAGAAACACTTAAAGAATTGCTCAATGTCATTAGCCATTAGGGAAATGCAAATCAAACGACCATGACTGAGATTTCACCTTACACCATTAGAATGGCCAAGATGAAAAACTCGAGTGAGGCTGGAGAGGCTGTGGAGAAAGAGGAACCCTCCTCCACTGCTGGCAGGAATGTAAACTTGTACAACCACTCTGGAAATCAATCTGGTGCTTTCACAGACAACTAGGAATAGCGCTTCCTCATGATCCAGCTATATATATATCCACTCCTAGGCATATATCCAAAAGAGGCTCAAGTACACAATAAGGACATTTGCTCAACCATGTTTGTAGCAGCTTTATTTGTAATAGCCAGAAGCTGGAAACAGCCCAGATGCCCCTCAACTGAAGAGTAGATGCAGAAATTGTGGTATAACTACACAATGGAATATTACTCAGCAATGAAAAATAAGGAAATCATGAAATTTGTAGGTAAATGGTGGGACCTGGAAAGGGTCATCCTGAGTGAGCTGTCCCAGAAGCAGAAAGACACACACGGTACATACTCATTCATATAGACATGTAATATAGGATAAACCTACTAAAATCTGTACATCTAAAGAAACTAATCAAGAGAGAGGACTCTGACTAAAATGCTCAATCCCCATCCTGAAAGGCAAAGAGGAAGGACATCAGAAGAAGAAAACAGGAAACAAGCTAGAAACCCACCACAGAGGGCCTCTGAAAGGCTCTGCCCTGCAGACTATCAAAGCAGATGCTGAGACTTATGGTCAATTGTTGTACAGATTGCATGGAATCTTATGTAAGAAGTGGGAAATAGTAAGATCTGGAGAGGACAGGAACTCCACAAGGAGAGCAACAGAACTAGAAATTTGAACACAGGGGTCTTCCCAGAGACTCATACTCCAACCAAGTACCATGCATGGAGATAATCTAGAACCCCTGCACAGATGTAGCCCATGGCAGTTTAGTGCCTAAGTGGGTTCCATAGTAATGGGAAGAGGGAATGCCTCTGACATAATCTGATTGGCCTGCTCTTTGATCACCTCCCCCTGAGTGGGGAGCAGCCTTACCAGGCCACAGAAGATGACAATGCAGCCACACCTGATGAGATCTGATAGACTAAGATCAAAAGGAAGGAGAGGAGGAGCTCCCCTATCAGTGAACTTGGGGAGGGGCATGCGTGGAGAAGGGGGAGGGAGGGTGGGATCGGAAGGGGGAGAAGTGTTGCAGTAGACAATTACACTCCCAGTGTCACCACCTCCAGTAAAATATCTGGCAGTCTTGGCTAATGGGCAGTTGATCTAGTTAGATGCTCCTGACTTGTAGTCTCCTTCTCCCCTGGCTGGTCATACTTTGGTGACCTCAGCCTTTGAAATCTTTTGGCACCAATCTGTGAGAGACAAGGAGCTATATTAACCCCTTGGCACAAACTCCAACAATTGCAGGGTTTTGCTGATGGCAGTATGGTCACAGCCAGTCATTTACAATTCACTTAATGTCTGTCTGTGTACCATGCTTAGGCAATCCAAAGAGCCAAAACAAAACAAAACAAAACAAAAAACAAAAACAAACAAACAAACAAACAAAAACAAAAAACCCCCAAAAAACAGGGATCTGCTGCATATACAATTCCTTGCACACATTATTTCATTTGATGTTGATAACAGCCTTTGAGGAAGATAAAAAGTTTGTTTCTGGATAAAGAGACTGAGATATAGAGAGGTTAACTGCCTTTCCTTGGTGTACATCTAAAAACCAGCAGAGCCAGCATTCAAACTCAGGCCTTAAAAAATGTGAATAGGTGTTTTGCTTGCATGTACACCTGGTGCCTATGTAGGCCAGAAAAGGAAGTTGGGTCGCCTGGAAAGGGAGTTACAGATAGTTGTAGGTTTCCAAGTTGGTGCTGGAATCAAACCTGAGTCCTCCGAGAGAGCAGCTTGTGCTCTTAGCTGCTGAGCTATCTCTCCAGCCCCAATGTTACAGCTCTTAATGGAGATGCCCCTTTAGTGTCAGTGCTAAATTCTTAGCATGCATTCCTCTGTTTTCTAGGAGTCTGCTTACCTGTCTGACTGACATGCTGTGATTATTCTCCTGTGCCAGACTCACTACTTAGCGCTCTGTACAGTGTCCGACACAGGGTATGATCCGTGGAAATGTTTGTCTGCCAGTCAACCAGTAACCATGATGGTGACTTCAATTTTCTTGGGGTCTCTTATTTTCCAAGGAAGAGTTGCATATGTGTGTGCATTTTTGGGGTGTCCCAGAGAGGATGCCTCAAGACTCCTGACATTTACCCAGCTCCTACATGAGTTTGCGCTTCTGCTTTCTTTGCTGAATCACCATCTGGTTACCAGGCACATCAGCATTGCCGTCACACGCCCCCTTCAGTGCTGCATGCTTCTCATCAGCCTTTTGACACACAGCTGTTTGTCATCTCCACATCTCTTCCCTCTCAGCATCACATGAGTAAAACATAACAAGCAAAATCTTGAGTTCAAAAGGCTCCCCCAAGTTGTATTCCAGGTATTTAAAATTAAAACCAACCAAGACAACTCTGTACAGTCAGAAGTCAGGAGAATGGCTACCTTTGGGAAGGAAGGAGGGGCAGTGAGCAGGAGGCCCCATAAGAGGGGAATTTAGGATGTAGATAACGGTGTTCTATGTCTTTATTTGTTCACTGAGCTAATAACTCAGAATTTGTACAGTTCCTCTTTACATTTAGTAAAGATAGCCATAGCAATAAACAGCAAAATCAAACCTAAAAAATCAGTATAATGGCCTATAAAAGACTAAGACGATTTGGCCAGTTTCCTCTTCTGGTACAATTCCCATGACTGCCTCCCTGTTCAATTTGCCCCATCTTGGGGATTCCTTTGGCTGGTTGTGCCTGGAATATACCTCTTCCAGGCATACCTGTGGTTATGCCTTTGCCTGCATAATGCCTTCAGTGCAAATGTTTCTTTCAGAGATGTCTTCTGAGACCAGTCTTTCCTCGATACCAACTTCTACCCACTCCTATAATCCACTCTCCACTGGATTTATTTTTCTTCACGGCAATCACCATCTAGTAGACTTTATGCATTTGTGGGGTTTTGTTGTTGTTTTGCTCTGTTTTGTCCTCTCTGTTAGAAGTGTGAGCATTGCACAGGAAAGGCTTTTTATCTGCTTATCACTACTGTGATCCTTCTTGAGCGGTGCCTGCTACACACTGAGCTTCAGATGAGCGCGTGCGGAAGCGAACATCTCTCGTCCTCCTCTTGGAAGGTTTCTATCCAGGACATTAAAGTTCACTTTCTCTGAACAAGGAGCCTGGGCTTACTTTCTCAGTGGCTACAGGACTCACCAGCAACCCTTCCTCCCGCTGCCTAGCACATTCCTTTCGATTCTCTTGATTTTATAGATACAAATTATTAGGGTTTTTTTTTTTTTGTGGTTATGGTTTGGAGACAAGGTCTTCTATATAGCCCAGGCTAGTCTCAAACTGGCAATCTTCTACCTTAGAGGCCTAGAATTACAGGTGTATGTCACTATGCCTGGGACTAGCTTATTAAAAAAGCTTACTGTTTACTTCGCTTTGTGATAACTTTAATAGGTAAAGATTTAGAAATCATGGCATCCAGACCATATTTTTGCTTCCCCTCCATATGCCTGCTTCTGGTGTGGATCTGGGGAATACATATGTTGTATGTATGAATGAACAAGATCATCCTGATGCACTGGCACACTGTCTAATAGAGAAGCCTGACAGGTGAGTGAGCGGCTATGGTGTTGTGGCTAGGGTACTGGCTCCAGAATAGGTTTGTCTTTGCATTGTCCAAGCGCCATTACTACGCCGTCTACTTTGCATGCTATATTTCTTTATTATAATTATGATATTGTTTCCTCCTTTTTTTTTAACTAAATGAGAGCGGGGAATTATGCTTGTCTCCTACGTATTCTTATTGCTTAGCAGTTTCAAGTCAATAAATAATGAGGGAGGTATATATGTGCTGTATGGAAGCACAAATAGAGAACGATGGATCAAGGACAGTTACCAAGGATCAAGTCACAAGATATGATGCTATAGGAATGTTTTGAATAACAACAGGGACTTTTCCAGTGTTCAGTGATTTGTGAATTTCCTTCATGATTTGCTTTCTTTGCATTGCTGTCACTTCTGGATGAAATGATCCCCCTCCTCATTTTTACATCGTAAGCTGTTATGGATCTTTGAAGGATTGCTGAAATACCTCTTTGCCTCTGCTTACATATGTGGAAGTTTTCACTGGTACAGGGAAAGGAGAAAGGAGCTTGTGTTGAGGACAGAGAGGTGCATGGGTATAGTTCCCTGCAGGTCTAAAATGAAATAATGACAAAATGAGATTTGAACCAACATGCTTATGGTGCATGAAGATCAGAAGTTACTGAGCATGTTCAAAAGACCACAGGGTGACATGGTTTGGCCCAGAGGAGACACAGATTTTTTTTTTTCTGGACTGGGCACTGATGCTTTTAATTACTGTGGGCCAGCACCTTCTGCATGGATACTGCCGGTCTGGGGCAGCCATTTGCAGTGCTGGCTGTATGTGTGGAAGAGTAGAGCCAGAATAAAGAGTAGGAGTTGGAAAGATGCTCTATGGTGGCTCTGGCTGTGGCAGGCTACTTGGCCTGGGGGCAGATATGTAGAAAGCATCCTTTTCGGCTCTATAAACCACTGCAGAATCACATGGACTATGGAGAAGATGCCGATATTCTTTGGTGATGTCAAACCGAGGAACATCGTACTCATGCTTTTCACGTTCCATCCGATGGATGACATGTTTCTGGGAGCATGAATGTCTGGCTTAGGTTTTTATTTCTGAAGAAGTTGCTTCAGAGTACTCAATGAGAGCTCTGCAGGCTGAGATTAGAATGTTGAGTCTTAACTGGTTCCTTGAGCTGCAGGAATATACTTTGTAAGGTGTTAGTTAGTATAGAATACTTTGGAGAAGTAGAAAAGTATATGGAAAACAGTGTTTTAGGAAGGATAAGGCACAGGTAGCATAAGATGGCTCTGAAAAAGAATGAAAAGTCATAAGAAAGCATGGTGTTTCTAACTTAGAGGGCTGGCTTAGGTATGTTCAAAACTAAAGAAGATAAGTGGGCTGTTTTACTTCCCAGGCAATTAGTTCAGAATGAAAGAAGTTGGGGACCGATTTATCAAGTGATTTGACAGAGAAAGAAAGAGAAACATAGGGCAGACCTTCTAGTTGGAGGGGGGATGAAGGAAACATGGTCAGTAGAATGGTAAGAGCCCTTGGTGAATTTAAAGAGAGAACTTTAAGTTTATATGGAGAAGGACTATAAAGATGTGGTAGAAAAAGAATGTTTAAAACACAGAGCTGTTTCTGAGGAGGAAGCCAAAATGGCCTCAGGAGCAGAAGTGAGGTATCAGTTTTGAATGGAGATGGATCTCTTTAGCCCTCAAAGTAAGCAAGAACTTAAGAGATTTATAGGTGAAGGGAGAGATGTAGACATGTCATATGGCTTGATCTTAAAGTTATTATAGACAACTGATCTGATAAGTCCTAAAGGAAGATATTCTTGGATCATTCTCCAAGAAAGACTATATGTAAAAGCACAAGGCAAGTTTTCAAAAATTCTACAAGTCTTAAATAAAAGAAAAACTCTTCTTCGACTATAGTGGAATAAAACCAGAAATCAAGAACATAAAGAAAAATTTTAAAAAATGCACAAGTAATGTGGAAATTAGACTTCATTGTCTAAAACGCAGCATGATAAAACACAGGGGATGCAACTAGTTCTACTTAGTGTTCTTCTAGAAGTTACAGTTAGAGAAAATAGGTAAGAAAAAGAAGGAAAAAGCATATCCATTGTAAAGAAACAAAACAGTTTCTGCTCAGAGATACTATGGTCATACAAACAGAAATTCCTAAAGAATCTACCAAAGCACCCAGAGCTACTATGTAAATTCAGCAAAGTTGCAGGTCACAAGATTACATCCACAAAACTAGCCTGGTGGGTGTGGTAGCTCATGCTTTTAGTACGAGCACTTGAGAGGCAAAAGCCAATGAAGCTCTGTGAGTTCAAGGCTATCCTGGTCTACATAGTTCAGGTCATCCAGGGCTAGGGAGAGAGAACCTGTATCAACAAACAAACAAACAAACACACTTTACAAAAACTAGTTGATATTGGTCTATGAAGGACAATCTAGAAAAAGAAATGATACAAACAAATTCCACTTACAATAGTGTCCAAAAGAATAACAGAGCTGTGGGTACACAGATTAGTCAACCTTGCTCAGAGAAGCCATCTGTTGTGGGCAGCAGTTACGAAATGACTCATAGTCAAATGGTGAGAATAAGTGACTCTTGAGTGCTTATCCCTGAACAGGGCATCAATTTCAACCCCACAAGGCTTGGGAAGTGTCAGGGAAGATGACGTGGAAAGAATAGAAGAGACAGAGAATGGGTAAGGGGTGCTATGAAATACCATTTTCTAGACATGACATTACAGTTTCACTCACGAACTCACCGAAGCCATGGTTATTTGCAGAAGATCAAGCCAATAAAATCAGTCAGCATTCCAGCAGACAGCACTAATTGGGCTCAGTGGGTTACAAACACAACAGTACCCCACAAAACAGCTCAGGACCAGGCACGGACACCCATATGAGTTATTGGTCAGGGAGGCCCTGAGCAGTCTCACACACACAGGCTATTGCAATTGCTCCTGTTTGCCCATCATAACAACACCGTCAGACCCTGTTGCTGAAGGTACCACTCATTTTGGATACAGGATATAGAGCAATCAACCTCTGGCTTACCAGGACACTGTCTTCCTGCTGGATAACTTACATAGTTCCAGAAGGTACTATGCAAGCTTCTTTGGGAGAAAAGTTATCAGTGGTCCCTTCCAGTGCTGGACTCTGTATGCTACAACACTAACATGCAGGCCAGATATGCTTCCTGGGTCAATAGTGATATGAAAGGTTAAGGGAGGGAAGGTAACAATACTACTTTTTGATTTGATCTGAGGCCTGCTCCACAGGAAGGGTTTTGCATCTGGTGCTGTAAACTTTGTAAAAAGCCTTTGACAGGGGGAATCAGAGGCTCTGGGTAAGGAAGAAGGAACCTACTACTGATGTTTTGCTGATTGCTCACACAATTCAAACTGTTTTCTGAACATTGGCGTTTATACTCACAGATTTGTGCTGCTTTGAGCTTTGGTTTTTCTGCAACAGGAAGTTAATGCAGGGATTCATAACTGGCCAAAGTACCGGGTATAAATAACGCTGCATGCTCAGTTGTGAGTGAGTTACTTCTATCAGCCTCTCACCCATCCAAGGTCCAGGGAAATTCAAAGAAGAGGGTGGGGGTGGGGCAGAGAAAAGAAGGCTAGAGCTGGCAGGCGAGAAGGAGAGCTGTGAAACACTGACTTCTAGACATGAGAGAGGTGTTGATTACATCAGCTCATGGCAACCATGGTTACCTGCATAAGAGAAGCCAGTCCAAATTTCACACATATCAGAGGGGCTAGTGGCAGCTGATGGCTGCTGAGGGAGAGAGAGTCACTCACTGATAGGCATATGGGCAGCACTGTTTGGACTCAGAGGGGTCATTGCTTGCAGCCTAAATACCTGAAGAGAAAAAAGGATGACATGAAGCTGAGAGGGAGGTGCTAAGGGAGGATCGGAGAGAGGAAGTGTGAACGCATGTGATTAACGTTCATTGTATTAATGCATGAAACTTTGAAAGAAAATAAAGTTTCTTTATAACAAGTGAGTCTATTAATTAAATGTCAAGACAGCTTTCATAAGAGAAAAAACTCTTTCCCAGCTACATATCCTAATAGAGGATTAATATCTAGAATATGCAAGGAACTAAACAAACAAACAAACAAACAAAAAAAACCCCAAGCATCAAAACCAAACAACCTAATAAAAAATGGGCTGTGGAAGTGAACAAAAATTTTTCAAAAGAAGAAATAGAGAATACTAATCAATATCTTAAAAAAAAAGTGTTCAATATCCTCCCCCATGAGAGCAATGAAAATCAGAACTATTTTGAGATTTCAGCTCAGGTCAATCAGAATGGCCAGCATGAAGAATACAAATGACTGCAAATGCTGCTATAGATGTTGAGAAAGGTTTCTCAAACACTAAAACCAGGAGTGTCCTAAGATCCAGCAATACCATCCCTGGGCACATGCCCAAAGGATTCCACAACCTACCACAGAGAACCTACACAGCTGTGCTCACTGATGCTCTGTTCACAATAGCTATGAAATGGCTTCACCCTATGTGACCATTTATGGATGAATGAATAACACAAATGTCATACATATACAGGATGGAATTTTTATCCAGCTGAAAAGAAAAAAAGTATAAAAAAATTTAAGGAAAATGTGTGGAACTGAAATTTTCTGAGTGAAATAACCAAGACCTAGGAGGACAAATGCCTCATGTTTTCTCTCATATGCAAGATCCTAGCTTCAAACTTTATTTATTTTTTTAATTTTTTTGTTTAAGCTGAAAAAAGTTGATGTCAAGTACTTGTTCAAGTTCATTTACCAAACCAAAATTTTCAGTTATGAAACAATAAACCCCAGGCAGCTCAGTATTTTCAAATGTGAAAAATTAAAGAATTAGTTGCCATCCTTATACTAAAATTAAAAAAAAAAAAGGGAAAAAAAGATGCTGGGACAGATGGGTATCCAGATACAAAGCAATGACAGTAAGCTCCCACCTCTCACACCAACTTAAGCTAGAGTTGGGTGTGGTGGCACCTGCCTTTGATCCCAGCATCAAGGATGGGCAGGGGCATGATGACCTCTGGTCTACATAGGGAGTCCAGGCTAGCCAAGACTACAAGTGAGTCTCTGTCTCAACAGAACAGAGCAGAACAGTCCAGAACAGAACAAAAGAACCCTTCAAACTATGTCAAGCATACGTAAGAGTTAAATCTATAAAACCTTAGGCCTGGGCTGGGGATAGAGCTCAGTGGTGGCGTCCTTGTTTACCATGCACAGAGCTCTGGATTTGAACTGCAAACAAGCAACGGCAGAGGTCAATGTTAATGATCTTGAACTTGACAATGAATTCTTAGATATGATACTAAAGCAAAAGCAATGAAAGAAAAAAAATAGGTAAATTCTATCACATCAAAATTTAAAAAGTTGTATATTGAAGGATGTTAGGCCACGTCTTAAGAGCAGAGCCTTCACATTCTGTTAGATGAGACACAGGTCAGCCATTGTGCACTTTCGTTTAGTTGCTCCATGGACACAGAAAGCAGACTGGGGTTGGCTAGGAGGCGGGGACAGAAAGAAATGGAAAACAGAAGGTGAATAACAGCTTCTTTCTTTCTCTCTGTTGGGTTTGATCCCAAGGACCTGGAGCATGAACTCTACCACTGAGCTACATCCCCAGTCTAGGATTTTCTTTTTGAGTGTTGGTTATTTTAGAACAATTGAAGTGATGGCTGCAGAATACACACAATGTGAATTTCATCTGAAAAAGAAAAGAAAGAAAGAAAGAAAGAAAGAAAGAAAGAAAGAAAGAAAGAAAGGAAGAAAGAGAGAGAGAAAGAAAGAAAGGTCTTAGGGTGAGTAAAAGAAACAAGCTGAGCTAGCTCTGGACCGAGGAACCCAGACCTGGGAGGTGTGAGACACGGAAGGCTAGAGATCACAGAGAGTCTGAGCGGTGGAAAGTCATGTGTCTTGAGCATAATAACGACATGTAAAACATCGCTTTGTCTTTGATGAAGTAGAATAACCGTTGAAATATGCAGATGGTTGTTATAAAGAAGATAATGGTACTTGGGGGAGGGGAACTATTAGCCCACAATCTGTTAGCAGTAGAACCACTTATACTTTTGACTCAGAAAATTTCAAAATAAGGGCTGCAGAAGTAGGTCAGTGGCATGCTTGAGGCTCTAGTTTGGACCCTTAGCTACAAAATAAATGAAAGAAGGGAAGAAGGGAGGGAGAGAGCGCAGAAGGGAGGGAGATTTCAGAGCCAGCCCACATGTTTTTCCTTTACCTGTATATCCATGACCCGGGCCTCAGAGCACCTGTATCTGTTTCCTTCACACTCACCCAAAGAATTAGTTCCCAGTTTTTCTCTGGCACCAATTTCAGTGTGCCTACATTTCAGAACCTTGCTACTCAAGGTGTGGTCCATGGACAGGCAACAGTGATTTCACCTGGGAGTTTGTTAAAGACGCAGAGTCATAGCTTCCTCTTAGAGAGTCATTCTAATAAAATCCTCAAGCCATGTATACATTAAAGTTTGACAAATTCCTATGTAGAAAGAAGAAATAGAGAGATAGCTGAGATTCACCAAGGTGCTTGATTTCATTTGTAACCATTGCTCTGCTATGTTAGGCTTTTTGGATTTTGGTTTACTGTGTCACCTAGTTTGTCTCAGCATCCTAAGCTGCAGTTAACAACATACGCCATCACACCTGGATGTCAGGCTAGCTTTAAAAAATGTTTTTTTTTTTTTGTTAGGATCTACTAATTATTTGCACTAAGAGGTTTCATTACATTTTCATACATCTATATATTTTGGTCATAATTACCCACATTAACCTCTCTTGACTCCTGCTGATCTCCCAAACCAAGAAAGGGTTTCTCTGTGTGGCCTTGGCTGTCCTGGACTTTGTAGACCAGGCTGACCTCAAACTCACAGAGATCCACTGGCCTCTGCCTTCCCAAGTACTGGGATTACAGGCCTGCTGCACTGCACTTAGTGAATTAATCCATTTTATATATTTTCTCTTTCTCTCTTTCTTTCTCTCTCTCTCTCTCTCTCTTTCTTTCTTTCTTCTCTCTCTTTCTTTGTTTTCTTCTCTTCTCTTCTTTTCTTTTCTTTTCTTTTCTTTTCTTTTCTTTTCTTTTCTTTTCTTTTCTTTTCTTTTCTTTTCTCTGAGGAGCCAGTAAGTCTCTTAAGGTTGCTTACTTATAAGTCCTGAGGAAAGGGTGGGCCTGTTTGGTTTCTTTATCTGCATGGCAGGATGTTGTTGGCTTTAATCTTGTGCATGTCTTGTGGAGTCAGTCACAGCTGCCGTGCGTTGAAGAGTACATCTGACTTGTCACATGGTAGGTTAGTTTTGCCCCCACGGAAATGAGTTAAAAGGAATAGCAGAGGGCTAGGGTGATTATGAACTGGAAAAGTGCTGGCCATGCAAGCAGGGCCGTCTGTGTTCACATCTTGTTCACCCAAGTCAAAAGCCAAGTGAACTGACCCAGTGCTATAACCTCAGCACTGGGGAGGCAGGA